>NC_060121.1:201596939-202210318 GCF_021461395.2 Schistocerca americana | reverse complement strand
ACATTACACCAAGAGTACTATCTAGTAGCCACAATTACAAGCAGGCTACTTAACATTTAAAATATCGACAGATGAATGTTAATATGAACACTATTTAGTATATAAAGTAAAAGGCTATGTTTCACTTGACAGCAGCAGACAGGGTAACTTTTTGTCTACGTAAGAGCGTAGAAATACAATTTTAAGACTGAAAACTGACTAACAGTGCAAAAAGAAACAGTACTTACATGTCAAGTATAAAATAATTATCAATTGCTGAAGCTTTGGACACTAAGGAAATAAAATCAAGCGATATTCAATATCAAACGATGATCACTACAGCTTTATCGCTTGATAAAGTGACTTGCTTAAGTGACTTAACTGTTGCCTTGCACCATTAGTAGCTCCATGATCATCGTTAGAAACTCTAATCAACTTAATTTCATCATTTTCTTTAAAAGGTATTGATGAGGTGATAAACCTAACCCATTTAAAGAACTCTGTGGGCACATTAGTCGCTGGTCAGAATCAGAACTGCGGTAAGTCTATGATTATCCAGGTAAAAAACTAGAAATGACGAATTCATTAAGTGTTATCCAGTCATCATTTCTTGACATAGAACTGCGAAAAATTTTGTTCATTACTTTATGTAACGTTGGCGGTAATAAAACTATCGTAATTATACTAATAATGTTTAGGAATTTTAATCGCTTCATTGAAGTAATCTCCTTGAGGCCCTAAATTACCGTTATCCAGTTGAAGTCAACGTTCAGTGGAAACGGGATCACCATTTGGCCTCATAGTTTGAGACAACTTATGATTTTGAACATGAGGGGATAAGACTGACCGTTTAACTTTAGCTTTTACAACGACATTTCTGATGACGTGTCTGCCGAAGGCTGACGGAAATTTCCACCAAACAGAGTTATTTATCCTACATACGGGATATTATTATTCATTATGACCTGTAAAAATCGGACGACAACGATTAGCGTGTCTTTGGGAGCCACTGCTATATCTTTCCTATAAATGATACCAGAGTTACTTAGAGGCTGTTCATCCCTGGCGAGAGTGCTAATCCATGAGACCTATGTACTCAAGATGGGTACAGATGGTTTGAAAACAGAGTATTTTTGTCGTTCCCCTGGTAGGAGATGGCATCAATCCATGTTCATGCAAATGTTGAAAAAACCTCGATTTCACCTTGTGATAGACCTATGTGATACTAAGTTTTGTAGATAAGTATTTTTCCGCAGATTTCAGGTCCGTCACTGAGTAAAAATTTGGAATCTTATTTCTTACTGAAAGTAAGAATTCCTCAGCATTTGACTTCTTTTGTTCGTTTAGCTTTTCGTAAGCAGTCTTGCCGTTCGTACATTCTTCCTCCATGCTGTAGGGGTATGTTGTGTGTTGCGCGACCATCACAAGAAAGGTCGGCAGGTTTAAATGCTGGCAAGATTTGTCATGGTAGTTAAAAACATTCTCATATTTTAGCAGTGTGAGGTTGTAGGCTTTAGGTGGGGTGTGAAGTCTCTCGGAATGTATGTCTTGAAATGTAGCTCAAGTCCCATGTATATGTATATTGGCAGGAGAACAGAATATGCAGATGATGGCGAAAAGCCATCTCAACTGGGTTGTCATTTGGTGTCGGAAAACTCCACCGAACTTTCTTTCCAACCGGTGTCATTAACGACTGTATGTAATTTTTCTACAGTTTGATGGAAATAATTGCACAGTATTTCACCATCTGAGGTTACATCGTGAAATGACTGCGGTCCTTTGACTTTCACAAGTATTGCTCGGAGGTAATTTCCTTTCACATTGGCTGGATTGACAATATAGATGTGTCCAAAACACTTGGTGCTTTTCTTGCGAATAATCTATTGTTAGTTGATCACACAAAACATTCTGGAATTTCGTGGTGACGGTACTTACTTGTGGTAGTATCATATTGGCACAATTAGAAAAAAATACCGTTAGTTTTGAGTAACTATAAACGTTAGTGGCAGCTTAATATACCGCCTGAAAGTACACAATGATTTTTTTTTCCTCTAAGTGGACAGGCAGTCGCTCGATCGTATAAAATTGGTGTAAAAATCGGCGTTCGTTTAATCGCCATATAGCCTCTGGTGGACTCACATAACGACAGCTGAAGTAAATGTCCATTTCGTCAATGAGTTGTTTTTGACCTTCATATCCTAAACACAGTCGTAACACCGGACAGTCCTTTCCTTTATACACTTATTTCTACAGATATTAAACAGATGTGATTGAAGAACAAGGCTCGAAACTGATATGGGACAGATATTTTCTACGGAGAAACCTGCAGTGTGGTACGCTCTACCGATTATCGATGACAAATGATCGAACTGTTATTGTAACGCTGTTATTGCGTCGTCTGTAAAGAAGATAGCCATTAGAACTTGAATTAGTTTCTTTCTGAAAATATTTTCGATAATTTTTTTGGAAAATTTATTTGTTTCATGCGTCGTGTGTCTGGATAAATAGTACTGCAAAATCCGGGTCCTATGTATTCCTGGATAACTTCAAAAGGTACAAGGTTTGTTCATTTATTTTGAATATCTGCACAAACTGAAGAGTCTAAATCTTCTACTGAAACTACTTTATCTTCATTTAACAGAATGAACAAAATGTGTGCGTGAGGGAGTCCTTTCTTTTGAAATTAAATGACTCAAACATAACGAATGATTATGTAACACACATTCCAAATACTGTAGAGTAATGACGAATTGAAGGCTAAATAAATGAAGTTATAAAAGTAAACGGCGTTTAACTGTAATGATCAGCGTTGGTGCATTAGAGTTACTTCACGTAGAACACAACGCTTACTTAAAGAAAGTAAATAACTCAAGCCACAGCTACGCATAATAGTAAAATTAGTTTTTCAATAGGTAGCGCCTTCTAAATTTTTTATACCGACTTGGACGACCGAAATCGCGTGATGGACTGCGCTTGCGTAAAAATTCCCATCAACTGCAACAGCTGTTCTGCATCTTAATTAAAGAGATTGTCGGAACATGGCACCTTCTATAGTGTTATTGGTAAAAATATTTTCAAAATAGACTTTTTAAAGAGTACAATAACTTAAATTTTTGATTAAGTAATACGGAAGATAGGGCGTACCGAAAAATACTAACAGTATAATTGATTTTGACTTTATCTCGTGAGCCAGATGTTTGTCAAAGTCGATTACAGTCACCATGTTTGGGATGTAGGCCAACACGTGGGCTTGGAGCTTTTCAAGCTACTCTCTGATGTTTTGCGATTTTCAGATGGATAACTTGTGTTAAATGTGGTGACCAGTTGTTTGCAGTGTTGGTGAGATTCCCCTATTTATTGTGGTTATCCCAACGGATTGTACATGTACAAGGTCATTCTATAAAATCATTTATGAGGAATTCCGTGCTTAAGTTTTTCACTAATTCGTGTGGTTTAATGGGCTATAAACTGCAAAGAAGAACATGTTTTCTAGGCGCTGTTGCAAACTTTTTGTGCCTTGTGAAGTCAGTAGGCGCTAACCTGCTAGTAAATTCGAACTTTGGTCATTTAATCCGAAACATTATGCAGTTACTTCACTCACTCTTTACTTAATTTCGGTTTACTGTTCGATTTTCTTCGTGCCGCGTTTGTGATTAATTTCACTGATGAGTGTATATCCGACTTGTATTTCATGTATCTTTGTAATGCTCAGACGTCTTTTGCTACTATGTTTATTCTGTTTTGAACAAGTTATATGTTTTAAATTGAAATAGTATTTCTTACTTCGACGTTGCTGAACCTTATACCCTTTTTTAAGTGTAACCTTCCGTCTGGCGATATTTCGTTAACAGATATTATAAGACGATACTTTTATCTCAGATAAAACTTACATTACAAATTTCATCAAGCGGTTCGTTTCCCAAAGCGTATCCACTATTTTTAATAACAAGTATTGTCATTCTGGTGGGTACGTTTTCATTTAATGAAGTAGATGTTGGTGCTGGAAAGTGACTCTGTGGACGATGTGCGTAAACATGAGAGTATTTATTCTTGTTTCTCAAACCGCGTTGAACAGAGAATTATCTCGAGGAGTCTAGCATTTCTCGGCAAAACGTGCATAATCAGATCTCCCAAATTGTAACATCGTTGAACCGATCTTATGTCGCACAGCTAACATTACATTACATATTTGACGATTATGACTTCAGTAAATGATCTACGATAAGCTGCTCAATGCAACACCTCAGTATCTTCAGGATGATGTGTCACTGCTAAATATAGGCGTCCTCTCACGAAACATGAAAACGCAGGTGGTCGAGGAGCTAGTGACGTCACAGTGCGAAATTCCACATTCCACTACACTGCAGAGCGTGAAATGAAGAATATGGCATGTCAGATTTTTTCCTCGCGGCAAATAAGATTCGGCATCGTTTTTAGCTCCCAAGCTGAACTGGGCAGCCGAAATATTGTGCTAACTACGTATGTAGTTGATTTTTTCTATCTAAAATTACCTGGTCTGAATATAAGCTATTTCGAAACACCTGCGAATTGAGGATCCCTAGAAAACGCGTCATTTTAGCTATGATTTGTCATAATAAAGTGAGATATAACTACATATAGGTAGATAAAGGCTTCCTCTAAGTTGTGCTATGGAAGTATACCGTTAGAATTTTACGGCAAGCGCATCGTTTTCTTATGCTTTGTCATAATTGAACATCAAATAATGAAGTTGCAGATACACTCCCTACTCAGTGTATACCATATACGCAGACCTGGCTCCTATGTTGAAGTCGCAGCTCACTTGACAGTGTCGTAAACGGTGAAACGACTGGTGTCACGTCTGCATGCACTTTCTTGCATCCTTTCTCCCACTTTTTGTTTCCTAAAATATTTTGGGTCTTCCTTAATAATTTAATAGAATTATTAACTACAGTGTTCGATATTATTTATTATAAATACCGTACCTGCTGCAATTTTGGCTGCAAATGCCAATGACTTAAATGTTTCTCCAGTGGCCAGAAATCTTACCCTAACAGCCAGTCTACGCCCGAAAGTAAACACTTGTTACATAAGGGAACTTTTTACTCTTATGAAATTTAGAGTGGAATATGTTTATACATATTTCTTGGTTTTATGGACTGACCCATGTTAGTGTTTTGTCAAAAAATATCTATCTCAGTGATGGTGAGCAGTTTCGAAAAAAATCTTCCCTTTCATTCAAATGAAATTACGAAACGAACTTCGATCCTGAAATCTATGTAATGAAATACGTTTCTTCACATTGATTTTAATCAATGCAATATGGAGAATGCGATATTATTAATGCATAAACTGGCGCTGGACACCACATATTAATTGTATTCAATTTAAAATGGTAAACAAGATGAAAATTCTATGAAGCTGAAGTTTTATTTAGACAGGTATGTATTTGGGACTACCGTGCAGGATTATTCGCTGTTCCAGCCATCGACAAATCCAGGAACTTCCTCGCTATTTCGTCCCCTTTTCTTCGACAGTCTCTAACAAAGTTAATGCAGCTATTTTATGAGCGTCCATTTCGTAAAGAAGATCTGTGACTTACGCATCTGATGTAGCAGAAGGCTGAGGTTTCAAATGACGGTGAGGAACAGGTGCCGTGAGATGCAGCAGGTCGTTTCAGGGCGTCTGGTACGTTTCGCGGTGAGAAACACATCCCGTGTGAGCCGGCTCTATGAAATTCCTACCATATATACAAAGAACTGCTGCGGTGTAATACAACAGAAAACTCAAAGAAATACGCAATGAGCCTAAGTGAAATCACTCTTTTATTCAAAATCTACAATTACACTTGAAACAGTTGTGACTTTACAGCCATCGTATTCAGGTACTAGAAGCTCATTCTGGAGCAGATGAGAAGGCAGCAGTGGGAAAATGACGTAATGTGGTGTGACGTACAGATGACAGATGGTTTTTTTTTTATATATATATATATATATATACGGGTATCGTGACAAAGACAGCCTAAGTTGTGGCCCTTCTCCGCGATTGGTTGCTGCTTTCGGAAGTAACGCGCCACAACGACACTTCCGCTACCAACATTAGAGAAACTGAACAGCGTATTCACTCGCATTCATGTTAAAGCATACCTCAACAGCGTGCTGTCATTCGATTATTTGACAAGTATTAATAACCAACAGAATAATAAACAATTGCTAAACGAAAAAGCAGACGAAGCACTTCGGTGATTTTGGGATCGCGTCTAACTTGAATGACGGGTGAAGTGTTCCGGCTGTAATATTTACCTGGTTCGGTGTGTGGGAGGACATACATGTCTGTCACGGTAGGTATCAGTTGAGAGACTCTATAAGGAAACTCAGTTTCCAGAATGAGATTTTTCACTCTGCAGCGGAATGTGTGCTGATATGAACTCGAACTCGGGGCCTTTGCGTTTCGCGGGCAGGTGCTCTACCACCTTTTTCTTGGGGGGCGGAGGTCACATGACATCCGTTAAAGTTCATCATTGATTCCTTTACCCAGTTTTTTTATTACAGAGGACAACCGGCCCTCTGACCGAACACGCTGAGCCGTGCCGTGCCGGCAGCATCTGAGGTACCGAAGCACGACTTACGCCCCGTCCTCACAGCTTTATTTCTGCCAGCACCTTACTTACAGCTTTACTTCCAAACTTCACAGAAGATCTCCTGCGAACCTTGCAGAACTAGCATTCCTGGAAGAAAGGTTATTGCGGAGACATGGCTTAGCCCCGGCCTGACATCACGTATATACAAACTGATTGGAAACATAATTATTTCTGAAATATCAGTTTTGCGCTAAGAGTTTATTACAGCCTCAAGATAACGGATTAATTACATACGTGCTGTTTTCTGTGCTGGGGATAACAATTACAGAAGCATGCTGGTTGGTGAACATTAATTAAAACTTAAGCACTCCACTCAGGGCTGTGGAAGCCAACAGGCACCTCACGTGTACTCCAATCTTAGTACAAATGAGACCATTGTCACTTCATCTCTGGTGAAACAGATGTGCTGTACACCGAAGTCAAATTTATTTATGAATATATCTCTGGACGTTGCAAAAGGTGGGATGTAATTTTTGAAAGAGTGCATAATCATCACGGACGGCAATGCGTGTTCTGCAACATGCTCATGCTGCAATACATTCCCCGAACGCATCCCATACGTGCTGGATGGGATTGAAGTGGGGGGAAACGCAGTCTAGTTCATTCGCCAAATACCTTCTCGTTCTCCACCTGTGCAATCTGAGGTGGCCACACATTGACTGAAAACATGCGCCATGGTAAGAAGTACACAGTCTCAAAAGCGTTGATCGTGAGCGTTAAGTGTTCACAGATTTGGTGGTCACTACACCCACGCAGCATAATGCCTCCCCAGATCGTAACACCTGGACCACAATAACGACCATGATCGACAATTTCTCTTTGGTGCATTTCAGGTTTCCAATTCTAGCCAGATGAAGGTAAAAGGTAATGTTAATATGCCATGCTTTAAAATTATGCTGCACATTTGGACTCTTGTGTATTACGCAAGACACAATGTGTTTTAGATGATTACATTACTTTGCAGAATAGGTAGATATAACCATAACTGTGGAAGAAACACCTTCTCAAGGTGAATACATGGAGAATTTCCTGTCGTGTGACAGTGAAAATCAGTTAGTACTCTAACGTGTTGGCGACCACATTAATTACGTCCTGATTAAGGGGCTTGTACTGCCGTGGACTAGAGCTTCGAGCACTTCCTCGTCGTTCTCTGTGCAAGTTTGTCGTTCCAGAAACGGATAATTACCTCCTACCACCGCGGCCTCTGAATTACAGAGTGAATGGCTGCGAGCGGGAAGTTACCTACTGAGAGAGTCAACCTAATTACTCGTAACTAAGGAACGCTAACGTTCACCTGCTCCCTTGAAGATAACTATAGAATCACACCTGAGCTGCTACAGGAAAGCCTTTTCTAATGATTAAACGTGTTACTCTACAGGTAACACAAATTGTCTCCAGCAGTATTGGGCGGTTTGAAACTTTTCTTGATTTGTAACAACGGACTGTTTCATATAACTCTCTAAACAACGCGTAGTTAACAGTTCAATCATTTGCGTAGTTCTTGGTTTCCGGGATCATTGTCATCTCCAATAAAATATTTCGAATTTTATGACAGAATTCGCATATAAATTTTTAGACTAATGTGTCAGCTCGTTTAACAAGTGACATTCATCAGGATGATTTATTTACTACTAAAATATTAATGCGTTCAGATAGTATATAGTTTAATTACATCCTGCTCGTAGAATCTGTCAAGAATAACACTAAAACAACAGCACTTTGATTGGATGGCAGGACTGGGGAGGCGCGGATGGAAAAATTTTTAGTGCTTACGGCCGATTAGAATACCAGTATGTCGAACAGACTCAACAACACACTGACGAAGAACTGACGGGAGATCTGATAAGCATGTTATTCTGAAAGTCACAAGCACTTCTGCTAACAGAGTGTAGAATAGGAGACAATTTAGCTAGAGGAGTCACACCGCATGTTACGAACCGCAGTCATATTATACGGGATAATCAGGGCATAAACAGAAACTTACCCACTTGGGCCAAAAGCAAATAATACAAATTCTCAGACGTACTGTACTTCCAAGCAAAAACTCTAATTCAGAAGGTGTATTATCTGGTAGAAAACTCCGAGTCGTTCGTACCTAGTGTAAGGTTTAACTTCGACTTCGATCCATCAGCGGAGGAGGCCATCTAAATTCTACAGGTGGGTTTGGTACTTAACGCCTGCGAGCTGATGCATCATTGTGCTACGAACACCTCTTTCTGGTGCAATAGTGAGTGTCAGAAACAGACAGATATAGCAGGAACCGTTTTGCCGGCACTCGAAGCCTCTGTTATCCATTCCATACGGATGGACCACAACTGCTGTCAGACTACGGCTTTGCATGCGCACCAACTACATAGTTGCTCTGCGTTCGAGCACCCACAGAGAATGTTGTAGATTCTATTTGCAGTTTGAGTAGAAAGAAAATAAATGTTTCTCGATTGCCACTACTAAAAAAATAATCAAATACAACTTCGGGATGGAAGATAAAGTCTCTTCTAAAAAATGACTGTTTCAAATGTGTTTTTCCAAAAGCAACCAGGTAACACATTTCCCCCTTTCTTTCCTGCCTCCGTTCATGTCACAGGCAGACCCCACAATAACGACGGAAGTGGTTGTGAATTGCTCAGCGCCTTTGCAGCTTGTTTTCACGTTTCCTTACAACTGACACACTACAGTATAACCACTCAATTCGTCAACAGTTGATATTGAGCACTAATAAAGAATAAATGAAAACTTAAGAAAGGCGATTGTCAACTGGTTTTTTTTTCTTCTTATGTAGGTTACGACCAAATAAGAAAGGCGTGGTTTTCGATTTCAGTGAAGTATTCTTCAAGTAACATGAATTGTCATTGTTTCGTTTGTTCTGCAGGAGACAGTCGCCATGAAGGAGGCGGAAGCTTAATCTAGTTACACTCGTGCGAGTTTTTCACTCTCAAAATGTTAATGTGAGCAATAAATGTAGCTGTCTAGGGGAAGAGATTTCGATTAGTAACCAAAACGCCCTCAGTCCAGGTTCGTATCCGGACACTGTTCAAAATTTGAATAGAAGTCATTAGAATTGGCGATTGACAACTTACGGTATGAGAGGTCACTCTCATTGTACCAACGGCCTTGTCAAAGAGGGCCAGAGGGCAACGGTGCGGACACAGGATCAGCGAACTCTCTTGCCCTTGGTGTGGGAATCTGCCCTAAAGGCGGAAGGACCATCAATGATCAACGGTATGGGTGTGAAGAAGGCAATGGGAACCACTGCATTAAAAACATATAATGTGTAATCACAGGACATGTGGCCTATGATGAATAAGTCTCCTGATGATCTGTCAATTGGTAAAATATTCCGGAATAGTACTCCATTCGGATCGCCGGTAGGGGACGGCACAGGCGGAGGAGACAACGAGAAAGACATTGGACAACCAACGAAAGTATAACGCTCTACGAGTGGGACACGGAATGTTAGAAGTTTTAATGTGGCAGGGAAGCTCGAAAATATGAAAACAGAAATGCAACGGGTCAATCTAAATATAAAGGGCGTCAGTGAAACGAAATGGAAAGCGGACAAGAACTACTGGTCAGATGAGCATGGGCTATTGTCAATAGTAGCAGAAAATCGTGTAACTGGAGTAGGATTCGTTATGAATAGAAAAATAGAACACAGAGCGTGTTACTGTAAACAGTTTAGAAAAAAGGGTTGATCTCATCGGAATCTACGAAAACCAAAACCGACAACGATAGTTCCGGTATACACGCCGAAATCGTAAAATGAAGACGAACAGATATAGAAAATATATAAGGATATCGAACGGGTAATTCAGTACCTAAAGGGGGTTTGTAATGTGATTGTAGGGGAAGGAGTGGAAGAAGGGTTTACGGGAGAATATGGGCTTGGTACGAGGAATGAGGGAGAAGGAAAACTAATTGAGTTCTGCAGTATTTTTCAGGTAGTTATAGCGAACACTCTGTTCAACAATCACAATAGGAGAAAATATACTCGCAAAAGGCAGGGAGATCCAGGATGCTTTCAGTTACATAACATCATGGTCACCCAGATTCAGAAACCAGATACTGAAGCGTGAGACACACCTAGGAGCAGATTTAGACGCAGAACACAGTTGAGTGGAGATGAAGAGTAGGACGAAGATGAAGAGATTAGTCGGGCAGAATCAATACGAACGATGTGGAATACGGAAGTACTACGAATGAAGCGATGTCCATGAAGTTATCTAAAACTGTAGATATTGCAATAAGAAATAGCTCACTTCTGTTGAATAGTTCAGTGGAAGAATAATGTGCATTTCTAAAAATGGCAATCATAGAAATTTGAAAGGAAAACGTTAGTACCAAGAAGATAACTGCGAAGAAACCATGGGTAACATAAGAAATACATCAGCTGATCGATGAAAGAAGTACAAAAATCTCCTAGGAAATTCAAGAACACAGATGTGCAAGTCGCTGAAGAATGAAATAAGCAAGAAGTGCAGGGAAACTAAAATTTGCGTGATGGATGTGAACAAACTGAAAAAAAAAATTATAGTCGGAAGGACTGACTCAGCATATACGAAAGTCAAAACAACCTTCGGTGAAATTAAAAGCAAAAGTGGAATAGGAATTCCACTATTAAAAGCAGGGGAGAGAGCGGATTGGTGGAAGGAGTACATTCAAGGCCCCTGTGACTGGGAAGACTGGTCTCATGTGATAGAAGAAGAAACAGGAGTCGACTGAGAAGAGATAATGTATCCAGTATTAGAATCAGAATTTAAGAGAGCTTTGGAGGACTTAATATCAAATAATGTAGAAAGCATAGAAACATTCCAGTAGATTTTCTGTAATTATTGAGGGAAGTGGCCACAAAACGACTATTCACGTTGGTGTGTAAAGTGTATGATTCTGACGATATAACAACTGAGATTCGGAAATATGTAATCACACAATTCCGAATACTGGAAGAGCTGACAAGAGCAAGAAATATCGCACGGTCAGCATAACAGCTCATCCATCCAAGTTGATTACAAGAACAGAAAATCTAAAAGAAGATTAACACTGTGTTAGATGACGATCAGTTTGCCTTTAGGAAAGGTAAAGGAACCAGAGAGGTAGTTGATAATGGAAGGAAAACTAAAAAAAAAAAAATAACACGTGCATGGGATTTGTCCACCTGGGAAAAGCGTATGAGAATATCAAATGGTGGAAGATGTAGGAATTCTGAGAAAATGGGGGGTTAGGTTTGGACAAACACCGTTGATATACAATATGTACCAGATACAGGAGAGAATAATAAGAGTCGAAGACAAAGAACTTAGTGCTCGGATTAAAAATTATGTCAGACAGGAACGTAGACATTCGCCCCTACTGTTCAATCTATATATCGAAGAGGAAATTAAGGAAATTAACGAAATGTTCAAGAGTGGAATTAAAATTCAAGGTGAAAGGACATCAATGATAAGATTCGCTGATGACATTGCTGTCCTCAGTGAAAGTGAAGAAGAACTACAGGATCTACTGAATGGCACCAACAGTCTAGTGAGTATCGAATCTAGATTCAGAATAACTTGAATAGAGACGAAAATAATGAGGAGCATCCGAAAGAGAACAGCGAGAAATTTAACACGAGGATTGTTGGCCACGAAGTAGGTGAAGTTAAGGAATTCTGATACCTAGACAGCAAAATAAACAATTACGTACGGAGCAAGAAGGCCGTCAAAATCAGACTAGCGCTGGCGAAAAGAGCATTCCTGGCCAAGAGAAGTCTGCTAATATCACGCGTAGGCCTTGATTTGAGGAAGACAGAACTGAGAATGTATGTTTGGAGGACAACATTGTATGGCAGTGAACATGGACTGTGAGGAAAAAGATGGGAATCGAAACATTTGAGATGTGGTGCTGCAAACGAATGTTGAAAATAAGGTGGACGGTAAGGTATGCAATGAGGAGGTGTTCCACAGAGTAGGCGAGGAAAGAACGTATGTAAAACACTGACAGGTAAGAGGATGGTAGAGCAACTGTTAAAACCTCATGGTATGAGAGGGAGTGGTGGAGGGAAACAAAGACTGGAATACATCCAGCAGATAATTGAAGATGTTGAGTGCAAGTGCTGCTCTGAGATGAAGAGACTGTCACAGGAGAGGAATTAGCGGAAGGCTACATCGAACCAGGCACAAGACTGATGGATAAAAAAGAAAGAAAAAGCCGTGTAAACAACGCCGAGAGTCAGCTCGCCTTCACTGTCCGAGCGAGAGCACTGCGAACTGTCACATAGCCAGGATCTGCGAGTTTAGACCTCTCGTGTCACGTAGACGGCTATCTCCATCTCTAGAGAACTTCTCGCCGTGGCCCTCAGGCAAAACAATCTACAACCGCTTTGTTGGGAGAGCTGAGAGTACTCCGACTCGGGTGTGCTGGGAGGCCGTATTGTGTCCCTGTGGTGAGAAGCGGTATTGCGTCCCAGATTTGTACAACGCTACCGCTTGTAATATATTTTGACGTATTCATTAAAACATTACATAGTCCCACCCACGAAACTACTTATTTTGAGCCATGATACGTGGCCGTGGCATGTTCCAGAACGAAAAATTGTCCATTTTACCTCCTAAATCAACAGAACAAACAATTAGCCCATTTCGGAAGTTCCATACTTAAACAATGCTTCGCAGCAAATAAGCTATAAACGTATCATATTATTAACAAACGAAAATTTAAAGAAACTGTCACTGTAGGCACTTGATCCCAGATTTATAAGAAAATGTGAATAACAGACTAGCGCACTACACACAGCGCCACAGCAACACTGCAACGTGCCACACTATAAACGTGTACCGGCGTTTTTGCGGCGGGCCAGATGGGAGTACCGTCCCGATGGATACACTCCGTGACTGAATGTCAGCGATGTGTTGCCGAAAAGGTAAGGAAGAAAACTTCTGGAAATAGGCTAAGGAAGAAGTTACGCATCTAGTTAGTTTGTACGAGGAAAGGCCAGCTTTAAGGATTTTGTAGGCCGAAATAACTACAGTTTTTAACTACTTCACAGAAAAAAAATTTACCGGGATATCGACAACTCAAGGAATCAGTCAAAGTAAAATTAACTGATACAGAGGAAAAAGTGAGGTAGTGTTTGAAACTAATCGTCCAGGAAGTCAGAATATGGCCATTTAAGTTCATGTTATAGAGCTGCGTCTATAATTCTACATGACGTGGCACTTATTGAGTATATTTTTATATTGGGTGTCGAAGAACAGACCTTCAGAAATTTGTAAGGGATTTCTTAAGACAATACGAATAACAACGTTCTAATAAACGTATGTCCTAAAATCCTTCATTTGTCGGTTATCCGTCCTATTCAACTTTTGAACGTCTGTAGTTAGCAAGATGAAACTGGTGTAATGTTAGCTCATCGTAATTACAACTTCCTCCCATATTAAATAAAATAAACGTAGCTGTACCTAGAAATATTGGTGCCACAACCATGCTCAATTTATCATTAATTGATTTACGCACAGTAGTAGCTAGATTGCTAATTTATATCCATTTACAAAGAGCATTTCTTCCACGTCCGTCGCTGTCGTTCTCATAAAATAGAGATTTTATTGTGGATTCTGCACCACAAGCTTTACAGCAACATTTTTCCATGCTCTAAACTCATCCCTCCATCTAATACGCTCTCTTATCAAACAAGAACCCAGTCATTCACGTTTCTTCTTAGCCACTAACTGTATTAAGAACGCAGAAGCAGATCGATGCTATTCCAGCGCAATCTCCTCCTTCACGCACGGAACTACGACAGAAAACTCTCACGGAGAGTGATCTCTCAGATCTCACACTGTCGCCCAGCTTTGTGCGGACCCTTCTGACACCTGATTTGACACGACTTTCAAATACTTACAGAAGGTGCTCACGAGGAACTACGAGCCACGTAACTGCCGGTGAAAAGTCGCCACAAGTGTAAATAATTCCTCGAGTACTGTACTAGAGTACGGAGCTGCTGAGAGCAGCCCTTGGATTACATACTAGGAAGTTCTTATTTTGAGAAAGAAGAGGTGTTAGTGCTGTAATAGTTAATAAACTATAAAGAAGACATTATACTGAGCGGGTGTTTGAAGCAAAAGCTATTCGCCCGGCAAGAACTTTCGCAGGTTTCTAACGTGGCACGATTACCGGACGGGTTTGGAGAGCTTAAACGTAATATTGTGTATTGCTTCTTTACATATTTTCGAATCCTAACTATAAGTCTGCTGTTCGCTATGCATAGTAACATCATACGATTTTCATCGTCTTCACATGAGGAAATTGCTGACAGTGAAGATAGTGAAAATCATGTTCCGGCAAAAAGTAATGAACCCCTGGAATACATTAACAACGAGTGTAAAAAAATCGACAGGCAGATCGTACCGAGAAAGATGGAAAAAGACATTTCCTCGGTTTGATTGCTACAAAGATTTGAACAAAGCGTTCTGTAGTGTGTGATAGAATGGTTTTGATTTCAGTATAGCGTTTCCATCGGTAAGCTGTACTTCCGCAGAATGGATTTTCATTTGTTCGAAATGGATTTTGTCTGTGACAAAAGGCAATTAAACGCTTCAGGGTTTACGAAAAATGTATAGTTCATCATTTGTCCGTGATTGCTCTGGCTAATACAAAACAAGGAACCAATGTGTGATCTCATATTTCTGCACATACATTAGGAGATATGAAAAACATATGCAAGTTAATTTTAAAGATAATAAAGTCCCTCCAATAAAAAAAAATAGAAATTCCGGGTCACACCGATGAAGAATTAAGTATTCACCAATCGCTGCTTCTCAGAGCAGAAGATGCTCCTGAGTTGAATCCTCAGCTGCACAAGTGAGTTTCTCACGATATATTGAATGAAATTGTCTCTTTAGTATCCAGCGGTTTACAGCAAAATATTGTGAAGTATATTAAGACGACATAATATTTTTCTCTCTTTGTAGGGGAGACTTCGCATGTATCAGCGAAGGAACAAATATCGATATATTTCAGATTTTTTGTAAGGTGTTGTAAATTGATGACGTGGGATTCTACAAAGTAGTTTCAGCAGGTTCTAGGACATTGTAGCCGTCCAGGATGTCTTGAAATGAAATACTGTCGTGGTCAATGTAATGACGACGCGACATTTATTAACATTACGAAGTAGCAATACTCATTTGGAGCAGAGAGCTATATTTGTTAATTCGGTGGTTGGTACTTGGAATTTGGTAGTGGAAGATGTAGTGCAAGGTGTTCATTATGTGCAAGACCTTATGGTGATACATAGTGAATTCATATCACTTGTAAGTTTCGCGCCTAAGAGGCTAGCAGCGTTTCAGTCGCTACAAGAAGACATTGAAGATGGTGGTGTAAAACACATTCCCAGACTGACTTTGCGACCATTGTGTTCCACAAGATAGTACTTCAGGGTATTTTCGCTGAAATAGTTAAAAGTAATTATGACATATCTTGACATTTACTAAATATCTGTCAGAAGAAAGAAGTGAAGTCGGTGTGAAAGCTAGGGGATATTTTTCAAACCTACATGAACTGAGATCTCATTCTCCTGATAATGTTAATCTCATTTTTCAGTAGCACTGGAAAACTTCTCTCTTCTTTTCAGAAGGAATTGTTATCAAATCCTTGCCGTAAACTTTGCAACTTTATCTTCCCAAGGGGATACAATGAAACCACGAGTAAAACGGAGGAACTGAACATTAATGAATCAGTGTTGCCTAGAGAAAGGAACCTGTCACTACGCTGTAACGGAGGCAGTGATTCTCACGCCGCGGAAAGTGAACAGACGAAAATTTTTCTAAATAATTGATGTACAGTGGATTTGCTAAGTCGCAGTTTTGTAACACAGGTTTGGGACCTCACCTCAAGTTTTTCCTATCAGTCAAATTGATACTGAACGAATTCTGCAGTTCTATGGGACAGAATTTGATAAGGACAAGTTAACATTTCATAGGAACACGTTAGGAAATTGTCCAGAACGAGGAAAAAGAAGTGGCCAAATTGAAAATTTTTCTCCCTCAAGAACTGCCCCAAGACTCATTGAATGTTTTGAAAATTTTGCATGTTCATAGAGGAATGACTAAAAACATTGGCATTACCAAAGTTTCAAACAAATTTGTAAGGGAAAATGCAGTAAGAAGGAAGGTGTTTTACATTGAGAGTATAGACGTCGTTATTTTTGTTATTAATATTATTATTATTGCCACTATTCGGTGCACAAAGTGAGTAATTTTATAGTTTCTGTTTGCAACAAAATCCTTAGACAGCTCTTTCTACAGTGCAGTAAAAATTATTATTTATGAATATTTTTTCATTTTAATTTGTATGAATTTGGTAGTTTCTTTTAGTAATGTGCTTATAATTTCATTGTCTCTTGCAGTCACTATACATGTAAGTCGTTTAAAGTATAAAATACTAGATAATTAGAGCTGAACCAGACATTTTGTTAGTGAATTATAAGTAGAAAAGCAGACTAGCAGTTTAATAGAGAAAGAATGAAGTGATGTTACGATTACATAAGTTGAGAATATTCATTGTAGGTACTTATCCTTACAGCCCAAACCCACTAGCACGACAGCCCTTCAGGACCAGAGCACTTTACATAGGCCTTCGTGTGGGTGGACACGTGGTCAGAGCGTCTCTTTGTTCGCAGGATCGTTCCAGGTACTCATTTCACACAGAGCCGACCTCGGACACGTGCCTAGGACAAATGTGGATTGTGGGTCGATCCAAGTACATCTGGAATCGTGTTAGAACCTGTTCCTCTTGCGTTTAAGTTAGCCGAGCTACCGACTGAACTAGGAAAGCCCGAATTATCATTGTAGTACTGCTATGTACCAGCGCAGCCATTTATGACAGAGTCAGCATACAGTAAGGATTATCATTAAAATATCGAGACTCTTCTGAAAACATATTCCACGTTTCGCCTCTGATATGCAACCACTGAAATTCCTAAGAATCGACAACCGTGCAGTGAGGTTTATTATCTAACCCCACAACGAAGAATAGCTCTATATTTTTCAGAATTATAAAAAGGTATGCCTATATCCCAATCCCTATGTAACTTGAAACGAACTTCTTTCCTTTTCCTATAGGAAATGGCATTGGGAGCCAGATAGCTCGCCGGAAGGGCGAAACCTGAAAGCACTGTTAGACACCTCCACGCCACCTACATTGTCACCGAAAAAATATTTTCTTCTCCAAGTAAACAACAAGTGAATCTGTCGAAGCAGTTGGATTAAAATTTAAAAGTGGTCAAAGATGCCCTACGGGCGACTCCAAGCGCAATTTAACACAGCGTTCCAAAATTTTATACATGTACAAGAAAATCGATAACGGTATCGGGGGATCTTCCCATTTCTTTATAAAACAAACGATGCGTAATGTTTTAATTTCCAGTAACTTCATCCTTCTTTTCGTAATTAGTATAACAGGTTTGAGAGAAACTGTGTCTCTTAAGAGCAACAAATGAAACTCAGAATAGCAAACTTCTCGGGGTCAGGGCTGTGCGTCTGAATCGTATGATCACTATGTCTCACTCAGCTTTTGTAAACGGTTGCGTAATTTAAAGATCGTCTTTCGGCAACTGGTTGGCTTCAGTTTCATCCCCTATTAGTTTTGGGGTGAACACGGACAGTACTAAGAGTTTTACGTGTTCTTTGTGCTTCTCTCCTTTCTGAATTCGCTGCCTGCAATTTGTTCCACGACTTCACTAACTTCTTCGTCATTCGCGTAGCGTGCGATGTCCGAAGTAGATATACTATGTAGCCTCGACCCCAAGCTGAAAGTGTTACAACAACAAAAACCTTGGTTAAATGTTATCAGACTGGATAATTTATAATGATAGGATAATGTAGGATAATTCGACTGGCTATAACAAGCAGACGGATGACAGCAACTGAAACCTAGGTGGAAGTTGCAGAGTGTCACCATGAACCTTTGGCAAGAGGTTACTAGACTCTGAGAGGAGATATCAGGTAGATAGCCGTTATTTACTGGGCAGGGAGGCTAGAGAATTGGAAAAAGGTAAACTACTGTACTTAGTGTAGTAAGTGCATCATCGTGGCCAAGATAGACAAGTAACTAATAGCTACCACAGTACTACAAGTTTATATGCTAACTAACAGTTTGAAATAATATGTGATGATGATACAATAACAGATATTTGGGCAACCGAATATATCGTTGGGACTCGAATTCCGTAGCTGGAAAAGAAAGAAAAAGAAAAATATGATGAAAACATTCAGCATAGTAGATCTTTGAAATGGTAAGTTGCTTTGTTAACTTTTGCACAGAGCGTAATTTAACCATTTCTAGCGCTTCACCGAGCGAGGTGGCGCAGTGGTTAGCACACTGGACTTGCATTCGGGAGGACGACCGTTTAATCCCGTCTCCGGCCATCCTGATTTGGGTTTTCCGTGATTTCCCTAAATCCTTTCAGGCAAGTGCCGGGATGGTTCCTTTGAAACGGCACGGCCGATTTCCTTCCCCCTCCTTCCCTAACCCGAGCTTGCGCTCCGTCTCTAATGACCTCGTTGTCGACGGGACGTTAAACACTAATCTCCTCCTCCTCCTCCTCTAGCGCTTCGTAGGAGAGATGTAAGAAAGTAACACACCAGGAAGCGACCTTCAGACACTGAAACGTTTAAGATCCGTTACAAGATAATAAGCCTAACATTTAGCAACCAGATTTTAAAATATGGGCCATTTCCAATGGTAGATAAGGAATTATTAGTTATGAATGGCACGTTAAAACTGAAGAAACAGCAAAACAGATAGAAAATTAAGGTGGTGGTAGCTGGATAAAAACCGAGAAACCGAGGTGTTAGAGAGTTCCAGAGGGAGCGTTAGGCAAAGGTTTAGCGAAATAGGAGATAGGAATACAGTCAAAATTAGTAGGTAGCTTTGAAAGGTCAAATAATGATGGTAGCAGGGGATCAAGTAGGCAGAAAGATATGGCATGAATTTTATCCAGAGTGGATGCTGTTGAACTCCGTGAATGATCCTTTATAGGTTGTAGAAAAATTTCCGCTACCAGTCACAAAAAAGGTTCTTTATTTGACACACGACCGGTTTCGGGCTTGCGCCCATCCTCAGGTGGTTATACATTCATGTACATATTTATGTTGCTGGGCATCACTGCATAAATACTAAAAAATTATTTTCTGGTGACTAAACAGATACAAGTGGGACAACTGTAAGTGGCAAGGCAGCATTTGTCCAAAATATATCTCTACTTACATAAAGATGATGCGTAATTATTATAGTTACGCTATGGTGACAGTTCTTCCTTTTAGTTACACTCTTATTATCATTTGCAAGTCCATACTTCAGCTGAAGTTTATAAAATTGAAATACACACTTATTGTCATTTTCAAGTCCATATTTCAGTTAAAGTTTATAAAACTGAAATATGGACGTGAAAATGATAATAAGTGTGTAGCAGAAAAGAAAAACCACAGCGTAGCTATATTAATAATGCTTCATCTTTAGGTAAGTACAGACATATTTTCGGAAAATGCTGCCTTGTCGCTTACAGTTGTCCCACTTGTATCTGCTTAGTCGCCAGCAAATAATTTTTTTTTTTTTTGTATTTATACAGTGATGCCCAGCAATATAAACTCGTACAGGAATGTATAAACACCTGAGGACGGGCGCAAACCCGAAACCGGTCGTGTGACAAATAAATAACCTTTTATTGTGACTGGTAGCGGAAATTTTTCTACAAGCTGGAAACACATTGCCTGTCAGAAATCCTTGGATAAAACGCGTGACATTAAATGAATGGAGAAAATATAAGAGTCCTACTGATAAGACAGGCAAAAGGAAACACATAGTCCGAAAGATGAGATTTACAGAAAGCACAAATCCGCTAAACAGAAATGGCTAGTGGCCAAATACAAGAATGTGGAAAAAAAATGGCTCTGAGCACTATGGGACTTAACTGGTGAGGTCATAATTCCCATTGAACTTAGAACTACTTAAACCTAACTAACTTAAGGGCATCACACACATCCATGACCCAGTCAGGATTCGAACCTGCGACCGTAGCGGTCGCGCGGTATCAGACTGTAGCGCCTCGGCCATTCCGACCGGCTGTGGAAAAAACCCTAACGCAAAATGCCATTTGCAGAAAATTAAAAAGTCTTTCGAGGAAAGGCAAATAGCTCTACGAATTTCTAGAACTAAGGTTGTATGCCATTTCTGAGCGAGGAAGGGAAAATCGAAAGGTTTGAAGAATGAAGGCGATATTATAAAAAGAAAAGCGGAATTAGGAGACGATCTGAAATAGAATTTGATAGAGCGTAGAAAGACGTACGTCGATTAAGTATTTTATGATTTAGTCACTCACGGGACAGACAGGTTAGGTGCCGATTGAGACTCTCATGTGGGGTGTGACGTGGCGCAAGCCAGCGCGCGTTTTTGTAACCTGACAGGTTCAGGTGTGACCGCCAAATTGTGACTCAACGAAATGGTAATGCACCTCGCGTCTGCCCCTCGTCCCGTGGCGTTGTGATTGTGGCCGATTCTCTCGCCGCGCGCCGCGCTGTCGTTGTGGAAGAGGTGAAGCGGGGAGCGTGAAAGCAGTCCTCATGGGCAGCGGTAGTATCGGCCCTCCAAGAAATATTGCGTTATAACTGAATTTTATTGTCACCGATTGTCTTCATTAAGACGCTCGATATTTTTTCATTCGTAGATGACACTTTCAGTTATTTATACCTGTATGTTTTAGGTGCTATCTTTCGTCATTTGTTTTCTTTTGCCAAACGAATTTCCTTGTTCAGTGACTGGTTAGCCTTTAGCCACTGGGATTATATCTTCTACGTGCACAATGTCTTCAGATCGCAAGAAAAGAGACCATTTATCGTGACTAAGCAAAATAGGAAGGGATATTGCAAAATTTTGTGACCAAGAGCCAAGGCAGGAAGCTTTAAAAAAGTAGTGCAATAAGTTGTCTACGCACAGCGTATAATGCCACCGTGTAGTAGGATCTGTTAAAATTCGAGAGATGAGAATTTCCACTGGTATATCCTCTTTGTGCTTCTGGTAAAAAGCGTCCTAGGTCATTACAGTATATAAATGCTCTGGTATCGCGTGGCGCGGAATTTGAATCCTCGTCAGACGTCATGGACGTCGAAGACCCCTAGAGGTATCTGCACCATCGCGCGTAAGCTGTGGCGGCGCACGCGACCTGGCCCGCATTTAGTGTGAGGGCGCCACAGTGGAACACGTGGCTCCAGCGGCCAATAGCGGCGCCCTCGATAGAGTATTTAAGCACCAGCCTCTCGCTGCGCCAGCTCCCCTCTTCTACCTTTCCCCACTCCATGTCACCTCTACCCAGCACCCCCGCCCCCCTCCCTTCTTAACGGTCCCCATCCTCCTTCGGCTCCTTTCCAACCCCTCCCCTCTTTTTATTTTCCCGTCATCTGTCCAGTTTCCCCTCGCCTGTCCTCAGCTGTGGTATGTCATATTTACCAACTTTTTAGTGAAATGTTCAAGTGAATGTTCAGTGTTGTTCGTCTTTCCAAAGTATTGCAAACAGAAATCATGCTGTCGCTGGGTGTGAATTTTATGTCTCTTGCGAACAGAAACGAGACTGTCGCCGTGTTTTTTAAGTGTCTGTCTAATATTTTACCTGTCTGTTTCATATGTACTTTATTAGCATCAACATCCCTCTGTTCTATGTTCTAAGTTCCACGATTTATCCGCCATGTTACCATTTAAGCCTCCGATTTTATCGCCTGTTTGACATACTAAGCTGCTGCCAGCCCACCCCCTTCGGGGGGAATCGATACTCAATAAATAAATAAATAAATAAATAAATAAAGCTCAGCCAGCGAGTTTACGCGTTGCGTGAGTCTCGACGTATCGCCTCGACAACAGACAGCGTGTTTACGGTTCTTTGTTTTCATTACTAGTGGACGTCTTGGATTCGTTTGATTGTCTCTGTGACTCAATTGCTTCTTGCGTGTTGTCGTCGTAAGGTCTCTCTCCATCGTACGTCGTTGTTTCGTACCCGTCCCTTCCGTTCGTTTGTTTGTTCGCTGGTCGCTCTCCGTTTTGGTCCCCCGCGCTTTCGCGGCCACCCCACGACCGTTCTGGTCGCGGTTACTGCAGCTTACACCACATGCGAGGATCAGATTTTCACTGTAAGCTAAAAACAGTCGAGAAACTCCCATAAATGACAGTGTCTTAATTGGTGCTTCTTGACGAGGAAACGCATTTCAGTGGTTGCATACATGGCATCACCGTTAATAAACTTATTAGTCTATACAACACGCTACACAGATGAACAATGTGATAATTATTATACCGATAGTATTAATACCATGAAAGAGTGTGGTGATAGCTTGTATATTTCGCTTGCTTAAATATATTGCTGACAAAGGCAGGACTACATTCATAACAATATATGTCGCGAGGCGTGAACTCTTCCCCCGACATGGCACACCTGGCTAGCTTCCGCGTTCCTACCACGCTCTTTATTCTCAGCTACTGACACTACACTAACCATCGTCTTGTGCAGTGGATCAATTGTTTACTTTTATGAATGGCAGAAGAATAATTAACAGAGGAACTTAGGGAGCCTAGAGAGCTGTGTGATGCGAAACTACTTTCTAGACGACTTGAAGTAGCTCTAAAGTCAGCACCACTCATCTTTGTCATAATTGGAAACTGTCCACATCTTTTCCTTTCAAACAAAATACATTTATTTGAAGAACTGAATTTTTCTTTAATTAATGAATAACACAATACTTCGTCCTCACTATTTGTATCAGCATCTGATTCGGAAATAAAGTGTAACAATAACCGCTATTTTATTCATGAATCACGTTTTGTCAGTTTGGCAAGCCGTGCGCGTATGCGCAAGCCATGTGCGAGTCGCTGCGCCTGTAGGGCACACTTGTCAGATGCATCTCAATACGCATAGGACTACATGGCGCGTATGGCCGTGCGTGTTGTACTGCAATTTCTTACCTCTTCAAATGTGCTATACGTGTCTCACTTTGCGCTAAGCCTCGAAGTCCTGCAGAACTCTGGAGGGCTAGTGATGCCTAGCTGCTGCAGCAGAGGATGTGCTACTGAGCAAGGCGCCACCACCAGTCGACGAATGGGCAACCACAAGAAGGAGTCCTGTGTGGGACAGCGGCAACGTAAAGCCGTCGCCGGGCCCGTGGGCGGCTGTAGACGTACCACACTTCGAGATTGGCGTCAGGCGCTTGGAGGCCGCGCTGTCTGGAGTTGTCTTTTTTTCGGAGTAGTTGATGCCGTCGTTTCTCGGCTACCGGTTTAGTCAATGTTCGTGGAGCGTAGCAAGGCACTTGATATGGTCATGTATTTATGGAAGACAGGGCAACCAATATTGTCTTGGTGTCCGGAGAGTGTGCGTTTTGAATCAAGGGGAAAGGACAGATTGGAAGAAGCACCTGAGCAGCCGACTTGTGGTTGGCGGCTCGCAGTGCGAGTGTAGGTGAGTAAAAGGCATGCAAAGACAACCTACCAGAAGGTCGTAGTCATCTGTCCTCTCCTTTCACTCATCTTCAGGCCAATTGAGCATACTACAAATGCAAAGGATTTCATAAAGAGTGCATGGTGTATTATCCGATAGGCTAGGGGGATATTACCACAGCCTGCATGGTTGCCAGATTTCTTTAAGATGACGGACGAACTACAACGTAATCAAAAGTGGTGGTTCCAGCTTGGCGGAAAGTTAAAGGGCCAGCAACTGCATTGTCATGTAAGTCCAGCCGTATGACATAACAGTATAAAAACGGCGGGAAATTAAAATAAATCCAAGATTCCTCACATTTAACTCATTAAGAAACTGCACTACTACGCATCCGAGGTGCTAACATGGAGGACAGCCCACTATTTTATGTTTTGAAAAACGACCTACTAAGTTTTACGGTCACAAGAGTCAGTTGTAAGATAGCAGCTTTTACGTTCAATGAAACACAGTGAGCACCTGCACTCACGTATGAATTGTGTTTTTAATATTAACTAAGGTGCATTTACTGTTCCAAGCTATACATGAAAGTTTGAAAACATTTCCTACACATGCATTGTCGCCCCGTGGCAGCGGCTCAAACTTGCTCCGATGGAACACGAGTCATTTCCAACTGTTTCTGTCCGAAACGCCACTGTCAGCAACGGTGGACGGAGAGCTGAGGCGACTGCGCTCCATTAAGGAAACCTACATCAAAACCGTTACTGGCTGCCTATCCCGTCGTGACCAAGCACTAACCACCTGTAGCCAAAATCATTTGGCACTGCCAGGTGTTCCAGCACAGGCCCCTTTATCGTATTTCCTAAATCATTTATCTCCTAGCCATAAATTGTTGTCCAACTAGCTGTACCCACCCATTCTTTGGTCTGGCTCAGTCTGCTTTAACGCAAAAGAAGGAAAAGAAAAGGAGCACGTTTCTAATAAGTACAGGAATTTGATATATGCCCTATCTCCTTCTCTCCCATATCTCTGTCCGTCTTCCCCACCCCCATTCTTTGTCTCTCTCCTCCTCTTTCTCCCTCTAACTGTCATCTCCTCGTTTCAGTCTACCTTCTCCTCTCTCTCTCCATCTCCTTCTGCCCCATATCTCTGTCCATATGCTCCATCCCGATTTCTATGACCATTTTCCCCAACCCCTCTGTCCATCTCTTCTTCTCACCCTCTCTCTGATGGTGTAAAAATTTGAAGTAAATCGGAATGATATATTTTCACATTTCTAGTAACAATATTTTACAGACACACACACTTACTCACACACACACACACACATACACACACACACACACACACACATATATATATATATATATATATATATATATATATATATATATATATATATGTATATATGTGTGTGTGTGTGTGTGTGTGTGTGTCAAGAATCTGAATTAACAAACATTTAGATTTTTATTTATGTGCTTCCATGGAGCTTGTTGTAATATTTGATCAGTAAAAACAAGTAAATTACGACTATAGTTTTTCTTTTGGCCAACTAAGACAACCTAGGGGTTTTGTTTGCTACAAGGGTTTTGTAGATGCTGTAACCTCCCCACAATAATTTAAAAATGACAATATTATTTAAGAATGCTAACCTCCCTAGCAATTAAATTTAATGACAATAAAAATGGGAATCGTAATCTGACTCAAAGTATAAGCTGTCACGAAAATGATGAAAAACAATTCAGTGCTAATGAAACTTCAATGACAATGAAAATTCAATTAAACCGAAATATCGGTCTTTGGCCCTGTGCAAAACAATCAGAATTAAATTCTTACCTCATTGAAACTGCTAGTCAAATTTCTGCTCTTATTCTTGCGCACGGCTTGGAGGAACTGCATTGCAAATAATAATATTCTTTTTTTTTTTTGAAATTTAACTGAAACTTTTCTTTAAGGGAAGTGGAACAAAATCGTTAGTTCAATTAAATAATTTTTTTTTTGTAAAATTGCTTTGAAATAAAAATTATTATTGGGACACTTGTTCAAAATTAATTACAATAAATAAACTTTACATTATCTGATGGTTACCTACTTTAACAATATACCTCATTCAGCATCTTGACCAGAATGCCATGTCGTCGCTCGCCGACTGCGTCCCGCTCGCGACCGTGACAGGACTAGACCACTACTGCCGACAGACTACATCACACAACCGCACTGGGCTGCTACTACTGACCGACTGCTCTGCATGACGACTACTAGCGTACTCCACGACGACTACTACTGTACTGCACGCAACACTCGCGCGGTCAAGCGCAGACTAACCACGATAATAGGCTCTCTGGTCAAAGATTTTAACGTGCCTCACCATCGCTGCTACGTTACATACGTGTTTCATAACCCTCCACTGGGGGGGGGCAAAAATTTGGCAGCGATGGTGAGTCATTTGGACTTGCCATCGCAAGAAATTTTTACAATTTACAGAATATTCAAATTTAGTACATAAATTAAATGTGGTGCACACGCACCGAGTACAAAATATATCAGACAAAGACAAAATGTGTGTACAAAACATAGTAGCAAATCAGAAAACTGTATATACAAATTATTTGACAGATAACAGAGTGCACACGCACTGAAAAAATTCTTTAGCATATTCAGAACAAATAAACAGACTGGCAAAAAATCATGTTGACAAGTGACATAAGTGTACTCGCACTGGAGTTCAGCAAATCTAAAATGTATAACCCATGAACATAAATGATGTCAGCAAAAAAATGATTTTCACTATGTGACAAGAATTAGGATAGGAAAGGGAAGGATTGCATCATGGTTGTACCACTTTAGATTGCACACAGCTGTTCTGTAAGTCCATATCTTTCCACAGAAGTACAACACCAAGTGACACAATTTGAAGTTCTTTTCCCATCAGAATTTATCAGCGTAGCCAAGACACTGAACTGTCGTAGTAATGTCCCATGTTTTCATTTTGGCAGTACACTAGGTACATCAAACAGTGGGACCATAATAACGTCTTCATCGCTCACGGTGGTGGACAGCATGTCGTGTCAACACCACGCTCTTACAAGGCACACCAACGTAGAATTAGTGCAAAACCAAATGTAGTGCTCCATGATCACTAGGATAAACAGGACAAATGGACATTGCAGTAATTCAGGGTAGTTAGCTCATGAGGTGAAGGACATTAAGTCACATAATATTGACAATTACAGTCTTCATTAGTAGTTTGCGGCATTCATAGCCGTTATTGAACATTTCTGTACCAAGTATGTAGTATTACAGAAAAATGTTCATTAATTGTTTTACATAGAATCAGTAACCTTCTTTTCCTAGTTACAAAGCATTATGAAATAATCGCATTCTTTTCCAGTTACAAAGTATAGCATAGTTAATTAATCATTTGTCATTCCAATACAGTAAGAATCATTAGCCTTCTCCTAATTACAAAGTATCATTAAACAATCGCATTCTTTTCCAGTTACAAAGTATGGCATAGTTAATTAATTATTTGTCATTCCAATAGTAATAATCATTAGCCTTCTCCTAATTACAAAGCATTATTAAACAATCACATTCATTTCCAGTTACAAAGTATGGCATAGTTAATTAATCATTTGTCATTTCAATATAGTATTAATCATTAGCCTTTTCCTAATTACAAAGCATTATGAAACAATCGCATTCTTTTCCAGTAACAAAGTATGGCATAGTTAATTAATTATTTGTCATTCCAATATAGTAAGAATCATTAGCCTTCTCCTAATTACAAAGCATTATTAAACAGTCGCATTCTTTTCCAGTTACAAAGCATAATTAAGAATCATTAGCCTTCTTCTAATTACAAGGCATAGCATCATTTGTCATTTCAATATAGTAAGAATCATATTCTTTTCCAGTTACAAAGCATAATTAAGAATAGCATAATTAATTAATCATTCCAATACAGTAAGAATCATTAGGCTTCTTCTAATTACAAAGCATAGCATCATTTGTCATTTCAATATAGTAAGAATCACATTCTTTTCCAGTTACAAAGCATAATTAAGAATCATTAGCCTTCTTCTAATTACAAAGCATTATTAAACAATCACATTCTTTCCCAATTATAAAGCATAGCATAATTAATTAATCATTTGTCATTCCAATAGTAATAATCATTAGCTTTTTCCTAATTACAAAGCATTATGAAACAATCGCATTCTTTTCCAGTTACAAAGTATGGCATAGTTAATTAATTATTTGTCATTCCAATACAGTAAGAATCATTAGCCTTCTTCTAATTACAAAGCATTATGAAACAATCGCATTCTTTTTCAATTACAAAGCATATCATAATTAATTAATCATTTTCCAAGTGACATATTATTCATTGCTGATCAGCATTACTCAGAACTTTCTCGAACTGGTATCACTATTTGGGACTGTTAATACATTTTTTTTTTGTTAGCAATGCATTGCGTTGGGATCGATAATTAATTGCTGAGGCATAACACTATTTGCTTTTGACCTTTTGCTGCAAATGAGGATAGGTAACGTCATTCGTCATGAGTCAGCTGTAGCAAGGTTATGTAACAAGGCAGTATATGTGATCACATTTATAAATGATAAACACAAATAGCTAAAAAATAAAAATGCAAGTACTAGAACAGGTATAATAAGTAACAGGTTTAGTAAGTATCATGAAAAGCTTCTCCTGGAAAAAATACAAAATGGATTATTGACCTGAAAGAAGAAACGCACACTATGCTGAAAAGTAGTGAACTTCGAATTAACAGGTAGTGAAATGTGTATAAAAATGTGTTTCATAGCTGTCCTTTCCAAAACCTTCAGTCATTATACTGTGCAATATAACACCTGCTGTCAAAACAAACTGCAACAAATACTTAAATAACTACATAGCCTAAATACATAACTTCAACATTATCCTCATCTGTAAAGAAAAAAAAAACTTCATTATTCATTATCCATATTATCATAACTTCATTATTATCATCACCTGTAAAGAAAAACTTCATTATTCATAATAGCATATACTTCATCATTATTCATCAGCATTCATTATCATCTGCAAAAAAATCACTTCATTACTCATTACATAACTATTCCTTATCACTAGCATATTTCATCACTAAAACTAAGATCTGTAGTTCTGTCTGACAGCCTGCATCAATCACCTTGTATTCTGAAAGAAAAATTAGTTAAGACTGCTATTCTACGAGGAGTATAGTATATTCTTATTAATGCTTGTTAATCCTGATCCATTTACTCTTCCCCATAAAGTTATTGCATCTTCTTTCGTTTATTCCGTAGGTGAAATTCCCATTTCTGTTGAATTTATTTCTTACACGCATCATTTCTTTCTGAAATTGATGAACAAAGATTAATGTTCTGCATTTAAATCATATACCCACTAAATAATGACTGGTTTACGGTAACATAATTAACCATACAGCATAACATGACAGAAAACGTAATATGTCAAAGACATTGACAGTGTTCAGATGCAAAATGTACAGAGAATATCACAATGCAGCAGCAAAAAAATGTAAAACAGTCATGATCTTGAGATGGCATAAGGCAAAAAAATGTCAAAGTCGACTGGTGTGTTATATCTTAACTATTTCACAGCGCACACAAACAAAACTGAAATACAATCATACACACAAAAAAAAGTGGAAAATGTGCACGGTCTGATGTGGAACGACAAGAAAAGCGACCTGCTAACCTTACCTTGCCGGGCACTTGCCAAGAAAAAATACGATAATCATCAGTAATTAGTCATGTGAATATAATTGCATAAATGGTCATAAAAAATTAGTAAATGGCATCATAGTGTGTTGAATCATAAAGTGTCTTCATACAATAAACGGTTTAATGTTTGAGATATGGTGATTGCCTTTCGATTTTCTGGTTCTCAAAGTTTCGACGTGTACAACATTGGGGTGAGGGATGCTGCGAATCCGATATTTACTGCACTTACCTTTTAATTTGCTGGATAAATAGTGTGTACGCACTAATATTTTCTGTCCAACGTGAAAGTCGCGGCGTGTACAAACCTGTTTTTGCTGTCTTCTCCGGCGCTCTGCGGCACGTTTGATGTTGTTCAGCGCAATGTCAATTATTTCGTGGTGTCTTAGTCGACGACATTTAGGGAAGTTTACTAATTCTTTAATTTTGTTTGGTGGTTCAACGTTTTTCAGTATAACAGACGGAGATAGCATAGTGGATTCATTTGGAATGGAATTAATTACATCTTGGAATGAGAGTATGTGTATCCCAATCAATATGTCTTTTGTGGCAGTATATTCGGCACAGTTTACCAATTTCTTTCATTAATCTTTCACAGGGGTTCGAAGATGCATGGTACTTGGATATATAGATCGGAGAAATGTTTCTAGCTCGTAACATACGTGTCCATGTACCAGAACGAAATTGAGATCCATTGTCAGAAATTACCTTCATCACATGCCCTACATGAAATAGAAAATGTTTTACAAATGCTTTCGAAACAGTTTTAGCAGTAGCTTTGCGTAACGGAGTGAAAGTAACAAATTTTGAAGTGAGCTCAACAGCGACAAAGATGTAGCAAAAACCTCTGTTAGTTCTCGGAATCGGACCAAAAATATCTACAGCGGCCATATGTCTTAATTTAACAGGTACAATGGGATATAAAGGAGGAATATGTGAAGTGGTGTCTGACTTAGCTTTCTGGCAAATTTTACAAGACGCTAAAACTCGTCGTATACGTTTCTCCATGTTAGTAAAATAACAGTTCTGTCTCAGTATAAGAAAACATTTTCGTGCTCCGTAATGTGCGTAACTTAAATGAGTGTACCAGATTAATTTGTTGACCAGTTCGTCAGGAATGCATAATAACCAATTGTTGCTGTCAGGATGAGAGCGGCGAAACAGAATGTCATTGCGTACAGTGTAGTGGTTCCTAATCGTAACATTTTTCCTATCTTGCCAAAGGTGTTTAATTTCTTTCCACACATTGTCTTTATTTTGCTCCTTTGCTATGTCCTGTAATGACGATGAAATAAAGTTTTCAAATGCAACTTGCTGAATGTACATGACACTGAAATTTGTTTTGCAGAAGTTGGTTCCTACGTCTTGCTGATTGTTGCCGAGAGAACGCGATAGTGCGTCTGCTATAACATTTTGTGTGCCGGGAATGTGAACTATTGTAAAATTGAATTCCTGTAAATAAAGTTTCCATCTACTTAATCTGTCGTGAGTAAATTTAGCTGAAAGCAAAAATTGTATAGCTCTATGGTCTGTGTAAACGGTGGTATGTCTGCCATAAAGAAAGTGCCGAAATCTCGTAAAAGCCCATACAACACATAATGTTTCAAGTTCTGTAACGGAGTAATTTCGTTCAGCAGGTGACAGAATGCGGCTTGCAAATGCGATGTTTTTAATTACTGTAGAACCATCTTCTTCAATTTCCTGGAAAATGTGTACGCCTAAAGCGGTGTTGGAACTGTCGGTGGCAATGGAAAAATTTCTGGTAAGATCTGGGTGCGATAAAAGTGGAGCATTCAACAAAGCATGTTTCAGGTTCACAAATTCAGAATGTGCTTGCTTATCCCAAGACCAAATACTGTTTTTACCTGTTAAATGGCATAATGTAGGTGTATCTAAAGCAGAATGATGAATAAATTTGCGAAAAAAGTTAATTAAGCCCAAAAAACTACGTAATTGTTTCTTCGTTGTAGGAACAGCAATATCACGTAGAGCTTGAAGTTTTTCCGGATCAGGTGCAATGCCTTCTGCTGAAATTACGTGTCCAAGAAATTTTATAGAAGTTTTGCCAAAGTGCGATTTACTAAGATTAACTGTGAGTCCTTGTGCATGGATAGTTTGTAACAGACGTTCTAAAATCACATTGTGTTCAGACCAGTTAGCTTCTGCAATAAGAGTATCGTCTACGTACGTCGTAATTCTGTCCTAAGTTCTGTCGGAAGTATTGTGTTCAAACTGCGAATAAAGGCTGCTGAAGAAATAGTTAAGCCGAATGGTAATTTGCAAAATTGATAACAATCGCCAAAACAGAGAAAAGCTGTATATTTTCTACAATTCGGATGAAGTTGAATTTGCCAAAATACCGATTTCAAATCTAGTGTAGAATAAATAGCTGTACCGTGAAATTTCTGTAAAAGTTCCTCTAGTGTCTGTGGTCGATCTGTTTCATTAATAATAATGTCATTAATGTGACGTGAATCAAGTACAAGGCGAAGTGAGCCATCTTTTTTCTTAACAATATGTATCGGGTTTATGTACGGACTAACTGCTGGTTCTATAATTCCTTGGTCGAGCATATCCTGCAATTCTTTTTTAACCTGTTCTCTGTGGATATATGGAATGGGATAATGCTTTGCTTTAAATGTGTCGTGCTGTTTCACCTGAAATTCATATACAAAGCCGGACATAGTCCCAGGAATGTTGTCGAAAACTGGAGCTTGCTGTAAAAGAATTTTGTGTAACTGCGTTCGTTCGTCGTCTGTAGTTGCACTGCTCTCTTTAACCTTATCAGAAATCAATTGCATTACGTCGTAGTCAGCTTCGTCTGGAGTATTATAGTTGTGTACGTACGTATCCGTGAACAATGTGGGATTACAGTCTATGCCACGTGATACGGAAATGACCTCTGTGCGATTAATTGTTTGCTCTTCCGCAGACAATGAATGCTGAAACTCTAAAGCCAATTGTACATTTTCGTCCTTTAGCATTAAACAAGAATTTTGAAAATCAACCACTGCATCGTTTTGTACCAGAAAATTCGTACCTAAAATTACGTCTGTTGTCAATAAAGGAACAATCCAAAAATTTGAGTGGAAGGTATGACCTGCAATACAAAATGATAAATGCGTCTGTAATTTAACGTCTACTCCTTTACTCGGTACTGCTCCTTTCACTTTTGTTTTGCCTAATGGTAATGTCGGATACGTATTCTCTTTGTTACACTCGTTAAACGTTTCTTCATTTATTACTGATATAGGTGATCCGGAATCGATTACTGCTGAGAATTTCGACGAACCAATTTTAATTTCGATGATAGGATGATAAATAGTTTTCTGAACAAATGGTCTTTCCTGCAAGAGAGTGTCTCTGATATCGTCAAAAGTAATTACATTTTCGTGAACAACATTTTGCGTGTCTAAAGTAGTGCTTGTATTATTGGAAGATGCGATCTGTACAGTATCTAGTCAGATTCTATCTGACGTGTTATTATTATTAGGAGGATTCTGTGGCATTTCGACTATTTGAACTGTCCTATCACTTCTTCCAGAAGTGTTACGCTCTGGATGGTACCTACTGTCGGGTTCATTCATGAGAATAGGTTCTTGTTGATTACTTTGATGCTGGTAAGACCGACTGTTATTGAACGTATGTTGGTAATTATGCTCATTGTTTTTACGTCTGTTGTGAAAGTCATGCCTATACGGTGTATTGCGATAGGAATTGAAATACTGTCTTCTTTGTACGTAGTTATTTCCTTGCTGCCGTGCGTTACTATTTGTTGGATCTTGGACTATATGCGCACGCGGCGGAACGTTAAAGCCTGGTTGACCTTGTGTATTAGATTGTTGGTTATGTATTCCAACCGGCTGACTTTCATGCTGTTGTGGTGGAAAACGTCTATTGTTACCAAAATGTGTTTCCTATTGCTGAAAATTTTGACGATATTGATAATCTGAATTTTGTCTGTGATTTAAGTTCTGGTAGTTGTCGTTCCTAACGCGTCTGTTACTTTTCCTATTGAAATTACGTCCCTGATCATAATTACTGTAAGTTTGTTGACCTTGGTTATTATACGAAAAGTTTTTGTTTACAAAAGAATAATCAGATTGTTGTACTTCCAAGAGCTGTAACAAATCTCTGAATGCTGAAATATTTTCTTTTTGCTGACCCGTTAGAAGTGACACTCGTAATGACCGTGGTAATTTGGAAATGCATAATTGTATAAGTGCAGATTCACTGTACGGTTCACTCAGGTATTGGTTTTGTCGTACCATGTGCTCAAAAAATTGCGTCACACTGGGAAAATTTGAGTTCTCGTAATTCGGCAAACTAATTAACTGATCTTTAATTCCGCGTTGTGTCGTCTTCGACCAGTACGCTGACAGAAAAGCATTCTGAAATTTCTCTACTGAGTAGCATTGCCTCTCGATCGGTCTCATACGCGTTGCCGGTTCGCCTTCCAAAAAACTGCAAATAAATTCAAGTTTATGCGTTACAGGCCAAGTCGGTGGAAGAGCAAAGCTAAATTGTTGAATCCAATCTAGTGGGTGAATCTGCGTTGTACCGTTTTTAAAAACTTTAAACTTTCTCACTGACAGAAAATGTTTGTAATCGAAATTATCATCTCTGTGTGATGGAACAGGTTCAGGATCGTAAGAAAATCTGTTGAACTGTGGTTGTTCGGAATCTAAGTCCCGTACTCTGTAGATTACCCAAATTATACGCGTTGCGCGAGTCTGACAGATGTTCGCAAAGTGGCGTCTGCTGTGATGTGTTATTAACTGAAATACTTTTCATTTCTGTTACTTCTTGTTGTAAATTTGACAACTTCCTACGCAACGTGTTATTAGACGAATCGATCTCATTAATTGTCTGCTGTAAATTTTGAAATTCAGGTGTTTGATTAAATGAAACCGGTGAAGTATCGTCTGATTTATTGTCATTAGCACTTTCGACAGCATCAATACGACTGGCCAATTCATCATATTTTTCAGTCAGTATTTTTGCCTGATCATCGGTTTTAGAATCGGACGCATTAATCTGTTTTTGCAACTTACGCGTAGTTTCGCTCAGTTTTTTAACATCAGCTTTGATGACATCGCAATCCTGTGTTAGTTCTAATTGTTCGAATCTGCCTGTCACTGTTTGAATATTTACTGTGTGTGTATCTGTTTTTGATTTAAGATCAGAAATTTCATCCCGTAATTCCGCGTTCAACTGTTCTACGGTATTAATTTTGTCGGACACTGTAGTAATATTATTGTCTACATACGTCTTCGCTTTCGCGAACATTTTACGTTTGTCTTCTTGTCTTTGTGCAGTGATTGTTTCCATGACTTGTCGTTTTACTTTGTTTTGATCTTGAATAAATTTGCGGAAACGCGTATCACTGTTTTGTATGTGAAGATTAAAGCGTTCGTCAATCTGAGTATTCTGTTGTTCGAATTTCGCGTCTATCTTTGAATCCATTGTGCGCGAAAGTTCTACCGTCATTGCTTTAAACTCGTCCCGTAATTGTGTAGCTTTTTCAGAGCATTGTTTAGCGACTCCGTTAATTTCGTCTCTGAGTGTTTCTGTTGCAGCTGTTTGCAATTCCCTTAATTGCTGAGCAACAGACTTAATTTCTTCGCTTCTTTTTTTTGAACACGCCTCAATTTCCACGCGCAACTGTTCCTTAGTGTCGTGACACTGCGCGGCAACGGCTCTAATTTGTTCACTAAGCTGTCTGGAATTGTCGTCTAATTTTTCATTTAAGTGTTGTTTGAGTTTTTCGTTATCTTGTTTGACCTGTTCACTAAGTTGTTTGAGATTTTCGTCATTATTGTCAAGTTTTTCATTTAAATGTTTGTTATCTTCCCTAAGTTGTTTGAGATCTTCACTCTGTTGTTTGGAATTTACAGTAAGGTCGTTCTTAAACTGTAGCATTATTGCCATAAATTGATTCAAATCAAAAGTAGCAGTTGCATTCTCAGTGCTCTGTGATGGAGTACATGCAATTGTCACGTTCTGTGTGACCATTTGGTCATTCCGTAATTTGCAAAAAGATTTGTCAGTCGAACGTACACTGTCAGCCACTATTTCGGAATTAAATAAATCCGTCGTACTTTGTGTATCCTGTTCATTTTCATTAGACAAATTTGTCTGTACGTTACTTGAGTTTTCCAAATCGGGTGTGTTAAGCTGGGCAGCGCTCATTACAAGAGGGCGTCCCGCGTCATCAATTGTCGTCAAATTAACAGAGGAGACAATTGAGTTCGTTTGTTCATCATTAAGATAAAAGTCATCACTAGTGGTTGGAATGCATTGATTGTCAGTGAACGCAGGATTGTCATCATTACACTGCGTGTCACAATTACTATCGGTCACGCTGTTTAAGTCGGTAATTTCATTCAAAATACCTCGCGATACACTATTCACAGTCTTTCGCGGCATTTTTACAATAGTCACAAATATTCACAAAACAAATAAGCACAAATGCAAAAAGGCAACAAACAAATACAACAGAGCAACGAATTGCCGTTGACCTGTAGAAAGAAAGTCACAATATTAGTAAAAGCGTTGCGCCAAATCCTAATTATATTTAAGCAAATAAGAGCAGATATCTGACTGTTTTTCAAAAGATTCTCAACGAAATACCATCCTGGACTGGGTGTCGCCAAGTGTAACCTCCCCACAATAATTTAAAAATGACAATATTATTTAAGAATGCTAACCTCCCTAGCAATTAAATTTAATGACAATAAAAATGGGAATCGCAATCTGACTCAAAGTATAAGCTGTCACGAAAATGATGAAAAACAATTCAGTGTTAATGAAACTTCAGTGACAATGAAAATTCAATTAAACCGAAATATCGGTCTTTGGCCCTGTGCAAAACAATCAGAATTAAATTCTTACCTCATTGAAACTGCTAGTCAAATTTCTGCTCTTATTCTTGCGCACGGCTTGGAGGAACTGCATTGCAAATAATAATATTCCTTTTTTTTTTTTTTTTGAAACTTAACTGAAACTTTTCTTTAAGGGAAGTGGAACGAAATCGTTAGTTCAATTAAATACATTTTTTTTTGTAAAATTGCTTTGAAATAAAAATTATTATTGGGACACAAAATTAATTACAATAAATAAACTTTACATTATCTGATGGTTACCTACATAAACAATATACCTCATTCAGCATCTTGACCAGAATGCCATGTCGTCGCTCGCCGACTGCGTCCCGCTCGCGACCGTGACAGGACTAGACCACTACTGCCGACAGACTACATCACACAACCGCACTGGGCTGCTACTACTGACCGACTGCTCTGCATGACGACTACTAGCGTACTCCACGACGACTACTACTGTACTGCACGCAACACTCGCGCGGTCAAGCGCAGACTAACCACGATAATAGGCTCTCTGGTCAAAGATTTTAACGTGCCTCACCATCGCTGCTACGTTACATACGTGTTTCAATGCATGTTATAATTCTTCACTGTGGTGCTATTCTGATAATCATGTTATATTTTCTCACTCTGGTGCTTTTCCAAAAGTCTTGTACCCCTTTTGGCCTACACAGGGCCTCTATTTGTCACGTGTGTTTCCAAGAATAGTGTTGTAAGTTTTAACTCCAATGATTTGCAGATGCTCTCATCGCTATAATTTTTCGTTTGTTGTCATCCTATTGGGGCCGACGCACCAGCTTCATCATTACTGTCCTCCATATGGTTGAAAAAATTACGGGATGTTCGTCCAGGTTGCGTTCGGGTATCTTACCACCACCCCCGGCGAGTATGCATAAGTCATGACATAAGAGCTTGAATCACTCCAGTTTTCTCACACGTATCAGTAGCATCAGCTATGGAGCATTCCTTCAGTTGATCTGGTGAGGGTGGTGAAGATGAAGCGAGTAGGTGCATTAAACAATGAGGGTTGTGATCGTAGACACATGTCATGACTTACATTAAGAATTTTACAATTGTTATCTGATGTTCTGCTTCTTATTCGCAGACTACGCCAGTGAGAGTCCAGTCCCTTATGAAACGTCGTGGCAGATTAGCACTCTGTGTGGGACTGAGACTCGAACTCGGGAACTTTTCCTTTCGGGTTCAAGTTCACTGCCGACTGAGCTAGCCAATCGCGACACACGATCTATCCTCACAGCTTTACTTCCGCCGGTACCTCGTTCCTGCCTTCCCAACTTCTCAGAAGTTCTTCCGTGAAAGGCAAAGATCCTGAGTTTGAGTATGGGTCTGGCATACAGTCTGGCACACAATTTTAATAGGCCAGGAAGTTTCATATGAGCGCACACTCCACTGTAGAGTGAAAATTTCGTTCCAGATCCATGATAATAATGACAATGATGATGGAGATTGGCTGGTCACACAGTTCGAAGGTCTGGAGCCGATTATGGAGAACCAGTGTTAATTCATACATAACTGTGTCTACAGTTATAATAATTTACCTGTGGACACAATTTTATCAGAGGTTTGCAGAATTATGAAAAACCATATTGCATTATGTGAGATAAACACAAATGCTAAGATGAAGCATGTATAAAGCAGTTTAGGAAAATTCCAAGCACTTGATGAGGACATGGAACTGTCACCGGCCCACAGCAACATGGGCTATGGTCCATGTAAGGACAAAAAATGTATTTACACTTGCATATGATTACCATGTGTCAACTGTGTAAGCTTCAAACAAGACATATCTTTCTTGTTCTCTCCAAAGGAATGTTGTAGTCCTTTAGGGGTGGTTTTTTGCCAACAACACCCCATCCTCACCGCCATCTTCACTCCGTTCTGGACTGTTGTCGTCACCACGCCCTGTACTGTCAGAAAGTGCTTCACCACACCGTTGACTGTACAAGAGGCGGAAGAAGGGTGCGGTAAGGTCATCTGAGTACTCCATCTTGACGCCAACTCAATGATTCTCAGACATGGAATGTGGGTTTTCCTCTATCCCTTGTACAGAGGTTACTGCTAAAATACATATCATTATTAAAATCTAAAGTGAATGTGACGACGTCTGTTTTGCGTGCATCACTTAAAACTTCTGGGCTAACAGGCTTTCGTCAATACATAAAATTTTCTCCTAACGATTGCTCCCTGACTGCGGGAAACATCTTCAGAGGCAAATCTGCAGTCCTACATTATACCTCTGGAGATGCCTCCTGGAGTCGGAGAGGAAACGTTGGGAGAAAGTTTCATATAGCGACCACTTAGCCTGGACGTTTTAAGTGATATCAGTGCCAACAATGAAAACTTACATTGTATTATGTATTTTCCCTACTCACTTCTGGCTTGCGAAAGAGTTTACAGCACACGGCCTACGTGTACAAGTAGATCCCATGTGGGTAGTATTGATGGATATCATAACGTTTATAGTATCGACTCTGGGACATATCAAAATTTATGAGCCAGAAATCCAGTATGTCTTTTCACGTTTAAGGCATGGGGGATAACAAGACATGGGAGAATAAATTTGATTTGATGGACATAGATGTATGCTTACTAGCACACATTTTCAAGAAATTTCGGACTGTATGCGTGGAAACATACCTGCTGGATAATACTTTCTGTTGCGCGAAGTCCGGTTTTCCGTGGGACGCAATGCACAAAAGTCAATTATGAACTTTAGATCAATATCGACTTTTTGGAGCATACGATTCATGGGGTGTTTTTGCGTTTTGCCGTTATGGCAGAACTAAAGCCAATATTAAGAGTTGTTTCAAATTCTGAATTCGTGGAAAAATGCTTACATGACAAGACGCCAAATGCAAATGAGGGTTGAAATAGTGGTATTTGGGGATATACTGACATGTCAGCTTTTCATATTGGTATGATCGATGTTGTAATATGTTTCACTAATGAAGTAACCAGCAGATTGATAATCATGAGCAGACGAGGCATCAAAACTGTTGACAGCATGAAAAATGGGCTTACGCAAGTGGATAGGAAAGCTGTCGCTGAGTTCAAACATCAGCTGAAACATGAAAAAAAGAGGTCAGAATTACACAGAAAAGAAAGAAAGGCGAAGAAGTTGAAAAGGACACTCAGAATGAAGAAGGTTATTCATCGCGTATGTCCTGATATGTTATCATTGGCAATAAAATGAACGATATCTGCTTCCTGTAATCAACTTTTTGCAAACTTAGGTATTGTTATATCACTTTAACATTAAAGCTGCAGAGACAAAATTTTCTATGACTCATAATATTGTACTTGTAAATAGTCTTCACTGGTTTGCGGCATTTATAGGTAGAGTGTTTTATGCGTTTTCAAATTTGTACGAGAAAGAACTTACAAAAATCAGTTTTTTGTATTACACAAACAGGAATTTGGTTAATATTCCTGCTTTATTCTTTTAACATGGCAACAGTTAAAAGTACGAAATTTGTTTTGATCTTTTATTTTGAGTGGTGTGAAAGTAGTAGGTACCTAATGAAAAATTACAAATAACTCAGTATGTAAGCCAAAAACCTGATAGATACTGTGGACGCGCGGGGCGTTACAATGTCGCGACGGATTTGAAGACACTTGACCACAAATTTGTAGCTCGCATTCGTTGACTTTCGCAGCACACGTTAGACAGAATGTCTGCACTCGACAGTTGCTTGACCGTTAGAAAACTTGCAAAATGTCTCAAACTGAGAAATAATATATCATGATTCGAGGCACAGCTTTTGCTTGCCTTCAAATGTTCAAATAGGTGTGAATTCCTAAGGGACCAAACTGCTGAGGTCAGCAGTCCCTAGACTTACACACTACTGAAAATAACTTGTACTAACTTATGCTAAGAACAACACACGCATGCTCGAGGGGAACCTCCGGCGGGAGGGGCTGCGCAATACTTGATATGTCGCTTCTACCCGCGCACCCACTCCGCGCGGCTTGCATACATTACAAAAGTATTTTGAGTTCTGAGTGTCACTTGATTTATATGTGGCGAAATGATACCCCCTCAGTTTTACAACACCTGCTAATGCTTAGTGGTGCAACTAAATCCTCAGTCGTATATATATATATATATATATATATATATATATATATATATATATATATATATATATATATATATATATATGAGATCTCTTAGGAAAGACTGCATCCTGAAGCAGAGAGGCTAGATCTAACCAAAGGTTCCGATCAGCGAATACTGCGCTGCAGATCGACTGTTCATTCTCGAGCTCTGGTTAACTGTTGCTCAGTGAAGAGGACAGTCAGATAAAATACTGACAAGCGACATTTATTCTCGTAAACAATGTGATTTGGTAGATAAGTACATCGTTTTACACAGCGTTCTGAAGAACATCCAACTAAGAGGCAGACACAGAGAGAGTATCAGCCATTGCGGCAAATATCGCTTTTTCGTGATACATTAAGTCGTTGTTAAATATTGATATTCATCTGAAAATATGAAATGAATGAAGGATTGTTATTCGAAGATTTTAATTTCTTCTTTAATTTTTGAAATAAAATCTATCAGTCTCAGCTGGCCGCTGTGGCCGAGCGATTCTAGGCTCTTCAGTCCGGAACCGTGCTGCTGCTACGGTCGCAGGTTCGAATCCTACCTCGGGAATGGATGTGTGTGATGTCCTTAGGTTATTTAGCTTTAAGTAGTTCTATGTCTAGGGGACGGATGACTTTAGATGTTAAGTCCCATAGCACTTAGAGCCGTTTGAACCATTTGGAACCATCTACCAGTCTCTGTCAAAGTTTTATGTGTCTTGTATATTTTAGCTACGCGGAAAGTGCATAAAAACGGATTCACTTCGGCAGTCCTGAGATAAACTAACTGAGGTATTTGGAACGTGGTGAGTCTTGTGGGACATATTCCATGTTTATCGTATCTGGTACATAATAAGAATTAAGACTGCTCACTTTTTCAGTTACGTGCTGCTGACCGACTTTAGAAATAATAGTTGCAGTATCTTCATATAAAATATTCTGATGCAGTTCATTTTCGGATATGTCTAAGGCTGTGTCGTGTTCTACCGTTTGATAAATCGTTTTGGCAGGAACATGCACGGTGACAGTTATTGAACTATATGTAATAAAATCGTCATAACTTCTAACCGGTGTGCGTTGGAACATTCAAACTGCACGGTTGGCCGCAGGGCACGCTGGGAAGTAGTATACGCATTGTTGTTTTGATTTTGAGACGAAGCCCACTTTCATTTGCATCGGTTCGTCAAGAAGTAAAATTGGCGCATTTTGGGATTGAGAATCCGCATTTCGCGATCGAGCGCTCGTTACCTTCAACTGGTGACTGTGTGGTGTGCCGTATCCTGTCATGGGATAATCGGTGCGATATTCCTTGATGTCTCGGTGACTACTGAAACGGTATGTGAAGGTACTGGAAGAAGATCCCCATTATTCAAAGTGAACCTGAGTTCGACAAGATGTGGTTCATGCATGACGGAGCTCGACCCCATGGAATCAGGAGAGTGTTTGATGTCCTGGAAGAGCACTTTTGGGACTACATTCTGGCTCTATGGTACCCAGAGGCCATTGGCATGGGCCTTGATTGGCCGGCATATTCTTCGGATCTGAACGCGTCCGACTTTTTTGTGAGGCTATATTAAAGACAAGATTTTCATCAATGATCTCAAAACCATTGCTGAGCTCAAAACAACCAATTATAAGATCATCTCCAGCATCGATGTTCCGACACTTCAGAGGGTCAGGCAAAATTTCGCTATTCGTCCGCGCCACGTCATCGCCAATGTTGGCAGGCATCTCGAACATGTCATAACCTAAAACCTAAAATCTTTACTGACATTTACGTGTTGAATAAAGTGTGTGCACGTCGTGGTTTGTAACTGATTTAGTTTTATTTTAAATATGGTCTAATAATTATCACCCTGTATGAATCAGTGGAGTCAATTTTCGGTGTCAGAATCTTCCGAAAACATGTCCTTCGGAATCTGCATAACTCGTCTGCTTCTGTTATACACTTGTTAAGGTATTTCTGCAGCCATGTATTCTAAAAAAAACGGTCTAAGTTAGGGACCTATATATGTCAGGACTTACTGAATGTATTTAGTGATAAGGCGAAGTGTCGGGATATCCGACGATATCCCGACACTTCGCCTGAAGATGATGGAGACGCATTCCATCGAAACCGTGCTACGAGAAGATGATGCTACTCGGCTGACAACCCGTGAAGACTTCATACATCAGGTATGCTTTATTTGAAGTCTCCTGAGCGAGAGCGCCAAGTTACTGTAGCTGCAAGTTAGTTTCAAAATGGCGTCTGTAGGTGATGTACGTTATAACCAACGTCACTGAATTTCTCGCTGCAGAGAAAGAAACTGTGGGCAATATTCACAAACGCTTGCGAAAATTCTGTGGAGTATCTGCTGTCTACAGAAGGACAGTTACTCGCTGAGCACGGAGGGTGAGGTCATCACAAGGCTATTCGGTGGAGCTCCAGGATCTGCAGCGGTCGGGGAGACCATACACGGCTGTCACACCATACGCACCTGACCCAGCCCCCTCGGACTTCCACTTGTTGGGGCCAGGCCCTTAGAAGATGCCAATTGTGGAAGATTCAGCAGTGAAGCACTGGCTCCGCCACCAGGATAAGGACTGATACCGACAGGGCATTCACGCTCCGTCTCGCGCTGGAGGAAGGACGGGATGGAGATTACGTGCAAAAATAGGGTGTGTGGTTAAAACAACGTTCAATTCTCATTACGTTTAATAAAGAATTGTTGAGGAAAAAAATGAAGTGCATTACTTCCTGGGCAACCCTCGTGGTTCCCTATCTTCACAAACTATCAAAGAGCCAAGAAACAGTGGTAAAGTGAGTGAGCGATAATAAACGAAATCGAAATTGACAGTGTGTAAAGTACGTAGGCTGTGCAGACAGGGTAAAACTGGGCAAGAGGTGAACTGTGGCGGAACTAAGATCAGACTTTAATGCGAGGGAGAGTCCAAGTGTTTCCCAACACTCGTACCGATCAATGGGCCTCCGCAGTCGGCGACCCAAGCAAGTGCCAACGTTAATACCACGACGTCACCAAGTACTACTGAAATGGAGACGCGACCATCGGTTCTGGACGTTGACGCAGTGGCAGAGCATTGCATGGTCTGATGAATCCTGATAACTTCACATCATGCCGGTGGGAGGGCGTGAACCCGTCCTCTTCCAGAGGAACTGCTCCATGACTCCTGTATTGCGGGATAAAGACAAGCTAGCGGCTGCTTGATTATGCTCTAGGGAACATTTGCGTGGGAATTCATAGGCCCATCGGAACTCGTGCAAGGTACCATGACGCCCAAGGAGTATCAAACGCTGGATGACGGCAGTGGCAGTTTTCAACAAGATATTGTGCCGTGTCATAAGGCTAGTGGTTCACGGTACGCAGTGGCGAGTAGCAATTGATGTGCTGCCCCCCCCCCCCCCCCACCCTCCGCCCCCAACACACCAGAACTGAAGCCGATCGAACACAACTGATATGTGATTGGACGTGGGATGAGAGCTCATCCCCCACTCCCCGGAATGTACGAGAATTATGCGACCTGCGGGTGCAGATAATGTGCTGGCACCTTCCAACTACCGACCAAGGCTTCATTGTTTTCATACGATGCTGTTGTCCGTGCCAAAGGTGAACATACCAGCTGTTAGGTAGGTGGTCATAATGTTCTAGCTTATCCGTGAACATATATACAACACACATACCCGTGCGACTCCTACGGTCGCAGGTTCGAATCCTGCCTCGGGCATGGATGTGTGTGATGTCCTTAGGTTAGTTAGGTTTAAGTAGTTCTAAGTTCTAGGGGACTAATGACCACAGCAGTTGAGTCCGATAGTGTTCAGAGCCAACACACATACACACACAAGTCAATTTTTACTGTAAGTATTGACCTAATGATTATAACGTTATGACTAACCGATGTCGGGTAAAAAAAGGAGTAACACGATCTATGTCTTCGTGGTGAACAAAATCCACTGCAGCTGTCATTTCAGAGTTCCTTTATTTGGATAAGGGCATGTACACTGCCCAGGTTTCAGGATACGAATAACATTTCAGGTGCTGCTCTGCTTGTTTTATTAGTGACACTAAGAACAGCCGGCCCGGAGTGAGGCCTGGCGCCACGTGACGTCGCGTCACACAGCAATTCAAAAGGCTGTGTAGTAGACAAACCGTGACTAGCGCAGTGCTGTACTTTGCCGTAGCCGTTAGCAGACGGCTCACAGCGTCCAGTATGCAAACAAGAGTAGGCCTGGAACACGGGCCCCACAGAGGCCGCGCAGTCTGCTGCACCGGCTGGCCGCTGCATTTCTCCCGGCGGAACATAATTACCGACCTGTGTGCGGGGCCAGGTGCTGAAACAGCCACTGGCTACGTTATGACACGGGGCTGCGTGGGTGGTGTGCAAGCAACGTGGCGGGCGCCGCGCGCCCACCCACACACCTGCCCGCGCGCCCACGGTCAGGGCATCCAAATGAGGGAGGTCATTACTTGCGACGCGTTACGCTCTGTTGAAGCCGCGCTACGGGATAGCGAGCGCTTGGTGCCCCAGTGCAAGCGACAGCGTCCTCCTACTTCAAATGGAACACCACTCTGAAAATATTAAACGATCGTCTATATTGGTTTCTGAACAAAGGAGAAATCGATGTTTAAAGGAAAATTTAAAACTTGTTTTGTGTTATTTGACACTTAAAAGGAACATCCGTCTGAAAGGCGAATACGGTTTACGTTTGTTCCGTTAGAGGCGCCTAAAAATGGTCCGACGTTTCCAGCAGGCTCGAGAAAGTCTCATTTGGTATTTGTAGTGCAGTGAAGGTCACGTGCATCGTGGATTTGATTTACCCAAAACGTTTGCTTCCATTCCAGAGCTACATCGCCTCACAGGCGGATGCTGCAAGTAATAACAAATATTCAGCCACCTCACAGACAGATGCTCCTGAACACGCACTATTGTGCCTCAAAGGCGGATAATACAAGTAATTGTTTATGTTTTTTTTACATAACCCTTTAGTTACCTGACTACACTGCAGCTGAATCTGTGTTGTGTGACTTTTCTTGGAGGCATTTGGAGTAAATAACCTTGTCTATAAAATCACGACTACCAAATTACTTATCCTTAAGTGCGATTTCAAAAATGTTTTAGTGCGGTGGCATTCCCTTATAAATCACGACTTTACTCATTAGAAACTTTGTCTGTACCTTGCACGAGTTCCGCTGAACGTATGAATTCCCACGCAAATGTTCCCTAGAGCATAATCGAGCAGCCGCTAGCTTGTCTTTATCCCGCAATACAGGAGTCATGGAGCAGTTCCTCTGGAAGACAACGGATTCGCGCCCTCCCACCGGCATGATGTGAAGTTACCAGGATTCATCAGACCACGCAATGCTCTGCCACTGCGTCAACGTCCAGTACCGATGGTCGCGTCTGCATTAAGTAGCACTTGGCGACGTCGTGGTGTTAACGTTGGCACTTGCTTGGGTCGCCGACTGCGGAGGCCCATTGATCGGTACGAGTGTTCGGGTATACTTTCCTCCGCATTAATGTCTGATCTTAGTTTTGCCACAGTTCACCTCTTGTCCAGTTTTACCCTGTCTGCACAGCCTACAACGTCCAATGTCTGGGCCGCGCGGAGTAGCCGCATGGTCAGAGGCGCCATGTCATGGATTGCGCGGCCTCTCCCACCGGAGGTTCGAGTCCTCCCTCGGGCATGTGTGTGTGTGTGTGTGTGTGTGTGTGTGTGTGTGTGTGTGTGTGTGTGTGTTGTTCTTAGCATACGTTAGTTCAAGCAGTGACTAAGTCTAGGGACCGATGAACTCAGCAGTTTGGGCCATTGTGAACTCATACACATTGGAACCATTTTGCCCGACATTCATAATAAGGGACCCTATGATGCCCAGACGTTGAAGCCATTCACCACAGCACTCCTCGGACACCGAACAGGTCGCGCAGTTTCCGACATGCTCGCGCCGAGCCACCGTGGCATCAATATTCCCCGTCGGCCAAACTCAGATAGACCGCGCGCATTGCCCATTCTACACAAGGACTGATACTACATGCATTTTGCGTTTGTCTGATTAGCATTCACGCCTCACCAGGTGACGCTGCTATTGCCTGGACAGGTTCATATTCATAGTAGGTTGATGGTCGTAATGTTATGGTTGATTAGTATATGTACGAATGTATTTTCCGTATCTCTTCCTAAACCACTAGGTGAATTTGAACAATATTTGGCACATACAGGGTGCGTCAAAAAATGTATACACACTTTGAACTGTCATAGACAATTTATTTCCCTTTCTGCAAGGTTAAATATCTGTCAGAAAGTAATGTTGTGTTTCTTCAACAGGTGGCAGCAGTGGCAAGGAAGTAACTGCAGCATGGCGGACGTGCGTTAGAGCTTTGAAGCGCGGAAGAAGATAATTAAGTGGTGCTGGAAGTTTGAGAATGTAGCTGCGGTTCGAAGACAGTGGAGAAGTGAGTATGGTACAGAACCACCTTTAAGGTTAACAATTACACGTCTACGAAACAAATTCGAAATTCGTGGAATATTGTGTGATGTGCATAAACGTCGATCAGGGCGACTTCGTACAGCTACAAGTGAAGATTCCACAACTGCGGTCTTGGATCTGTTTCAGCGTTCACCTCAAAAATCTTCAAGGCAAGCGGCACGTGAGAGTAATGCAAATGCTAGTAGTGTGCTACGCATTCTGAAGAAAAGCAAGTTTCGTGTGTACATTCCAAGGCTGGTGTAACAGCTAAGTCACGACGATCCAGATCGAAGGTTAGAATTTTGTGAATGGACTCAGGAGATGGTGAGACGTGAACCGGTATTTATGGGTAGCATAATTTGGCCGGATGAAGCCCAATTCAACCTCAATGGAACTGTCAATAGGCACAATTGTGAGTACTGGGCTGAACATAATCCTCACATTACAGTTGAAAAGGCTGTGAATTTGCCTGGTGTGAATGTGTGGTGTGGTTTGTCTGCAAGGGGACTCATTGGGCCTTTCCGCTTTGAAGGTACTGTTACTGACTCCATATTCCCTGCCACTCGTGCATTATACGGTAATGATGAGTTTTATTTCCAACAAGATAGTGCCTTGCCGCACTATCATAGGGATGTACGAGCATACGTGGATCACAATGTGCCAGGCCAGTGGATAGGACGCAGGGGATCAATCGAGTTTCCTGCACGCTCTCCAGACCTTACGCCGCTGGGTTTCTTCTTATGGGGCACAGTAAAAGATGAGGTGTACAAACGTAAGCCACGTAACTTGGAGAAACTTTGGAATGAGATTCAGGCGGTGTGCGCAGAAATCTCACTGGACACTTTGGTACGATGTACGGAATCAGTGGTGACTCGTACTCAGAAATGTATTGATGCTGAAGGCCACCAGTATGAACATTAATCACATTTCCAAAGTACATTTATTTTTCCAGTTGGACTTTAAGCTTTCCATTTCCAGAAATTTAACATTGTAGAACGGGAAATAAATATTCTATGACGCTTCAAATTGTGTATACATTTTTTTGACGCACCCTGTATATCACTTACTGTCAGGTAACAACCACTGTTGGGGAAAGAAACTTACATACCCTAGTGCACAAATATGACGTCATAAACTCTGCGATGTGTGAAAACTGCTAGATAATGTGTGACGTTTAAATTTAGTATTTCTTTACCACTAACTCCATTCGCAACATATTTCGCAGACGGTCGTCGTATGTTCTACTGAATGCGCCTACTGAAATACGTCAGTATACGGCTTATAGTTCAAGAGCCATCATGTCATATACGATTAGATGCGTGGAAAAATGGCGCAATATGCATGAAGTTCTAATATATTTACGAGATTTCCTTACTACGCAGACACTCTTACAGTCAAGTCAACTTAAGGAAATCCTTGAAAGCTGGTAGAGCTTCTGGCAGGTTTGAACTGCGAAGCACAAAAATCTGTTAGCGGGACCCATAAGCCGCCTATAGAGTCATGAGCAGGCGCTGCCATAGAGACGTTTACAAAATGGCGCTGTAGCCACGTGAAGAAGCTGTAATTATACATTTGTACATTATGCACATTTCTTAGTACAATTGTTTCATAATGAAAGGTGAATCACGAAAACATGAAAATTGAATTTCTTCTATAGTGCACTACAAACACAGCTCTTTCTTTGTTTACATTTCTAATATAAAATTACGAAAATGAGTACTCGGGCAAGGTCGACATTCTGAGCTAGTAGAAATAATGAAGTTGCGTCACAAATTCTTTATTTTACAGGTACGCTTTAGGTGTCATATTATACACCGAAATTACCGCACCTCAGTACCGTAGCACATCTCTAGAGAAGGCAAACCAAATCACGCAGCCCATCGGTGAAAAGGAGAAGGGCTCCAACATTTTGTTTTGGCCTCTATAGTGGCGTGCGACGATACCGTGAGCTTGAGATTTCATTGTGCACCAGGAGTACAATCATGCACTGACAAAGAAGTACAAATATAATGACTAACTTCATTACTTCGGGATAATAATGGCTGACCCTTGTAAATTATTGCACAAAGAATTTCTCTGACTAGACGCAAGACAAAACATTAGGTATTAATATTTCCATTTAACGTCTTACGTTTCTGTAACTGTACCAATAGACGCCACAAATTCATTCAAAAATGGTTCAAATGGTTCTGAGCACTATGGGACTTAACTTCTGAGGTCATCAGTCCCGTAGAACTAGAACAACTTAAATCTAACTAACCTAAGACATCACACACATCCATGCCCGAGGCAGGATTCGAACCTGCGACCGTAGTGGTCGTGCGGCTCCAGACTGTAGCGCCTAGAACCGCTCGGCCACAGAGGTCGGCCACGAATTCATTGAGGTCGGACATTGGTTACGCCACTGGATTCGCTTTTGAGATGACAGGAGTTCGGTTCCTCATCCACCCACTCAACATTAGGAATTAGGCTCTATATAGTTTACCAAAATAGTGTCATGGGCGGTGTGCGGCCCGCAAAAGCAGTGTTCCGGTCGTGTTACATGAAAGAAAACTGTCAGATTTTGTGTGTTTTGACTGCAGCTGTCTTCCTACGCCCAACTTCGCTTCCTTTCAATTAACTAATCTAAACATTACTCCAATTTCATGCGTTATTGCAATCTTGTTGTTAACTCGCCCGCGTATTTTAGCACGCCGCCTCAGGGACTTGGGAAAGCGAGCCGGCCACAGCACGAAATACGGGCCTGGAATAACACGAGCGCCAATACTCATGCCTGCCTGGATTGTTTGTAGACCGTTTCAGTTACACGATTCTCAGACATTTAGAAATCATTCGTGCTCTTTCGTTTTAGAAGCCACTACAAGCAGGCAGATCGGGTGCACAAATTCCATCCGTGAGGAGCGGGGAACGTTTGCCTTATGATAAGCATTTTTTCACTCCCTTTCACTGACACTGCCAAATAAAATAACAATCAATATACCGATCCATTAAAGATAAGGGATAAGGTCAGAAAAAATAGAAGAAAAAATTTCAGAAGAGTGATTTCATGGAGCTCTACACTGGTATAACCCGCACAAGTCTCTTTATATCTACATAATTACTGTAACATACGTCCATTTAAATTAATTACTGTAGTCAAACACTGATCTTCGCCAGCAAATTTTATTCCATACATTTCCCTTCATTGACGAATGGTCTTAATTGGTAAAATGTTGTACGTTAATAAGCATATCCGAAAATCGTGAAAAATATTGCTTCAGCTGCTTTTCGTAGAGTTCGATCGAACCATGAATTAAGGGATCGAACTTCTGTTACAGTGGAGTGTCTGAATTGTTGAAAACTGTTTCGTGATAGAGTTTCAGCTCACGAGCTGCGACGCACCCAGAGCTAAATCTCCAATTGATCCAAAAAGATCACAGACCACAACATTTCTTTTAGATGTACTCTGTAATTCACTTCGATTCATACTAATCATACTCAGATCTGAATATGTTGTTTATTAATCATATGGATTCGATATATGTAAAAAATGTATGAGCACAGTGGTGGACACAAAGTAAGCTTTGTTGTACACGTATAAAATTTAAGACGAAGCGAGATTAATAGGTTTCTTCATAGAGTCATCATGTCTATAAAAACAGTGCATCATGCACTTAAATTTTACATTCATACGAAGACATATTTTTGGATCATTATTGTGACAGTACCGTTCTTACATATTAGACTAACAAACGGTGTAATGAGGTCTGAAGACGGTCATTATGAATCAAAACTAATAACGGATTTAAAAAATATTGTGATGCATAACTAGAACAAGATTAGTGAGTGAATCACCTAAAACTTCCACCGTAAATATTGCGGAAATGAAAAGTGTATTGATGTGCAGTTTTCACAGAATGGATTGATAGGTGAGTGTTCGTATTGTTAGCTAATAGACGGATCAAATAATAATTAGAAAACGTATTATTCGAGCAAACATATGCTTTTTTATATCCAGCAATGCCTATTTGAATTAACAAACTAAAAGTGTGAAAATAGATTGTCACTGGTGTTTTTTGCGAGATTCTAGTGTGAGTCGTTTACGAGATGTCGTATTTTCAAAAGTTCCCACACCGACACTTGTACAATACCTGTGGTAGCACAGACTAAAGAACAACACAAATGCATGCACTAGTTAGTGCATTCTGCCCATTAACCAGACAAGTGACCATCGCAGGTTGTGTTGAGAATGACCACCAACAGCCGCAATACATGCTTTCAGTCTGGTATGGAACGACAGCTGCACACTTTCTAGCATTTCAGCGGACCATTTGAGCAAGTTTTGGTAATGTGTCACTGCATATCATGGGGTTAGTTGTTGTAGACAGTGTCTTTGAGCTTTCCCCAGAGAAAAACGTACACTGGCGTCAGATCTTGGCAACGAGCCATCCAAAGGAACAAGTCGTCTGTGACCAATCCAGCGATTTGGAAATAATTCGTGATGCAAAGCTGAGGTATTTCGTGCACTGGGCGGTCATCATGTTGGTACCAAAGATTCCACCCAGTCTGCAGAGAAAAGTCTTCTAGCATCAGTGAACGATAGTCTCTTGGAAGGCTGCGATGCTTGTGCACGTTCATTGTTCCATCTACGAAACACGGGCCTACGAGATGATGATCGCTGAGCTGTTGGTTACACTGCATAGACGCTGACGTTCCACTTGATTAATCCAACGGTGATTGTCAACATACCATTAGGGCATGTTTTGGCGGTTTACTTGGCTATGACTGGTAAATGTGGTTCACTAAACAATATATGTGGTACACCTGGAGTACTCTGTCTCAGTGCCCACGTATATAAGTTAACAAGTATCTCATATTGTTTCCAAGAAGGTCTTGATGGAGATGGAGAATGCGTAGAACATTTGCCTGAATCGTGCCGCTTACCCGTGCGATAGTGCGGGAGCTAACACGCAGATCAACTGCAATAGCAACAAGAACGTTAATATCCCCCTTTTCAGTCATCACTTGTTTCCTTCTGTAACTGGTTGAAGATATTGGTAACTAACTACCGAGATGGTCGACGTGCATTGAGATGTCTTGCAGCATACAGCGTACAAGATCGAACTGCGTTCTCCCTACACTCTGCAATACACCCTTAGCAAGTCGGCCTTTTCTGCACTGGTGAATCCCATCGTCCACTTACACCTACTGCTTAGACAGTCATACACGAAGTATTTACCTAGTCGCTTTACACTCAAGGAATACACAAGAGCACTGTAGCCAAGCATAACAACTGCAATGAAATGAATACCCCTAGCTGTATACAAGCGTTGATATAAGTCAACGGGAATTGTTGAAAATGTGTGCCTTGACCGAGACTCGTACCTGGGATCTACTGCTTACATGGCAGACGCATTATCCATCTGAGCTACCGAGGACAAAGAGGATAGCGCGACTGCAGGGACTTATCTATGGCATGCCTCTCGTGAGACCCACATTCCTCACTTATTGTCCCGCACTATATTCATAGTTCCCCTGCCCATTATACTCATTACTCGCGGCTTTTTGCGAGAATTGGGGACAGTCCGTCACCTTGTCGAACTCCTGTTTTGATTTTGAATGGTTCAGAAATTTCGCCTTGAAACTTAATTATTCATGTTGTATCTGTGAGCGTTTGTTCAACAAGTCTTCTGGTGTTTCCATCTATCCCAGATTCATAAAGTATCTGGAATAGTGTTTGTCTGTCAACTGAGTCGTAGGCCTTCTTGAAGTCTACGAAAGTAACTACTGTATTTTTATTTTGTACAGCTCTCACTCTCAAAATTGTTTTTAAATTAAGAATCTGTTCTGCACATGATCTACCTTTTCTAAATCCTGCTTGATAATCTCCTATATTAGGTCCTGCTTGTTCCTCTATTCTATTTAAAAGTGCTTTAGAAAGTATTTTGTATGTCACTGGTAACAAGGATATGCCCCTGTAGTTGTTGGTGTCTGTTTTATCTCCTTTTTCATGGAGAGGGTGGATCAATGCTTGTTTCCAGTCACAGGATATGATTCCTTTTGTCCAAATGTCTTTAATTACTTTGTGAATTTTCTGACATGCGGATAAGCCCCCTAGTTTCCACATTTTTGCCACTGTCCCATCCTCACCTGGTGCTTTGTTATTCTTCAATGCTTTGATAATCTTTTCTATTTCTTCTACTGTAGGTGGTTCCGACGGTGGATTTTCACGTTGTGATTTTTGAATTTGTAACCTGTCATTAGGCTCCTCAAAATTTAATAGCTTTCAAAGTATTCAGCTAAGATTTGGCAGTTCACTTTATTGCTTAAAACCATTTTTCCATTTTTATCTTTAAAATGTAAGCTTGGTGACTGGAATCCTGTTAAAACTTCTCTGAAAGTCTTATAGAAGTCTCTAGTGTTGTTCCTTTTGAAATCAGAATCCATTTCTTCTAATCTGTCTTTGTCATATTTTCTTTTCACTGATCTGATGATTTTTGCTGCCTTTTTCCTTTCTTCTTTTAACTCGTCCCAGTATTCGTGTTTCTTATTACTCTTCCATTTATTCATGCCTTTAGTCGATTGTCAATTGCTTCATCACACAGCTCGTTCCACCATCTGTGTTTTGGTATTCTTCGTGGCTGTCCTATTTCTTTAACTGACTCTATCATTGTTTCTTTAATTTCCTCCCAATTATCCATTCTTCTTGTGTTTAGTATATGACAGAATGTGTCCTGCTTTTGCAGAAGAAATTTAGTGTTTACTCTTGGAAATCTTCTTGGTTTTGGTTTAGGTTTGTTTGGTTGGAACATGGTCTTTATTTCTGTTAGATAATGATCTGAGTCTATGTTTAGGTCCTTCCTCACTCTGACATCCAAGATTTCCGTGTAGTTGCGAGTCATTATTGCCACATGGTCCAACTGACATTCACCTTGATTTGGATTAGGTGATACCCACGTTTTTTTTCTTTCTTATATATATATATATATAATTTTATTCGGAAAATTGCAAATTTTATAATGAGATAAATACTCGAAAATGTGAAAAAAATTGTTTTCCGTTATAACTCCGCTTAAGTTTAAAAGTAGGCTCAAAGGTGCCTACAACATTCCTGTCTGAAAGTGCAAAGCTTGGTGCCCTCTGACGTTACCCTCAGGGGCGGTGACGCTTCATACAGCAAGATGTCGACACATGCGAAAAAAATGTCAGAGTTCTGCACCATGTAAGGTACAAGGTTGGGGTGATGATGTCTCGTTGGCACCACATTTCACCACAACTGCTGAACGCCACCGTGGATGCGGCACGAGACTGGAAGGTCGTCACAATCACTCTTACTCACATTTAACGTCTTCTTTTGACGCCTCAGCGATGGGGGTCAGAACCCCGAAGTCCACCGTTAAAATCACGTGGTGCTCTTATGGGTGGCGGACGAAAACATTTCGATGAAACAACCGCTCAGAACTGAAATGGCGTCAGGGTGTGCCAAAAATGGCGTTAATAACACCATCCCTTTCGTTGGGACGCTGATTTCAGTAAAATTTCGCAGCGGGAAACTGCAGTTCGTAGTTCAGTGACCAACACGACGACGTTCTTCACAGATGTTGGCATCGCTGACAGCCACCGGGCAGTTCAACTGTTCTCGAAGGACATCGTGGGCCAGCAAACTCATTAAACGCGATCGCACCCGTTTGGAGTGCAATGCTACCGCAATATTTGCTTTTGTATATAGCGCGGGATAACTACGGACCGTTCGAAACCATTCAACAAAATTTGTACACGATTCGAGCACCAGAGATTATTGTGCTATTTCAGCCCTCCCATTTCGCGCCCCCTGTAGCGTTATCACGGAGGGGAGCGACACTGAAACATGCATGAATAAAATGCTGGAGGTACCTTAAAGACTCCTCTCCCCCCACCACGCAGTTCGCAACAGCCTCGGTACCACCCGCCCGCCTTTAGTGAGCCCTTTAAAAATATAATTGAACGGAGAAAAAACGTGACAATGTCCTAGACTCATGTGGAGAGGAAACCCCTTCTATAACCCCCACTCTCCCCTCCCACGGTTCTGTAGGCGTAATGGCCGGCGCAAGAGCAGCAGCGTAGTCCGCGGGCCTGCCTGCCAGCCAACCACACTCGTCACTCAATTCATCTGCTCTGGTAAGGCGCTCAAGAAAGGTGACCATGTGACACCAAGGGTGTTGCCAAACTGGATGGTCTTACAGGAAAATTTTGCCGTTTTCTTCACGCATTTATCAATGTCACAAACCCCGCCACCGCCCCCTCCCCCCACCCCCCACCACCGAGGCCACGTCTTAAGAGTGTGCTAAAAAGAAAGGCTGAAATCACGTTGAAATTTCATTGAATGGTTTTGATGGGTACTTTGTGGTTCTACACTGTACATGAGAGAAAAACTGAAGTCGTCTTCCACTCTAAAGGTGTGAGGTTGGTGGCCTGTTGCAGCCTTAGGGATAGTTGTTATTGTTGTTGTTGTGGTCTTCAGTCCTGAGACTGGTTTGATGCAGCTATCCATGCAACTCTATCCTGTGCAAGCTTCTTCATCTCCCAGTACTTACTACAACCTACATTCTTCTGAATCAGCTTAGTTTATTCATCTCTTGGTCTCCCTCTACGATTTCTACCTTCCAAGCTGCCCTCCAATGATAAATATGTGATCCCTTGATGCCTCAGAACATATCCTACCAACCGGTCCCTTCTTCTTGTCAAGTTGTACCACAAACTCCTCTTCTCCCCATTAGTTATGTGATCTACCCATCTAATCTTCAACATTCTTCTGTAGCACTACATTTCGAAAGCTTATATTCTCTTCTACCCAGGCTATTTATCGTCCATGTTTCACTTCCATACACGGCTACACTCCATACAAATACTTTTAGGAACGACTTCCTGACACTTAAATCTATACTCGATGTAACAAATTTCTCTTCTTCAGAAACGCTTTCCTTGCCATTGCCAGTCTACATTTTATATCCTCTTTACTTCGACCATCATCAGTTATTTTGCTCCCCAAATAGCGAAACTCCTTTGCTACTTTAAGTGTCTCATTTTCTAATCTAATTTCCTCAGCACCACCCGACTTAATTCAACTACATTCCATTATCCTCGTTTTGCTTTCCGCTTCAGCTGTACTCAATTTATTTATAAGTACAACTGATTACGCGGATTCTTAGCTGCATCATCTGGTGCAATAAAATAAAGTCATGTTCTGATACGAAAAGAGAATGGGATGAACCAGCTCTCATAGTTTCTGATCAGAATATGACTCAAATTTATGGCACCTGATGATGCAGCTAAAAAGCTGTGAATCCGGGCATGGTTAAAAATCTTACAGCTGAAACGATTTTATCTTCATAATGATATATACAACCTATGGCTGCCCTTCTCCTTAGGGAAGAATTGAATCGTCAGTAGAGTCAAGTGTTGACAACAGTGCCGTCCTGCTGCTCATCACACTGCTATATAGGAATCATCACTGAAAAGTCTCGTTATCGACGTTTTCGCCACCCTCTGACGCATTTTCATGTCGATTCTGAGCAGTGGTGTATCTGAAATGTTCTGCTCGGCCACACGTAAGTAACCGGTGTGGTTTCAACTCTGTGGGTGCCGATTCCGACCTCAGCTGCGAAGGCGTCAAAAGAAGGAGTGATATGTATAACGGGGTGCGAGGACCTTCCAACCTTGTGACACGTCCACTGTGACTTTGGACAGAATTGTGGTGAAATCTGGTGCCAATGTGCAGTAATTAAGCCACCTTATACCTTACATGAACTGCTGAGCTCTGGCGTTTTTTCCGCAAATGTCGACACCTTGCAGTTCGAACCAGCGGCGAGCCTGAGGGTGACATCGCCGACCTGCACGTATTTGCACCATTACAGAGTAGTGTTTATAGGCACCTCTGAGCCGAATATCGGACCTATGCTTCTCAACGGGAGATAGTTAAGGGGTTTCCAAGAAGTAGCCCTTTCACTGTGATGCACAGTGTCTATCGGAGGGGCAAAATAAAATTGAACCAAAAAATATTCATTAGACTGACGGGGCAATCTCCTTGTTAGTGAACAGGAGTACTGCCGAACACGTAGAATACTCGAAACGTGATTTCGATGCACCAATCGGTTGCTGTGACATGTCTGCACATGCTCATCAGCCGCATGCTCTATTCAGAGTTGTTCAATACGTCGTTTCGTTTGGGTGAGTGAGAGAAGCAGACGTGTTTAGTGACCAGTTGAATGCAACACAGAATTCCTGTACTCAACTAGACGTAACATATTATACGTTACGCCCCGTAACATGTATCTTTCGAGCTGCCTGCAGTGTAGGGGCGGCAGCTCATCGAGATCACGTGGACAGCCTGTATCGACAGCATCTTTCAGTCTGCTCCATCATGGTGAGTTCTCTGCGCAAAGCCTAACCTCCGCAAGGGCTCGATTGGTTACGAAAGGGAGGTCACGGCATGGCTGTGACTTACCCATGATATCTACTTCATCATTCTCCGGGAACGTCCTGTGATGCCTTTATCGCCAGAGTGTCTATCGACGGTGAATCTTGCCAAGTCACAGGTCACTCACTTTCCTCAACGTCACCTCCAAGGTGCTATAGTCAGCGTATCCACACACGACTGGTTATAGCTGGAGCGTTCGACGATGTACCACTTGATGACGTAACGGCGTCACCGTCGGAGGATTTGGATTAATATTCCTACGACTCATGGTGAGTGGCGCTTAGATACCCAGTTTGATACATGATCTGCCCTCCATACACATTAAATTGCGCTGTACTCTCCACACCGTCATCACCCGGCCTCCAGACTCTGCTGTGGCTTGGTTGTTGGTGATGTAACAATGGGTCTGCTTACTGACGTCACGGAGGACGAGGACCATTCTGCAGTTCAGGCCCTGACAGACTCCCACAAGTGTTTTATCGAACATATCAGTTGCTATTGGCGCTGGCGTGGGTGCAAATTTGTCAGGTCCATATGTCGCCTATTATGGATTTGCGCAGATCCCAGACGGCGTTCTATTGCCATTCGCAAACCTTGGAATTAATCACGGATTTACGATTATCGCAATTCACGTTGCTTAACTGTGATAAGAAGATCTTTACTCGGCTGGTGGCTGCGCCGTTTAAACGGATGCCCAGTACTTGGTTTTTCCGATTGAATATTTTTTAAAGGGGGCCAATAGCTTTGCCTTTCCTCTGTTTCGCTATCCAGACACAATTGCATTTGCTCAGTGTTGTGGCGTAACAAGACAGCTACGCCACAATGACGTAGCCGAAAGGCACGCGTTAATCTCACGTAGGCTAGAGAGAGGTCTGAAACAGGATACGTAATGAATGGTAGCAAGAAAAGTACGTAGCTGCTATAATACTTAACTTTTAATCCATCATTGGTATACAGCATTCCTTGATGATACAAGTGAGACTCTATCTTAAAATGGTTAATGGCGCCTTGCTAGGTCGTAGCCATTGACTTAGCTGAAGGCTATTCTAACTGTCTCTCGGCAAATGAGAGAAAGGCTTAGTCAGTGTAGTCGCTAGCAAAGTCGTCGTACAACTGGGGCGAGTGCTATTCCGTATCTCGAGACCTGCCTTGTGGTGGCGCTCGGTCTGCGATCACACAGTGGCGACACGCGGGTCCGACATGTACTAAATGGACCGCGACCGATTTAAGCTACCACCTAGCAAGTGTGGTGTCTGGCGGTGACACCACACTCAGGCTTGTCGTTTCCCTGAACTCTTACCCGTTCTTGACTTAAGCCATGCGTTCGATCAGGTCGATCACGACTAACTGGAAGTGACGATGCGCATTATGGAATACCCTGATACAACCATCGACGGTGAATGCGTCTCCTGCGCGGAGTGACTTCCCCGTAGTCTACAATGGCCGTCATTCTATCCATCTTGATTCGTCGTCCGGTGCATTAAAGCTGCCCCTTCTCTGCATGGCTGTATGTTTTCTCGATGAAAGCGTTGTTTTGTGATTTCCGTCAAGGCCTGCCTGGGATATCTCTCTGTGGCCATGCATCTTGCTGCTCTGTTTACGACAACGATTTGGTCCTCGTTGTTCTTAACGGTGCTGAGACCAGGGAATTAACTGCCTGTCAGCCTCTTCATCTCAGAGTAGCAACTAGCAATTAACGTTCCCTATATTCCAATCTCTGTCTTCCTCTACAGTTCTTGCCTTCTACAGCTCCCTCTAGTATCACGGAAGTCATTCCCTGATGTCTTAACACGTGTCCTATGATCTTGTTCCCTCTTCTTCTTGGTGTTTTCCACATATTCATTTCCTCTCCAATTCTGTGAGGAACCTCCTCATTCCTTATCTTATCAATTCACATAATTTTCAGCATTCGTCTGTAGCAACACAACTGAAATGCTTCCATTTTCTTCTGTTCCAGATTGCATACATTCCACTTATCACTACCATACAATGCTGTCGTCGAAACGTACATCGTCAGAAATTTCTTCCTTATATTTAGGCCCATGTTTGATACTATCAGACTTCTCTTGACCACGAATGCCCTTTTCGGCACTGGTAGTCTGCTTTTGAAGACCTCCTTGCTGTATCTCTCAGCCGGCCGAAGTGGCCGTGCGGTTACAGGTGCTGCAGTCTGGAACCGTAAGACCGCTACGGTCGCAGGTTCGAATCCTGCCTCGGGCATGGATGTTTCTGATGTCCTTAGGTTAGTTAGGTTTAACTAGTTCTAAGTTCTAGTGGACTAATGACCTCAGCAGTTGAGTCCCATAGTGCTCAGAGCCATTTGAACCATTTGTGTCTCTCACGGGTTGTTTTGCTGTGTAGGCAGTGGAATTCCTTAACCTCATTTACTTCGTGACGATCAATCCTGATGTTAAGATATTAAGTTTTTTTAACTGTTCTCATTTCTGCTACTTCTCATTACTCTTGTCTTTCGTACATTTGCTGTCAGTCCACATCCTGTACTCATTAGACTGTTTATTCTAATCAGAATATCACGTAATTCTTCGTCATTTTCCCTCGGGATAGCAAGGCCATCAGCGAATCTCATCATTGATACTCTTTCACCTTCAATTTTAAGTCCACTCTGAACTTTCCTTTTATTTCCTCCATTATTGCTTCAAATGTATAGATTGAAGAGTAGGATTGAAAGAGTAAATCCCTGTCGTACACACTTTTCAATCAGAGCACTTTGTTTTTGGTCGTTCACTCTTATTATTTTCTCCTCTCCCGATGGATTACGGATTACCTATATTTTTCTCTGACAGTCGAACACCTTGCACCATTTTACATTGTCAAATGCTTTTTCCAGGTCGATAAATCCCATGAAAGTGTGGTGACTTTTCTTTAGTCTTGCTTCCGTTATCAGTCCCAAGAGTTAGAATTGCCTCTCTGGTTCCTTTACCTTCCGTAGAGACAAACTGATCGTCATCTAACACATCCTCAGTTTTCCTTTCTATTCTTAACTGTATCATTCTTGTCCGTAACTTGGATGTCTGCACTATTAAGCTGATACTGCAATAATTCTCGCACTTGTCAGCTCTTTCAGTCTTCGAAATTGTGTGGATGATAACTTTCCGAAAGGGTATGTCACTAGACTCATACATTCTACACACCAGCGTGAATACTCGTCATTTTGTTGCCACTTTCCCCAAAGAAAAATATTGTAATGGAATGTTATCTATCCCTTCCGTCTTATTTGATATTAGGACTTCCAAAACTCTATTATATTCTGATTCCAATACTGGGGTACCTGTATTTTCTAAATCGACTCCTGTTTTTTCTTTTGTCACATGACACACCTCTTCCCCATCACAGAGTACTTCAGTCTGCTCCTTCCACCTATCCACACTCTCCTCTAGGTTTAGCAGTATAATTTCCGTTGCACTCTTAATGTTACCACATTGCCTTTAATTTCAGCGAAGGTAGTCTTGAGTTTCCTACATGCTGAGTCAGTCCTTCTGACAATCATTTCTTTTTAGACTTCACATTTTTCACAGCCACTTTGTCTTAGCTTCCCTGCACTTTCTATTTATTTCATTCCTCAGCGACTTGTATTTCTGTATTCCTGTATATCCCTGAACAGTTTTGTACTTTCTTCATTCATCGATCAACTGAAGTATTACTTCTTTTACCCATGGTTTCTTCGCAGTTATCTTCTTTGTACCTATGTTTTTCTTTCCAGCTTTTGTAATTGCCCATTTTAGAGACGTCCCTTGCTCTTCAACTGTACTGGCTACTGATCTATTTCTTATTGGTGTATTTGTAGCCTTAGAGAACTTCAAGCGTACCTAATCATTCCTGAGTACTTCTATATTCCACTTCTCATCGTATTAATTCTTCCTCACTGATCTATGAAACTTCAGCTTACTCTTCACCACTACTGCATTGTGATCGCAATCTATATCTGCTCCTTGGTACCAATTACAATCCAGTGTCTGATTTATGAATCTCTGTCTGACCATTATTTAATGTAACGGAAAACCTCCTATGTCACCGAGCTGTTTCAAAGTGTACCTCCTCCTCTTGTGATTCTTGAGCAGAGTATTCGCTATTACCACCTGAAATTTATTACAGAACTCAATTAGTCTCTCTCGTCTCCGATTTCTTGTCTCAAGCCCATATACTCCTGTAACCTTCTCTTCCACTCCTTCCCGTACAACTGCATTTCTGTCCCCCGTGAGTATTAGATTTTCATCCCTCTTCATTTGTTGTATTACCCTTTCAGTATCCACTTTCGCTATCTCTTGATCTTCATCTTGGGACGTCGCCTTGTACGTACGAAGCATCGTTGTCAGTGTTGTGATAATAACAAATCATTTAACTGTTCACGGTAACACACTCTTTGCCCTACCATCCTACTCATAACGAATCCTACTCCCTTTATATATTTTTCTGCTGCTGTGAGTATTACCCTAAACTCATCTGACCAGAAATAGTTGTCTTCTTTCCACTTCACTTCACTCACCCAAACTATATCTAGATTGAGCCGTTGCATTTTCCTTGCCAGATTTTGTAGCTTCCCTGTCATGTTCAAGCTTCTGACATTCCACGCCCTGACTCGTAGAATTTTATCCTTTCGTTGATTATTCAATCTTTTTCACATTGTCAGCTCTCCTTTGGAAGTCCACTCCAGGACATCCGAATGGGGGACTGTTCCGGAATCTCTAAGGAAGGGATAATCACGATACTTTTTCAAGTACAGGCCACATGTCCTGTGGATAGACGTTATGTGTCCCTGATGCAGTGCTTTTCACAGCCTTCTGCATCCTCATGCCGTTGATCACTGCTGATACTTCCGCCTTTTGATTTCTTACCCCGGCAGTCCTCGGCCGCCAGTTCTGTTCACTAATCGAAATTTAAGCAGTGGCTTAATTCGTAACCGGGACCAAAGATGTTGCGATTGCTAATCAAAGACACTACCCCTAGATCACGAGACTGCCTTAGCGTCCGCAAATCGAGTGCTAAGGCTATAGGTACGTAGGTTCCGCCGGGCAGTGCTGCGCCGTGGCATATAGCTGATACTATCCGATGCTTATAAGTCGTTTTCACAAGTGATCTGCGGTGCACGATATGCTTGAGCTGCCGACGACTATGACTCAATTACGATCTGCACTCGTAAGTCAGCGTATACGAGCCCTCGATCTTCTGAAACGGACAGAATACAGGGGACACTCCAAAACAAATGCACACTACTATTGTAAAAACACAGTTTTCATTCTACATGCGTGAAAGTTTTACAGTGTTTAGATACATCCTTCCTGCTTGTTTTCAAACTTAGTTCAACCTGTTCCCGTGAGTGGCGCCGTCACAGCATGTCTTCCAGATGGCTGCTGCACTTGACGTTCGTCAGGAGCAACGTGCTGTCATTGAATTCCTGTGCTGTGGGAAACATCCACAAGAGGTTGAAAAAGGTGTATGAAGATGCTGCTGTCGATCGCAGTACAGTTAGTTGGTAGGCAAGCGGGTTACGTGATGAAAACGGGCACGGCAATATTGAGGATTGTCCTCGCAGGGGCAGGCCCCGTGCTGTACACACTCCAGACAATGTGGAGAGAGTTAACGAACTGGTGACATCTGACAGACGCATCACAGTGGACGAATTGTCACGCTACGTTGGAATAGGGGAAGGAAGTGTTTACAGAATACTGAAAGTGTTGGCGTTAAAAAAGGTTTGTGCCAGGTGGATTCCCAGGATGCTGACAGTTGCTCACAACAGAAACAAGAAAAACGATATGCAGCGAACTTTTGGAAGAATATGGGAATGGGGGAGATGAATTTCTAGAAGAATTGTGACAGGTGATGAAACATGGCTCCATCACTTTTCGCCAGAGACGAAGAGGCAATCAATGGAGTGCCACCATGCAAATTCACCTAAGAAAAAAAAATTCAAAACCACACCTTATGCTGGAAAAGTAATGGCTACGGTGTTTTTCGATTCCGAACGACTCTTGCTTGTGGACATCATGCCAAGTGGAACCACCATAAATTCTGATGCATATGTGACGACGATGAAGATACTTTAAGCTCGACTGAGTCGTGTTCGACCACATCGGCAAAAGCAGGATGTTTTGCTGTTGCACGACAATGCACGGTCACATGTCAGTCAAAAAACTATGGAAACGATCTCAAAACTCGTTGGACAACACTGAAACACCCGCCTTCCAGTCCTGATCTGGCTCCATGTGACTATCATCTCTTTGGCAAACTGAAAGACTCTCTTTGTGGAACAAGGTATGAAGATGATGACTCCCTTGTGCACGCTGCCAAACAGTGGCTCCAACAGGCTGGTCCAGAGCTTTACCGTGCGGGTATACAGGTGCTGGTTCCAAGTGGCGTAAGGAAGTTGAGAGGGATGGAAATTGTGTGGAAAAAGAAAAATATTGTTCCTAAAAGGGTGTATCTAAGCATTGTAAAACTTTCAAACATGTAGACTAAAAGATGGATTTAAAAAATAAAGTGTGCATTTCTTTTGGAGTGACCCTCGTATGTAAATGTTTATCCCCCACATGGGACGGACACTCCCCATTTCGCTATGCATGGTCCACCGCATCCTATCGGCATTGGGTCCGTACATCTGCCATAGCTTTCTGTTGAAGATGAGGTAGGACACGCTCACCATCCTGCGGTGTAGGGTCAGTTTAAGCCTGTATCATGTTCCTGAGAGAGTGATAGCGTTTCTTGTCAGGTCTCAACTGGTGCTGTGGCACTGTTGTTACCAGCCTGTTGCTGGAGTAAATGAAACCCACTATCTCTGCCCCTATTTGCCCTTCGGACTTTCCGCCGCCCTTCTTGTACTTCCGCCATTCTTTTCTCTGAACTTTGTCCATACTGCAATATTTCCAATGCTCTTGATGTCCACGAAGGCGAACAGGTCACCGAATATGGTTGAGGGAAGCATCGCCACGTCGACTTGCATAACGTCTGGCGATCGCTGTGCGCTCCTTACTTTTCCACTGCTTTCCAGTCTACATGGTATCTTACAGCCAAGAGGAAGCTTCTACGTCGGTCACGCCTTCAAGGGATTCACCGTGGAGACACCCTGTTGTGTGTTGGATGTGATGTTGTCGATACTGACGAGCATTGCCTAGTCTATGGACAGCCGATAGGTGTCAGGTTCCTGCTGCGACATATCCTGGCCTAGTACGTCTGCCCATTGCCCATCAGACACCTCTTCACCTGTTCCACTTTCCAGACTCAGGACACTTACCACAAACGATGACGAACTCCATGAAGTGGATTTGAGGACACTCCGTTCATTATTAGTTTGCTGCTGGGTAGAAGAACGTAGGTGAATGTTGGCACTTTCTGAATGAACGAAATTGTCCAGTTGTCCCTAATTCCAAATACAGACAATTTTTCTCTAATTTCCTGTTTTATGTCTTTCTTAACACACACCAAAGGTGGGATGTTACTGGATGAGAAGTTCATTCACGCATTTTTCACTCTTAGTACCGATTATTCTTAGATCTCTGGAATGCTCTTCTCAAAAAGCTATGCTTCGAGATAGTCCTACGGCGTGTGGCTCCGTCCCCCACGCGATCTCGGTTTCCAGCTACGTTCCGTAGTGGAAAAGAGAGAGAGAGAGAGAGAGAGAGAGAGAGAGAGAGAGATATTCAGGCAGTCTTGGGGTGCTTTTTACCCCTACTGCATGTTCCCGACCTTTTCCTTGGTTTCTGAGGGTGAGAAAGGAACATGGCGCACAGTGTGTGTGCTACTATCCTGCCACTGACGTCCAGTGTGCGTGGTCCTTAGTGTCAAGCCCCCCCGCCCCCGCCTCTTTTGGTGACAGTAAGGTTCCATTACGAAAATAGGAAACCAATAAGTTGTAGCAGCTTTGATTAGTAATCAGAACATACTTGGTCCGGGGATCGAATGTGAGAGGAGAAAGATAGTGTCCTGTAATAAATTTCAGATAGCAACAGCGAATATTCTGTTCAAGAATCGCAAGAGAAGGAGGGATACTTGGATAAGACCAGGTGATATGGGACGATCTCAGTTAGGTTGCGTCATGGTCAGGTAGAGATTCCGAAATTGTAAGGATTGTAAGGCGTCCCCTGAGCAGATATAGACTCAGAAGACAATTTAGTATCGATGAAGTTTAAGAAACAAGTCAGAAAGGACCAATACGCAATGAAGTGGCATGCGGATCTACTAAGGAGTGACGAGATACTCTTCAAGTTCTGTAGGGCTCTAGATACAGCAACAAGAAATATCTCAGTAAGCATTAAAGAGGAATCAACATCTCTAAAAATAGCAATGACTAACACTGGAAAGAAAAACGTAGGTGCAAAGAAAGTAACTGCTAAGAAACTGACGAAAAGTCATCGAGTAAAGCAAAAGTGATTTCTGACGTTCCCCAAGGCAGAGTTACGGGACCTCTGCTGTTCCTAACATATAAGAACGATTTAGGAAAGAATTTGAGCAGCCGTTTTAGGTTGTTACCAAATGATGCTGTCGTTTATTGTCTAGTCATGTCATCAGCAGATGAAAACAGACTGCAAAACGATTCAGGAAATATATCTGAACGGCGCAAAAACTGGCAATTGACCCTTAATAATGTGAAGTGTGAGGTCATCCAGATGAGATCTGAAAGGAGTCCTTCAAACTTCAGCTACAAGATAAATCATTCTAATCTAAAGGGCGTAAATTCGACTAAATACCTAGAAGTTCAATTACGAACAATTTAAATTGGAAGGAACACGTTGAAGAAGGTTCGGGGACAGCAAACCAGCGACTGCTTTTCATTGGCAGAACACTTAGAAAATGTTGAAGATCTACCAAGGAGACTGCCTACACCAAGCTTGTCCGTTCTGGTTTGGAGTACTGCTGCGCGGTATGGGATACTTAGCAGATCGGATTACCGGAGTACATCGAGAACAACGAAGAACAACCCATTTTGCACTATCGTGATATAGGGGAGAGAGTGTCACGGACATGATACAGGATTTGGGATGGACACCATTAAAGCAAATGCGTTTTTCGTTGCGGCGGAAACTTCTCACGAAATTTCAGTCGCCAGCTTTCTGCTCCGAATGCGTAGATGCTTTGTTGACGCCGACCTACATAGAGAGAAACGATCGTAAAAGAATAGGAAAACAAAGCTCGCATGGACAGATATGGGTGTTCGTTTCTTCCGCGAGCTTTTCGAGAGTGGAATAACAGACAATTATAGTGAAGCTGGTCCTCTGAACACTCTGCAGGAATTTCTTGTGTGACTTTCAGAGTATCCACGTTGGTGAATGTAGAAACCATTGGTAACAGAAGAAACACTACAGAAGAAAGTACATTAATGCTTATGAAAATTTAGGCCTACAGAAATACAAGTCACTTAGAATTGAAATAATTAGGAAGTGCAGGATGGCTAAGCTGAGATGGCTGAATGAAAAATGTAAAGAAATCAGAAAAGAAATGGCTGTCAGAAGCAAAGGCTCAAAACACAGAAATGTCATAACTATTTTAGGTGGAATTAAAAGCAGGGGGCTAACACTAAGTGCCCATTGGGAATTCCTATGTTAAATGCAGACGAGAGAGCGGATAGGTGGAAAGAGTACATTAAAGGATTCTATCTGGTGGAAGACTTGTCTGATGTGATAGAAGAGACAAGAGTCGACGTGGAAGCGATAGGGAATCCAGTATTAGAATCAGAATGTAAGAGAGCTTTTGGAGACTTAAGATCAAACAAGGCAGAATGGATAGATAACATTCTATCAGAATTTATAAAACGTCTTTTCACGGTGGTATACTGAATCTGTCAGTCTGGCGACATACCATCTGACTTCCGGAATAGTACCATCCACACAATTCCGTAGACTGCTAGAGCTGACAAGTGCGAGAATAGTTGCACAATCAGCTTAACAGCTCATGCATCCAAGATGCTGACAAGAATAATATACAGAAGAATGGGAAAGAAAACTAAGGACCTATTAGATGACGATAGGTTCCACATTAGGAAATGTAAAGGCACGAGAGAGGCAATTCTGACGTTGCAGTTGATAATGAAATCAAGACTAAAGCAAAATCAAGACACATTCATAGGATCTGTCGACATGGAAAAAGCATTGACCAGTGTAAAATGGTCCAAGAAGCTCGAAGTTCTGATGAAAATAGGGGTAAGCTGTAGGGAGAGACGGGTAATATACAACATGCACAAGAGCCAAGAGGAAATAATGAGAGTGGACGATCAAGAGAAAAGTACCCAGACGAAAAATGGTGTAAGACAAGGATGTACTCTTTCACCACTACCGCTCAACCTACAAATCGAAGAAGCAATGATGGAGGAAAGGTTGTTGAATGGGATTAAAATTCATGGTGAAATTGTATCAATGATTCGTTGATACCATAGCTATCCTGAGTGAAAGTGAAGAGGAATTACATGATTTTTCTGAATGGAATAAAGAGAGTGATGGGTAAAGAGTATGAACTGAGAGTAAATCGCAGGAAGACGAAAGTAATGAGAATTATCAGAAATAAGAACATCGACAAATTTAACATCAGGACTGATTTTCACGACGTTGATGAAGTTAAGGAATTCTGCTACCTAGGTTGTGAAATAACCAATGACGGACGGAGCCAGGAGGATATCAAAACCATACTAGCACTGGGAGAAAGGGTATTGCTGCCAACATAACTACTGCTATGGAACACAGACCTCCATTTGAGGAAGAAATTTTGGAGAGTGTGCGTATGGATGACAGCATTGTACAGTAGTGAGGGGTGGACTGTGCGAAAACCGGAAAAGAAGAGAATTGGAGCATTTGAAATGTAGTGCTACAGAAGAGTTTTGAAAATTAAGTGGATTGAAGAGGTAAGGAAACAGGATGTTCTCCGGAGATTTGGCGAGAACAGGAAAGTATGGAAAACACTGACAAGAAGAAGGGACAGGGTGGCAGGACACCTGTTAAGACAGCAGGGAATGAGTTCTATGGTACTAGAGGGGGCTGTAGTGGGTAAAAGCTGTAGAGCAAAACAGAGATTGGAATACAACCAGAAAACAGTTGAGTACTTAGTTTGAAGGTGTATTTCTGAGCTGTGAGGTGAAGTGTTTAGGACAGGAAAAGTATTCGCTGCTGGTCCCGTAAGTCCAGTCAGTAGACTAACGAAAGCATATATTTTATCTGGGAAGCTGGCGGGAGGTCTTCGATTCAGTGGTGCGTGATTGTGGTAGAATTTAGATAGGTCAGTCTATTCGCATTTTTATTGAGCGTTGTGCAGACCATTCACGACATATCAAACAAAAGGAACTTCAGAAGTTTCCCGTGGTTAAATATTGCCTAAATATGGGCATGAAATACAATTTGAAAAGACGAGACTTTTAGCTCTTACACGATTATAAAGGGATTCTATTCTAATAAAAGCGATAGAAATTAGGAAAGAGGGCAACAGATGGCGGGTTTTAGACGTTGGAGTGAAAGCAAAGACGTATGCTTGACGCTTGTGGGGACGCGAGAGCGGGAGTTTCAAACGTGCTGTCGGCGGCTTGCTCCATATGAGTTTTCTCGGTTCCTAGCCAGGATGGGGCTTCCCAACTTGCCTTCCGCGCACGCTTCAGTCCTGTCCCCTCTGCAAGGTTCCAGACGCTGCCATTGCACCTACATAAACAGAGAAACTGTGTTACTTCCGGCAGTCAGTGACTGTAACTCATGATGACGAAGGCGGGAGAGAAAGTGTTTTATTCGATGGGACGGAGTTTGTAAACTGTGAAGATTTTATTGAAATACACAACGAGAGATACATTTTTCGCTTTTGTCCGTTCCCATGACATACCAGCCGATATAAGGACAATTTGTTACGATCAAAAATTTGCTAACACCGTCGATGTGGATGTAAGTGTTGTCTAGGCTACAGACATTAGCACTTCTGCATGATCGGTCTACTATGATTTTAAAGGCGTAATTTATTATAACAACGAGTGAACTTTTATTCCCAATTAAAAATCTGTAGCATTGCTGAGAGGTATGTTTCGGAAAATATTATAATTATGATTGCTTGAGATAACAAGTGGGCTGATATCGTAATTGTAATTTTATGTTCCTCCTTATCATACAACATAGGCTTTCAAGGAGGGTTATAACGCAGTTGATACTTCTGAGCTAAGAGCCCACGCTCCATTTATACAAGTATTTACCGAAATTTCGCAACCGTTTACGGGAGTCATCCACAGAGTTTAAGCGGCAACTGTTGTTCCACCCCTGAGGATGTCTTCCGTAGTCGGAGATAAACCATCATGGAATAGTTTTAATATTTTAATATCGACTACGTCCTGTAATCCCATAAGTCTTCAATGAAATGAGTAACTTCTGTTAAAAAAATCTGTTCAATGAGCGAGAAATAACTGTTGAATGATAAATGATGATGTTAAAAATTCTGCAATTTTAATTATGAGATTAGAATTTGTTGTGAATAATTATGGAAACGCGTTTCGTTACATTTTTCATAATCAAGAAAAACACGCTGGCCTCATCAGAACAACAATATATTGCTTAATAAGTAAGTAAGTATTCTCAAATGCAGCTGAAATTTAAAACCAAAGAAAAAAGAAAGTAATCTTATATTCGAGATTTCTTTTCTAGCAGACCACTTCGATGTGGTATGGGACGAGGGGCAGGATATTTGAACTTGGCAGATTGTATTGCAATACTCGCTGTGGTGTCACCGCCAGACACCACACTTGCTAGGTGGTAGCCTTTAAATCGGCCGCGGTCCGTTAGTGTACGTCGGACTCCCGTGTCGCCACTATCAGTGATTGCAGACCGAGCGCCGCCACACGGCAGGTCTAGAGAGACTTCCTAGCACTCGCCCAGTTGTACAGCCGACTTTGCTAGCGATGGTTCACTGACAAATTACGCTCTCATTTGCCGAGACGATAGTTAGCATAGCCTTCAGCTACGTCATTAGCTACGACCTAGCAAGGCGCCATTATCATTTACTATTTATCTTGTGAAGCATGTACCGTCAGACCGATGTTTACCAATTATGGATTAAAGTTAAGTATTCCAGAAGCTACGTACTTTTTTACTAGACTCAACTCCTTTAACTGTTCCAGACCTCACGCCAGCCTGCGTGAGCTTAAACGCGTGCCTTTCGGCTACCTCCTTGTGGCTTGGCTGTCTTGCCAAGTCACAACACTCGCTATTCTACCATACAGAAAAATAGATATAAATGTTTTTATTAATAATTTTTTCCGTCCTTGGGGCAATGATGCTGTAGTGAAAATATATTGGGTGATTAATCCTACAGTGAACAGCCAAACACCGTCTTATAGAAGCACTGGTAATTGTATCCCATGTCGGCTACTGTAGTAGGTTATATGTAGCCGAACTGTATACATACTCGCAACTATAAGGAATTTTTTTAGCTTTTTCTTTTTTTTGGTGAAAAGAATTCACGGGCTTTGTATAACGCAAAAACTCAGTGGCCAAGAATAGATTAAGATTTAATTTTGTGGTGGATCCTCAGTTGCGAACAGCAAGAAATGTTGCATCTGTATAACAATAAAAGGTACGTAATACGCATTCATTGTCGATTCTATCAATGGCTACATACCGGGTGATCAAAAAGTCAGTATAAATTTGAAAACTTAATAAACCACGGAATAATGTAGACAGAGAGGTAAAAATTGACACATAAGCTCTAAATGACATGGGGTTTTATTAGAAAAATAAAAACAAATATTGCTAGGCGCGTGAAAGATCTCTTGTGCGCGTCGTTTGGTGATGATCGTGTGCTCAGCCGCCACTTTCGTCATGTTTGGCCTCCCAGGTCCCCAGACCTCAGTCCGTGCGATTATTGGCTTTGAGGTTACCTGAAGCCGCAAGTGTATCGTGATCGACCGACATCTCTAGGGATGCTGAAAGACAACATCCGACGCCAATGCCTCACCATAACTCCAGAGGTGCTTTACAGTGCTGTTCACAACATTATTCCTCGACTACAGCTATTGTTGAGGAATGATGGTGGACATATTGAGCATTTCCTGTAAAGAACCTCATGTTTGCTTTGTCTTACTTTGTTATGCTAATTATTGCTATTCTCATCAGATGAAGCGCCATCTGTCGGACATTTTTGAACTTTGGTATTTTTTTGGTTCTAATAAAACCCCATGTCATTCCAAGCATGTGTGTCATAATTCCGTAATTTATTCAAATTTATACTGACTTTTTGATCACCCGGTACTTCCATAGTCTCGTCGAATGATATCTCATACTACTCAAGCTATTTCCGTTAATTTCACAAACCATTATGTGAACCTGAACGAGACGTTAGTGATCTTGTTAGTAAATACTTCAATAGGTACATCATGATGGAGGTATGCAAACACACACTATCACGCAGCAGAATGTGTGGGTTAAGAAATGAATGGAAAGAGACGGAAATTCAGAAGGAGAAAAAGGAAGGAAGACAATCTGGGTTCAAACGATAACGAGGACATTAGATTCGAAGAAGATGCTTGGATAATTTCAAGGATGTGGAAGGAAATCGGCCGTGCCCTTTCATTGAAACCATGCCGGCATTTGCCACTAGTGATTTACGAAAATCACGAAAAATTTAAATCAGATTAATTTGACGAGGATTTGAAATCTTGTCCTCCAGAATGCGAGTCCATTGTGGATGAAGGAGAGGGACAGATAAATAAGCAATGGACGGGTGAAAGGAGAGAGAGACAGAGAGAGAGAGAGCGACGAGACAGAGGTTGACTTACCTTAAACGCGCGGACGTGTACTCAAAACACAACTAATATCAAACTTGCTACTAGAACACTCAAAGCAAGCACTGAACAATTCAGCACTAATTTGTCACATCAACATGTAGGCTATTAAATGAACAGCAAATTTTATATGGACATAGCCCCACTAAACATGTAATGTAAATCGCCTGACGGGGAGTAAAAGATATGCAACACATTTTATCCTCCTGAGGTGAACATTTCATTTCATGCTATATTGCTTTCATTCTGCCTTCATTTTCATCAGGCCGGACGTTTCATATTACGCATGGGGAGGCAGAAACGTTCTTCCGAGTTCAGAGTCAAAGAGCTTTCGCATTCAGCACAGACGGGGCGCAATTTTGTGGGCGTCTCCTTTCACATATGTAGCCGCTTATTACGTACCAATGTGCATAGCATCTCTGGGAAAGAGAACGATGAAAAGCAGCACTTTTGCATTCATAAAATACGATGCGACGGCGGAATTCAGCATTCATGTCGTGTTCTCATTCATAATTTGTGTAATGTGTCAGTCATGCAGGTGAGATAACAAAACTTTTATGAAACCGTCATAAAAAGAATAAAGCAGTATGGTTCTGTTAATTTTACCTGAAGCTCTACAAGAGTGGTATAACTAGCCGGTGATATTTACGAGTGCACTTATCAATTAGGTACACAAATGTTCTGTGTAATGAATACTAATCTAGTTACAATAACAATAATAACATGATCACTCTCCATGTCAACCAAAAACAAAAATAAAATTGGGAAAAGATTAATAAATTTCCCATGATGCATTCGAACTTCCTCATTTTTTGCGTATATGTTTTCGCGGCTTTTAGCTAATTCATTAGACACCTGGCGTGCTTCCACAGAAATTCAATTTCTTGAACTCATATTTCGACTGTATACGTTTGGACCGTCTTATAAGGTCTTCGTTCCTTAGAATCAACTAAAACACAATGACAACCGTTAAGCTACATTCATGAACAGTGCACGTTGTCGACTTGAATGCGCCGACGTGTGTTCAACACACAACTAATGTCAAACTTCCTACTAGAATACTTACGGCAAGCACTGAGCAACACAAGGTGGCGACGTAAGTAAGCATGCCTTCGTTCGTCCAACTACAGAACAGTCAACGAGATCATGAGAAATTAATAAAATGCAACCGATTAAATTCGCTCATTAGTGCATCCAGTCTTAATTTAGTTGCACAGGATTCACAGCACACAGACGAAACTTACTAAATGTTCCTCTCGATTGACACGCAAGACTTATTTCCTCGACAATAAACTCTCTACTCGTATCATATCAATGAGACACAGAATCAGATTTCAAGCAGATGCCACAAGGAATTCAAAATACGTCAGCTAATATAAGACAAGACAAAAATGGTTCAAATGGCTCTGAACATCTATGGCCATCAGTCCCCTAGAACTTAGAACCAATTAAACCTAACTAACCTAAGGACGTCACACACATCCATGCCCAAGGCAGGATTCGAACCTGCAACCGTAGCGGTCACGCGGTTCCAGACTGAAGCGCCTAGAACCGCACGGCCACACCGGCCGGCTAAGACAAGACAGGCCAGGCGTCGTCGGACTACCAAACCATCCACGACACAAATGTGTCTAATCAGTGGAACCATTCAAAATGGAGCTATCACCGATTCCTGAACACTAACGCCAGCCAAACTCGCTATAAACCCAATTTGCTGCAGGAAACTCTAACCTGGTTGAGATGGAACATGACCGAGTCAAGCCAGAGCTTCGACATTTCAAAGTGAGTTGGCAATAGAGATAATTCAAAAACATCTCCACTCCGAGGCGTATGCTACATAGGACTCAACGCTGTGTCGATTTCGTTGCACATGAGAGAACTCACCACACGAATTACAATTATGGAAATCTAATACAGGAACTCAATCGGAATGAGCCACTCAGATCGCAATGTACAGCTGACAGTATTAAGCATTGGGGATAAATTTCTGGGGCTCATCCTAGAAACGTTTCGCAGTTTTGGCTAACGTAAATATCCCTTTAGGAATCGCACGCCATTCCGGAAACCTCACAAAACAATTTTACTAAGCGTGGTGCCGAAACTTACCTGCTAAACACATACACACACAGACACACACACACACACACACACACACACACACACACACACACACACACACACACTGGTACAAAACATGAGACCGACACAAAATTAAGAATTGCTCCAACACATAGTTCGCACACCAAACACAATTCGTTTTCGTAGTCAGTAACAACGCATCGTTTCCGAAACCATACGAAGCGGAGCCAACGCATTTCGGAATACGCGATTGATACGAGATTAAGGACACAAACACGCGCTTAATTCACCGTAAACTATGGAGACGTCTGCACTATGCGATAAAAGGTACCCGGACACCTGGCTGAAAAGGTCGTTACGCCCTTCATCGGTAATGGTAGAATTCAGTATGGTATTAGCCCAACCATAGCCTTAATGACAGCTTCCACTTCCGCAGGCATACGTTCAATAAGGTGCTGGAAGGAATTTGGGGAATAGAAGCTCATTCTTTACGGAGTGCTGCACTGGCGAGAGGTATCGATGTCGGTCTGTGTGGCCTGGCACGAAGTCTGCATTCCAAAACATCGCAAAGGTGTTCTATAGGATTCAGGTCAGGATTCTGTGCAGGCCAGTCCATTACAGGAATATTGTTGTCGTGTAACCACTCCGTCACAGGCCGTGCATTACGAACAGGTGCTATATCGCGTTGAAAGATGCAATCGCCATCCACGAATTTCTCATCAACAATCAGAAGGAAGAAGGTGCTTAAAACATCAATGTAGACCTGTGCTGTAATTGTGCCACGCAAAACAACAAGTAGTGCAAGCCCTCTCCATGAGAAAAACGACCACACCATAACACCACCGCCTTGGAATTTTACTGTTGGCACTACACACGCTGGCAGATGACTTTCACGGGGCATTCGCTATACCCACACACTGCCATCGTATCGCCACGTTGTGCACCGTGATTCATCACTCCACACAATGTTTTTCCACTGTTCAATTGTCCAATGTTTACGCTCCTTACACCAAGCGAGGAGTCGTTTGGCACTTACCGGCGTGATGTGTGGCTTATAAACAGCCGTTCGTCCATGAAATGCAAATTATCTCACCTCCCGCCTAAGAGTCATAGTACTTGGAGTGGATTCTGAAGCAGTTTGCAATTCCTGAGTGATGGTCAAGATACATTTCTGCCTATTACACATTACGACCCTCCTCAACTGTCGACGGTCTCTGTCAGTCAACAGACGACATCGGCCTGTACGCTTTTGTGCTGTACGTGTCCCTTCACATTTCCACTTTACTATCACATCGGAAACAGTGGACCTAGCGATGTTTAGGAGTGTGGAAGTCTCGCGTACAGACACTAGTGACACCTAATCACCCGACCGCGTTCGAAATCCGTGAGTTCTGCGGAGCGCCGCATTCTGCTCTCTCACGATGTCTAATGACTACTGAGGTCGCTGATATGGAGTACCTGGCAGTAGGCGGCAGCAAAATGCATCTAATATGATAAACGTATGTTTATGGGAGCGTCCGGATACTTTCGATCACATAGTGTAGGACGGCTGGGGCCAGCCGCACAGCCCACTCACGCTTGGAGACACATCGCTAGGTCACGCTACGCAGACACCATTTTTAGTTTTTCATTCACTGAGACTCATATTTGTACCTGTTGTATTACCTGGACTGTATTTCTTCTACATTGTTTGTAATGAGTCATTGTAAGCTTGGAGAAATACAAGCAAATCTTCAGTTTAGTGCATTAACTTGATCGCTAATCATTTCTACTCTTAACGGATTGAGAAATCAGCCAACCAGCTGCAAATAAAGGTTTACTATACCTTCACCATCGTTCCGATATTTGTAAAAATATCTTCTTCAGAAGTTAGATAGTTAGCTTTAGTCTCCGGGATGAGCTATATGTAACTTACGATAATATTTATCTTGTGACACTTATTACATTTACATGTTGACAAGAGCCTGTACCTGTGGACATTTACTAATGAGCAGTCTTTCTGAAGTACGATATATGTAAACTGGCACTATCTAAAGCCATGACTTTCAACAACCCTCGCTTCATAAATTTCGTTTATGACAAGAGCTGCTCTGCTTCAATTACCCTATTGTGGCGTCATGTGATGTAATAAGGTCAGTACCTCTGAAGAATATATTTTCACAGACATCGAAACCCTGGTCAAAGGATAGCAAACCTTCATTTGCAACTGGTGGGCTTATTTTTCAGTCTATTCAGAATCACACAGCTGCTGTTTGGCAGCCATGTTTAATATTTCCGCTCTTGTTCGGCTTTCGAACGATGATAGTTGCCGCACGACACCATAACCCACCTCTCCTTATCGTTGTGTATAAAGTCGTACACAACACTGTCAATGCTCTGATACCAGATGGATGAGAGCTCGTCATTTCCACACTCGTCAAACCAAGCAGTTATTTAACTGGCCCTAAATGATTCCAGGAAAATGTCTGCCTTGGAGTGCAATCATGAACAACATGCGCTTGCGGAAGGACTTTCTGTCCTAGCATTCAGGAAGGTAGACAGATTTACATTGAACGCCCTGCTGTGTCTTCAGAGATGAGAGGTGACGACCGTCTGTTTCATATATCTGAAGGTGAAGAGTACTTAACGTATTTAGATCGAAATAAGATAGCTTGATTCCAAGTGTGGGTTTGATATGAGCACCACACAGGACCACATATTTTAATGAATTCAGTCCTTTTGACATTATTCATCCCGAAACAATGTTTATCAACCTCTGACTTGGTTTTGTAGGAGCCGAGCCATCAGCTCCGGAGATGTAACCATGGCGACACAGCACAGTTGTTCGATACGGTTATGTACTGCTCAGATCTGACCGTGTAACGACCTCGACGTCGACTCGTTGCTCAGTTCTGGTCATGATACAGTTGATTGTTAGACTTGAATGCCAGTTTTAAAACTATATTGCACATTTACTGTTCATTAGGAAGTGCATATTCTTTCATGAATGAGTAGTCAGACCGTCCGATTCCTTTGTCCTTGCCATAAAAAATTTTCATCAACCTATTAAGTTCATCCTGGTTTAGTTGAATAAGTGTTAGTTACATTCACCACTTTGACGGCAGTGTTGCTGAAAAATGTTCAGTGTGTCTTTTCTCTGGTTTGTTGAAGTAATGAAATCCTTAAAACAATTCTGCTTTCTTTCAAGTTAAGGCTACCAGTCACCATTTCTATCTGTATATGATTCTAGAGGATGAGAGAGCCACTGATTGAATTTCACAGATTTATTTTGGTCAGATAAGCAGACCTTTTACAAATTTTGTTGAAAGAGTTTATTCATACACTCCTGGAAATTGAAATAAGAACACCGTGAATTCATTGTCCCAGGAAGGGGAAACTTTATTGACACATTCCTGGGGTCAGATACATCACATGATCACACTGACAGAACCACAGGCACATAGACACAGGCAACAGAGCATGCACAATGTCGGCACTAGTACAGTGTATATCCACCTTTCACAGCAATGCAGGCTGCTATTCTCCCATGGAGACGATCTTAGAGATGCTGGATGTAGTCCTGTGGAACGGCTTGCTATGCCATTTCCACCTGGCGCCTCAGTTGGACCAGCGTTCGTGCTGGACGTGCAGACCGCGTGAGACGACGCTTCATCCAGTCCCAAACATGCTCAATGGGGGACAGATCCGGAGATCTTGCTGGCCAGGGTAGTTGACTTACACCTTCTAGAGCACGTTGGGTGGCACGGGATACACGCGGACGTGCATTGTCCTGTTGGAACAGCAAGTTCCCTAGCCGGTCTAGGAATGGTAGAACGATGGGTTCGATGACGGTTTGGATGTACCGTGCACTATTCAGTGTCCCCTCGACGATCACCAGTGGTGTACGGCCAGTGTAGGAGATCGCTCCCCACACCATGATGCCGGATGTTGGCCCTGTGTGCCTCGGTCGTATGCAGTCCTGATTGTGGCGCTCACCTGCACGGCGCCAAACACGCATACGACCATCATTGGCACCAAGGCAGAAGCGACTCTCATCGCTGAAGACGACACGTCTCCATTCGTCCCTCCATTCACGCCTGTCGCGACACCACTGGAGGCGGGCTGCACGATGTTGGGGCGTGAGCGGAAGACAGCCTAACGGTGTGGGGGACCATAGCCCAGCTTCATGGAGACGGTTGCGAATGGTCCTCGCCGATACCCCAGGAGCAACAGTGTCCCTAATTTGCTGGGAAGTGGCGGTGCGGTCCCCTATGGCACTGCGTAGGATCCTACGGTCTTGGCATGTATCCGTGCGTCGCTGCGGTCCGGTCCCAGGTCGACGGGCACGTGCACCTTCCGCCGACCACTGGCGACAACATCGATGTACTGTGGAGACCTCACGCCCCACATGTTGAGCAATTCGGCGGTACGTCCACCCGGCCTCCCGCATGCCCACTATACACCCTCGCTCAAAGTCCGTCAACTGCACATACGGTTCACGTCCACGCTGATGCGGCATGCTACCAGTGTTAAAGACTGCGATGGAGCTCCGTATGCCACGGCAAACTGGCTGACACTGACGGCGGCGGTGCACAAATGCTGCGCAGCTAGCGCCATTCGACGGCCAACAACGCGGTTCCTGGTGTGTCCGCTGTGCCGTGCGTGTGATCATTGCTTGTACAGCCCTCTCGCAGTGTCCGGAGCAATTATGGTGGGTCTGACACACCGGTGTCAATGTGTTCTTTTTTCCATTTCCAGGAGTGTATGTCAGTATTCCCAACTTTGGCTTGCGTGTCACAGGAGTAATTTACTTCTCGCATTATCACATGTCCTTTGTATGATTATAGTAGGTACTTATCTCAAGGGGAGTAATGTCGAATTTCACACACCAACATACAGTTCGAAGTTACTCAAATACACTGTACATAAAGAGAGTTTTGCAACGTTCCTCTTTTTCATATACTGGCCTCAGCCACTGTTAGTTCTTTTATGCATGAATTACCGATGCTTGATCTTAATCTTCACACTTCTTCTATCTCCACTTCTTGCTGCAGTGTCCAACACATACTAAACTTACGAACTTAGTGCAGAAGCTATTAGTCATTATCGTATCCAAAACTCCTTTGGCTCCTCTCTGCTCGTTAACTAATGTTCTCCAATAATGGCTCCTGTATACTTTTCAACCTCCTAGTCCAGTTCGCTTCTTTCTTTCTGTGTCTGCACAGTTCTTGTTTACGTTAAATATAGAGTGGTTCAGAATGAAGTTCATAGAACAGAGCTAAGGCCTCACCATTACGTAACAACTTCTGTACAATATTCAACAGTATCAGACATATGAGACTTAATTATTATGATACAGTTAAGTACTTCTTTTGACACTCTTTTTGCGACTCAGAATCCAAAACATCACTACTCTGTGTTTCTTCTTTACCAAATTTTATAAACTGTGTACACCCATGTATTCTTTTCCAGCCAAATCTTTACTGTCAACTGTTGAAGAGCTTCTACTTGACGTTAAAGTGCAGATTCCATTATTCCTAACCTAGCATATCACGTGAGACACTGTACAATAATTTTAAGTCACTTAGTTTTATATAAAGTAAACATATGTTCATAAACAATTTCTATTTGTGTATAACGAAACGCGCGTACAGACATAAATGTATGATACGTTACAAATGTAACGAATAGGGAAGGGAGAACAGGATTTAACTAGAATATGCATAACAAAACCACCCGTTTTAGTTTCTCAGCGGAACTACATCAGAACAGAGATCATTAATGCAGTATGCAACAACTGGAACAGCTTATTACATTATTTACTGTATTAAGAGTTTACTGTATTAAGTTTACTGTATTAAGAGTTTACTGTATTAAGAGTTTGGATACCGCATGCAACGTACGAAAGGATATAACAGGCTTCTGGCTGCTCATACTCTATTTTGTGTCCTTCATGTCACAGTCTATAATACTGTTTGTAGCAGTAGTTTGAAGAGGACGAATCAAGTAACGCTGGCAGTGCTTAACAATAAATGGTGCACTATCACTAACTGTACTTCTTCCACATGAATTTATAATTTGTAACTGTTAGATTTTTGTCATATTACGTATTCAACAGTAGTGTGATACACCCTTTTTGACGAAGAAGTACATATTTGTGACGTTTTAGTGTTCACGAAATCATACTTCCAAACTTCGGTTGTGACGAACTACATTTTATTTCGGATCGTAAGAATTCTAAAGCTACCAGACTTCTTTAGATACAGTATTTAGACACATTCAGTATTCTAACATCTGCCTGTAAAGGAAATTTTCCTGAACACAGAGCTAGTCGAGCCAGCTTTCCCTGTCTCCGCATTACACAGTGTCGTAAATTTCGTTACGGAAACTCGGCAACGGTGAAAGTCCCAAAATCGTTCACAATCACTCTCATCGACTTGCTTCCCTCCTTTACGTACTTTAATTCATAGCCTGCTTGGCACAAAGTAACACTTGCCATGTTAATGTCACCACCCCATATTAATCTAATCTCAGAACTCTATGCTCTCGCTAAAAATGGTTCTAAACTTCGTACTGGAATTCGAGGTTACATATACACGAACGAATTGACAAGTAAATGTTCTTATGGTTCTACTGCTGATATACTTCTGAAAGTAACTGAGTCTTTTATCTGCTCGTGAATCTACTTGGAACCGCTAGAGAAACTGGTATAGGTACGTATATTCAAATAGGGTTGTAGGGTTGAGAACCACTGAGGGCTACGGCGAGGCACAGCCTCTTCATCGTTTCTAGGTCCCTGGTTTAATGCGTAAACAGGAAGAGTACGGCGCTGAGGTCGGCAACGCCTTTGTAAGACAACAAGTGTCTGGCGCAGTTGTTAGATCGGTTACTGCTGCTACAATGGCAGGTTATTAACATTTAAGCAAGTTTGAACCTATTCTTTCCTTCCAGCCGTGCCCTCTAAGGCGCTGCTTCCTGAGTGGGGAGTCGTTCCGGTTCCCGGCACGAATCCGCCCGCCGAAATTTTGTCGAGGTCCGGTGTACCGGCCTGCGTTTGAATGATTTTTAAGGCGGTTCCCCAGCTACCTGAGCGAATGCGGGCTGGTTCCCCTCTTTCCGTCTCAGTTACACTACGTCGGTGACTGCTACGCAAACACTGTCTCCAAGTACGCGTAAACAATAATTGTCGTCATCGCCAAGCTCGAACGTGCATCGTTTACCTTTTAATTCTTGCTCTAAGTGGGATAGGCATGCGGCTAGCTTCTTGATGTACAGAATATCTAATAATAAATCAGTCCTTAAATATGCAGCTCTAAAACCGGTAGTATATTTACAATGCGTAGCCGATATTTTTATATACAGGTACATATATATTATTTCTGTCGATATAACGAAGATTCTCTTCGATATTTGGAGAGACGATGATGAAGTTTTGTAAATAACGCTAAGACGGATTCTAGATATTTTTAAAAATATCATGTCTGAAATAGAATCCGAAGTATGAGCACCGGGAAAGCCCTATATTTATGAGCGATATTTTGTAACACCCTGTCACATGCGTACCGATTTACGTTTATATTTTAGATCCTTGTGAAATCGAGAATATTATTTTTACTTACTATTCAAGCTTTTCCGCATTTAAGTGTTGGGGAGATCTACAGTAACGTGAAATATAGAAGTGAAAGCTTCAAAAGAAAAGATCGTTATTATTTTACTTTTGATGATCGGATTACAGGAACCTAACTCGCCTTTATCGGATCTTATGGAAATGCATTTCGGTACATTCCCATTATATGTACAGTATACCGAGTCTAGTCGTGACACATCACTCCAGGAGAATGCAGAAAGTGACGCATCGGTATGTCAGTATTACAGCAAGATTTGCGTAAAATATTATGGGTACTTCACCGACTCAACAAGCTCACGTTCACAAAACAATCTGTGAGTGTATCGTGGATCAAACATTTAATTATTTCGTAAAGCTCATCTTTTCGTTTTGTGTTTTAAATACCAGCCTGGACAAAAGTGGGGTAGTATTAGCGGCAAGATTCTTCATCTATTGTGTGAACACGATCTTGCGCAGTCGGTGCAGTATGCATGATATTTCACGTAACTCTTGTTATATTATTGAAATGCCGATGCATCACTTTCTGCATGTTCCGGTAATGACGTGCCACGTGTTGACACAACGTATTGTACATATGTTGGAGATATTTTGAAATGTCTCTGCGTAAGATCCGATGATGGTAACTTAGAGTTTCCGAAAACGGTCATAAAAAGAAGAAACATAATAAACCATCTTGGCTGCTGAAGCTTTCTCTTCTGTGTTTCACACACGTTTAGCGGCTACTTTCATTATATAAATTGAAGCATTATACTCTTGTTTAGAAATAAATGTAACAATATAAGAGCTTATAGAATATTTTTTTTAAAATTTACTTCTCTAATTTTACACCGATGACACACTTCTTACCCCATTTTCCTGACGTTTTCTGTTCAATGTCTTTGCTCCATAAAATGCTCATAGCTCTTCATCTACGAACCGTGATCAGCAATGTGCCATATTTGGTAACTTTCAGAAAAATATGTTGTATTAGTATACAGCAGAACCGTTACAAACGCCCCACATTTCTTTAAATGGTTATTCGAAAAGTAAAGAGAGCAGGTGTATGTAGATATTACTACCAGTTCTTTTTCCAAAGAAATTTTTCACCACAAAAATTAGTTAGCGTATCAAGTTACTTCACTCATCCCTTTTAAACTTTCCGTGGAATATTGTTAATTTGAAACTAACTGCCTAGCCCTAGCACCTACCAATCTTCAATAGATGTAAAGATAATACGTATATAAAAGTTAATAAATTGATGTGATCTTATAGACCTCTGTGTGTCTCACTGAAACCTTGCAAATGAATACACAGGATTCAACCGATCTGAAAATAATTGCTAATAAAGAGAACTACACTCCCTTTGATTTGGTGTAGCTTTAACAATGATAATTAGAGTTCTGTTTAATTTGAAGTCACTATCATCTCTTAAAGGCCTCTTATCACCACAGTGAGAGCATATTCAAAATGTAACCGCAACGTACTATTCAATTTCATTTTAGTCTACCACTTGCTGGAACATTTACGCATATCTTTACTTTCAGTTATACGATATGATTCTAACCCCTTATATTAGACGAACAAATGATTAGATCTTTAGTACAAGGCTATTACAAATGATGAAGCGATTTCATAAATTCACTGTAGCTCCATTCATTGACATATGGTCACGACACACTACAGATACGTAGAAAAACTCATAAAGTTTTGTTCGGCTGAAGCCGCACTTCAGGTTTCTGCCGCCCGAGCGCTCGAGAGCGCAGTGAGACAAAATGGCGAGAGGAGCCGAGGAAGCGTATGTCGTGCTTGAAATGCTCTCACATCAGTCAGTCATAACAGTGCAACGACACTTCAGGACGAAGTTCAACATAGATCTACCAACTACTAACTCCATTCGGCGATGGTATGCGCAGTTTAAAGCTTCTGGATGCCTCTGTAAGGGGAAATCAACGGGTCGGCTTGCAGTGAGCGAAGAAACGGTTGAACGCGTGCGGGCAAGTTTCACGCGTTACCCGCGGAAGTCGACGAATAAACCAAGCATGGAGCTAAACGTACCACAGCCGACGGTTTGGAAAATCTTACGGAAAAGGCTAAAGCAGAAGCCTTACCGTTTACAATTGTTACAAGCCCTGACACCCGATGACAAAGTCAAACGCTTTGAACTTTCGGCGCAGTTGCAACAGCTCATGGAAGAAGATGCGTTCAGTGCGAAACTTGTTATCAGTGATGAAGCAACATTTTTTCTTAATGGTGAAGTGAACAGACACAATGTGCGAATCTGGGCGGTAGAGAATCCTCACGCATTCGTGCAGCAAATTCGCAATTCACCAAAAGTTAACGTGTTTTGTGCAATCTCTACGGTTTAAAGTTTACGGCCCCTTTTTCTTCTGCAAAAAAAAAACGTTACAGGACACGTGTATCTGGACATGCTGGAAAATTGGCTCATGCCACAACTGGAGACCGACAGCGCCGACTTCATCTTTCAACAGGATGGTGCTCCACCGCACTTCCATCTTGATGTTCGGCATTCCTTAAACAGGAGATTGGAAAACCGATGGATCGGTCGTGGTGGAGATCATGATCAGCAATTCATGTCATAGCCTCCACTCTCTGCCGACGTAACCCCATGCGATTTCTTTCTGTGGGGTTGTGTGAAAGATTCAATGTTTAAACCTCCTCTACCAAGAAACGTGCCAGAACTGCGAGCTCGCATCAACGATGCTTTCGAACTCATTGATCGGGACATGCTGCGCCGAGTGTGGGAGGAACTTGATTATCGGCTTGATGTCTGCCGAATCACTAAAGGGGCAAATATTGAACATTTGCGAATGCCTAAATAAACTTTTTGAGTTTTTGTATGTGTGTGCAAAGCATTGTGAAAATATCTCAAATAATAAAGTTATTGTAGAGCTGTGAAATCGCTTCAATCATTTGTAATAACCCTGTATAATCGAGGAGTGCTTTTGAATCGCGTGAAGTAATCTGCGCTAGAAACAGCTAAAAGTAGTATCCGGGAATTTCTAATGTTTCTGTTGTGAGACGAGAGACTGTGTTTTGTGCAGCGTTGCTGAATATTACGAGTTGCACAGGTTTAAGTGCTGCATTATTTAGTATAGCTACTTGGACGTATTGGTAATTCTTCAGCTTGTTGCGTAACATGAGTACATTTAAACCGTATTTCGTTGGTCGTATACCATGCTGTACTACGAGACAAAAGAATGGCTTCTGTTATGGAACTCATGGTACTTGCAAATCAACTGCCTTGCCTTGGTGTTCAGAGTAGTCATGCCTGTATTTTGAAAGCCTTTCGTTTATCGCGCGTTGTGCCAGGGCTTTGGTAGAGCACTCTCTCCAATTCACTCCCACTGGTGACCGTTTTCGCAACCTGATGCTTGCAGCGTCCGAAGACGCGGTTTTTCCTCACTCGACTGGCAAAAAAGCGAATTTCGCCAGCAGTATTGGCCATCTCTAGTAGTTATCGTGATAGGTTTTCCTTCCTGTATCGCTGAGGCGTGAATTCACCCACTTAGATGTTGTTGTGACAACTTTCCATCGCGGTGTCAAGTGCAGCAGATTGTTATGACATACTGTCCAATATTCTGCTGAAAATCGGAAATGCTTCGAGTGTTTGCTCAGCTGTCCGATAGAGTTTACCCAATGGTACAGTGAGAAGGCAAGTTGGTTCGGTTGTATTTCCTAAGTTATGTGTGGCTAGTGATTAGGGACAGACGTGTAGTATTTTGTAGTTAATATACTGTATATGTGGTGGTAAGTTCCTACAGCACCAAACTGCTGAGGTCATCGGCCCCTAGGCTTTCACACTACTTAATCTAACTTAAAGTAACTTACGCTAAGGACAACAAAGACACCCATGCCCGAGGGAGGACTCGAACCTCTGACGGGTGGGGGGAGCCTTGTGAACTGTGATTAGGCACCTTAGACAGCGTGGCTACCCCGTGAAGCTCTTTGTAGGGAAGTTGTGTGAGGGATTTCTTATTGACAGTTGCTGGTTTGATGTTCTGCACCAGGGAGACAGTGTGTTCTTTGGTGGAGTTTAGCAGCACGTGAAGGAAAATTGCTTTTGGCTCACTTTGCGAGCTTTCCACAATGACTTGCGGTTGCTAATGGGACATTTACGTTCGCTGTCTATGAGAATTGATTAATAGTTTATTTGGCTGATGCCTTTGCTATACATTGAGTCTACTTTAGGTTTTCTAGTTTAGCGATACGGAATAAATTCTGCATGTCATTCGGGAGGAATGGATTAGTATTTCTTGTACTGCTGTCAAGATGCATACGCAACGATAGCTCAAAGTGGAGCTCGTAGTTAATACCGCAGTACAACTGCAGGTTGAACTGTCCGTCGGCCAGTTGTGTCTCTGTTTTCATTGGTCGAGGGCGAGTGGTGTGCCGGAGCTATGACAATGCAATAATTGTATTGGTTACGAATTTTTATTAATTCTGATGGTCGGGTTTTACGAAATTTTTTAAAATGGTATTACTTGTGTGTGGTGTGCGTACTGTAAGGCCTTCGGTATACACACCATCAGATTATTTGACTTGTCGCTCTAGCGAAGTAGGCGAGTGTCAACAATATGTCTCGTGGTCTTATCGTGGCGTGTTTATCTTTTGCCGTTAGGTCAGACGATAGAAATGCCACTTGCACGCTTAGAGTAGCAAATTGACGGTGACCCACTTTAAACAGAACTTGATTAATTTTCACACACATTTATTAAAATAATAAAAATCATAGAAATTACTTAACTTCATTCTGGATGCTATTTACAATTGACAATCTGAAGTTCCTTTGGTCTTGGTACGTTAATCTTATTTTCACATATCTCTGATACTTGACAAAGTGTCTATAGATTTATCTTCATGGCTATGTACAGGAATATGATAATCTTATTAGGCGCAGACTGAAACTTGACTATAGACTGGTACAGACTATTGTACACTAATGCAGACTAATGCAGACTAAGGCAGACTGATGCAGACTGACTAATCGGAGGTCTGTACACTCATTATAATAGCTCAAGCGTTCAGGTATCACTGCGCGAGTGTGATCCGCGAGGAGAAAAGGTTGTACGTTAGCAGCAATCTCATTGGCTGCGTTACATATTAATACGTGGATCAGCGGAAGCAGAATTTGGTCCGTCTTTATGGCAGCGCCAGCTCGTAGTGCGGAGACGGACGAGCGCTGCGCCTGCGCTGTTGTGCTTAGCGGGGCGCGCTCTATTGGGAAAGTTGTGTACGCGCTGACTCCGCGGAACTATGTACACAACATTGTGTTTCTTAAATCAGTTCTAATTTCACGCACGTGTGGTGATGTAATATAAGTTGTTGCTTTTCCTTGATCACTGTCTGCCTTCAGTATTATTGTCGTTTCTGTTGTAATACTTGTGCATTGAAAAAAATTTTTTAAGTCGTTGCCTCTCGTTAATCAGTGATTGCATTGAGTTCTTAGTGTACGTGTTTTGAGTGACTGTACGGAACAAAATAGTTGTTGGTTGTGATTAGTCAGCTTCTCTTTATTTTGATAGTTCAAATTAGTGGACGCACGTCCGCGTTTTCAGTTGATCCGTTGTGTTCCTTGTACGAGCACAGTACGTGCGTTCGTTATCATGCGGTCCACTTTCCACAGTGGAAATCCTGAGCTTCCAACTATAAAGTCCTCAGCCAGAGCTGTTCTGTTTCTTCCAGTGATAAATCAGGTTAGGGAGCAGTTTCGTGTCCTGCTGTGAGAGATCATCGGCCTAATTCCTGCCTAGTCACTAAAGGGTTGAGTACCTCCTAAAAACTGGAAACGTACGATTGAGCTACAATAAACACCAATTAGCATGATGGAGTTATGGCCAGATAGTTGTGATTCTACCCATCAAAAAAGTTTTAGCATCACCTCGGTTCAGTGAGTTCCAGAACCTGTACAGAAAATTGGAATAGAGATCAACATAAACATCATTTTCGCCCTTTTTATTGCTCATGAAAACTACACGTTGCATGTTATACCACCATACAGCGAGACCTTCAGAGTTGGTGGTCCAGATTGCTGAACACACCGGTACCTCTAATAACTAGTAGGACGTCCTCTTGCATTGATCCATGCCTTTATTCGTCGTGGCATTCTATCCACAAGTTCATCAACGTACTGTTGGTCCACATTATCCCAGTCCTCGACGGCAATTCGGCGTAGATCCTTCAGGGTAGTTGGTGGGTCACGTCGTCCATAAACACCCCTTTTCAATCTATTCCAGGTATGTTCGATAGGGTTCATGTCTGGTGAACATGCTGGCCCTTCTAATCGAGCGATGTCGTTATCGTGAAATAAATCATTTACAAGATTTGCACGATGCGGGTACAAATTGTCGATATGATTGCGCTGTCGGTCGTGGAATTACATTCACGTATGGTACAGCCGTTACGGCGCCTTCCATGACCACCAGCGGCGTACGTCGGCCCCACATAATGCCACCCCAACAGAGCAGGAAACCTCCACTTTGCTGCAATCGCTGGACAGTATGTCTAATGTCTTCAACCTGACCGGGTTGCCTCCAAACACGTCTCCGACGATTGTTGCTTGAAGGCATAAGTGACATAAGTGAGAACGTGATGCTAATCCTGAGCCGTCCATTCGGAATGCTGTTGGGCCCATCTGTACCGCGCTGCATGGTGTCGTGGATGCAAAGGTGGATCTCACAATGGACGTCGGGAGTGAAGTGGATAATCTTGCAGCCTATTGCGCACAGTTTGAGTCGTAACAGCACAACAAGCATTATTCAACATGGTGACGTTGCTGTCTGGGTTCCTCCGAGCCATAATCCTTAGGTAAATCTCATGCGCTCAGTAGTAGTCCTTGGGCGGCCTGAACGAGGCATGTCATCGGCAGTTCCTGTGTCTATCTCCTCCATGTGCGAACAACACCGCTTTGGTTTAGTCTGAGGCGCACGGACACTTCCTTTGTTGAGAGCCCTTCCTGGCACTAACGATGCGGACGCGATCGAACCGCGTTATTAACCATCTAGGCAAGGTTGAACTACAGACACCACGAGCCGTGTGCATCCTTCCTTGTGGAATGGCTGGAACTGATCGGCTGTCGGACCCGCTCCGTCTACTAGGAGCTGCTCATGTAAGGTTATTTACATCTTTGGCGGATTTTGTGGCATCTATGAACAGTCAAAGCGACTGTGTGTGTAATACAATATCCACAGTTAACGTCTATCTTCAGGGGTGTGTCCAGAATATGAACGGTTACTGCCTTATTTGGAAGTGACGTCATCGTCTCTGAAACTAGTAAAATTAATTGAGCTCTCTAGGATCAGAAAAGCTTGAGCGTAGCCACGTACACGACCTCTAGTGTGCCTAGTCACAGTTAACATCACCGCTACCGTTACCATGAGTGGGTTTATTTGTGATAACTGCAGGTAGCGCGTTGTGGCTTAAATAGTGTTCTAGAAAGCGAGAATTTGAGTTCTCTGAAGATTTCATATAAGCGTCATCTGCAAATGTATCGTGGGTAAAATATTTGGTTTGTTCGTTTTCTCACGTTCTCATTTGGTGTTTTGGGTATGATCCTGAACAGCCGAGGGTGTAAGTAGTTGGAGACAGAAAGAACTGAAAATTTTCAGTAGAGCATATCGATTATTGAGGCCACTTCCTTCTTCATATTTTCTCCTACCATTAGCAATTCCGAGCGCCTCGTTGTTGCTGGTACCGATGCACCGTTGACTATTTTCGGTGCTAGGTTGCTTCCTAAAACGTCGCAATATCGAGAACAGGAAAGCTGCATGTTTTGAAACTACAGGTTTTGAAATTAAGAGAAAATTACAATGTAAAACTGTTCCAGCACAACCTACTCTGTCACAAATATAACACAACGCTCCACATATCAATCACTTTTCTGTGTTATTTCCCTACAGCTTCTATTTCAAACAGTTTCTAACTTTTAACGGGCTTTCGACGACACTTCATCTTAATCTGATTGCACTTACTGATTGTTTGTGTGCTGTAGAAAGACAGTGTAACACATAGACTAATAAATAAAACAATGAAAATATTTTATTGATTGCTACACTTAGATTAGAATATTTGTACCTAGTTACATGGCAATATTGTACCTGTAGGCAGTTCCCCATATCTAGAAAACTATTCCTCTTCAGCGGTGATTTTGTTATTTGAAAAAAAAAAAAAAGGCTACAGCACACGTAAACCGAATGCTACCACTTAAAAATGGAGTAAGAAAATAAATTACACTTCTCTTACAGAGCTGTCTGTAGGTGAATGTCTGGAAAGTGTTTCGAGATAGGACACTCCCCTGTTCTTAGTCATAGAGTACCATGCATAAGCCGTAGAAGACATCTAATCCATTTCTATCTCGGTGTGGACCAAATGCCCTCGAATCTGGATATCATTATAGACCATGTCGATATTTATTATTAACCCTTCCCAAAGCCCACGCAATAGTTAAAGCCGTACCTGTTCTTTCTGTCTTACCTGTCATTGACGTCATTACTGCTAGGACTTCTCTTCATACAGTTTGGATTCGTGTCTCGTAACTCATCCCTCCAGGAGGTAATTTTAATCTCCCTAAAAACAAGGTGCCTTTTCTGAGGAGTGTTTAAGAGTTCATAGTGCTCGAATAACTCTTTCAAAATGTAGACACATTCTGTGATATGCCTTAGGTTTCTTTTTCCATTTATTTGCTTAACATCGTAGTACAAGCTTTCTTCTGTTTATAAAAGCGCTGTCCAACCCGTTGGCCGCATGCGAGTCGAAGCAAGTATCAGTGCGGCGGGTGGAAAAATCCACAATATTCTGTTTATATAAAGTCATCATAAATTTAATATTTTCAATTCGTAACTCCCGCCACAATATTCAATTTTCTAATTTGTGAATCCCCTTTTTTTTCTCAGCAGTTATTGTTAGTAGTGATAAGCATTCTATATAATGTGCGGCCAAAAAGTACTCGTCATCTTACAATGTGGCCCAGATAAGCCGAAAGATTGAGCACCCCTGATTTATAAGCTGTATCTAATTTGGAAATCCCATAGTCTTACCCAGTTTATTTAATACAGGTCAATTTTCCAACTTAAATTCCTGTACGACACGTTTCTGTCTTGTTTCGGTGAAACTCAGTTACATTCTATTATTGCTTCATTAGAATCTCCATTCGTCCTCCTTCGTTATCTTTCCGTATTCCTTGTCTTCTTTATTGAAATCGTTTTTTGTAATACTGTCTTTTCTTCACTGCATACTTCTTTTAAATCTCGGATTGAAATCTACTCTGCAGTATTTTATGCACTTCTCCCACACATTTTCATCTCTCAAGAGGTTCACTATTTATCTACTGTTGTTTCAAATCCTTTACATACCTTTACGACTCCATTTCTGTCTTCCGTGGCATACCTTTTATCTTTAGCTGAAACCTATAATGTTACCGTACTCTTCTTGAGATTCGACCAAAACCTTATCTCTAAATACCATTGTAGATAATTTTCTTTCTATATTGTCCCATTTCTTCAAAAAGTGAAGCTTCTTTTCACATTTTCTATATCAATTGTTGTATTGCATTACAACCGCTTTCCACTCCTTTTTCTGAAGAACTCATTCCTTGAAAGCCATGTTTCGATTATTTCTTTTTTGATCCTCCAACCTCTTCGACATTCCTTCTAGATTATCTTTCAAAGCGCTGAACGTATTCTTTAATCGCGAAAAGTCTTCCGTTTCGTCAACTACACGTACAGATAGGCAACTTTAATAAAACATTATCTTCTGTAATCGTTCAGCTGTTACTAAAAAATAGAACTTTGTTAAGCGCTCAAGCGTTACTTTACAGGAGATTTATCGGAAGTAACTGAAAATAGTTAACTCGTAATAGTGAATGTTATGCTGTGGGTGTAGTAAAATGAACAAGTAATCAGACGTAACGAAAATGTTTTGATTGGGAAAGTGAAAGAAGGACATCGAGGATGTAAAGGAATCGTGTACGTAACAACAAAAAGTCACTGGTCCACACGAACTTCACGCTGCTGCCAATTGCTGTAATGCCAAAATACACTGCACTGCTGCTCTGGCGTATTCTCTTAATTGGATTACTGCTACTTGTTCTGCTGTCGACTTATTTTACTTTTTGGTTTCCCTCGACTGGGCCCTGCCCTTACTGCTCCTTCAAACTGTATGGTCTACATACTGTGATTCATGAGCTGTCCTCACTTGCTGTTTCCATTTGTTAAGGCTGGAAGTGTGAGCATTAATTGTTAATAGTTAGGCTAGCACAGTCTGCAATCGAAACGTATTTGTTCTCCAGATCTGGATACCAAGTTAACGAAATCACTTGAATTGGGCCATGGATTTTCATCACTTGCAGGGCTAGATTCCTATTCAAGTGTTCAAATGTGTGTGAATTGCTAAGGGATCAAACTGCTTAGGTCATCGGTCCCTAGACTGACACACTACTTAAACTAACTTATGCAAAGAACAACACACACACCCATGCCAGAGGGAGGACTCGAACCTCCGGCGAGAGGAGCAGCGCAGTCCGTGACATGACGCCTCAAACTGCGCAGCTACTCAGCGTGACTAGATTACTATTCCTTGAGTTAGTTTCCATAGTCAATCCACAAACAAAAAGTAATACTTAACGTGAACAAACAACAATATAAAGCCAACACCTAGTTATTCTCGCTCGCACCCAATTGTTTACATCAATCGTGCGCACCCCGACCTATAGCACGTGTGGAGGATACAGTGACCGATGCGCAGTGACCACTTTTCGTCCAAAGTGCTGGGAGAGTAAATTCATTTGTTAGGAAGGGGAGCCCGATACATTTTTCCCTGCTTTCTGGCTATCAGCGTGGCAGAATCGAGGCGCGCACCCTGCAACCTTTCTCAAACAATTTTGCAGAAATTATTTGGTAAAAAAATTTCATTTTTGCCTTACTTATAGCTTTATATGTCAGGTTTATGATGATGCGCTCATCATTTCGTTAATGGTCGTAGTTATTGCGATATTTACGTGAAAGTAACAAACTGTGCGAAATTCGGAAAAGTGTGCAATGGAAAATAGAAGTTCCTATGATTTTGCAATTTGGCGCTTAATACATAATATGTTGTTGTGTATGAAATGTAGCTAATATATCGAATTTTTCTTTAGACCTGGGTAGAGGTGTCTATTTGTCACCAATCCAGAGAAAATTGATCTGACGTAGCACTCTCATTTGCGATCGCGCCGCGCCAGCCATAAAGCCAGGGTGACATTTCCACAACTTTCCTCGTATTTCATTAAATGTTCGGTATATCGAAATTAGATTTTCGCAAATGGTAGCATTCAAAGGATGAGTATTTTACCGTATCGTCGTTTTGTAAAATTTCATTATCTACCTTGTTATTCCAATAACTACACACTTTTTTGGTGAAAGAATATAGTTTTTAAGCGCCATCGATAATCATCAAACGAGAAATGCAATGGGTTTTGGAACAACGTATGCGAAGAGATGACACATTATTTTTTACCGAGAATGAGCTTTTTCATAAACTAATGACTTTCATTTCCTCAGTTCTTCACTTAATTAACCATTATTCCAGAATTCTCTTCCAACTGTGTCTGCACCACATGTTAGTATGTTGAGACAGTGTAAACTCCGCTGTGTTTTGGCAAAAGAAGTAAATTTTGACATGGTAACCAGAGACATTTATAGGTTTTACTGAAAATTCGCCATTTATGACGCTTCTCTGAAAGTTAAAAACGGCAAAATAATTAGCTGCATTTTCGGCGGAATTCTCTTTAGATACTAACGAAAGCAAAGGTGACAGTAGAACTTTTTGAACGGTCACTGTGCAAATAGCACTGAGCCAGGCTGGTTGCAGGCACTCAACCGGTCTCCTTCTAACCAACACACGGCCGTCACAGGCACCAAGTCAAAACAAACTTTTATCAAAAACACAACGAATCTCCATCTTGTCCACCACTGAACAGGCAAATGGCAGTGGTTTGGGGTCAGTGGAATGCAGGCTACTGGTTGTCTCTCCCGGAAATTTACGTGAAGTTACTAATCTGTAATTCTTCATAGTCACGATGGTGCCAACTGCTGCTCAAATTCCTGATGCAAACATGGTATGATCCGCCAGAGCACAATGGCCTTCCTACTCGGTAATACCAGATGGCCGTCAGGAGCACAGTCATCACGAAACAGTACATTCTCGTGACCACTGCTGCCAACAATCATGTACAATGCGTATATTCGTGCCAAGTCTTTGTGCAGTATCACATAAGGAACGTACAGCTTTTCGTAGCGCTGTTCCATTACCTCGTTCAAATTCATTAAGGTCGTACTTAAGCTTTCCTCGCTTTAAGGACACCTTGACTGACATCAACTCACCATGACTAATCTCAAAGGTAACCATTGTTCACGACAGTCATAGCTTGTATTTACAATATGACAAAAGGTCATTGGATAGCGATATGCATATATATAGATAGCGGTACTATCGCATACACGAGATATAAACTGGCAGTGCAATGGCGGAGCTGTCATTTGTACTCATTTGATCCATGTGAAAATGTTTCTGAAGAGATTACGGCAGCACGACGGGAATAGACTTCATGAATGGGTATTTCGTTTTGGAATTCGTTAGCGAATTCAATGTGTCGAGATCCACAGAGTCAAGGGCGTGCCGAAAATCCCCAACTGCAGGCATCACCTCTCACAACAGACAGCACAGTGGCGAAAAGTCTTCACTCAACGATTGGAGGAGGGGCGTTTGTGTTGAGTTGCCTGTGCTGACAAGACAAACAACACTGCATGAGTGATCCGCGCAAATCAAACTGGGAGTACCACGAACGTATCCCTTGGGAGAGTGCAGCGGAATTTGGCATTAATGGGATCTGGCTGCAGACGATCGACGTGAGTGCCTTTATTAACAGCATGACATCGGATGCAACACCTCTCCTGGGTTCGTGACCATCGGCTGGACGCTAGACGACTGTAGAACCGTCGCCTCGTCAGATTAGTCCAAATTTAAATTGGTAACAGTTGATGGTAGGGTTCGAGTTTGGCGGAACGCCAAGAAGTCATGGGCCCAATTGGTAACAAGGCATTGCGCAGCTTCCGGTGACGCCATAATGGTGTGGGCTGTGTGGAATGGACTCAGTTCCATGGTCTGACTGTTAACTTGGAGACCATTTGTAGCCATCCATGGACTTCTTGTTTTCAAAGAACGATGGAATTTAATGGATGACTATGTGCTAAGTCACCGGGCCACAGTCGTTCCCGATTGCTTTGCAGAACATTTTGGTCAATCCGAGTGAAAGATTAGGCCACCCAGATCACGCGACATGAATCTCATCGGAAATTCATGGAACATAATCGATAGGCCACTTCGTGCACGAAGTCCTGCACGGCAACACTTTCACAAATATGGGCGGCTGTAGCGACAGCAAGGTTCAGTATTTCCGCAGGGACTTCCATCGACATCTGAGTCAATGGAACGTCGAGTTCCTATATTACGCCGGACTAAAGGAGATAAGACACGATATTAGGAATTTTTAGCAAAGAAATTCGCCAAATAGCCGTGAAATTGAGAAATTATTTTATTTTTGCTACCACTTAGCCAATTCATTAAACCATCTTCAGGACCCATATGCACCTCTCAGAAATAATCGATATTGGCATACGTGGCATACGGGGGCCATATGTTTCTGGTTGTCGTGAATTCTTAAGTGCTTTCTTCGGAGACCTGACTGCAGCTGATTAGTATCTTTATAGATAAAGTATTTGAAACTGAAACAATGACAGAATAATTTGAGGGCATCGGACTTTGAAATCACCGAACTAAACATTCAAGAAGATGAGGTATTTTGGCCGTGCAATTAGCACTAACAGTACCGACAATTTCTGCTGGAAAGGCCTGCCGATGGTGGCCGAGCGGTTCTAGGCGCTTCAGTCTGGAACCGCGCGACCGCTACGGTCGCCGGTTCGAATCCTGCCTTGGGTATGGATGTGTGTGATCTCCTTAGGTTAGTTAGGTTTAAGTAGTTCTAAGTTCTAGGGGACTGTTGACCTGAGATGTTAAGTCCCATAGTGCTCAGAGCCATTTGAACCATTTTTTTTGCTGGAAAAATGCATCTTTTTGTTATCAGTATATGGCGAAAGTTCTACAGGCAATCTAAAGGCGTAATGAGAAACAAGGCTAAATATTTAATGTAGTGATGAATAATGTTGGTTAAATTATCAGAACAACTGGCTGAATTAACTTAAATATATTTTACGATATTTACGTAAATGTTACAAACTACGAAATAGTTACCGCACCTGTAATGGAAGGGACGTCTTTTGGTATGATTGGTTCCTTCATTCATTTATTTAAACAAAATACATCATAGACAGCAGTTAAAGGTTCTTTAGCACAGCTCATCGTTGCTACATCGATATGGGTGTGTTACACTTTGTTGCTGTGAATACGCAGTTCCACATTTTCATTGTTCCGTTTGTGGATAAGAGCGAGGCTATGGGCGTCATATTATCTGTGTTAGTTCGTTCAGTCGGGTCCTTTTTGTTTTGGGGGATGTTTTCTACGCAAATGAGGTCTGGGAGATAGATAAATACGGAATCGAACAGGTCAATGGAAGAGAGTTCAGGGATGAGTAAGAAAACACGACAGTAGGAGGTACACAAGTCCACTGAATTTCACCGCCGTGAAGGAGTAGGATAAAACACGATTTGGAAGACTGGAGGCAGAGCCAAAAGTTTACATTCAGGAACCAGATCGCTGAAGTTAGTCGCAACTTGGGAACCGTGGTCAACAAGATAGGGACGGAGGTCAGCATAGGACTGGAAGAGGTAAGAAAAGTATGTGAAACGAAGATTGAGAACTTCGAACAACGGGTAAATGAGAGAAGACTGAGAGCTCCGCGCTCTTAAAGGACGAAAGGAAATAATCCAGGGCAATACAACAACGATATACGACTTGGTAATGTCCTTGTAAAGCACGTCATGCGACGAATTTTTAGGGCACATTTCCGCTGAATAGGGTGGACGTATCACTACGTAAGTTTTGCCGAACGCGTAGTAGCGACCCTACGGCGTACTCAAAGAATATAGACGAATATGTGAGTGTGAAATGACTCGTGGAATGCAATGCTATACTTATACAGCTGATGCAAGGCCAGGAGGAGGCTGCCTGGTTTGACGGAGCACTTTGCGTGAACAGTAGCTACAAGAATGTGTATGCCGTGTTTCTGGCAACGGACTTGACCCTGGCTACATAGACAAGTGCCAAGGCGAGCTTATAGCGGGAACAGTACGGACTACACTCACTCCAACTCGTGGTTCTGACGGGATATTTTGACGACGAAACAACAGATGAGGAATGGTGTAGTATTATGTGCTCACATTATCCTGCTCACGTACAACGTGCACTCGTCGGGGCACTATGGACAGAACAGCTCCTCTATACAATTTAAGTTTCCTCTTCCATTTCCATAATTTTGCCCTCAAGTGTATCACCCTTGTATAGACCCTCTATATACTCCTTCCACCTTTCTGCTTTCCCTTTGATTGCTTAGGACTGGATTTCCATCTGAGCTCTTGATATTCATACAGGTGGTTCTCTTTTCTCCAAAGGTCTCTTTAATTTTTCTGTAGGCAGTATCTATCCTACCCCTTATGATAAATGCTTCTACATCTTACTTAGCCTTCAAACGTTTCAAATCTCTTCGATTTTGATCCTTTAAACTAATCTGAATCATCCGAGAGACTAATTCGAACTACTTGCTCCTCTTTCTAAATAATCGGTTATCTGCTGCCAGAGTGCCGTGGCAAATTTCTGACCACATGTCATAGGTGGTCTCATTCATTTTCGACATGTCCTCCTTCATCTGTATCGTCATTTCAGCGGTTCCATTGATCATTTTGACCATTCCTCTCTTCAGTTTTCACTAGATTTACATGGAGTCGAACTTCTGCCCCTTCAGTGTTGGCTCTCTCCCTGTGTTTTTCCATTTTCAACGGTTTTCCCACAAGCCACACTTCGAATTTATCGCTTATAACTACCAGACTAGTGCTATATTTTTTCCTCCTTGTCTGCCATGCTTGTATCGCCCTGGCTATCTAAAAACGCAGTCTAGTCTTCTCCGTCGTCGCTTTACCCTATCTACTACTATCGTCACATGGGATGTACCCTGCTATTGATTGAATATTTATAGACGCGTGAGTGGTGAAATCAGTTTTGAATTTGGTATCTTAATTGTTCCAGATAAGGAACAAAGCATTTCGGGCATTGACGTTGCAAGAGGTCTATGACTAATGAATTTGTTGTTAGCGCACTCGAGCAGACGTAATTTCGATGAATTGCTCACGCGATGCCTGCGACATGTAAGCAATAAGAGAATCTCAGACCAGAGAGCAGCGTTGGCTGCTGTAGGAACTGTATGGCAGTAGGAGTAAGTTGTAGATAGCAGTCTGGCGTATCGAGTTGTTTGGGCCGGTCGTGGGGAGTGTTGGCGGTGCCTAAGCGACGTAGTATAAGGTAAAAACAGTCTCGCGCATGTGTACTATTGTTGTATGAAGTCCCATGTAAATATTTTTTTTTAAATGTCTGTTAATAATTATCTTTCTTATAAAAGTAGCTTTTGACAATCATTCATCTCAATTTTTAGAATTTACAAATTTCTCCAATCCATGGTCATCCCGATTATTGTAAAGAAAAATCTGTTGACTCTTTTTGTACATGACAAATATATTGACAAGCATTGCACTGGCCTGTGCCAGTAACATTTCTTATGGCAGCAGATATATACACGTTACCTGGCGACTTCATTGAGGTAAGAATTTTCAATTTATTCAGCATGATCTTTCAGGGCTACGACGCAGCACTGCTGACGTCCAAATTTACCACTTTAGATTCACAGTCAGTTAATTATTGAAAGGTTATGTATGAGTCACATTTTTTATTAGGAGGGTAGTCACATTGTATTATTGATAGGTTACGGAATTTATCTGTTGGTAGGTTACGCTAAATGTGAAAGTAATATACATATTTTTACTGTCGGGAGGTCACACTTGGCGACAACCTGCCAGGATCGTATTTTTGTCGACAACCTGCCAGGATCGTATTTTTGTGAATTTCTGAGAAGTAGTCAGTTATTTATCTGCTCTTATTTACTTAATGTAAAATGTAGTTTGCATGTGCCGCAACGCATTTACTAATTTGTCACTCTTCCTTTCACAGATCATTGGCAATTTATTGCTCTTTGTTGTTATTGTATTTGTTCCATTTTTTGCTTTGTCTTTGATTTTGTGCTTAACTTTGACTTGTGAAAATGCCGCGAAAAACTGCTAACAGTACATCGCGATGCGCAATGAGTGAAAAAGCCGACTCGAATAATTTGACCGACAATACTAGCGACACTCAGTGTCATAATGATAATCCTCCAATTACAGATAATCACTGCGTGCCGATCACCAATAATGATTTTAGTCCAAATGATGAACAAACAAATTCAATCATGTCCACACTTAATTTAACGACAATTGATGACGCGGCACAATCCGTTACAATGAACGCTGTCCAGTTTGACACACCTGATTTGCTAAATTTACACAGTGAACTGGTAAATGTTTCTAACGAAAATGAACAATGCAGTCAAAATACGTCAGATTTATTTGGTTCCGATGTGGTGACCAACAGTACATATCCGATTGGTAAACCTTTTCGTGAATCAGACAGTGACCAAATAGCTACACAAGACGTGACACTTGTAGAGACACCATCATACAGCACAGAAAATAGAGTCGCTAATTTTGGCGTGGATCAAGTTGTGGCATTATTGCTACAATTTAATAAACAACTCAATGAAAAACTCAAACAGTCGAATGATAAACAAGACAACAATTTCAAACAACTTAATGAACAGATTACAGCCATGGCCGTGCAATGTCATGATATTAAAGAAGAATTGCGTGAGGAAATTAAGGCTTCATCTACGGACAGTAGTGAAGAAATTAGATCTGTTGCACAAGAATTAAGTAATACACATGCAGCCACAACGAAATTACGTAGAGATGAAATTAGTGCAGTCGCTAAACAATGTTCTGAAAACGCAACACAGTTACGCGCCGAGTTTAAATTAATGTCAGCAGAACTTTCACGCACGCTGGATGCAAAAGTCGACAAGAAATTTGAACAACAAAACAGCCAAATTGACGAACGTTTTAATCACCACCTACAAAAAAGTGAAACGCGTTACCGTAAATTCATACAGGAACAGAACAAAGTAAAGAAACAACTCATGGAAAATATTACTGCACAGAGACAGGAAGATAAGCGTAAGTTACTTACGAAAGCGGAAACATACGTAGACAACAACATTGCTACAGTATCAGACGAAATCAATACTATCAAACAGTTGAACGCCAAATTGCATGATGAAATCTCCGATCTTAAAAAAAAACCAGACACATACACAGTAGACTTTCAGACAGTGACCAGCAGACTTGAACAATTGGAATTAATACACGATCCCGATGCCATTAAAGCAGACATTAAGAATTTAAACCAAACCACACGTAAAATGCAAAAACAAATTAATGCTTGTGATACTAAAAACGACGATCAGGTAAAAGCACTGACTGAAAAATTTGATGAATTTGTCAGTCGTATTGACGTTATCGAAAATAACAATGACATCAAATGAGACGATACGTCACCAGTTTCGTTCAGTCAAACACCCGAATTCCATAATTTACGGACGACAATCAGTGACATAGGTTCGTCCAACAATACATTGCGTAGAAAATTGTCATCTTTACAGCAAGAAATGACAGAAATGAAAAATGTTTCACGCTATAACGCGTCAGAGCATACGCCACTTTCCGAACATTTCTCACAATCACACAGCCAGTGTAATTTACAGAGAGTACGTGACTTAGATTACGAACAGTCACAGACAAACAGATTACCATACAATCCTGTAATTTTGATTATAAGCACTTTCTATCCGTGAGAAAATTTAAGGTATTTAAGAATGACAGAACACAGATTCACCCTTTGGTTTGGATACAACAGTTTAGCTTTGCTTTTCCACCGGCTTGGCCTGTAACGCAGAAACTAAAATTTATTTGCAGCTGTTGACCTCAGGGGATTCATTACACTTCGATGAATATGTGCACAGGGCCCCAAGCCGTAGTAGTGCTATTTCTTCTTTAGTTTTCTGCACTGCTGCCTTCTCTTTTACTATCCTTTATATCTATCAGCTCTTCAACTATCGATCTATCTAGGATTAAGAATGAGTAAAGAAAATCTGATATAACAAGTTTTACCTGAAAATCACAGTTTTCATCATACGCTCCAGAAATTATAATCACCAGAACTTTAATATCAGACTAAAGTTTAATCATCAGTATCGTCAAAATCATCAGCAACAGCAAACACGTTTTGGCACCAATAGAGCGTATTCACCACAACAGCAACAAAACCAGCCGGTTAGCATACTTAACCAATAATGTAATGTACAAGGTCAAACAAGCTTTAATATTTCGCCGTCTACGCGTATAGCGTCGGCTCCACCAAGTAGTAACGCACAGCAACAAAGAAACCACTACGTACAGTAAACACATAATTTCAACTCCTATCGCAATGCACCGTATAGATATGATTATTATGACAGACGCAAAAGTAATGTGCACCGTTTTCAGCATAACAGTCGGTCTCATCAGCAGCAGAATCAACCACAACAACAGATTATCATGAATGAACCAGACAATCCGTATCATCCCGAACCTAATACGTCAGGACGAAGTAATTGAATAGTACAAATAGTCGAAATGCCACAGCATCCTCCCGCAAATAACAGCACGTCAGAAAGAAGTTGACTAGATACAGTACAGGTTGCATCTTCCTACAACGTAAGCAATACTTTTGACACACAGAATGTTGTTCACGAAAATGTTATACTTTTGACGCATTTTCTTTAAGGAAGACATACTACCGTTTACACAGATCATAGATATATACAGTTTTTACTTTCCGCTAAATCTACACACGACAGGTTAAGCAGATGGAAACTTTATTTACAGGAATTTAATTTTACAATCGTTCACATTCCCGGTACACAAAAAATTGTAGCAGACGCATTATCCCGTTCTCTCAGCAACAATCAGCAAGACATGGCAACTAACTTCTGCCATGCAAATTCTAGCGTCATGTATATTTAACGAATTGCATTCGAAAATTTCATTTCGTCGTCATTACGAGACATGGCACAAGAGCAGAGCAAAGACAACATATGGAAAGAAATTAAACACCTTTGGCAAGACAGGAATAGCGTTACCATTAGAAACCATTGTACTGTACGCAAGATCATTCTGTTTCGCCGCTCTCACCCTGACAGCAACAACTGGTTATTATGTATTCCTGACGAACTTGTTAACAAATTAATTTCGTATACTCATTTAAGTTACGCACATTACGGAGCGAGAAAATGTTTTCTTATACTGAGACAGAACTGTTATTTTGACAACATGGTGAAAAGTATTCGACGAGTTTTAGTGTCATGTAAAATCTACCGGAAAGGTAAATCAGACACGACTTCACATATTCCTCCGTTACATCCCATTGTACCGATTAAATTGAGACATATTGCCGCTGTAGACATTTTTGGTCCGATTCTCAGATATAGTAGAGGTTTTTACTACTTCTTTGTCGCTGTTGAACTCACTTCGAAATTTGTTGCCTTCACTCCGTTACGCAAAGCTACTGCTTAATATATTTCGAATACATTTGCAAAACATTTTTTATTCCATGTAGGGCATGTATTGAAAGCAATTTCTGACAATGGACCACAATTTCGATCTGCGATATGGCAACGTACGTTACGAGCTAGAAACATTTCGCCGATCTATATATCCAGGTATCACGCTTCTTCGAACCCTTCTGAACGACTGATGAAAGAAATTGGTAAACTATGTAGAATATACTGCCATAAAAGACATATTGATTGGGATACACACATACTCTCATTCCAGGATGTAATTAACTCCATACCAAATCAATCTACTATGATATCTCTGACTGTTATATTGAAAAATGTTGAACCACCTAAAAAAATTAAAGAATTAGTATCTTTTCCTACATCTCGTCGACTGCGCCACCATGAAATAATTGATATTGCACTCAACAACATCAAACGTGCCGCAGAGCGCCGGAGAAGACAGCAAAAACAGGTTTGTACACGCCATGACTTCCACATACGACAGAAGATATTAGTATGCACACATTATTTATCCAACGGAGGAAAGAGTAGATGCAGTAAATTTGAGCTTCTACACGCTGGTCCATATAGAATTCACAGCAATCCTCACCCCAATGTAGCACACGTCGAAGCTGTGAGAACCAGAAAAAGCAAGGGCAAACACAATATTTCCAATGTTAAACCATTTAATGAATAAACATACCTTATGACTTGTGACACTGTAATTACATTTGCAGATATTTATATGAACACTTACTGATGATGATTAAATTTTTTCTTGGCAAGTGCCCAGCAAGGTAAGGTTAGCAGGTCGCTTTTTTTGTCGTTATATATCAGACCGTGCACATTTTCCCTTTTTTGGTGTATGTATGATGGTTTTCCCATCGGAAGTAGAATTTTTCTGTGTACGCAATATGAAATCTTTAAGATATAGCGTACAAGTTGACTTTGACATTTTTGCCTTATGATATCTCAATCTCTTGACTATTCTACAATTTTTGCTGCTACATTATGATACTGTGTGTACGCTTTTGGACTTGAAAATTGTCTCTGTTTTTTGACCTAACACGTTTTCAGTCATGCTATGCTGTATGATTAGTTATATCACTAGAAACAAGTTTTTATTTAATGGGTATATGATTTAAATGCAAGATATTAATCCTTATTCATCATTTTCAGAAAACAGTACCCTGTAAAAGGATTAAATTATACAACCACAGTGGTTTACTATGAACTGGAAATTTTACCGTAGGATGCAGAAGTAATGGGAGATGAAGAAGCTTGCACAGGATAGAGTAGCATGGAGAGCTGCATCAAACCAGTCTCAGGACTGAAGACAACAACAACAACAAACCATCAGAATGAAGGAAAGAATATGCAGTACCTTGTCATGAAGAGTAAATGGATCAGAATTAACAAGCATTAACAAGAAAATACTATACACACTGTGTAATAGCAGTCTTAACTAATTATTTTTCTTTCAGAATATGAGGCGATTTATGCAGGCTGTCAGACAGAACTACACATGTTAATTTTCGTGATGAAATATGCTAGAAGTAAGAAACTCTATAATATATGAAGTAATGAATGAAAATGAATAGGTGTATGAGGAGAATGGTAATATGAATATCAATAATGAATAATGAAGTGTCTATATTTTGCAGATGATAATAAATGATGATGAGTAGTTATATGAAGAATAAGGTAACATGAATAAAGACGTTTTTCTTTGCAGATGATGATAATGATGAAGTTTATATATCTTCTATTGGTTAAGAAATTCTATGTAGTTATTTAAGTATTTTTTGCAGTTCCTTTTGAAAGTATGTCTAATGTCGCATAGTATAATGACTGAATGTTTTGGGAAAGACAGTTAGAGCACATACATTTTAAGTACACGTTTCATTTCCTCTTAATTCTAAGTTAACTATTTTTCAGCATAATATATATATTTTTTCTTTCAGGTCAATAATCTATTTTGTATTTTTTCCAGGAGAAGCTTTTCATGACATTAATATGCCATAAGCGCTTAGTTATGAAACCTGTTCTAATACTTGCATTTTTTACACAGTTGTGTCTATCATTTATGAATGTGATCACAAATACTCTACTTGTTTCATAACCTTGCTACAGCTGACTCATGACAAATGATGTTATTAATCTTTATTTCCAGCAATAAGTGAAAAGCAAATATTTTCATGCCCCAAAAATTATCGATCCCAACACAATGCGTTGCTAGCACAAAAAAAAAATTATTACCAGTCCCAACTATTACCAGTACACAACTAAATAATGCTACCAGTTTAAGATATATTTGTAGTCCAAAATATAATGCAAAATTTTCGGATGTATTGATTCCCTCATGTCAAAATATAATTGGACTACAGACCTTGAGTAATAGTTCCAATGTCTTACATTTCAATATGTCTTATGTGACTTGCATGATATCACATATAAACACTAGCAGCTTGATGTTACACCCAATGACTCCTGTTTTGAATGATGACTTCTGAATAATGCGTAATAAATGCCTTCTAACTAGCCAGTGAATGTCAATAATTACTGTAATGAGATGACTTATGAATAATGTTCTGTAATACTCCATACATACTACGTAAATGTTTAGTAACTGACCAATGAATGCCAATGATAACTGTAATGAGACGCCTTTTGCATAAATGCTATGCCAATAATTACTGTAATGAGATGACTCATGAATAATGTTCTGTCATACTCCATACATACTGCATAAATGTTTAATAACTGACTAATGAATGCCAATAATTACTGTAATGAGACGATGTATGAATAATGTTCTGTAATACTCCATACATACCCCATAAATGTTTAGTACCTAGCCAATTAGTACCAATAATTATTCAAATTGGTTGATACATTAGAGTAATTCCGAATGATGACTAGCATAGGACTTAATGTATCCTTCAGCTTCTGACCTAATTACCACCCATTACTGCAATATCCGTATGTCCTCTCCATTCTCATGATCATGGAGCACTATATTTAGTTTTTGCATTAATTCTACGCTGATGTAAGAGTGTGGATTCTACCAGAATGTGGTTTTGACATCAAACTGTCCACCACCTTCACCGAAAGAGATGTCATTATGGTGCTGTTGTTTGATGTACCTAATTTACTACCAAAAAAATAACATACAACATTAATACAACATTTTAGTGTCTTGGCTACAATGATAAACACTTCAGGGAAGAGAACTTCAGATTGCCTCACTTGGTGTTGTGCTTCCACAGAAAGATATGGACTTGCAGTGCAGCTACGTGCAACCCACTGTGCTATAACCATGATGCTATCCTTCCCATTCTTTCTTAGTTCATGTAAAATGCTAGTGACTTATACAGTGCGTATGCACTTTATTTCATCTGTTAATGTGATCAGTTCATGTAAATATGCTAAAGACTTCTACAGTGCGTGTGCATTTTATTTCACTCCTTGATATGTTTAATTCATGTAAAAATGCTAAAGACTTTTACAGGGTGTGTGCAGTTTATTTCATTTCTTAATGTATTCAGTTCTTGTAAAAAACTGCTAAAGACTTATACAGTGCGTAGCAGTTCACTTCATTTGTTAATATGATCAGTTGTCCTAAATACGCTAAAGACTTTTACAGTGCGTATGCACTTTATTTCATCTCTTAATGTGATCAGTTCATGTAAAAATGTTAAAGACTTACACAGTGCGTGTGCACATAAGTCATTTCTTAATATATTTTGTACTCATTGCGTATAAACTTTGTCATTTCTTAATATGTTCTGTACTTATCAATAGTGTTATATATATATATATATATATATATATATATATATATATGTGTGTGTGTGTGTGTGTGTGTGTGTGTGTGTGTGTGTGTGTATACTCTGTGACTGTAGACTTAGTAAACTGAATAGATTATAAAAGAAATTGTTGCTCATGGTACATCCAATTGACTTACCATCGCTGTCAAATTTTGAACCCCACCCTCCCCCAGTGTAGTATTATGTAAGAGGTCCATGACTAAGGAATTTGTTGTTAGCGCACTCGAGTAGATGCAATTTCGATGGACTGCTCACGCGCTGCCTGCGATATGGAATCTATAACAGAATCTCAGACCAGAGAGCAGTGTAGGCTGCCGTAGGAACTGTGTGGCGGTAGGAGTAAGTTGTAGCTAGCAGTCTGGTGTATCGAGTTGGCTTGGCGTGTCGTGGGGAGCAATGCTGGTGCCTCAGCGATGTAGTATAAGGTAAAAGCAGCCTCGCGCGTATGTACTATTGTTTTATCAAGTCCCTCGTAATTTTTTTTAACGTCTCTTAGTAATAATCTTCCTTATAAAAAGTAACTTTTGACAATCATTCATCTCAATTTAAAGAATTTACTAACTTCTCCAATCCATGGTGATCCCGATTATTGTAAAGAAAATTCAGTTGTTTCTTTTTATACATGACAATGGCAAATCTATCGGCCAGCATTGCACTGCGCCGTGTCAGAAATATTTCTTTAGGAGCAGACATATACGCGTTACCCGGCGACTTCATTAAGGTAAGAATTTTCAGTTTATTCAGTATGATCTTTCAGGGCTATGTCGCAGCACTGCTGACGTCCAAACTTACCACTTTAGATTCACAGTCAGTTAATTATTGAAAGGGTAAATACGAGTCACATTTTTTATTAGGGGGTTAGTCACATTGTATTACTGGTAGGTTACGGAATTTATCTGTTTGCAGGTTACGGTAAATGTGAATGTAATATACATATTTTTACTATTGGGAGGTTACAACGTGACATACAAGTCTCTTAAATATTATGTAATTCATTTTCCAATTTCTAGTATGAATTGAGCTGTTCATACAACTACCCATTTTTAAAACAAATGAAAAGATTTACTGTGTTCCAAAAGCTCTTAAAAATCCGTGCATTTAAATAATTCTTGTTAATGTTAAGCTTGAAGCATTTAGCGAAAATATCCGAGTATTGTGCTCAAATTGAACTGCATCGCTTTGGGGATCCACTATTGCAGTGTAAATATTTTCAAGGGGGAATGTCATTTACGGTCTGTCATTCTATGATCAATGTCTGTGTTACCTGTTTTCTGAAAACAATATTGATTTCAGCACATTTAGACATACGCATCTGAAATAGTTTTCTCAAGCAGTCCCAGACAAACTAAGAGTAGGTACGTATTTCTTTGTACAGATATTGTAGGTAACCCGGTATCTTTGTCGTAAAACAGGACGCAGAAGAAATGAGTTTAAACTTAGTAGCTTCGGCGTACCGTATTGCTGCGTCAAATATAATTCCTGGTATGAGAGTCCTACTTGGTATTGATTACATCGCCGTTGTCAATTTCAGTCGTTTAGCTGTCGAATTGTAGCATGTTTCTGGAATACTTTTGCGAAAACTATCTACATCAACATTAACACGCATCATGTCATTGCACTCGAGTTCTAAAGAGCTTTCCAATGGTGTTAATAACGTAACTTTGAACTTTGGTAATTTGTGCAACGATCGAACTACTCCTTACGCAAGCTGGTATCGGAGAGCTCCATTGTCGTGGCCTGTGAAGCCCTAATCGTTTCGCCGATATCGCTGCTCGATTTAGTCGAGATCCGTTGACTTTCAGGCGAGAATGCAATCGACTGGTTTAGGACGTCCATTAGAAACAGCAACTAGCACCGCAGAGGACAGTCATATAGATATCTAGACATAGCTGGACTGTACAGTCACCTCACGTTCATTGTATCTGGAATACGCATTGTTTGCAACACGGCAATTAAATGCAGGTTTCCTTAATATCGATTCGTGCAAAATTTTACCTGTCTGCTAGACTCTGGTGGTCTATAACGTTTTGACTTAAAAGAGTAGTTATGGTAACTCAGTTAAATACGTTAATTTTCATATAGAAATAGAGCTGTTTAAATATTTTAAGTTTTGTAATCAATAGTATAACAGTGTGAGGAATTAAATAAAAGAAAATGACAGCAGCAGCAGGAATCTAACTCATGTCAACAATTTGTCAGTCTAGCGCTTCACCAGTAGATTGCGGAACTAGAAAGTGCACAGTTGCTGGAATAACCCTCATACTCTATACTCACAGAACGTAAGCACAATCGGCGAGTTTATGCGCCCTATTCCGAAAATACCCTCACTGCTGCAAACGGATACTACCTTATCCCGGCGAATGAAGAAGTTTCGACTACTTATTTTGTTATACAGGTGCCGCTTTTTGTGTGCTTTTACCTCGTTTCGATGTCTTGAACCATTTATGAGATATGATGATTGCTGTGACCACATGATGATTCCCAATGCGTAGGGACGGAAATGGGCACATCGTGTGTGACTTTCTCATATATATAGAAAAGAAATTGTGATATCAATTTTCCCCCAGTTTTAAATTAAATTTTGTGACCTTATTTGCGCTTCTTACACGGCAACGTGCAGTCCAACATCAACCAACAAAAGTTTAAAAAAGCGCTTTTACATCTGTAAACCCTTCTAAATTTCGTAGAACGAATTACTTAATTTGGTGCAGCACATTAACTATGACGTACAACGAAAGAAATTCTCCTTCATCGAGGGAAGATAAAAAGCTGTAGAATGTGCGAAAATACAATTTTTTCACTAAATAGTTTCTTTTTTAAAAAAATCACATAGCTATAGGTCGACTCTAAGCACAGGCTGCAGCATTAGGCGAGAAGTACAGCCGCTTACTGTACAGAATGTAGAGAGCACGTCTGTAACAGTCAGAAGCCTCAATTTTATAATTAATTATATAACACAGAGAGAAATGAAATAAAATTAAAAGAAAATATTGGTAGCATCAGGGTGCGAAACCGATCCGACGAATTACCAGTCTATACACTACAGCGATCAACGACAGCGCCATTACGAGCGGAGTTGTTCTTACGTAATACTATACACAAACTGCTCAAGGAAAATTACTGACCTGTTGCTGTGAACAACGTAGCACCATCAGCGCCGGAATGAATGACGTCATAGCAGAGATTGCGCAATCAAAAACACAGCTGCGACTCTTCTTTGAAAGCAGTGTTGACCGCCCTTTCACCGCACGACACTTGTTTTTAGTTATCGCTAAGAAAGCGCGACAAAATATCTTTTCGTCCATTTATTCACATAATAGCACGCATTCTGAGACCACTGGTGTAATTTTAGTGCAATATGTACGGTGTGCTGTAGCGCATTAGCCCATGATGACAGGCTACCGATGCGGCTACTATAAGTGATTCATTCTGTATTTACCGAAGTATTAAATGTTCACATATGATTGTGACATGAAGGAAACAATAAACTCACCAAGTTTGTATTGTGCCCTTTCATTGACATTACCAGTTCAGTACCTTGACCAAACGGCAGCAAAGCAAGAGAAGTATTTTTGTATGACGTTATATGGGACATATTTATCAGTTTCAACACTGCAACATGCATTCAGAAGGAATTATGACAAAGAACAACCTTATAAAAATAACACGGTATTTTGAAATCGACAGTTTAGCGGCACTGGTGCCCTCCGCAATAGAAGTACCGGTTGACCAGTTGCGTCAGATGCAGCCGTGGAGAGGATGAGGGAAAGTTTCTTACGCAGCCCAAAATAACAACGCCCACGCAAACCACGACCTTGGAATACTGCGGCAAACTGAGTCGAAGATTTTGCGACGGCGTTTGCATTTAAAACCGCACCGTCTGCAGATCGTGCAACGTTTAAAACCGGAAGCTGATGGCCGGCGTCTTCAATTCAGAGTGAACATTTCGCACTCATAGAGTATTTGCAGAGTGGAAAACGCCATCTTGGCTAGCTTGCCTCCCTTGTGTTGCCATATACTCTGTTCGCAATATGAATCCACTCCCAGCGCACCTGCATACTAGACGTGCGTACATCCAGAAGTTTTAGTGTAACCGAAGCTGTACACAGACTGAATAACCTGCTCTCGGATTCACAAGGTGGCCATAGTGTGTGCAGTCGCACTTCCATGAACATAGTCATTCCATAAATGCGAGAGAATGTACTATACTACCTGCACCACACTGTGATACCGGCTGTTAAACAGATATTTATAAACAGATGTTAATTCCGAAACTTACTGTCCACGTGTATGAGCCATCACAAACGTTATCTCTTGGAGGTATTGAGTCGCCAACCACTTGCGGCCCAGAAAACTACTCAACATGAAAAACAAAACAAAAAATTATAATTATGAGATGATGGGAGATGCTGACGGAATACATGCCGCTTGCAACAAACTCGTGTAATTAAGGAAAAGGTAATCTCTAGGGCAAAGTTAATGCATTTATCTGATAGCCAATTTGTATGGATGACTTTTTAGTCTCGTTGCCCTTCTCACTGGAACAGTAGTCATGTGGACCGTCCCTCATGAAATAGTCAGTTTTTTCGAAGTAAAAGATAACTTATATGTTATAATTCACGTTATAGGTTATGTCCATATCAAAGTTGATCCAGATCGGTTCAGCCGCTAGCGTAGTACCTCGACGATGAAATATAATAAGCAACTTGGAGCTCAGTATAGCGCAAATTTTATAATATTTGTACGTGCAACAATGTCATCTGCCCTCAGGTGACTGTCTGTTCAAATGGTTCAAATGGTTCTGAGCACTTTGGAACTGCTGAGGTCATCAGTCCCCAGAACTTAGAACTACTTAAACCTAACTAACCTAAGGGTATCACACACGTCCATGCCCGAGGCAGGATTCAAACCAGTGACCGTAGCGGTCGCGCAGTTCCAGACTGTAGTGCCTAGAACCGCTCGACCACGCCGGTCGGCGACTGTCTGTTACCAGCGGTTATGTTAGCATGTCATTATCAAATCCAGCCTCACTAAAAATCTTCCGCACGTCGTGTCTGTGTCTTACAGAATTTAAATGACCCAATCGTTGTGAGTCTTCGAGCGTCTCAGAAGTTATAAAATACGCCATACGCTCAGTGGCTGCAATGTAACGGGCTTGTATCGACATACAATTAAACGCTGTGGGGATTGAATAAGCATTGCTTTCATTAAATTGAATCGTATTACATAGGATATACCAAACAATAAACCAATTTTAACAACATACTATTCAGTTCAAAAGTCAAAGAGTGTATAACTTTTTCTAACAGCAATTATCGTTCCACACTTGGCGTTATATTTCTCATATCAATGAATGTCTTGTACTATACATTTTTAATAGTAGCTTATGTATTAATTCAGGGTATCAGCTAATTCCATCCCAAATATCTTCCAATTGTGTCCAACTGCTTCGGCGTGAAGAAATAACAAACGAATACGGGAAGAGCGGAGGGAAAAAAATGCCACAGCGTCCCTTGGGGCAGAAACTCGCCGACACTATAGCCCAGTATTATCACAGTGGTTCCACGTCTATGCATAAAGGTACTTTCATATGTACAATAGAGCTTCGGACCGACTGTGGTTGCGCTATTGTCTTCACAGATTTAGAACGAAGGGGTTATTCGTATATCTCGAATTTCTGTCCTGAGTATCTTTAATTTCTATGAGAGACGCTCCAAGTGGATCGCATAGTACATGTCACTGGTGCGTTGAGAGTCTTTCATGATTCAGACAACACTGATCCGGATGGCGATGGAGATGTAAACGTCAACAGGTAGGTTCTAATGGCTCTGAGCACTATGGAACTTAACATCTGAGGTCATCAGTCCCCTAGAACTTAGAACCACTTAAACCTAACTACCCTAAGGACATCACACACATCCATGCCCGAGGCAGGATTCCAACCTGCGACCGTAGCGGTCGCGCGGTTCCAGACTGTAGCGCCTAGAACCGGTCGCCCCCCCCCCCCCCTCCCGCCGGCCCCTGTCAACAGGTGCGTGGTACTTCTTTTCAGAGACATGCAGTTTCTACCGCAGAAACACCAATGTTGCAGAAAAACTTGTTGTACACTCCCACCCTGGGAACTTCTCCCTAACTATCAATGGCTTCTCGATCAGAACCTCATACTGTGTAACCTCATACAACTTGGTGGAAACACAGCGCATGCGAGTCTGAATTGACTCAGTGCACGACAGGAAAAGCACACCCAACACGAGGGGTGGCGGCTGCATGTAATTCACATTCATTAGCCCACTGGTGACGCCAATGTACAGTACTGTCCTGGCGATACGGAGCTGCTACACCTCTGCCGCCGTCAGGTCGTGCAGAACAAAGTGCTGCGTCAGCGGTGGTTGCCACAGGAAGTTGTGAGGACCCGGTAGGCTGTTACACAACGGGGCTACGGAGTCGCAGCTACAGAATGGACACAGCGGTTCTCCCCACGTAGCGCGAGCGTTATTGTTCTCCCGGCGCAGGAGCTGACGAGTACTGTGTCACCGCACAGAAATCCGCAACGCGGAAGGACAATGCCACACGAACAAGCAAACAGAAGCCTGCTTACTGGCCTGCACCACGCGCCTCTCAATTATTACGCCCGTCACTATACCACTCAAGGTCTGAGGATACAACTCCAACCATAACCTGAAACGGAGCATACAAGACGCTGGTAGTTTGTGATTCCTGTTCTCTTCCGTTTCACTGCACTGCACTCTCACCGTTACGATATAGACATGGGGAAAAGCTACATGCTAAAATTGATACCACTGTTTTAGTTCTAAATAAACGGTATTTTTGGTGTTTGTTTCGTCTCCGTTATAATGAGTGTTTCTTTCTTACTAATAACTGGCTAAAGAAAGACGGAATCAATTACCAATAACAGCAGTGCTAATTTTTTTCGTTTAAAAAAAAACGCTTTAAGGAGGGACTAAATTTTATTCATAAAATTTGCATTGCTTTTTATTACGCATTCATAGAAAATACTCTAACATTCTGCGTTGTGTCTATTTGTTCTAACTCGTATGTCCCTACAACTTTCGCGCAACGACGCTCTGAGCGTGTTTTTTAGGGAATTGACTAGTTTGAACCTGGGACCTGTTGCTGGTAAGGAGACGCCAGACCACACATGACATGTAGAGTTCAGAAGAGTTCAGTGAGACTAGCGATGATATAATCAAATACTTAATGTTTTCAGCGTCAGCTCCACTGCACTCCGTGTAAAAGAATCTTAATACTAACTAAATGTAGTGGAAGAGGTTCAAGGCTTTCCTAGTTTTAGTTAGCTGGTAAGATAACATTGAGAAGGTAGTTAAGTTTACCATTGGAATTTTTATTCTACTCACAAAACATTGTTTACAAATTGTACTATTGATAAAAGGAAATATTTGAATACAGGATGATAAAAACCAACTGCGTTCAACAAAAATGTAAACGAATATTCCCTGAATGGGTTTCCAAGTTCTACAATGGATCGAGGGCTAACCTATGCAATATCACATCTGTAATCTAGGTGTAAGTTAAGTTTCATAAAAGAGTATTTTAAACATAGCTGCGCAACAGCAACGTTTCCACGTAATAAGATTAAAAACAGCCGACCAGTTGCAATGGATAAAGTAATCTTTAACTAGGTTTCGACAGATTTAAATCTATCTTCTTCAGAAGGCGGCAGTATTACATTAATATGGAATGATATGCCATTGTTGTTTTTACAAATATCTGCATAGATCCATAAGTCCAAAATAAAATATAGCCCTATGCGCTGTTGCCAATTTTTGGGGTGCACTCAGCTTCGTGATGCCAATTGAGGAGCTACTCGACCGAATTAGTAGCGGCTCCAGTCAAAGAAAACCATCATAACGACCGGGAGAGCGGTGTGCTGACCACACGCCCCTCCTATCCGCATCCTCACCTGAGGATGACACGGCGGTCGGATGGTCCCAATGGGCCATTTGTGGCCTCACGACGGAGAGCTGCTATGTGACATACTGCCGGATTTGCTATCATGTCAGTGTTTTCATGGAAAGTGTTGGATTTGCCTGACACCTTACTATACAAAAAGTAATTAATGTTATTTTAATAACACTGCCGACATAAACGAGCAACAAACAAATGGCACAAAAATTGTTCATTTCTGAGACAATAACGTAGCTGTTACCATGTGGCGTGGATTATCAGATGGTACGTGTGTACATTAAGTGTGCAAGTTTTCCCATCTGGTCTCACCGTCGTCGCCGGACATCCATTGTATCGTAAATTAGAATGGCACCATCACTAGTCAGGAAACATTTTACAAAGTAACGTAGCAAGGAAGTACAAGGCTTCGTTCGCTTTATAAAATTAAATATTTTTCTGCCATATAACAAGAGGAAGTGAATTACGGCAACAGTCTGATACTAACACTTCACAAGTAATTCGTAGTTTAAGATCAAAATAGAAAGTACCCGATGCTTGCAGCCATTCAATATGGACAAATTATCACGAAACTTTCAAAGAGTTAAAATCAATACTAGAAAACTAGTGATTTTTGTACTTTTCAACTACTTGTCACTTTTCGACAAAAGCAGCTAACAATGGTCAGAGTAAATTTCCATTCTTTGCTTTTTTAATTTAGTATTTTGTACACTATGTGATCAAAAGTATCCGGACACTCCCATAAACATACGTTTTTCATATTAGGTGCATTGTGCTGCCACCTACTGTCAGGTACTCCATATCAACGACCTCAGTAGTCATTAGAAACCTTGAGACAGCAGAATGGGACGCTCCGCGGAACTCACGGACTTCGAACGTGGGCAGATGTTGAAAATGTGTGTGAAATATTATGGGACTTAACTGCTAAGGTCATCAGTCCCTAAGCATACATACTACTTAACCTGAAGCATCCTAAGGACAAACACACACACACGACCGAGGGAGGACTCGAACCTCCGCCGGGACCAGCTGCACAGTCCGTGACTGCAGCGCCGAGACCGCTCGGCTAATCCCGCGCGGCTGTGGACAGATGATTGAGTGTCACTTGTGCATACGTCTGTACGCAAGATTTCCATACTCCATACCTAGTTCCACTGATTCCGACGTGATGGTGAAGTGGAAACGTGAAGGGGCACGCACAGCACAAAAGATTGCAGACCGACCTCGTGTGTTGATTGACAGATACCGCCGACTGTTGAAGAGGGCCGTAATGGGTAACAGGCATACATATATCTAGACTATCACACAGGAATTTCAAACTGCGTCAGGATCCATTGCAAATACTATGATAGTTAGACGGGAATTGAGAAAAACTTGGTTTTCATGGTCGAGCGGCTGCTCATAAGCCACACATCACGTCAGTAAATGCCAAACGACGCCTCGCTTGGTGTAAGGAGCGTAAACATTGGACGATTGAACAGTGGAAAGACGTTGTGTGAAGTGACGAATCACCTACACAATTAGGCGATGCAATGGCGGGTGTGGGTATGGCGAATACCCGGTGAATGTTACCTGCCATCGTGTCTAGTGGTTGGTTGCTTGATTTTTTTTTTTTTGGGGGGGGGGTGGGGGGTGGGGGGGGGGGAGGAGACCAAACTGCGAGGTCATCGGTCTCATCGGATTAGGGAAGGATGGGGAAGGAAGTCAGCTGTCCCCTTTCAAAGTAACCATCCCGGCATTTGCCTGAAGCGATTAGGGAAAATCACGGAAAACCTAAATCAGATGGCCGGACGCGGATTGAACCGTCCTCCTCCCGAATGCGTGTGTAGTGCCAACAGTAAAATTCGTAGGCGGTGGTGCTATGATGGGTTTGTGTTTTTCGTGGAGGGGGCTTGCACCCCCTGTTGTTTTGCGTGGCACTATCACAGCACCGGCGTACGTTGATGTTTTAAGCACCTCCCTGCTTCCTACTGTTGAAGAGCAATTCGAGGATGGCGATTGCATCTTTCAAGACCATCGAGCACTTGTTCGTAATGAACGACTTGTAGCGGCGTGCTTACACGACAATAGCACCCCTGTAATGGACTGGGCTGCAGCGAGTCCCGACCTGAATCCTACAGAACACCTTTAGGGTGTTTTGGAACGCCGACTTCGTGCCTGGCCTCACCGACCGACATCGATACCTCTCGTCAGAGCAGCACTCCGTGATGAATGGTCTGTCATTCCCTAAGAAACTTTCCAGCACCTGATTGAACGTATGCCTGTGAGAGTGGAAGTCGTCATCAAGGCTAACGTTGGGCCAACACCATATTGAATTCCAGCATTATCGATGGAGGGTGCCACGAACTTTAAGTCATTTTCAGCCAGGTGGCTGGATACTTTCGATCACATAGCGTATCTTGAAACTAATGGGGTCAAGGTTTTTCAGCCATTATTTGATTTCTACTTTCATTACAGGAAGTAAAAGGAATAATAAATCGAAAATCTGTTCATTACAGGAAGTAAAAGGAATAATAAATCGAAAATCTGTTTTTTCATAAACGGGTTATTTAGAGTGGTTTAAATAGTTAAATTAAACTGGCGCGGAAAATTTAAAAAAAGTGGTACAACCGGAAAGCAGCTGTTTCAGCGATTACCACCATCCCTATTGAGATGCTAACAAACAACAATTATAAACAATATTATACTCGCATCATTCGTGTTAAGATTAAAGACGATGGTTAGCAAACCGTTGTTACAGTAACAAAACTGACTGATCTCTGGGTAATTCCGGGACTACCGCAGTAGTATGTTACTGGGTCGCTATATTTCCTGTTTATAACAATAACGTAGTGGATAACGTTATAGACTGCGTGATGCTACTCGCGAACCATGCTATTTTCTATGAACTCTGGAGCGCCAGACGACTGCAGCGAAATGCAGGACGACTTGTAGAGGCTCGAAGATCGTTGGGATGAACGTGTCTCGCTGGGCGTTGGCTTGCTACGTTCACTTGTGTTAACGTGCCACAGCAATGCCTCTGCGACGTGGTTACGGTCGTCGCTGGCGGCGCAGTGTACGTGTGTATCGCAGTTTGAAGGCGATTAATATTGACTTGGCTGGGCAGTTTAATAAACAGCAATTGATTGGAGGGCCAAATGTTTTTTGCATATGAATAGTGTAACGTTCCCTGGCAACGCTAAAATGTACTTGGACTGTATCAGGCTAGCTCCCTTTTACTGACTGGATCTCCACATGCTTCAATTGAAGCTTCTTTGTGCGTAACCTTGCGCTACTTAAATTTGCAATAAGTTTGCCTCCCATGGTGCCCTCGGGTCACTACTGGGTGCATTATTCTCTTTGATAACACTGGTTTGAAAATAAAGTTCTCAGGGTCTCATATTATTGATATTATTCCGGGTTCGAATCTGTCAATCTGACAGCTACACATATATACATATAATAGAAAAGATTGTACCAAGAAATATTTCAAGTTTGACACACATATAGAATATTATGCAGTACACAAACTAATCACTACTAAAATGTCCCTCCTGTCTGATCTCTGTCACAATTTAACACTATAAATAATTGCACTAATCAGGTTATCTGTGCAGACATTTAGAGCATGTTTAGGCTAACACTAATTAAAAGAAGACATAACACAAATATTCATAAACAAAAGAGAAAGTCAATCATATTCTTATAACTAAATACTTCTACACTAGTACATTATCTCTACAGATCACACATCATTAATGTTCATTCATTTTCAAAAGAATGGTGTCCCTTTCTTTTTACACATAAAACATAGGACTATTAGTCATTTACTGTAGGAATATTTTCACATCCTTACGCGGATACAGTCCCCGTACTCTCCCTGAATGGGGATCTGCTTAGAGATAGCTACACTCATGTGGCACACTTACTATTCTAAAAGGTCCATTGTACACCAATTGCCACTTGCTATTCTGTTTCAAGAATGCCGAGGACTTAGGATGATTGCGTAAGAGCACCAAGTCGCCAAGATTAAGTTTTTGATTATTCGTCACATGTCGATTATATTTTTCTTTCCTTTTCTGAGTGCACCTGGTAAGGTTACACCCTGCTTTCCTTATCTTCTCTTCCTTAGGCTCAGGAATGACTGGGACCTTAGGCAAAGGTGCCAGCCACTCATTCAGAATTGGTCTAAATACATTATAATTTAACAAAAGTGTGTATTACTAATGTAAATTAGCTTACCCATGTCATCTATAATATTTCTTTAAAGAATTTTCAGCATTTTTAGCGGTGTTGCTGGCCACTGCCGTGACCGAACGATTTGCAGCCAAGGCTGAATTCTGTAAAGGATTTAATTCTCAACTAAATATTCTTAATCAGTTAATACGAATTCACGTAATTTTAAATGTACTTAATTCTGTGTAAATGAATTTTTATTACCACACGTAAATAAATGGTCCTACAACAAAGTTCGTACGTACAGAAGGAAAGAAAGGCAAATTAAGTAAAAACAAATTTAAAAAAGGTAATTGATTATTCTTTAATGTAATTTCATTAAAATAGGCAGAGAGATCAGCTGCTGTCGAAATAGGCTATTGGTGATTGATTACTGGAAGTAGTAACTTTCATAAAATACCTGTGCAGAGCGATTTAAAGTCCAACGACCTCACAAACAAATAAATAATAAACCAGATGACAGTCTGATATTCGTTGGAAGAATCTTATGTAAATGTAATTCCCGACGAAAGTGGCTTAAAAACAAGTGTTCGACAAATATTTTGTAGCGCTTGTCAACAATCTGGGATCCTTACTATGTTGGAATAATATGGGTGATAAAGAGATCCATGTAAGAATAGCATATTTCGTGACGGAATCGTTTGTTCGGCTCGACAGCGTTACGGGGATGCGCAACAAACTGGAGTAGCAGACGTTGTATTGGAGGCGACGTGTATCACGAGCAGGTTTGTGGATGGTATTCCGATAATATATGCTTCAAGATGAGTCGTGCGACATACTGTTTCCTCCTTCTGATATCTCGTAAAATGAGCAATGGCAAGAGAACTACTCCTGTGGAGGTTAATCGGCAGTTGTTTCTCCAACGTATATTATTCGCGAAAGGAAGAGGGAAGTAGGAGAGTGGTAGTGGAATGTAGTGCTAACAGAAGTACCCTTTGCGATACACCGTCTGGTGTAGAAGCTTCAGAAAAGATACGTGGCCAACGAAAATGTTAAAAGTCGGCAATGTACACAGTTTTAACTAGCTGGAAGAACTAAGAATAAAATGCTACTTATTAATTGCAAATTTCTGTTCGTTTGAGCCCGAAAGAGATACCAAGTCTTCTTTCTTCAGTAAGTTATGGTAATAGGTCGATCAGGTCACTAGCTATTACGTATTTCATTGTCAAAGGTAATCTTTTTCAATCATTTCTTTCAACAACAGTACAGTATCACTGCTGAAATGAATCAGGAAAGAACGAAGTGAGTTGTTTTATTTTATCCATATTTCGCAGCTTAAAACGTGACTGTATTCAGTACACTAGAGGTACGAACTAAAAACGACTTCATACACAACTTTTCGCGTTTTATTGAGTACACGATGCATTTCTGACACTTTGGGTTCACTATCAGGTATCACTTGTCTTAATACATGAAGCAGTTGTGAAAAGTTGTGACTGAAGGCGTTTTTAATTCATACCTCCGAAGTGAGTGTTGGAGACACCATGGAAATTTTTAAGGTCACTCTGACTTTTGCATCTGTAAAATTGGAACAGTTATCAAGAAGCTTGGTCTTGCAGAGTTCAGTTCCGCCTCGAGTGCCGAGCGGGGATGTTGATAGTTTATCGCCTCACCGAACCGTCGCACGCAACTAGACAGCTTTCGTCAGTCTTGTTTGTCTCTTCATGTCTGTCGCGTCGTTGTATGGTCCGTAGCATTAGTTGTGGCGTGTGTCAGTTACCAGCGGCATCGTTTAATCATAATGTACGCCATGGAATCCAAGTGTGTTCCAAGATGAGCTACAAAAAATGGTTCAAATTGCTCTGAGCACTATGGGACATAACATCTGTGGTCATCAGTCCCCTAGAACTTCGAACTACTTAAACCTAACTAACATAAGGACAAAACACACACCCATGCCCGAGGCAGGATTCGAACCTGCGACCGTAGCCATCGCACGGTTCTAGACTGAAGCGCCTAGAACCGCACGGCACACCGGCAGGCGATGAGCTTCAGTTGGCTTTAGTTTCGATAAATTCACGCGTTACGTGCAGCCCTGATCTTTGGATATTCTTTATTGACTCGTTGATACAATTACTGTAACATCTGATCTCGTTCATACTGCACATATAAATTCAGATAGGTTTGTCATTTTCGTAAAGTTTTTGGATCCCCTAGAAGAAGATACGTTGCTTTCAAAATGGTTCAAATGGCTCTGAGCACTATGGGACTTAACATTTGAGGTCATCAGTCCCATAGAACTTAGAACTACTTAAACCTAACTAACCTCAGAATATCACACACATCCATGCCCAAGGCAGGATTCGAAACTGCGACCGAAGCAGTCGCGCGGTTCCGGACTGAAGCGCCTAGAACCTCTCGGCGACCACGGCCGGCACGTTGCTTTCATGTAATGGTTTTAAAGCTCCCTTTAACCATCGTGATGGTTCCATAACTAAGGTGGTTCTTTCTACAGCGGAACTGTATTATACCAATGTCCGCCTGTCCAGTCTCTCGCCGGAGGAACAGTACAGTTTATTTAAGGAGGTTTATTTTAGGAAGTGTTGCTCCATTGTGGTGATGTGATGCGTATACGACGCGAACACTGGTCCACTCAACACCGGTTGCTATGTTAAAGCTGAATACGTTCAGGGGAGATTTCAGTTAAAAGTAACATTCCTTCCCATCGACAGGTCTGTAGTTACCGCATTCATAACACGTTTAGTGGGCATGTGGTAACATTCTTTCTCTGGAAAAAAAAGTGGCCACATTAGATCTAACTAGTTCTTGTTTTAACAGAGTAGGAAATTGATGTTAGCTGATCTCGTTTCTACTGCTCACGAGGTTGGTGACACGCCTTCTCCGGGTGTAGTGGAACGACAGAGTGATGTGTAATTGTCCGCAGCTCGTGGTCGTGCGGTAGCGTTCTCCCTTCCCACGCTCAGGTTCGCGGGTTCGATTCCCGGCAGGGTCAGGGATTTTATGTGCTTCGTGATGACTGGGTGTTGTGTGATGTCCTTAGGTTTAAGTAGTTCTAAGTTCTAGGGGACTGATGACCATAGATGCTAAGCCCCATAGTGGTCAGAGCCATTTTTTTGATGTGCAATTTACTGCTCCCGACTTTCTGCCTTTGGCCTCGCAGCGTCGTCCTGAAACCGTTGCCAAGGCAGCAGTATCCACATTGCAACTTGGAATGTCATACGTAGGACGGTGACGATACCTTTACTCCTCACCCTCCGTTACCTAAAGTAACTTTGTCGGTTGATGTATCTCGTAGAGCTGAGTTGCTGAGCTTTCTAGTGTTTCTCGCAGTATTCCTCCCCTGTTTGAGGTAACTCCTCCGGAACCCCACAAGGTTCGGTAAGCTTTGAGCCTCCTGATATTTCTGTGATCCCACAGCAGCAAATTTTGGTGTCCCTAAAATTACCTTTTCCCTCGATGTCACCCATTCAGATGGCGTCAGAACGACCAACTGTAGATACTCCAGTAGAGGTGATTGGTGGTCACGATATCCTACCTTTCTATACAGATGTTGAGGTGCTCGAACCGTTTCTTCTGTGTCGATCTGAATTGCATGGATCCAATCCTGCAGAGTTGGCGTCGGCGGCTCCTTGTTTGTCACCTACTCTGGTTGAGTTCAAGAACCGTCTCCGTCCCCAACTGATGACGTTGAATTGCAAAAATTTGGCAGCGATGGTGAGTCATTTGGACTTGCCATCGCAAGAAATTTTTTTTTTAACTAATTAACTTTACAGTTACAGCATATATACAGATATAGTACATGAATTAAATGTGGTGTACATGCACCGAGTACAAAACATATTAGACAATGACAAAATGTATACAATGAGTACAGAGCGTATCAGCAAATGAGAAAAATGTATATATAATATTAATGACAAGAGTGCACATATTCTGTACTTCAGAACAAATCGAAAAAATGTCTTTAGCATTTTCACAACAAATAAACATAATGGCAAAAAATCATACCGACAAGTGACATAAGTGTACTCGCACTGGAGTTCAGCAAATCGAAAGAAAATGTATAGCCCACGAACATAAATGACGTTAGCAAAAAATGATTTTCACTATTAGGATAGGAAAGGGAAGGATTACATCATGGTTGTAGCACTTTAGATTGCACACAGCTGTTCTGAAAGTCCATATATTTCCACAGAAGTACAACACCAAGTGACACAATTTGAAGTTCATTTCCCATCAGAATTTATCGGCGTAGCCAAGACACTGAACTGTCGTAGTAATATTCCATGTTTTCATTTTGGCAGTACATTAGGTACACCAAACAGTGGGACCATAATAACGTCTCCATCGCTCACGGTGGTGGACAGCATGTCGTGTCAACACCACGCTCTTACAGGGCACACCAACGTAGAATTAGTGCAAAACCAAATATAGTGCTCCATGATCATAAGGATAGACAGGACAAAATGGATATTGCAGTAATTCAGGGTAGTTAGGTCAGTAGTGGAAGGACATTAAGTCACATACCAGTCTTCATTAGCAATTACATTAGTAGTTAGCGGCATTCATAGCCCAGTTATTGAACATTTCTGTACCATGTATGTAGTATTACAGAAAAATGTTCATTAAATTAAATTATTGGCATCATGGGTAATCGTATTACAATAAACAGCGGCAGTCTTTGGCCAGTTACAAATCATATTTAGTATGACAGAATAATGTTCATCAGAAGTCTTAATTGAAAAAAAAGAGTCAATTATTGGCCTAGCATTAACATAATACATTGAGTTATACAACTTATTGGCACTCATTGGCCAGGTACTAAAACATGAAAAGTCATCATTGAAAACAGGAGCTAATTAATGGCATAATTAATAACATAATTCATTTAGTGACATTAATTATTGGCACTCAGTGGCCAGTTATAGAACATGAAAAATCATCATTGAAAACAGGAGCTAATTAATGGCATAAATAATAACATAATTCATTTAGTGACATTAATTATTGGCACTCAGTGGCCAGCAAGTATTGAATAGTATAAAGCATTGTTCATCATTCAGTATTATTCAGATCATTAAGAAGTCATTATTAAAAATCAGTTAATTACAGTTTTAGCATTAATAATCATGGGCATTATAAGTAGTCTCATTACAATAAACAGTGGCAGTTATTAGCCAGTTACAAAGCATTATTAGATTTTTTTTTGTATCATTAAGAAGTCATTACTGAAGTGACATACTATTCAGAGCTGATCAGCATTACTCAGAACTCTCTTAAACTGGTATCATTATTTGCGACTGGTAATACATTTTTTGTTAGCAATGCATTGCTTAGGGTAATTATAGGGGAAAGCAAGAAGAAAAAATTTGTTTCTAGTTTGCTGGTATAAATGAAAATGTGTAACGTCATCTGTCATAACTCAGCTGTGGCAAGATTATGAAACAAGTAGAGTATATGTAATCACCTTCATAGATTTAATGAACAACTGCTTATAGCACATTAGTCTCATAAATAATTTCTCCTGCTAAAAATGTATAAAAATGGATTATTAAGCTGAAAAGAGAAATGCATTTTATGCTGAAAAGTAGTGAACTTCGAATTAACAGGTAGTGGAATGTGTATAAAAAATGTGTTCCATAGCTGTCCTTCCCAAAACCTTCAGTCATTATACTATGAAATATAACACCTGCTGTCAAAACGAACTGCAACAAATACTTAAATAACTATATAGCATAAATATAACTTCAACATTATCCTCATCTGCAAAGAAAACTTCATTATCCATATCGTCATAACTCCACTATCATCATCACCTGTAAAGAAAAACTTCATTATTCATAGTAGCATATCCTTCATCATTACTCTTCATCAGCATTCATTATCATCTGCAAAAATCACTTCATTATTCATTACACAACTATTCCTTATCTCTAGCATATTTCGTCACTTAAAACTAAGATGTGTAGTTCTGTCTGACAGCTTGCATCAATCACCTTGTATTCTGAAAGAAAAAATTAGTTAAGACTGCTATTCTACGATGTGTATAGTATATTCTTGTTAATGCTTGTTAATCCTGATCCATTTACTCTTCCTCACAAAGTTATTGCATCGTCTTTCGATCATTCCGTAGGTGAAGTTCCCATTTCCGTGTAATTTATTTCCTTTACACGTTATTTTTTTCTGAAAATGATGAACAGAGACTAATATCGTGCATTTACATCATATACTCACTAAATAATGACTGGTTTAAGGTAACATAATTAAGCCTACAGCATAACATGACAGAAAACGTAATACGTTGAAGACATTGACAGTGTTCAAATGCAAAAATGTACACAGAATATCACAATGCAGCAGCAAAAAATGTAAAACAGTCACGATCTTGAGATGTCATAAGGCAAAAAACGTCAAAGTCGACTGGTGTTTGCTATGTCTTCACCATTTCATAATGCATACGAACAAAACATGAAATAATCGTATATATATAAGAAAGAAAAAATGTGATGTTCGTTGCGTTCAGCTTGTATGTAGTGTAGTTAATAGAGGCGATAATTAAAGCCTTTAATGGAGAAAAAATGTAATGAAATTAACATGTCATTAGATAACATTGCATAATTAGTCATGAAATACGTAAGTGTCTCTGAAAAAAATGTGCACAGTCTGATATATAACGACAAGAAAAGCGACCTGCTAACCTTACCTTGCCGGGCACTTGCCAAGAAAAAAATACGATAATCATCAGTAATTAGTCATGTGAATATAATTGCATAAGTGGTCATAAAGATTAGTAAATGGCATCATAGCATGTTACATCATAAAGTGGTTTCATTCAATAAACGGTTTAATGTTTGAGATATGGTGATTGCCTTTCGATTTTCTGGTTCTCAAAGTTTCGACGTGTACAACATTGGGGTGAGGGATGCTGCGAATCCGATATGGACCTGCGTATAGACGTTCAAATTTACTGCACTTACCCTTTTATTCTGCTGGGTAAATAGTGTGTACGTACTAATATCTTCTGTCCAACGTGAAAGTCTCGGCGTGTACAAACCTGTTTTTGCTGTCTTCTCCGGCGCTCTGCAGCACGTTTGATGTTGTTCAGTGCAATGTTAATTATTTCATGGTGTCGTAGGCGACGAGTTGTAGGGAAGTTTACTAATTCTGTGATTTTGTTAGGTGGTTCAACATTTTTCAGTATAACAGACGGACATAGCATAGTGGACTCATTTGGAATGGAATTAATTACATCTTGGAATGAGAATATGTGTCTGTCCCAATCAATATGTCTTTTGTGGCAGTATATTCTACACAGTTTACCAATGTCTTTCATTAATCGTTCACAGGGGTTCGAAGAAGCATGGTACTTGGATATATAAATCGGAGAAATGTTTCTAGCTCGTAACATACGTGTCCATATAGCAGAACGAAATTGTGATCCATTGTCAGAAATTACTTTCAACACATGCCCTACATGAAATAGAAAATGTTTTACAAATGCTTTCGAAACAGTTCTAGCAGTCGCTCTGCGTAACGGAGTGAAAGTAACAAATTTTGAAGTGAGCTCAACAGCGGCAAATATGTAGCAAAAACCTCTGTTAGTTCTCGGAATCGGACCAAAAATGTCTACAGCGCCCATGTGTCTTAATTTAACAGGTACAATTGGATGTAATGGAGGAATATGTGAAGTGGTGTCTGACTTAGCTTTCTGGCAAATTTTACATGACGCTAAAACTCGTCGTATACGTTTCTCCATGTTGGTAAAATAACAGTTCTGTCTCAGTATAAGAAAACATTTTCTTGCTCCGTAGTGTGCGTAACTTAAATGAGTGTATCAGATTAATTTGTTAACTAGTTCGTCAGGAATGCATAATAACCAATTGTTGCTGTCAGGATGAGAGCGGCGAAACAGAATGTCATTGCGTACAGTGTAATGATTTCTAATCGTAACATTATTCTTATCTTGCCAGAGGTGTTTAATTTCTTTCCACACGTTGTCTTTATTTTGCTCTTGTGCTATGTCCTGTAATGAAGACGAAATAAAATTTTCAAATGCAACTTGTTGAATGCACATAACGCTGAAATTTGCTTTGCAGAACTTGGTTGCGACGTCTTGCTGATTGTTGCTGAGACAACGGGATAGTGCGTCTGCTATAACATTTTGTGTGCCGGGAATGTGAACTATTGTAAAATTAAATTCCTGTAAATAAAGTTTCCATCTGCTTAATCTGTCGTGAGTGAATTTAGCCGAAAGTAAAAATTGTATCGCTCTGTGATCTGTGTAAACGGTGGTATGTCTGCCATAAAGAAAATGCCGAAATCTCGTAAAAGCCCATACAACACATATTGTTTCCAGTTCTGTAACAGAATAATTTCGTTCAGCAGGTGACAGAATGCGGCTTGCAAATGCGATGTTTTTAATTACTGTAGAGCCATCTTCTTCAATTTCCTGGAAAATGTGTACGCCTAAAGCGGTGTTAGAACTGTCGGTGGCAATGGAAAAATTTCTGGTAAGATCTGGGTGCGATAAGAGTGGAGCATTCAACAAAGCATGTTTCAGGTTTACGAATTCAGAATGTGCTTGCTTATCCCAAGACCAAATACTATTTTTACCTGTTAATTGGCATAATCTAGGTGTGTCTAAAGCAGAATGATGAGTAAATTTACGAAAAAAGTTAATTAAGCCCAAAAAACTGCGTAATTGTTTCTTCGTCGTAGGAACAGTAATGTCACGTAGAGCTTGAAGTTTCTCCGGATCTGGCGCAATGCCTTCTGCTGAAATTATGTGTCCAAGAAATTTTATAGATGTTTTACCAAAATGCGATTTACTGAGATTAACTGTGAGTCCTTGTGCACGAAAAGTTTGCAACAGATGTTCAAGAATCATATTCTGTTCAGACCAGTTAGCTTCTGCGATAAGAATGTCGTCTACGTACGTCGTAATTCTGTCCTTAAGTTCTGTCGGAAGTATAGTGTTCAAACCGCGAATAAAAGCTTCAGAAGAAATAGTTAATCCGAACGGTAATTTACAAAACTGATAACAGTCGCCAAAACAGAGAAAAGCTGTATATTTTCTGCAATTCGGATGAAGTTGAATTTGCCAAAATCCTGATTTCAAATCTAATGTGGAATAAATAGCTGTACCGTGAAATTTCTGTAGAAGTTCCTCTAATGTCTGTGGTCGATCTGTTTCATTAATAATTATGTCATTGATGTGACGTGAATCAAGTACAAGGCGAAGTGACCCATCTTTTTTCTTAACAATATCTAGCGGGTTTATGTACGGACTAACTGCTGGCTCTATAATTCCTTGGTCGAGCATATCCTGCAATTCTTTTTTAACCTGTTCTCGGTGGATATATGGAATGGGATAATGCTTTGCTTTAAATGTATCGTGCTGTTTGACTTGAAATTCATACATAAATCCGGACATAGTACCAGGAATGTTGTCGAAAACTGGAGCTTGCTGTAAAAGAATTTTGTGTAATTGCGTTCGTTCGCCGTCTGTATTTGCACTGCTTTGTTTAACTTTATCTGAAATCATCTGCATAACGTCGTAGTCAGCTTCGTCTGGAGTATTATAGTTATGCACATACGTATCTGTAAACAATGTGGAATTGCAGTCTATGTTACGTGTTGCGGAAATGACCTCTGTGCGATTAATTGTTTGTTCTTCCGCAGATAAGGAATGCTGAAATTCTAAAGCCAATCGCACGTTTTCGTCCTTCAACATTAAATAAGAATTTTGAAAATCAACCACTGCGTCGTGTTGTACGAGAAAATTAGTACCTAAAATAACGTCTGTTGTCAATAAAGGAACAATCCAAAAATTTGAGTGAAAAGTATGACCTCCAATACAAAATGATAAATGCGTCTGTAATTTAACGTCTACTCCTTTACTCGATACTGCTCCTTTCACTTTTGTTTTGCCTAAAGGTAATGTCGGATAGGTATTCTCTTTGTTACACTCGTTAAAAGTTTCTTCATTTATTACTGATACAGGTGATCCGGAATCAACTACTGCTGAAAATTTCGATGAACCAATTTTAATTTCGATGACAGGATGTGAAATAGTTTTCTGAGAAAATGATCTTTCCTGCAAGAGAGTGTCTCTGATGTCGTCATAAGTAATAACATTTTCGTGAACAACATTTTGCGTGTCAAAGTTAGTGCTTGTATTACTGGAAGATGCGGCTTGTACAGTATCTAGTCAGATTCTATCTGACGTGTTATTATTATCAGGAGGATGTTGTGGCATTTCTACTATTTGAACAGTTCTATTACTTCTTCCAGACGTATTACGTTCTGGATGGTACCTACTGTCGGGTTCATTCATGAGAATATGTTCTTGCGGATGATTTTGCTGTTGGTAAGACCGACTGTTATTATATGTACGCTGATAACTGTGCTCATCGTTTTTACGTCTGTCATGAAAGTCATTCCTATACGGTGCATTGCGATAGGAATTGAAATACTGTCTTCTCTGTACATAGTTGTTTCCTTGCTGCCGTGCGTTACTATTTGTTGGATCTGGGACTATACGTGCACGCGGCGGAACATTAAAGCCTGGTTGACCTTGTGCAATACATTGTTGGTTAGGTATGCTAACCGGCTGGTTTTGATGTTGTTGTTGTGAAACACCTCTATTGTTATTAAAGTGTGGTTCCTGTTGCTGAAAATTTTGACCATATTGATAATTAGAATTTTGTCTGTTATTAAAGCTTTGGGAGTTGTCGTTCCTAAAGCGTCTGTTACTTTTACTATTAAAATTACGTGACTGATTGTAATTACTGTAGGTTTGTTGGCCTTCGTTATTATATGAAAAATTTTTGTTTACAAAAGAATAATCAGACTGTTGTACTTCCAAGAGCTGTAACAGATCTCTGAATGCTGAAATATTTTCCTTTTGTTGACCCGTTAGAAGTGACACTCTTAATGACCGTGGTAATTTAGAAATTTATTCGTTAAAGCTCTGGATTATAGACTGACAACTGCTCATAATGCTGCGTGTTTAGAACCTTTACAGGGTCACGATGTCTTGTCTTCTCGCAAGTCACTGGAGTTGGCAGGTTTACCTAAGGAGATTTATGTGCCTTTTTGGCCTGCATTTTGTACAACGTTTACATTGCTTTTGAACGAAGTGTTGAAAGAAGGATTGGTGCTCGACTAGTTTAAAGTTGGAAAAGTTGTTCTAGTTCCTAATATTTCTGGTCAGGCAGCAACTGAAAAACGTCGCCCGATTACCTTGCTAAATTTTGGTTATAACATTGAGGGGACAGGGGAGAGATGAATAATCAGATGTCTACATTGCTGGTTTTTTTTTACTGATCATCAGTATGTAATTCCTGGTGGTACTACTCAGGCCTTTGTAGCAGGATGTCGAGATATCATATCGGTGGCCACTGTTGCTTCTGTTCCTGGTGCTCTGGTAGTTTTGGATTTTGGCAAGTGTTTGTTCAGATCAAAAAAATGGTTCAAATGGCTCTGAGCACTATGGGACTTAACATCTATGGTCATCAGTCCCCTAGAACGTAGAACTACTTAAACCTAACTAACCTAAGGACAGCACACAACACCCAGCCATCACGAGGCAGAGAAAATCCCTGACTCCGCCGGGAATCGAACCTGGGAACCCGGGCGTGGGAAGCGAGAACGCTACCGCACGACCACGAGATGCGGGCTGTTCAGATCAGGCACGGCTTCCTGTAGCAGATAGATGGAAGCCGTTGTGTTCACAACCGACGCGCGCCGACTCTTGTACAATTTGTTTATGCGTACACCCACTACTACCATCCGAATGGATTGTCCTCAGGGATCTCCGTGTTCAATGTCTTTGTTTGTTGCATCATTCCAGTTCCTTCTTCGAAGAATCGACGCTCAGATAAAAGGATGGACACTCTTCGGCGAGACAATTTCGGTGCCAGCATACACGGATAATGTGATGGTGTTAATTCGCTCTCCCGCTCAGATTTTGTCTTCAATATGGTGCCCACAACAACAAAGGCAAATGTCGATTGATGAAATTATGCGGTTTTCATAATGATCTCATTTCGTTGGCTTCTGTGGTCTATAAATATAATAATAATTATAATGGCGTGTGACGATGGCCTCCCGTCGGGTAGACCGCTCGTCTGATGCTAGTCTTTCGATTTGACGCCATTTCGGCGACTTGCGCGTCGATGGGGATGAAATGATGATGATTAGGACAACACAACAGCCAGTCCCTAAGCGGATAAAATCTTCGACCAAGTCGGGAATCGAACCCGGACCCTTAATATTGACAGCCTGTCGCGCTGAACACTCAGCTATCGGGGGCGGACGTCGATAAATATAAAGTGATAATTGTCCGTTCACCACTCCAAGCGGCAACACTGAATTGGAAATGGTGAAAGAACGGAATTCCCTTAACGAGCCTCAGGAAGTTTGGCTTCTGGATACTTACGTCTTTTGCGATGCATATTACATCTTTCAGATCTTTCCCCTTCCTGCGATGAAGGCTAGGAAGCTAAAGCAGATGATAAGTCGTTTATTATGGAAGTATCACATTCTTCGATTGCGATACGAGGTGGTTGCGATTGCGCATTGCTCGGGGGTTTGGGACTTTCAGATATGTGAAGGAAAACATTTGTTTTATTTGTTCGACGCACTATGGTGACTATCTCTGACTCTGTCCACGCATCCGCGTCTTGTTATTTTACTGTCTGCGGCCAGGCAGTCTGAATCCGCCTGTCGATTTTTGTCGAGTGAATTTCCAGTTAAAACTTGTCGTGAATTTTATACTGCTGAAACATGAAGAATGACAATTAATGGATATCCCATTTCTAAGAAACATGATGGAGAAATTTGTCAATGTAATGTAAGACGCAGCCTATTATTGTTCCTTTTGTCGACGCACTCCTTGATACGCCCATGACTACCATAAGTCCCAGTGTTCTGAAGTGTGTATTGACTAAGCCCTTTTATTTTTTTATATCATTTTACGCCACAACCACATGATGTCACACAGCCATGGATCAGCCAGTTATGTTCTTCGGATAAAACGGAAATGCTGCACGTGGTAATGTACCATTCCCGTTTCGTGGTCAGCAACAGAGTATTGTTGACAATTCGACGGGTACTTGATGTCAAAGATTCCAGCGCTTCCATTTAATCTCAAGAAGATCACTGGCTGACTGAAAGTGGATACGGTATTGCGATATGTGATCGTGCAGTTGAAAATTAAAAAAAAAGTATGGAACAAAAGCAATCGTCCGCAGCTCGTGGTCGTGCGGTAGCGTTCTCGCTTCCCGCGCCCGGGTACCCGGGTTCGATTCCCGGCGGGGTCAGGGATTTTCTCTGCCTCGTGATGACTGAGTGTTGTGTGCTGTCCTTAGGTTAGTTAGGTTTAAGTAGTTCTAAGTTCTAGGGGACTGATGACCATAGATGTTAACTCCCATAGTGCTCAGAGCCTTTGAACCATTTGAGCCAAAAGCAATCAATCACTTACTCTTCATGTATGGTACTTCATTTCTTCCAAGGCATGTATTGTCTCCAACGGAAACGATAGTGAAGATCATTTGCTCATCTGTTACATCACTTATCCTCGTGGAATGGCCACGCTGTTTGAGGCGCCATGTCACGGACTGCGCGGACCCTCCGGTCGGAGTTTCGAGTCGTCCCTCGGGCATAGGTGTGTGTGGTGTTCTTAGCACAAGTTAGTTCAAGTAGTGTGTAAGTCTAGGGACCGATGCCCTCAGCAGTTTGGTGCTTTAGGAATTCATACACATTTGAACATTTGACCTCACTTATTTATAAACGTGACGTGAAATGTAAAATAAAGAAAACATTATCAATGTTTTTCATCGTAATTAGCTTTTCTTCGGTTATTTTTGCAATTAAATTGAAGTTCGCTTGCCCAGAACATTTGTATGTCATTAAGGAAAAGCTATGGATACTGGCTTTCAGCTGAATATCAAAATAATTCCATATGTAATAATAAATTAACATTACGACAGTAAACGTGAAAACACTACACACAATGGTAATAAAAGGGTGTGAACTCTGAACATTTGGCTGTAGGAACGGCAATGTTAATCAGCCAATCACTACAGCAAGCCATCGTTTATGCTCGGGAGTGGTGAGACATATCATGTTTCACAAACTGCAGTGCCGTCATATCGTACAATTTATCCCTCGTTATCTCGTAAACAATATATCCTACGATGTACTTCGAAGGAATTCTTTTAATTTAAATGACAATGACGCACGACACAGGCTGGACATGGACTTCTCTGCTTAATCTGTGCAAATGATTTGACTAATACACATCGACCCACAGCCATGACGTACTTTAGCGGCACAGTTACTACATCATCTACGCTCGGCGATACGTTTGATTTGTAACGGCACTGAGGAGCTTTCCGGCTACACGTTATATGACAATCATCACGTGCTTCTTTCATGCGTTATTTCTTTTAAGTAGGTTTCAGGGTCTTCTAGACGAGCACAGTTAATGCAGAATAATTTAAAATTTTGAAATACTTGGAACTATTTAGCACGTATTGATGTTATTAGAAACAGCAAGTTAAATTTTTTTGCAATAGGTTTTCAGAAATGCTTCCTGAAATTAAGGTACCACGTAACCTCGGAGCAGGTTGTTGACCACATCGGCAGTCAGTAAGCCTCAGTCAGCGAGAAAGACAAGAGATACATGTCACGTAGGCTTAGATGTCCATGTAGCGTACGGGTGCACAATGGTCCAAGCGGCCGGTGGTCGACACAGTGGAGTTGATCAACAATGCTTGGCCCCAGTGTCGACAGAGCCAGTTTACCTTGGATTAACTGACCATAGTTGCTGATGTTGGTGCCGGAACAACGCCAAATTTTTACCACATTTGTATGACAGGATGGCTGACATACGAGACCTATTTGTTGCGCATAGTATGTTTGTAACTAGAAAAAATACGTACGTTGCGTATGTATTACATTTGGAAAGATGGAAAAATTCTCCTAGTTGAAAATGCTCATTCTCTGTCATGAAGCTTAATCTGCTATGAACCTTAGGTGTAATAAGTACATATAGGCAATTACAAGTTACAGAAAAAATGTGTGGCATGCTTTGTAAACTTAAGGAAATATGTATCAAAACCCTGAAAATTTCTGCTTGCGAAAAACTACAAAAGAAGATCTGGGTCATGTTAAATAGTGCAATCGTGAACAGTCTTCAACCTGCTGCATTTCTTCATCTTTACGCTTCCTCTTGCACTCATTTTATGACTTCATCTTCTTCCAAGTATGTATATTAATGACATTTATATCCACGCAGTTAAAAAGATAACTGTTACATTCCTCTTTCTACCATGAGATTACTAGGGAAGTAATTGAATTTTACGTGAATGAATATAAACTTGCTTATAAGAAACAAAATCTGCCTGGCAATAGAGTTACATTCTTAATTCATCATTATGTTAAATTCTGGCGGATATTGCCATGTAATTTCATAATTATTGAAGCACCTACATCTATAAAATTAGTGGCGAAATGTAAACAAAGTGCTGGCAGGGACTGCAGGAAACTGAAAAAAAGTACAAGGAAGACATAAACATCTATTACAAACAATATCACGGTTAATATAAAAATTATAACTGTCAGGATGCAGGTCATGTTGAAGATTATTCCCCAACGAATTGATACATATATTTCTCTCAACGTAAGTACTGGTTTCTTTGTAAATTGATTACCCTGAATTTCTTGACGTTCGGGGTAGTTAGCAGTTTTTGCTCACCAAAGAATACAGTATCTACACTCACAAAAGCACATAGGCAACCGACTTTTAGTAGGACATAAACAAAAAGCTTCATCAAAGCAAAATTAAACAGAAGAAAATATGATCATTTACACAAGTTAGAACCCAACAGTGTTACCAAAATCGAAGCGGTTTGCAAAATGCTGATGATTTTCTATATTTCAAATAAAGGATAATGGGTATCACTAAATTTAAAATTCATTATAGAGTTGTCATTTTTCGTTCTAAACAGATTAAAGTACATATCTACGTAAACACTACATAATGGAACAAAATCACAAAAAAAAAATTCAGTCATTCGGAAGTATATAGTGTCAATGAACGTATCTCGTTAGTTGAGTACATGAACTGTCACTACAACCTTTACAGAATTACTGTAAGCATTTGCCACAGAAAGTTCCACACATACTCGTCTCAGGTAACAGTTAAATTTTCACCTGTATCCACAGGCTACTCTGCAAATCACTCTTAAGTGCTTGGCGGAGGGTTCATCGAACCACCTTCACAATAATTCTCTGTTATTCCACTCTCGAACACTTAAATTTTTCCGTAAGAGATCTTATTTCCCTTATTTTATTGTGGTTATCCAGCTTTCCTTTATTTTATTACGATGATGATTTCTCCCTATGTAGGTCGGCCTGAACAAAATACTTTTGCTTTCGCAGGAGAAAGTTTGTGATTGATATTTCATGAGAAGATCCCGCAACAACGAAGAATGCCTCTGTTTTAATAATGTTCATACTAAATCTGTTTAATGTCAATGACACTCTCAATAATATAAAACGTGCTGTCCATTTGTGAACATTCTCGATACACTCCGTTAATCTTATCTGGAAAGAATTCCACTCCGCACAACAATACACAAGAGGAAGTACAGGCGAAGTGCAAGCAATGTCTTTATTAGATCTGTTACATTTTCTAAGTGCTCCGTCAATAAAACGCTGTCTATGTCTCGCCTTCCTCATAACATTTGGTCCGCAGATCGTGGTCGAACGGTAGCGTTCTGCTTCCCACTCCCGGGTTCCGGGGTTCGACTCCCGGCGGGGTCAGGGATTTTCTCTGCCTCGTGATGACTGGGTGTTGTGTGACGTCCTTAGGTTAGTTAGGTTTAAGTAGTTCTAAGTTCTAGGGAACTGATGACCATAGATGTTAAGTCCCATAGTGCTCAGAGCCATTTGAACCATTTTTTTCATAACATTTTCTACATGTTCTTTCCAAATTAAGTTATTCGTAATTGTAATTCTTAGGTATTTAGTTAAATACGGCGCTTAGATTTGATTGCTTTATCGAGTAATCGAAGTTTAACGGATAGTGCTTAGTACCCACATGGGTGACCTCATACTTTTATTATTTAGGGTCAATTGCCAATTTTTGCACCTCACAGATATTTAAATAGATTTGCATTCGGTTTTGATCGTCTGATGACTTCATTAGACGATAAATGATAGCATCTTCTGCAAAAAAAAAAAAAAAAAAATCAAAGCCGGCTGCTCAGAGTGTCTCGATTATATAGATAAGGAACAAAAAACGGCCTGTAACACTACCTTGGGGAAAGCCAGAAATCTGTTTTACTCGATGACTTTTCGTCAGGTACTACGAACTGTGACCTCTCTGACAAGTATAAAAAATCCAGTCGCATATTTCAGACGATATTCCATAAGCACGCAGTTTGGTTACAAGCTGCCTGTGAGGTACGGCGTCAAAATGCTACTGGAAATCTAGAAATAGGGAATCAATTTGAAATCCTTTACTTATAGCACTCAACACTTCGTGTGAGTAGAGAGCCAGTTGTGTTTCACAAGATCGATGTTTTCTGAATCCGTGTTGACTATGAGTCAAGACCTTTCTCTTCGAGGTAATTCAGAATGTTCGAAACAATATATTTTCCAAAATCCTATTCGCGTGCATCTTCAAATAAATGGTTCAAATGGCTCTGAGCACTATGCGACTTAACTTCTGAGGTCATCAGTCGCCTAGAACTTAGAACTAATTAAACCTAACTAACCTAAGGACATCACACACATCCACGCCCGAGGCAGGATTCGAACCGGCGACCGCAGCGGTCACTCGGTTCCAGACTGTAGAGCCTAGAACCACACGGCCACTCCGGCCGGCGTGCATCTTCAATCTGAGATTCTTTATATCGAAAAGCAATATATTTTATGACTGTACATTACCTATGGGTGATGACAAAGCACAGCCTATTTAGGGTAACGCAAAACCCCAATGGCACAAGTAGAGGAATCTGCAGCCTAAAAGGTCGCAGAACCATCTGAGCCCCTGATTCAGACCCTCCTCTTGCCTGTGTACCAGATCCGCAATCGATCCTGTTGACTGAGCTACAAATAGTGAGCTCTTTTATCAGACAGTACGAAATTCTGCCTTCAGTTTCAGGGGTTTTCTTTAGTTTACCTAGATTTTGATGCCAATAATGGTATCTTCTTCAGAACAAAAATTTAATTATTTTGAAGGCCAGACGTTGGCCATGTCACAGAATAAAATTGATACAGAATGAAGACGCGTAATCATAAGATTATGTCTGTCATTACTAACTGAAGGCTGAATTTTTTTTATTGTCTGAACAGTTTACGGTTGCTGAAAGCGCAGCATTATGTTAAAGCTCTGTTTTCATCTCGCAGATAAGACCGGCAGCCCTTTCCACTTCTAATTTTTGCTCGAAACAAGAGGAAGTCTCTTCTGATCCAAAGCAGTAACCGGGACTCGTGGATCGTGCTGGACATCTGTTGAGTACCCACAGCCAGGAAACATTGATTCCCGACCATTCACTGCTGACTCAAGCTGTGTAACCGAAGGTAGCACAGCCTGAAGCTGAGAGCAAAGGGTCACCAATTCAGCTCGCGTCTGTAAACAGCAAGCGCAGTTCTGTCTGATCCATCCCATACTTTTTGTCAATGAAATGACAAAATGCTTATCACCGTCTGAACATTACATAGAGCTTCAAACATCATAGCAGAACGTTTCTTGCAGGAAAAGTAAAGGTCATGCTCCTTCATGGCCACAGTCTCTACAGCAAACCCGATTTCAGTCTGCCAACTTTGGACCACAATGGGTCAACCAGTTGTCTCCATAACACAGAGCACGAGAATTTTTAGGCATCTTCGCGAGTATTCCTGTGAAGATCTTATAAACCATCACTTCCTTTCGAGGAGACATTACATTGGGGTTGATGGCAGTGGTAGACAACGACTAGCTACACCCTCGCATGCGTTAGCTCGAGCAAGCACATATGCAAGCACATAGAGAACAGATACCCACACTTCATATCACTGTGCCACATCACCTCTTAGCATTTGGGAGCCTCGCGTCTCACCAGAAGTCGAGATTCGACCACCCAAGGCAACGGATATTTCGAGATATGACAACCCTCGCTCTAGTCTGTGGATAGCTCGAGACACAATCCCCTGTTGTTGTTGTTGTTGTTGTTGTTGTGGTCTTCAGTCCTGAGACTAGTCTGATGCAGCTCTCCATGCTACTCACCCTGTGCAAGCTTCTTCATCTCCCAGTACCTACTGCAACCTACATCCTTCTGAATCTCCTTAGTGTATTCATCTCGTGGTCTCCCTCTACGAATTTTACCCTCCACGCTGCCCTCCAATTCTAAACTGGTGATCCCTTGATGCCTCAGAACATGTCCTACCTACCGATCCCTTCTTCTGGTCAAGTTGTGCCACAAACTTCTCTTCTCCCCAATCCTATTCTATACTTCCTCATTAGTTATGTGATCTACCCATCTAATCTTCAGCATTCTTCTGTAGCACCACATTTCGTAAGCTTCTATTCTCTTCTTGTCCACACTATTTATCGTCCATATTTCACTTGCATACATGGCTACACTCCATAAAAATACTTTCAGAAACGACTTCCTGACACTTAAATCTATACTCGGTGTTAACAAATTTCTCTTCTTCAAAAACGCATTCCTTGCCATTGTCAGTCTACATTTTATATCCTCTCTACTTCGACCATCATCAGTTATTTTGCTCCCCAAATAGCAAAACTCCTTTACTACTTTAAGTGTCTCATTTCCTAATCTAATTCCCTCAGAATCACCCGACTGAATTCGACTACATTCCATTATCCTCGTTTTGCTTTTGCTCATGTTCATCTTATATCCTCCTTTCAAGACGCTATCCATTCCATTCAACTGCTCTTCCAAGACCTTTGCTGTCTCTGACAGAATTACAACGTCATCGGCGAACCTCAAATTTTTTATTTCTTCTCCATGGATTTTAATACCTACTCCGAAATTTTCTTTTGTTTCCTTTACTGCTTGCTCAATATGCAGATTGAATAATATCGGGGAGAGGCTACAACCCTGTCTTACTCCCTTCCCAACAACTGCTTCCCTTTCATGTCCCTCGACTCTTATAATTGCCATCTGGTTTCTGTACAAATTGTAAATAGCCTTTCGCTCCCTGTATTTTACCCCTGCCACCTTTAGAATTTGATATAGAGTATTCCAGTCAACATTGTCAAAAGCTTTCTCTAAATCTACAAATGCTACAAACGTAGGTTTGCCTTTCCTTAATCTTCCTTCTAAGATAAGTCGTAAGGTCACTATTGCCTCACGTGTTCCAGTATTTCTACGGAATCCAAACTGATCTTCCCCGAGATCGGCTTCTAATAGTTTTTCCATTCGTCTGTAAAGAATTCGCGTTAGTATTTTGCAGCTGTGTCTTATTAAACTGATTGTTCGGTAATTTTCACGTCTGTCAACACCTGCTCTCTTTGGGATTGGAATTATTGTATTCTTCTTGAAGTCCGAGGGTATTTCGCCTGTTTCATACATCTTTCTCACCAGATGGTAGAGTTTTGTCAGGACTGGCTCTCCCAAGGCCGTCAGTAGTTCCAATGGAATGTTGTCTACTCCGGGGGCCTAGTTTAGACTCAGGTCTTTCAGTGCTCTGTCAAACTCTTCACGCAATATCGTATCTCCCATTTCATCTGCATCCTCTTCCACATTCATAATATTGTCCTCAAGTACATCGCCCTTGTATAGACCCTCTATATACTGCTTCCACCTTTCTGCTTTCCCTTCTTTGCTTACAACTGGGTTTCCATCTGAGCTCTTGATGTTCATACAAGTGGTTCTCTTATCTCCAAAGGTCTCTTTAATTTTCCTGTAGGCAGTATGTATCTTACCCCTAGTGAGATAAGCCTCTACATCCTTACATTTGTCCTCTAGCCAACCCTGCTTAGCCATTTTGCACTTCCTGTCGATCTCATTTTTGAGACGTTTGTATTTTTTTGTATATTTTGCCTGTTTCATGTACTGCATTTTTATATTTTCTCCTTTCATCAATTAAATTCAATATTTCTTCTGTTAGCCAAGGATTTCTACTAGCCCTCGTCTTTTTACCTACTTGATCCTCTGCTGCCTTCACTACTTCATCCCTCAAAGCTACCTATTCTTCTTCTACTGTATTTCTTTCCACCATTCCTGTCAATTGTTCCCTTATGCTCTCCCTGAAACTCTGTACAACCTCTGCTTGTTTCAGTTTACCCAGGTCCCATCTCCTTAAGTTCCCATCTTTATGCAGTTTCTTCAGTTTTAATCTACAGGTCATAACCAATAAATTGTGGTCAGAGTCCACAACTGCCCCAGGAAATGTCTTACAATTTTAAAACCTGGTTCCTAAATCTCTTTCTTACCATTATATAATGTATCTGATACCTTTTAGTATCTCTTGGGTTCTCCCAGGTATGCAACCTTCTTTCATGATTCTTAAACCAAGTGTTAGCTACGATTAAGTTGTGCTCTGTGCAAAATTCTACCAGGCGGCTTCCTCTTTCATTTTTTAGCCCCAATCCATATTCACTTACTAAGTTTCCTTCTCTCCCTTTTCCTACTACCGAATTCCAGTCACCCATGGCTATTAAATTTTCGTCATCCTTCACTATCTGAATAATTTCTTTTATTTCATCATACATTTCTTCAATTTCTTCATCATCTGCAGAGGTAGTTGGCATATAAACTTGTACTACTGTAGTAGGTTTGGGCTTCGTATCTATCTTGGCAACAATAATGCGTTCACTACGCTGTTTGTCACCATCCCCTATGAATGCGATTAATGTGTCCAGATACGACCAACTTCGTCTGAGGGAGGATCGAGATGCGACCATTCTCGCTTGTCTGGCAGATACGTTCACTCTCGTCATGGGCCGTGGATGTTGGCTTTCAGCAAGTGACATTTTAATCAGCAGGCAAAGTGCAGGGTTATAAAAGTACCTCTTGAGATTGAGACGATGTGTATGTGGAAACATAATTTTAGCTAATCTCCCACATACCAGTACGTGACTGTGGGGATGGTATCTTGGTCATCTCTAATTTACAAGATTCGCAAACATCGAGCAATCCTCTACCAACAAATTTGCCACATCCAGATTGACAAGTCGACCCCCTGAAGATATGTTGTAAGGTCATTATTGGAAGAATTTGCTAAAACCGTAATCCATGCAAGATACTGAGGACAGACACATACCAATGGAGAGAAAACGTATCCCAGTTGTTCACCTACATTTCAGGTGCCCAATAAGGCACTATTTCTAATTGTACAAACGTCAATAAATGTCTGCAATTCATTGAGGTTTGCGGCGCTGCTGCTGAAGAATTTGTAAGGACTGTTCACTTTGGAAATATGTTCACTGGTTTTCCTAGTTACAAACCCGAATTACAATTGCGTACTGAAAAGTAATGTTTCCGAAATTTTTATGTGAAACCTCCTACGTGGAGTACAAAAGGCGGTGTGGCTACAGATGTCGATATTTATATACACTCCTGGAAATTGAAATAAGAACACCGTGAATTCATTGTCCCAGGAAGGGGAAACTTTATTGACACATTCCTGGGGTCAGATACATCACATGATCACACTGACAGAACCACAGGCACATAGACACAGGCAACAGAGCATGCACAATGTCGGCACTAGTACAGTGTATATCCACCTTTCGCAGCAATGCAGGCTGCTATTCTCCCATGGAGACGATCGTAGAGATGCTGGATGTAGTCCTGTGGAACGGCTTGCCATGCCATTTCCACCTGGATCCTCAGTTGGACCAGCGTTCGTGCTGGACGTGCAGACCGCGTGAGACGACGCTTCATTCATTCCCAAACATGCTCAATGGGGGACAGATCCGGAGATCTTGCTGGACAGGGTAGTTGACTTACACCTTCTAGAGCACGTTGGGTGGCACGGGATACATGCGGACGTGCATTGTCCTGTTGGAACAGCAAGTACCCTTGCCGGTCTAGGAATGGTAGAACGATGGGTTCGATGACGGTTTGGATGTACCGTGCACTATTCAGTGTCCCCTCGACGATCACCAGTGGTGTACGACCAGTGTAGGAGATCGCTCCCCACACCATGATGCCGGGTGTTGGCCCTGTGTGCCTCGGTCGTATGCAGTCCTGATTGTGGCGCTCACCTGCACGGCGCCAAACACGCATACGAGCATCATTGGCACCAAGGCAGAAGCGACTCTCATCGCTGAAGACGACACGTCTCCATTCGTCCCTCCATTCACGCCTGTCGCGACACCACTGGAGGCGGGCTGCACGATGTTGGGGCGTGAGCGGAAGACGGCCTAACGGTGTGCGGGACCGTAGCCCAGCTTCATGGAGACGGTTGCGAATGGTCCTCGCCGATACCCCAGGAGCAACAGTGTCCCTAATTTGCTGGGAAGTGGCGGTGCGGTCCCCTACGGCACTGCGTAGGATCCTACGGTCTTGGCGTGCATCCGTGCGTCGCTGCGGTCCGGTCCCAGGTCGACGGGCACGTGCACCTTCCGCCGACCACTGGCGACAACATCGATGTACTGTGGAGACCTCACGCCCCTCGTGTTGAGCTATTCGGCGGTACGTCCACCCGGCCTCCCGCATGCCCACTATACGCCCTCGCTCAAAGTCCGTCAACTGCACATACGGTTCACGTCCACGCTGTCGCGGCATGCTACCAGTGTTAAAGACTGCGATGGAGCTCCGTATGCCACGGCAAACTGGCTGACACTGACGGCGGCGGTGCACAAATGCTGCGCAGCTAGCGCCATTCGACGGCCAACACCGCGGTTCCTGGTGTGTCCGCTGTGCCGTGCGTGTGATCATTGCTTGTACAGCCCTCTCGCAGTGTCCGGAGCAAGTATGGTGGGTCTGACACACCGGTGTCAATGTGTTCTTTTTTCCATTTCCAGGAGTGTATGTTGCCTTATGTACGTCTGTAGCTGAACTTGATCCATGTTGCTGCCGCTTGCTTATGGCCAATCACAGTTGGCTACAGATGTGTCTTCTTGGATTTCTGCCGCCAGTAATCTGCTGCGTGGCGCCGACACGGTATCTCGCCTTCAGACGAGAGTGATTAGACTGCCGTACTGTTTTTTGGTTGCCGCTTCCACTCCACAGCCACTTTCGCTGCATATTGCATCGTTTTAGCTCAGAAGGACGCGTCATCTTGATTCCTAACAACGTTATCTACTTGATAGTAGATCAGTGAAGGTATAAGATGTGACTTTATCATGGTGACGTATTGTTTTAGAACCTTGTATAGTTCCTGGGGAAACGATATAAAAATGTGATAAATTTTACATCGTCAAGATACGGCACTGATACTCTCGTTAACGTTTTATAAATGTAACAGACGCTATTAATTTTGTGTTAGCAGAAGAGCCAACATCGTGTTACGAGTGGAGGCCGAAATGCACGCGTTTTAGCTCACGCAGGCTGGCGTGAGGAGGGAAGAACTGTACTGGCGTGAGGTCTGGAACATGACAAGGAATGAGAATTCAGAAAGCGGACGTAATTAGTTTGATACTTAACTTTAATCCATTAATGATGAACGTCGCTCTTGACGGTACATGATTCACAATTTTATCTGTTCAGAATACATTCATAGCAGCTGAATGTGGCTCCTTGCTAGGTCGTAGCAAATGACGTAGCTGAAGGCTATGCTAAACTGTCGTCTCTGCAAATGAGAGCGTATGTAGACAGTGAACCATCGCTAGCAAAATCGGCTGTACAACTGGGGCGAGTGCTAGGGAGTCTCTCTAGACCAGCCGTGTGGCGGCGCTCGGTCTGCAATCACTGATAGTGGCGACACGCGGGTCCGACGTATACTAGCGGACCGCGGCCGATTTAAAGGCTACCACCTAGCAAGCGTGGTGTCTGGCGGTGACACCGCAATTAAAATTTTACAGCCTTATATTCATGTCTACATATTTACTCCTCAGCATAGTCACTCTCCCTACGAGAGATCATTTTGTTCATACGTTCACTGTAGAATACTTGAATTTGTTGACAAAGTCACAGCTACGCCTCTGCTTACATCGCTCTGTCCCAATCAATCTCAAGCCCTCTAAACTACACTTTAAATTACGGAAGCCCTTGAAAATCGAATAGGGTCAAGTTGGGAGTGTATGGAGGATATTCCACGCCATTGAACCCAGGGTGTCAGATCGTTACAGATGTCGCAGTACTCTTGTGTGGTCTGATACTGCCGTGTTGAAGGTAAGTCTGCTTCATGTGTGGACGAACACTTGGTATTTGTGGTTTCAGTTTTCAGAGGGATTGCAGTAGGTTGTTTCTCACGCACCCATGTAAGTACATTACGCTACAGTTCGGAGCCCTCTAGGGGCAGATGTTTGGAATTTTCATGGAAGCGGAAGTCGACTGAGTTATGTGCCTGATACGTAATAACTCTACGGATTTGGAGAACATATAACCGAGGCATTAATTTTCAGCACACTCTCGTAATGTGGTGCGACACTACTGAATGGATGATTTGTCTACACTTTCACACATGTCTGCCTCGGGGTACAACGACGTCACAGCGCATATGAGAAATGCAAGCTTTTGAGAGTTACTCTGCGTGTATTATTTTCCTGTATGTCTTGTAGCTTTGGAGCAGTCGTCTTCTGAAACCATAGAAGCAGTTACGACTAACAGAGTATTCTGTGCTCCAGATTACACAAAACCCATTGTCAAGCCAATTAAAGGGAATTCCTCAAGGAATATTACAAATTATGTTTTTGTTAAAGTTATTAACTGACTTTGTACCAAATTTTTAGAAAATCAATTCACATAATTTTGTATTGTGTGTAATACCCGAGTGTTCTTGACATAATTTATCAACGAAAAATAAGAAACAAGGCTGAAGATTCAAAGTTCTCTGATGTGTATGCTGATTAAAATTTAAAGTAGGAAAAAAACAGTAGATTAGAATTTAAACTAGCTCTGGAGGACTTAAAATCAAATAAAGCGGAAGTGATAACATTACATCCAATTTTCTCTAATCATTGCGAGGAATGGCAATGAAACAACAATGTTCAGTAGTACTTGTGAGACCGGTGACGTGCCATCAGATATTCTGAAAAATATCATCAACACAATTATCAAGATATAAATGACAGATACGTGCGGAAATTGTCGCATAATCAGATTAGTATTTCACGTATCCAAAGTGCTTAACAGAATAACATACAGGAGAACGGAAAAGAGAACTGAATATCCGTTAGATGACGATCAGTCTTGCTTCAGGAAAGATAAAGGCACCACAGACGCAGAGTTGACTTGTCAGTTGATAAAGGAGGCGACACTGAAGAAAAGTCAAAATATGGTCGTAGAATTTGTCGATCCAGAAAAAGCGTTTAACAATAAGAAATGCGGCGATTTGTTAGAAATGCTGAGAAAAACTGGAGTAATCCACGGGGAAATAAGAGTAGTATAAAAATATGTACCAGAAGCAAGAAAGTTTAAATTGTAAGACCAGGAACGAAGTCCTCGGATTAAAAATGGTGTAAGGCAGAGATGTCGGCTTTCCCTCCTGCTGCTCAATCCATTAATTGAAGAAGCACCGATGGAAATAAAAGAAAGATTAAAGACTGGGATTCTAATTCAGGATTAAAGGACATCAACGATAATATTAGCTGGGCACATAGCTATCCTCAGTGAAAGTGAAGAAGAATCACAGGAACCCTTGAATGAAATGAACGCTCTAACAATTACACAATTAGGACTGAGAGCAAACCAGGAAATGACAAAGGCAATAAGGATTAGCGAAATGAGAATATCGAGAAATTTAAGATCAAAATTGATTGTCGCGAAGTAGAGTAAGTTAAGAAATTCTGCTACCTTGCAAGCAAAATAACCCAACTCCGGACGAAGGAAGGTGGACATGAGAAGCGAACTAGTACTGGCAAAGAGGATATTCCTGGCGAAGAGAAGTCTACTAGTATTAAAAATAAATCTTAGTTTTTGGAGCACAGCATTGTGTGGTAGCGAAACATGGACCATAGGGAATCCACAGCAGAAGAGAATCGAAACTTTTGAGATGGGGTGCTGCCGAAGAATGTTGAAAATCAGGCGAATCGATAATGTGAGGAGTGAGGACGACGTCCGCACAATAGACGAAGAAAGGAACGCACGAAAACGCTGAGAGGAGGAAAGGAGGGTGCACAGAACAATTGGAAGAAGTTCTATTTAACTTCATACGCTTCGATCCATCGGACCACAAGGCTGAAGAGGTGCTTCCTTCAGTTGTTCAGTACTTTACTAAAACTCACGGAATGCAACATAAGCTGTCGAAGTTCGATTCGCTAAGTAACGAAACATCGGAGACAATTATTAAAAATTTTAAGGCAACTGCCTGTTCCATTAGATAAATTAATCGCTTTTTTGTGGAAACAATACCAATACCAACTTCGGAGGGCGACAAATTGTTGACGAAGTTACTGTTTCCAAAACTGAGAATACTGGACACGGAGTGCGATCCTCACGAAGCGCACAAGCTGTGTTACAACTCAACATTCCGTGGTCCACGGCTTGAAAAGTGCTGCGAACTATCGTGAAATGATATCTCTAGTACGTTTCCAGGCTGTCGTGGGTGGTGATGGTCGTCACATTTAGCAATGTTCGTAACCTGTAACGTAGCATGGTACGCAGTCAACAAATCATAGCCGTGCGTATGGGTATTGAAAAGTTTTCCTTTCGATGGTTTATTCGTGATTTCTCTTCCGCGCGTCACATTGACCTACGATCACTCATTTTGATGGGGCTGGTTCAAATTGCTCTGAGCACTATGGGACTTAACATCTCTGGTCATCAGTCCCCTAGAACTTAGAACTTAGAACTACTTAAACCTAACTAACCTAAGGACATCACACAACACCCAGCCATCACGAGGCAGAGAAAATCCCTGACCCCGCCGGGAATCGAACCCGGGAACCCGGGCGTGGGAAGCGAGAACGCTACCGCACGACCACGAGATGCGGGCTTTTCATGGGGGGCGGGGGGGCTCTCAAGTAGTGGAATTTTAATTATAATCACCCTGTACATCAGAGACTGGGGAAGGGGGGGGGGGCAACAAGACACAGCGGGCCCAAGGAAGGGACCCCTGGTGACTGCAGTGAAATCATCGCTGGCACAACATTCCCCTCCTTCCCTTCTGTATTCTGCATGTTATTCGTTAAATTATGTCGTAATTTAGTGAACTGAAATGAACTTTATGACGGTACATCATATTTGTTACAGTGCCTTGCATTTTATTTCTTAAATTATTTCATAATTTACTAAGGAGCACCTTGGCAACCAGCTACTTATAATATTTTTTTATCTTCTCATATATTCTCTCTCCATTTCACCATATTCAATCGATGAACTCTTTAACCACCGAAAATTAATCTGCCAACATTCTTTTGTACATTTTTTAATTTAATGTGATATGACAAATTTCATTATGTGATTGTGCATTTAATGGTGCCTTCCAGTTAATTCACGCCTCTTTGTATCTTAAATAGCAGCATCACTAAAGATACAGTAGTTTTTATGAGTCAGTTCTTGACCGTGCAGCAGGTGGCTTGTTTCCTACAGTAGCGGAATTTTGTGGAAGCGATACTCATCAGGCGTATTTTCTCTGGAGTTTCGGTAGATGTTTGCAAATTCTTTTGTTGCGTCTAACTGGAGGAAGCCCATAAAAATCATCCTCATCACGTCTTTCGCACGACGTTCAGTGTCGACCGAATGCATCAGATTGTGTCCTGTTAGAAACAAAATGATTTTTAAATTGAAATTTTGCGTGCACATTCGTCAGAGCGGTTCAAAACTGGTCTAGTATAAAATTCATTGTATCGATGTGTAACGCCACAGATAGTGATAAACGGAGAATAACGAGTTGGCACACTGAACTCGCATTCAGTAGGACGACGTTTCAACCCGCGTCCCGCCGTCTTTATTTAGGTTTTCCGTGATTTCTCTGTCGCTTCAAGCGAATGCCGCGATTGTTTATTTGAAACGGCACGGCTGCTTCCCTTCCGCATCCTTCCCTAATCCGATGGGGCTATGACGTCGCTGTCTCGTCCCTTTCCCACATCAAGCGACCAACCAGTAATGGGTAGGTACCCCAGTAGCGGCGGCACGCTGTGGCGGGCGATGGCTGCTACCGGCTTGAAGAAACATTGCTGTCTTTGCTAGAGTATTGCTTATTCATTGTTTTACTGTCCCTGTTAATACATAGGGATAAAACGAATAACTCAGTAGACTAAATGGGACCTCTCTACCGGATGATAGAATTCCACATTAGTTTGTAAAGACATATTCTCGCTTTCATTCGATGTTGGGCGGCGTATGAAAGATGTGATGAGCAAGATATCTTTGGGCTGACTCCCGCTGCATATTACAAAGTTCAGATGGCAAATATCTGCCGAAAGATCAGACAAAATGCTCCTGACGACGCTTATTGAGACGCCTGGTATTTACAGGACTCTTGAATGCTGTGTGAATAAGAAATTATGTTTTTGTTACCTGTATATAAATAAAGGACGAATAAGACATATTTATACACATCCTTACACCTTTGTTTATGGTTCAAATGGCTCTGAGCACTATGGGACTTAACTTCTGAGGTCATCAGTCCCCTAGAACTTAGAACTACTTAAACCTAACTAACCTAAGGACATCACACACATCCATGCCCGAGGCAGGATTCGAAGCTGTGACCGTAGCGATCGCGCAGTTCCAGAATGTAGCGCCTAGAACCGCTCGGCCACCCCGGCCGGCCACCTTTGTTTATACGATGTGTATTGCAGTGATTTATTAGGCTGTGTTTACTGTGATGTTACATACAACTTGTCGACCGCCATGACATCCCAAATTGTGTTACTGATTCTGTCTGAGAATACATGTAACTTGGTCAAAATGAGCTATCGTAATTGATACAAATGCATGCGGGTATTGTAATCAGATTTCTCATCTTTCACATAGATACACGACTACACATATGAGAAATGGGGCTGAATACTATCACGACCCTCTGAACAGGTAGCTCATGAATCTAGAATGTCGGTGCGTATAGCAACATGCATTACGTATTTCGTTTACTGTTGTTTTCAAACAGAAATTCTGCCAGACATTATTTACTGATTAACCAAAACACTACGTCCACCGCCCACCGCGATCCTAGATGCTGCCTAGTTGCATCTGGGAACGTGACGCAGTAAGAAAAGTGTGTAAACGCAGTAGATACGGGCGATGGATTACCCTATCGAAGATATGGGCAGAAAATGGGGAAACCCATTGCGATAGCCAACACTGACGAAGGGCAAATTGTTATTACTTTAAAGTCAGTACTGCCATTAGACTGTTGTTTATTTGCAGTGTTACATTTACACTTACACGTTCATGATTTCGGCTTCAGAGATCCATTACCAATTGTTTTAGGTATTATACAGTCCCTAAGATGGCATACTCTCGTATTTAAAATACACTATTAGACTCATTGTCTAATGGTCGATATTTCTGGTAAATCCAACAGCTTTGTCTCATCACTGAGTATACCTTCTAATAGTGTATTTTAAATACGAGAGTATGCCATCTTACGCACTGTATAACACTTAAAACACTTGATAAGGGCCGTTTGAAGCCGAAATCATGATCGTGTAAGTGTAAATGAAACACTGCAAAAAATAAGTCTAATAGCGGTACTGACTTTAAAGAAATATATTATGACTGTGACCCCGCATTATGAAAACAATTCTTAGACAATTATTAGTCACAGCCTGTACGCGAATATCTCGAAAATGGTGAACTGCTCGAATGTTCACGTGTTACGGTTATGAACTACAGAAATGGATAGAAGGACATGATTCGGCGTCCACGACTCTTCACAGAAATTGGGGCTGGGCGCTTGTCTGCTCTGTAATGTAGGATAGATGGTGATTTGTGATATCTCTGCCGAAAGAGCACAATGATGGCTCATACTGAAGTGTTTCGGAGCACATCGTCCATGGTACATTACTGAACATGGAAATCAGCAGGTGACCACTCCTATTTGTTCACCCAACGACATCGTCAGTTACGACGGCAGTGGGGACGGGACGATCGGGATCAGACTGTCGATCATTGGATATGTGTCGTCTATTCGGGAGAAACACATTTTAACTACACTAGGTCGATTATCGCCTCCACAAACTCCGTCATCGACGTAAACGGTGGCTCGAAACGTGCAGCGAGCCAGGGAGGCAGAAAGGTGGGAGCAGTATTCCTGCACTTGCATGGGTCCTGTCGTAGTAATCGAAGGCACGCTGACAGCTGAGAACCACCTGCATATCTTCATGCTTGATGTCTTCCCCGACAGCAATGTCATGTATAATCGTCCGTGTCTCGGAGCCAGAACGGTGTTGCAGTGGTCTCACGAGTGTTATAGTGAACTCAAGTTGATTCCAAGACGACCAAATTCGCTTGGACATGTAATGCATCATATCTCTACAAACCTACCAACAAACTGTTGGATTCCTGATACGAAAAATCAGTTATGAATTTCGCTCCAAAGACGGACAAATAAGTTAGTAAGCAAGTGGTCATAAGGTCTTGGCTCATCGGTTAAGTTACATGTAAGTGGGAAGTCCGAACGTACAGCACACCTAAGCTTACAATATCTTTCAAAGGCTGTATTGGATGATTCTTCACACTGAAATTACTATGGTAACGTTACTTAATAGAGTTATGAGACTCGTTGTCATAAAAATCAATATTAATTAATTCTGTAACTATTTTTCCTCCTTTTGCAGTTTGGTCGCTAAAATTACTTATTTAAAAATAATTGTGATCGTGAATCTGTCCATCTTAAATTATTTGTAAGAAATCGACAACTCACTGAAATATCAGCCGATTCCTAATCTTACGTCTTTATGTGTTTCCATAAAATCGTGTAAAAAGCGGTATCATTTTCCGAATTTATCTTAGTGAATAGAAATTTTTTTCAGCTGCTCTCCGTGTAAGTGCACTACATTTAAAAACGAAAGTCTTTTGGAAAAATCGACGTTTTGTCTATGGGGTGCTTGACTGATTTTCTCGTAAAAAATTTTTTTGTTTATTTATAGACGCTATCACATGTTTATGACACTGTCGTAACCGGTTTCGGCGGTACAATGACCATCTTCGGATTCTAGATCATTACAAAAGAAAATGTATATTAAAACTTAAAAATAAGTGCAATATTTAACCAGGCTTATTAGTAATCTAGCTGAATTTATGCGAAATGCGTATAGTTCTTACCTAAAGGCGGCATATACTGAACACAGATTTATGCGTTGTCAAACTAGCTATAAAATGTAAAACAGCGGTCTTACATATAAAAATTTGTTAGATTTTTTTTCACCCTCGCGTGTCTAGCGCAAAGAGGGTGAACCCTGAGAAACCCACTGGAACAGATGTTCCGCTCAGAAATTAACCTTTTTTCTCATTTCATTTTGATTCAAAATCGTCTGAGTAGTATTGTCCCTCCATAGCTCAGCCAGGAGTGATGAGAAGGGTGCTGTCATTAGCATAAGAGGTTAGACATCGCTGTAGTCCAATAGAATGCACTGTAGTATACTGCACGGCCTTACCGTGGTAACGGAAACATAGAATTCATAATATGGAGTATAACGGACACCGACCACACAGAGACGTTATACTTGATGGTCGCAATCCCATCATCGTCATAATAATATGGAAGTACATTTAGATTCAGTCTTGCTTGTGTTTATACCGCTGATGGACAAACGGGAGTGTATCTGTCTCGGTACGCACAGCTGTGTATGCCTGAAGGGGAACGGCGGTGAGTAACCGAGAAAACCAACAGCTGGTGCGCAGTGGGACGCCAGCGTAATGGGCTGGGAGTTTGCTCTGCCAGTATACCGCTGTCTTCCTCCCGTATGCAGAACGTGCCGCGGGCATAGAGGCTGCAGCAGTGCATACAGCGCGTCGTTAGCACAGTCCATGCATGCGAGTGCATGTGGGCCGCAGCGGTGTCGACGTTTCCATATGGGTGCACAGTGTCAGCTCTTCCTCCACAGGATTGCGTCGCCTTCGCGTGTTTATGGATCGTTCAGTACACATAAGCTATCAGGCGTCCGGTATTATTCAGTATGTACCTGTAAGTACTGTACTTGGATGCAACCACAACATAACCTACTAGATCTAATGAGATAAGGATACAAACTAAGTACAATAGCACTTCCGTGGAGTTTATCGGTAGATAAAGGAAAGCAAAGGTCAAATCTGTGCTTCAGTTTGTAATGTTGAAAGTCTTGTTACACGGTGTTTCAAAAATATTCATAAATTTCACATAACTATATCTACGAGGGGCGTTCCATAGGTAAATCAACACTTTTTTTCTGAAAGCAGGTTGGTTTTATTTGTGACACCTAAAATCTTATTATACCCCAGTCTTGTGGCTAGTAGAAACCTATTTTTCAACGTAATCTTCTATCACTGCGACGGTTGTAGCCCACCTTCCTGAGAGGGCCTGTAATGCCCACCATGGCATCGAACTACTGGTCGACGTCGGGGCCCACGTCATGCTGCATAGATAACGCGGCCATCGTCTACGCCTTGCCTCCCGCGGAGGCCATACGGAAATCGGACGGTACGTGAGCTGGGCTGTAGAGTGAGTAGGGAGGAACAGTCCATTGAAGTTTTCTGAGCTCCTTTCGGGTACGCGGACCTGAGTGACTCATTGCGTTGTCAAGGAAAAGGAGAAGTTAGTTTGCACTTTTATAGCAGCAAACACTCTGAAGTCGTTTCTTCAGTTTTCCGAGAATAACAGTATTCACTTCCGACGTGATCGTTGCACCTTGAGGGGGGAAATCAGACAGAATAACCCCTTCAGTGTCTGAGAAGCAGCAGGCTGCTGAGGACGAGCCGTTCTAGGCGCTTCAGTCCGGAACCGCGCTGGTGTTACGGTCGCAGGTTCGAATCTTCCCTTGGGCGTGGATGTGTGTGATGTCCTTAGGTTAGTTAGGTTTAGGTAATTCTAAGTCTAGGGGACTGATGACCTCAGATGTTAAGTCCCATAGTGATTAGAGCCATTTCAACCATTTTTGAGTCTCAGAAGCCCGTCGGCATGACACTACTGCCTGAGGGTTCGGCTTTCAATTGTTTCTTGGAAGGAGAGGTGATGTGGCACCACTCTACGGATTACCGTTTTGTTTCCCGATATGATGCACACGTGTTTGATCGCCTGTGACGGTGTTCAACAAGAGATTCTCACGATCAGCCGTGTAGCGTGGAATTAATTCGGCGCAGATGCTCCTTTGTTGCTCTTTATGATCTTCTGTTAGATGGCGATGAACCCAGCGGGCACAAACTTTTGAGTACCCCAGCAGTGGACGAGTGTCGGCGCTCTGAGGTGTTTGTGATCCGTCGATCACCTCAGGTGAGTGTGTCTGCACGTTCCAACACTGCTGGGGTCACAGCTGCGTGCGGTCGGGCGGTACTCCGGGAGACGGGACAGGGTAGCACAATCTTTTTGGGATTATGACCGTCGCCTCGTCTAAAGGCTCACCACGGTTTTGATCACTGCCACGTCTCCGTAGACATTTTGCTTCATCTCGTGAATATCTGCGATGTTCTGGTTTTCCGCCAAAAGGTACTCAACGTGATATCTCTGCTTAGAACGCGTCTTCGTTATAGACGCCATTTTGAAGAATATGTGTAGCACCGCCTCCACTCGTGACTACATGACACTACAGGGGCTGAAGGGTGAATAGTCTAGGATGTGCCACAAGAAATTCCGCATTTTATTTAGCCGAAACCGACAGAGAAAAAAAAGTACTGCATTACTCATTGACCGCCAAGATTTTAGGGGATTTCATCATACATATAAGAATACTGCCTTTTTCAATTGAAATTAACGATTCGATTGTACAGGTGTGTATCTGCAACATGCATCCACATAAAGCCTGGAGTACATTTTATAATTAAGTTCAAGTCAAATCTTTCCGTTTATCTAGCACAAATATTCAATGTATCCTCCATCGGATACACGACGAACTCATCGCATAATTTTATGAGCCAGTCTGCTGTGTTTGTACTCACTTTACTAAATATAGATGCGTACTCTGAAAACCACGGTGCAGGACATAGTAGATGGAATATCCCATTGTAAAATTTCCTACAGCGTATTTCTGTTCCATTCACATTCGGAGCGCGGAAGGATTGACTACTTACCAATCCTGTGCGCGCTGCATTTTGTTTAGTTTTGTCCTCGCCATTTGCATCTACATCCGTATCTGCATTTTTCTCTACAGTTCACACTTAGGTCCCTGGAAGGGGGTTCATCGAGCCACTTTCAGACAGTTTCTCTACTGTTCCATTCTCGAACAGCGCGTTTGAAAGGCGACAAATAAATGTTTTGCGTCAGAGCTCTAAAATACTCTCACTTCATTACGTTGATCACTTCTTTGTGTGTAGGATGGTATCAACAAAATGTTTTCGCATTCAGAGGAGAAAGATGGTGATTGAAACATCTTGAAAACATCTAGCCACAGCGAAAGACGACTTTGTTGTTAATAATTGTCACTCTAATTCGCGTATCATAGCCGCGTCACTCTCCCCTATGTCGTGGTAACAAAAAACTGTCTGCCCTTGTCTGAAATTTTTAGATATCCTCCGTCAACCGTACCTGGTACGAAACCTACACCGCGTAGCAACATTTCGGAAGAGGGCGGACAAGCGTAGTGTAGGCAATCTCTTTAGTAGACACGTTGCATGTGCTAAGTGTTCTGTTAATAAAATCGAGTTTTTGGTTAGCCTTCCTGGCATCATTTTCTGTGTGATCGTTAAAGTTATTTGAAGTTTTAGTAGCAAGGTATTTAGTTGAACTGACAACGTTCAGATTTGTGTGACTCACAGTATAACTAAAATTTCAGCGATTCCTGTTAATACTGATATGGGTGACGTCACACTTTTGATTACTTGCAGGCAGTTTCCGCTTGCCGCACCATACGGAAATCTTACCCCAAACAAGCCATACCTAGACGGCTGTAGCACACTACACGTGCTCAAATACATCTCTAGAAGCTAGTTCTTGACTTTTTCCAGTAGGTTTTCTAGCAAAAGTTTGGGTCTATCTTCCAGCCTATTCCGGTTGTGTATTTTCAGCATCTCCGTGACAATGTCCCATGAAACACAAAAACCCGTAACCATTCTTACTGCACTTCTCTGGTTGAATTTAATAGTCCCTGTTTCCTATCTGACACAGAATCAACACACTTGAATACTGTTAAAGAACATATCACAATAACGCTTAGAAAGCAATTTCCATTTTAGACTGAATGCGGTTCCCTGATATTCTACCAACGACTAGACGCTACTTATTTTGCAGGTTCTGAGTTCTTCGATATTTGATGATATTTTTTTAAGCGCCCTTGACGATATCATTCCGAAAATAATATGCCTATACACCAAAGTTTCCCACCTTGTACACGAGATACTATGCCTACGTGAGTCTCCCATTTCATATCCCTGCAAGAAGATACACACAGGTGCAGGGGTGAGTTAACCGATTTCAGTTGTGACTAGCTGATATTGTAGACATAGGAAGATACTTTTCTCCTTCTTGTGATACGCGCAATTTTAGACATTTAAAGCAAGTTGGAAGTCTCTATATAACTTTAAAATGTCATCAACTTCCGACAAAATGTTTGTGCAGCTTTTCTTAGGCACTAATTCATAATAAACAACAGCTTTCTCTGCAACAAGTCACATGTTTTCTGTTGTTATTGTCTACGTGATCATTAATGTAAATGGTGTACAGCAAGGGTCCAAACACACATCTGCGGAGGATACTTGAAGCTACCCCTCCGACTGTGGAAGACTCTCCGTCAAATATAACATGCTACGCCCTCTGTAGGAAGGTACGCTAAATGAAGTTACATATACTGATTGTGATTTTTGAAAGCGTGTGTAGAATTTTGGTATTCACTGATGAAACTATGCGTCATCGCATTTTATCGTTAGTCATTGGAAGTGGATGCATGCAGACATTCTTTCGCATGCCGGCACAAAACAAGAAATCGCACGCAGAGACGTGGAGGCGAACGATGCAGAGCGATTTGGGTCAGTCCCTTACGTTATTACGTGCTATGTTGTACTCTACACCAAAGGCAACTGAACTGAACGCTGAACGTCGTTTGTTGTTGCTTTATCTTAGTCTGGAATCGACGCAACTTTGCAAATCAACATTCCAGCGAGCGAGCTATGTGCCTCAAAACCAGCACCATCCGCAAACATCAGAGCCGGCACCTTTCAGCTGGCACCAAGTTAAACTTCTAGCTTACATCTGTAAATTAAAATTCACCAGAAGTTTCTGTTGTCAGTCTTTTGAGATGAGTAGAATGTTTTTGAAACACACTCGTTTGCGTAAGTGGCAGCCAAAATAAGGGTATTTTTAACTTTACTCTGCTGGGAAATTAACAGCTACAGTAAATATTGTCAACACGTGAATGGAATCGGCATCACTCTAAGACCTTAGGCATCATGCTTACCTTTGGTTTTAGGCGAAATAACTGAGTCAAGAATTAGTTTCGTCCGTTACTCTGTTTACATTCCATGACACCAAAGAATTTCGGGCCTTAGCACTTCACCAAATTTGAAATTGGTCTGTGAACTCCAACAAATATTTTATAAATGATATTAAATGATATTTCTGGTGACTTACGACGTTTCGCAACAATATCTGCGGTGCGATTTTTGTGATTTCTTGTGATTTTTTTCGAGTATTGATTGAGACGTTGCATAGGTTCTGCAACATCACTATCATGATTTTGGCTTCACTCAAAAATATCCATCCGGATTAAGCTATTGTGTAATTCATGGTGACTTTACATGGATACTTATCTACGTGTGTGGGTCTATTGCGAACATCGGACTCTAACCAATACGCCACTTACGGTAATAATTTAATAATTCAGAGGTAAAAATAAAGGAGTAAGCTAAATAATGTATGATTCATACAGACAGAGAGAGAGAGAGAGAGAGAGAGAGAGAGAGAGAGAAGAGAGAGAGAGAGATAGAGAGAACAAGACTCCGGTTGAAACTTCGAAGGTTAAATAACTAAATCAAGTTAATGTACACACACCCATACGACCATATGTACATTACTGTAGGTGGGAGAATGGAATAGGTCACCTGTGATGAGAGCTGTATTGTTCGAGAGAAAAAACAAAAGGAAAGAGGAATCAGTAATCCAAATCCATAACGCAAGAGACAGGAATAAATGATTTAATAGAGACTCAAAATATTCGTTGCAACATGGCGGTTATGCGTCAGAGGAGGAATGATGTATGTTTATATAACTGTCCGCAGACAGAGATAGAAGTTGCATTCGTTGTGTTAGTCACGAATTTCTATGTTTGCTTGCCCGCAATTGAAAATGCTACTGTCAGTACTCACCGCATTAGCTGTGTTGTTGTTGTTGTTGCTGTTGTGGTTCTCAGTCCGATGACTCTTTTGATGTACCTGTCCACGCTAGTCTGTTCTACACGAGACTCTTCATGTGCGAGTAACTACAACTACCTACGTCCTTCTGAAATTCATAGACAATTTCTATGATATTTATCACCCGCACTTTCGCCCAGTACTAAACTGGTGATCCCTTGATGTCTCAGAATGTGTGGTATCTACCGAACCCTTCTTCTAGTCGCGCTGTGTCACCAATTTCTTGTCGCCTTAGCTCGTTGTGATACACCAGTATACTTGCAGTGGTGTATCACATCGATTACAGTCGTGTAGTGCCGTCAGTTCTTAGAAAGCTATTGCAAAATATTAAACCAATAAACATAGGTGGGTGGCAAAGCAGTAAGTCAATAACCTTTGTTCTACGTAGGCAAATATTTCACAGGTAACGTCAACATTTCCAGAGCCAACAAGCAACGAGATAGAAAACTTTCTCGTACCTACTGTTCAATGTGGCGTAAACCGCAAGCGTCAAGTGACTGCAAATACGCTGAACTCTATTTTCAGAGACCAGTTCTGTACCTACAGATAACGAAGAGATCACGGTGTGTCACCTCTGCCAAATGCAGGCCACATACCTCACATCGCCCGCTCTACATCACGATTGGTAAGGTCTGGATATTAATGTTTCATAGAAAGCACAGCGAGGTCCTGTGTAATAACGTCGGTACGTGATGAATATCGAAATGATTTGGTGTATGCACACTGTGCGGAAGACAAGAGCTAGGAAATGGAAGAAGATGGAGCAGTTACTTTTAAAGAGTTACATGTTATACAAAGTGATTCAAAAGGAACTGCACACACTTGTGGATGAAATGTATGCATCGAAAATTTATGCATCAAAATAAGCGTAAAGTATTAAATAAAGTTTGGTCTGAAATTGCTTCATTGGCGAGCTGTGACGCATAATGGCATTTGTCGTAGGCATACACCATCAGTCCCCTGATGTTTACGTGCATATCGACTGATGTTCCTTTGTATGCCCTTCTACACTAGTCAGTTCATTCAAGCACGAAATATCTTTCTTTACTTGACATCGATGTGATCCGTTGTACTGTACGGCACTGTTGTATTGTAGTGACACAAGATGCGCTACGTACAATCATTCTGTCGGTAATTCATAGACTGTAGCCTTTGGGTACGGTGCGATGGCGTGATGAAATGGTGAAGATGCGGATATGCACCTACTTCGTCTGTAGCAGAAGGCAATGCTCGAGTAGCAAGACGACCGTATATGGAAATACTGCCAAACAGAAGAGTACCGTAGCATCAGACATTCATAGCTATGGACACTGGTTTCAGGTAATATGGTGTGCCACGATTAAATGGGTCTCAAATGGATAGAGTGGGTGCTGAGAACGACGTGGAAACGGTAGGTGAAGATTGGAGAGTAAGTACTTGTCGTATATTTGCCACTTTAGAAGTTCCTCGATCAATTGTCCGGCGCCTGATTCGGCGCCAGCAATTCGACTGATTTCACTTGCAGAAGGTACAGGACCTGACACCTATAGACTATCCAACAATTCAGTATTTCTGTCAGTGGTTACTGCAGCACCATGTTGCCGGTGCACTTTTTGGTCGTCGGATGTTATTTACAGAAGAGACTCTCTTTATCTGCGCTGGTTTCGTGAACGCTCATAACAAACACATGTGCGTGAATTATAACCATAGTAGAACTACAATCGAGGATATAATGCTAGTTTTGAGGTAAAGATTTGGTGTAGTATAGTGGACAATGAGTTAGCTACTCGGATCCGATGTTATTCCACAGCGCCTGACTGACAAATTGTGTCGACAGTTTTTGGAACAAGAATTCGGTGGTTGCTTCCTGTCGTCTCGTTCGCTACATGAATCTTTTCCTTTCGTGGCAAGAGATTATCTCAGTGTAGCTCATCTCAATAAGCGGATAGGTCAATCGGGACCAGTTGCCTGGTCCGCCCGATCTCTGGATCTGAATGCCCTGGACAGCTACCTCTGTGACCGTTCCAAGGAGCTCGCGTACGGTGCCCTGTTTATACCATTCTGCAATTGTGCAGAATGGGATAAACAGAGCCTGCAGCATTCCTAGAGGGGTACAACGTTTAGCACGTCCCTGTCTTCAGCTACATGGACTTTAATTTGAATATATTATGGTTTAAATGTCCTTAACGTAGTTGTGTTCAATTTCGTATGCCTTCATGTCATTGCTTCCTGAAAAGATTTTCTTTTATTTTGTTTAAGTTGCATTTGTCTTCCTTACACTGTTTCATAACTCTGAAATAAAGCAATATCAGACAAAAATTTATTTAACATTTCACTCTTTCTTTGGAGAATACATTAACATATGAAGTGTATACAGCTACTTTTGAGTCACCCTATGTAAGAAGTAATCATGATTTCCACAAAATTTTATAAAATATCGATATTGGTCAATGTCTAAGCATTACTTAACAAATGATACAGTACGTGAAAGACAGAGTCTTACAGTTACTTTCTCAAAGTGGTGCCAGCAAGTTAGTTTGGGAAACCGGTGAATGCGACGCCACAGACCATATTTGCTGAAAATAGCGGGAAACCAAGCCGAGGAGGCATTTTGTGTGCTAAATTTCGCTCTTTACGAAGCGTTAGTGAGTGTGCAAAGAACTTTCTGTGGCAAAATCGCAAGACACCACAATTTCACGACACTATAGTGAAGTGGTAGAAGAAATACAAGGAGGATGGTTGTTTGTGCGATGCAAAACGTTCGAGCCGACTGAACAAGGTAAAACAGAGGGTACACGGCGTGAGGAAAGTGAGTCTAAATTTAACATCCCCCAGTCAACAGTGTGAAAAGATCCTGGATAAGTGATTAACTTTAAGCCGTGTGTGTGTGTGTGTGTGTGTGTGTGTGTGTGTGTTCGGAGCTTAAGGGCGTTCAACTGCGACGTTATCAGCATCATCACACGTGTTAAAAAGAACGAATGTGGACAAAAGAAACTATCAAATAACAGTCATTCACTGACTCCTATATCAATCGCGTTGACACACACAGTCACTGCATCTCACATGCGTGAAGACAATAGAGAAAGGGTGAAAGTTTCTATACAAGTAATGAAAACGGAAGTAAAACCTAGGAAGATATAAAAGAAAAAGCTCAGGGAATTGTTACTGGCTGACCTCTTACAAAAACTTGGGTGTGGAAGTCACCCTTTTAACACATGAGAAACATCTCCTTAAAATTGTAAAAAAATATGTTGGACAAGTCACAAAACTATAAAACTTTCACCACATAGGATGTTACTTAAAATAGAGGACAGATCTATCGGCATATCTTCCGCAGCCCTCTGGTTGGAAAATAAAACACAGTCTAATAAAATATGGTGCCCAGTGATCTGTACACCAGAAGCACCTCACACTGGAAGGTCCTCTCCTCGGAGCAAAAAGTTGCGCGTCATAGGGCTGTGGCTTATGCGAAAATTAGTAATGCTGGAAGAAGGTATGTGGACTTTACTAGACGGAACTTATTTTCTGTCACTTCCAGCCGCTCATTCCCCCATCAATTCACGACTCTGCACCTCAAGAGCGAGGCTATATCACGCAGGGGTACAGCACACTAAAATAGCTGAGGATCACGACAAGCCTTTCTGGCTTTCGTTCCCTCTAACAAGCATGTGCTCTAGTACCCAGCAGAAAGACAACTCCCTCCCCACCTGTTGAAGTTGAAGTAGTGCGTCCTCGATATTCTTTATTACTTTATATGGTGGGTACAAACGTCGTAGCAAGCGAAGTGCTGCAAGATTGCAGTATAATTCCGCGTCGAAGACGGTGAAGTCTGGAGGCAGTCGTACCTTGAGAACACGATCTGGTAAAGCATAAGAGCTACCAGCCGAGTCACCGTTTGGATCCATCCGTAAATACAGCTACAGAGTTTTGGTGCTCAGTTAAAATTTCTTAACATAATGTCTTAAGAACATACGGATGAGGGCAAACTCTGCTGTACTACAATGTATCCAAAATTATTTTGAGTTTCTGCTGTAACCTTGGTGGAAGGCGGTTAAACCCTGGATTTGGGGTTGTACATTCTCCACACCAAGAGATCCCAGCATTCGCTTTTGCTCATGGACGATCGGAGAAAAGACGTTAGAGGCGGATAAGTAACCCGGAGGTGCGATGGGCTTACAGCCTGACGCACCATTAGGAGCTGCTGCCGGATGTTGAGTGGTGATTCCCCAGCCTCAGCACAGAGTTTGGAACCGGTCCTGTAAGTGCCCCTGGCCTGTCTAATCCCCTTCCCACAGTGGGAAATTGTCAAGGAATGAAGGTCGTGCTTCCCATTGGGCTGAGTCTTAAGAGCGCGAGAGCAGAAAGAGATACCGATGGCTGAGGACAAACTTGTAGCCTCCTAAAAGTGAGTGGGACTGCCCGTAACCAAGGTGCACAGCTACTGAGACATCGTGATGTTCTTCCAGACTCGAAGGGCATTGAAGTCTCCCAGAAGGAATAATGGTCTTGGGGCTGCTGTATATGTTATACCCTCAGACAATCTCATCTTAAGGAGATAAATATAGCGAGCAAATAGTGAACCTGTGACACACACAAACTCAACCGCAAACACTTGCAGCTCAGTAGCTAGAGGAGGAAGCAGAGGAGCAGTGTACATTATCGACAAAGTGGCCCCTCCCTGGGCTCTTTCCCCTGTCAGGTAATCCTTGCAATAGAGTATACAGATCCATAGTAGATGGGCATTACATGGTTTAAACATTCTTTCACCCCGTCGTTTCGCCATGAAGGTGAGCCTGTTGTTGGTGAAGGTTCAATGTTGGGGGCGAAATGACAGCCCCAGGCCGACATCAAGGTCCATCGTCTTTGAAGGTAGTCACATGAGACGTCATAGATAGGGATCACGACGCCATCAGGCTTCATTCCTTCCCGTCTCCATTGGCAGCTGATTCTTTGCTTTAGCCTTCGGTCTTTTTGCTTGGGGACGTGCGCAGAGGTAGTCATTTCAGGGCTGGTTGATTAACCAGTCCGAACGTGTGGAGAGGGAGGGAGATCTTGTCTGGTATTCTGGGAGAAGGTACAAGCTTTTAAAGAACTGCAACAACTGATATGCATTGACAAACGCAGATACTAGTGCTAACACTAGCAACCTCCGTTTGTGTGGCAGTGCTGGCCTTCTGAATTTACTGTTTATTCTTAAACGCAAATGAGATTGGGCTTGTAATTCTTTTTGCTCTCACTATACGAGATACACTTATTTGCTTCATCTCCCTATCCTCCTTTTTTGAAGGAAGACACTGCAGTCCCTCCCTACTCCAGGCAGTATACGTACTTTGGAAAAGAAGAACGTACAACTCCTTTATGGATGGCTTTACCACAATAGCCACAGATGGCTTCTCCCTCTCACCCTAAAGTGATGTGTCCAAAGCGATGGCAAGTGAAACACTGCGTAGGGCTGGGAAAATAACGCCCCACACTGAGGGGAAGGAAACCTGCCTTAACGTGCTCTGCAAGTTTCCTGTTGCTGAAATTCACTACAAACAATTATGATTTCACAGGATCACCATCCACCCTGTTCATTATGTTTAGCACATCGACAGTTCTTTCCTGGGACAATTCAGATCTCAGTTCTTCTCACAACACCTTGGAATTTCAAATGGATCTAAGCACTATGGGACTTAACATCTGAAGTCCCCTAGTCTTAGATCTACTTAAGCCTAACTAACGTAAGAACATCACACATATTCTGCAGTTCACTTTCAATAGCATTCTCCCCGGGGTTTTCAGCTTTCCGCTCGACAGATTTTAAAGTACCAGCGACGCCCTCTAAACCTTTTTGTATGTATAAATACGAGACTTTCTCAAAGTGCTACCCTCTCTGCGTTTGACTATAAGAAACTCTGGCAAGAAGCAAGTGTTCTCTTGCTAGAGACAGAAGGACTCTGCATAATATCCAAGTGTGGAGGACTTGGTGTTGGCACCTAACAACCGCGCACCCTTTCCGCTGGAAGGAGGAAGAGAAAATTTTGAATGATCCATCCTGGTTCCACGAGCAGCTAGGGAAATAAAGTACATCTAGACAGAGCCTCCTGTGGCTTGGTAAGCCTTATACAACTGAGATGCGGCAGGTTCCCCAGAGATCGCCCGCCAACGATTGATCCACCTCATCGGCCATTCACCTCATCAGCACGCATCACATCTTGGGAGTGAGGGGTCTTCTGTAGAGGTCCTTACCATCCGAATGGTCATGTCAAGATCCCCATTTCCTGTGTCACACATCGTTCCACCGCCTCATTGCACGGTGGTCACTGAAGCATCCACAGAGCTTACAGTGACAAGGACTGGCAGTGTGTGCCAGTTCCCATTTCAGAAACCTTGGGGTCGCCAAGTCCGTTCCCCGCAAACGAATGCAGAGTCTCTGACGGCCAAAGTTAATCTGTACGATTTTTAGCCCTCTAAGCCATAAGCCATGACGATAAATTACACCGTCTGAAATTCGGCATTTATTTTAGAACCATCTTGAAAACGACCACTCTGCAAGGAAATTAATCTTCTTTAGTGAAGGCACTTTTCATCTTTCTGGAACGTTCAAACGGTACAACGTACATATATTGGGGCAGAGAAACCACATGTTACTTTCGACACGCGTTTGTAATTCTGAGAAAAGTTGACGTATTCTCTGTAGTGTCCTACAAGACAGCCTATGGACTGTCTTCGGCGAGAGAATTGTCAATGGCATCATCTATCTCAATGTGTTGCAGTTGTGCCTCACGTAACTACCTGAAACTAACGGATGAGCTTTCATCTATCAACAACGTGGAGCGCTTACACATTTCCATAACTGTGTACGAGATTACATGAATGTGACGTTGCCACATCACTGAATAGACCTCATCGCGGCCACTGATCAGGCGCTATTCGAGTGGCCACCATGATCGTTTACGATTAGTTTTTGTTAGAGGATGGGATAACGCTTATGCCCCACCTCTACCACAAAACCTCAAAAACTTCAGACACCACATCGTAGCAGCGGTTCTTAGCGCCTCTCCAGATGTCGGGTAAAGGAAGAATTGAACTACTGATTGTATGTGTACTGTGTGATGATGGGTGGACGCATAGAAGATTTATGGTTCGAATGGCTCTAAGCACTATGGGACTTAACATCTGAGGTCATCAGTCCCATAGGCTTAGAACTACGTAAACCTAACTAACCTGAGGACTTCACACAAATCCATGCCCGCGGCAGGATTCAAACCTGCGACTGTACAGCAGAGCGGTTCGGGACTGAAGGGCCTAGAACCGCTGGGCCACAGCGATCGGCATAGAAGATTTATAAACATTGTAAGACAAAGTTAGAGACTTTGTCAAGATATACATTAGTATTTATTAGAATATTTCAGAAGGTAGTGCCCAACAGCTCGTAAGTATTTTAAAATTTTCGTAACTTCGAACTCGAGTTGCTTATAAAATTCGTTATTTAAGTAGTTTTCCAAAAAAACCGATGCTGTACAGTTATTCCATCTGGAGAGCTTATGAAATCAGCAAGGTGTTCTTGCTGCTGCACTGAGAACGTACAATATACTAAATTTTATTTCCTATCTTACCTGTGATATTCATGTTTTACTGGCTCAGAGTCGACAAAGATATGATTTAAATGCAATTACAATAAGGTCAATGAAAAATTTCAAACTATTGGTAGAGATAGATGGCCAAGAACAACGTAACAAATAACAAAAATGTCATCAATATCACCTCCAGCTTACGGTACAGTTCTCTATTTAACAAACGGTTTCGAGCAACAGGCCATCATCAACTTCTTAAAAGGGTTTACAATACCGAACTATAAGAATATAAATACACAGGGTGATACAGCTGCCCCTAACTATGAGTTTTATGCAGACAGAAATGACTCCATAATCATGAGCCAGTGTTTAGTACTCCCTCGGTCGCTATAAGCAAATTATTAGTCCTACAAGAAAAATGAACGGGGAATATTTGAAAGAAATTTAATATAGTTACATTTTGTGCTAGTATTCAGTTCCGCTGAAGACCACGGTATTCGAGTTGTGGAAGAAAAGCCCTTTTGAAGGTCGCTTTTGTACGGAATAATTCGAAAACTATGGCCTCTAGCGAATACATATCCCAGTACAAAATTCAACTAGATTACATTTTTTACATTATCGTCCTGTTCATTTTTCTGCGGGACTAATAGTTCTCACATAGCGAGTGACTGAATATGAAAATATTGCACGAGTATATGGTACTTCATGATGTTGCAGGTTGCATAAAACCCATTGGTATCCACCAATGTCCTGAGGTTTTTCATCGACCTTATTGTAATACCATATAAATCGTATCATTATTAACATTGAGCCATTAAAGCATTAATATCACTGTTAGGATAGGAAATAACCAAATTGGCGTACTTTGCATACTCATTGTCGTAGCAACAACACATTATTGATTTCATAAACGCTCTTGGTGTAATAATTCGTGTTACTCTTCAAGTTAAACTGCACACAGTATCGGTTTTTCGAAATAACAACTGATTGTGGCCTACCTTCACGACATTCGTCGCTGAAGGAAACGTTGTCATGACCAAATTCACCTACCAAACTGTACACAGATTTTTGTCCAAGGATGGATGGTTAGCAATTGCACAACGGAGCGATCTGGAACGTTGTTATTCGGCGTTGATGAAAATCACATTGACAAGGGATTTAGATTTTTTCACAACATATGTCCGTTGTAAAACTCTGTCCGATGCATAGCTAGTACCGTTTTATCAACGCAAAACGACAACTTTTGAAGCAATAGTAACATCAGATCTTAACAGCCCCATCTGGCGGTCACCTACATCTATACCGCGAATTTTCTGTGTTCTAATGTGGAAAATAACCATGGGCCTAATCGTTGCGTACTGTATGTCCGTTTGACAATGGCGCAAGGTGAGATCTATGTTGCTACAGGGCAGCCAATTACTGGAACGGCCAGAGGAGCTGGTGCAACTATTACGCCAAATCCTCCCTAAACGGTCAGCACTGCGGCTGGGTAATTGCCGGCATAGCAGCATTACGGCCAAGCGTGATAGTCGAATAGCCCACGTAATGAGTACGGTTGCACGCACTGATTGCCCGCTTAAAGTGTCATCCAGCAGAGAAATTAGCTCCGTTTAAGTCACGAGGAGTGCCCAATTAAATCGACCATCCACTGTTTCAGAAGATGCCGTATCTCTTTTGTTTAGGGGATGCTAGTCGTAAGTCTTTCTGTTGGGGACAAAGCGGGCCGTTCTAATGTGTCTGTGTTCGGTACCGGTACAGAAGACAGCCTCTCACCTGCAGAGATGACTCCCAGAATTTCCTCATCATCATGTGTTCACTGTCTGCGTAGTCCTCGTAAACACTGCCTACTACTTCAGTAATATGTTTTCCATCATCTGTGCATATTATGTTCTTTTATCCTTGTGCACAGGGGGATATTACAACAGTTGTTTCACTTGGAAATTTGCCCTCCGACTTTAATTTTTAATCCACTGGTTCATAAGACTACATCTCTGCAAATCATGTTTGTAGCCTTTCAACTGTTCTGCGCATTATCTTGTTCTTTGCTTTTTTATATGTTGCCCTGCTCTAAAGAACTCAATTTAGCTTCTTAATGACTTTCCCACATATACTTTCCCACCCATCCTCTTCACGCTTTTTCTTAATTTGTCACCTCCATTTTAATATACCATATACGTATGTGTTCTTGTACTGTTCTAGGCCTCTCTTGACTTGGAACAACTGCTTTACCGTTTCAATAGTTCCTTGCGGCAGTACTACATCTCTTCCATGTCCTCCTACAACTACTTGATACAAATATTTACTCTAGGCCCATACAATTCAGATTCTTCCATTAATTTCCATAGCATAAGCCTGGCATTCACCCCACTTCGTGATATTTGTACGTGATCACCAGCAAATAATAATAATAATAATAATAATAAGTAGTCATTTCCACGCCGGAAATGAATTCTCGTACCTCCCCACGATTGATTCTATCGTTTCAGTACATACTGCATATATTTTAAAAACAGGTTCGGCGACTTACCACAGCCCTGTCTTGTCCTTTCGATGCTTGGAACGTCTCTCTCATCTTTCTTCCCGTTTAACTACTGCATACGGCTGTTGGTACCAACTTCGAATTAGGCACGCTTGTTGTGCTTCCGTAACAGTACCCTTCTTCCCTTCACGTAGTGTGTTGAAGGGTACGTAGTCATGGGCTTATTCTAAATCAAAAAATTTTACGTTTGCTATTTGACGTTTAGAATACACCTTATTTATTTGTCTAACCCTAGAAATATGATCGTTAAAAGATAGTTCGACCTAAAACCTGTTTGATCCCTTGTGTTTTTTCTTCAGTCTCTTTCTCGAACCTGTTTTTTAGTATAACTCTAAAATGTCTCCTGATAAATGCCGTAACTAAAATCCCTCTATAATTGCTTGGGCGCTTCTAGTTTCCTTTCTTGTACATAGTTAGTGTGAATCATACACACCACTCTCCATCCACTTCACTCCCCTCAAATCAGATGGAAAAATTCAGATGTATATCTCGCCATTCATGAGGATCCATATTTCGACAATTTTAACAAAATTCTTGCAAGTCCACAAGCCTTTCCATTTCTAGCCTTTTCCTCCTCTCTTTTATTTTTTTCTCCAGTATAGGTTCTGTATTAGGTAATCGTGGCGCTTTTGTCGTAGATCCAATCTCTTATTCTCTATTTCTTCCTACCCAGAAATATTCAGAGTGACTTTTCCACTGTCCAATTGTTGTAGGATGTACTGTGGATGCTTTTTTGCTATCCATTTTTGGTTCCCTTACCATATCTGCTTCCACTGGTCATCAATACCCAAGCTACTGCCATATTTTTCCACATATACTTTGCCATGCTGCCACCTTAAATTTTTTTTTATTAATTAGTAGTATTCCCACGGTTTTCACTCCGCAAGCTTAACAAAACGTGATTTTGTTTCCACCTTTTCCTCAGCCATCTGCTCTGTGGTCATCCAATTGATCCTTACTCTTCTCTCCCTTTTCCTTCATAAAGCGTGCCCCGTTGCTTCCTTAATGGTCCGTTTCATAAAACCATACAGTTCATTTGCACTCCACTGCATCAAAACTTAGTTTTAAACTATGGTGATACAATGACCACACACTTTTATCTTGTAATACATGTATCCTCTGTAGTTATACTTCCAACGTCCTCCTCTTCCTGCTATAGTTTTTAACTTGCTCTTAATCGTAAAAACAAGTTTTGAAGTAGTAATATAATGATCACAGCCTCACTCTGACACTTACTACTCGTATTTTAACCACACGCTACCTTTGCAATAATACACAACTGGCCATTAAAATTGTTACACCAAGAAGAAATGCAGATGATAAACGAGTATTCATTCGACAAATATACTATACTAGAACTGACATGTGATTACATTTTCACACAAATTGGGTGCATAGATCCTGAGAAATCAGTACCCAGAACAACCATCTCTGGCTGTAATACCGGCCTTGATACGCCTGGGCATTGAGTCAAACAGAGCTTCTATGGCGGTTACAGGTACCGCTGCCCATGCAGTTTCAACACGATACCTCAGTTCATCAAGGGCAGTGACTGGCGTATTGTGACGAGCCAGTTGCTCGGCCACCATTGACCAGACGTTTCCAAATGGTGAGAGATCTGAAGAATGTGCTGGCCAGGGCAGCAGTCGAACATGTTCTGTATCCAGAAAGGCCCGTACAGGACCTGCAACATGCGGTCGTGTATTATCCTGCTGATGTAGAGGGTTTCGCAGGGATCGAATGAAGGGTACAGCCACGGATCGTAACGCATCTGAAATGTAACGTCCACAGTTCAGAGTGCCGTCAATGCGAACAAGAGGTGACCAAGAGGTTTAGCCAATGGCACCCCATACCATTACGCCGAGTGATACGCCAGTATGGCGATGACGAATACACACTTCCAATGTGAGATCACCGCTATGTCGCCAAATACGAATGCGACCATCATGATGCGGTTAACAGAACCTGGAGTCATCCGAAAATATGACGTTTTGGCATTCGTGCACCCAGGTTCGTCGTTGAGTACACCATCGCAGGCGCTCCTATCTGTGATGCAGCGTCAAGAGTGACCACAGCCACGGTCTCCGAGCTGATAGTCGGTGCTGCTGCAAACGTCGTCGAACTGTTCGTGCAGATGGTTGTTGTCTTGCAAACGTCCCCATCTGTTGACTCAGGGATCGAGACGTGGTTGCACGATCCGTTACAGCCATGCGGATGAGATGCCCGTCATCTCGACTGCTAGTGACACGAGGCCGTTGGGATCCAGCACGGCGTTCCGTATTACTCTCCTGGACCCACCAATTCCATATTCTGCTAACAATCATTGGATCTCAACCAACGCGAGCAGCAGTGTTGCGATACGATAAACCGCAATCGCGATGGGCTACAATCCGACCTTTATCAAAGTCGGAAAGGTTATGGTACGCATTTCTCCTCCTTACACGAGACATCACAACAACGTTTCACCACGCAGCGCCGGTCAACTGCTGTTTGTGTATGACAAATCAGTTGGAAACTTTCGTCATGACAGCACGTTTAGGTGTCGCCACGGGCGCCAGCCTTGTGTGGATGCTCTGAAAAGCTAATCATTTGCATATCACAGCATCTTCTTCCTGTCGCTTCAATTTCGCGTCTGTAGCACGTCATCTTCGTGGTGTAGCAAATTTTAGTGGCCAGTACTGTTCATTATATTTTCGGTTCCTTGACGAATTAGTCCAGGTGTATTATTGTATTTCGTGTGTTTGCCCATTCATAACAGTACACTTCTGAACCTTATAAAAGATAATCAACCTCCCACTGATATCATTCTCTAGCTGGTCTCCCCTTGGACCTTCAACGTCTTCATTTAAGCTTTTCTCAGTTCATCTATTTAAATCCTCCAGAGGCTCATAAATCGCAGTGATTCCTATTTTAGTACATGAATTTTTATTGTTACACTAATTATTCTTCCTTTCATTTTCTTGAAAGTAATATTTCTTTGTTTCGATTTTCTTCTTACAGGAACTGTTAATCATGAATTTGCCCTTCAGTTCTTTCCACTCCTCTCCAAAACAGAATAAAATCTTGAATCCCTATTTGTTCGCAGTATCAGTAAACACATATTCAGTGCTTCCTTTTCTTTAATTACATTTTCAGTTCTATCCTGGAAACCCCTGTACCCTCTATATTCCACCAAAGATTCCCTGTTCTTAACCAAAGTGAGTGCCTTGTGATCCAAGGAGCTTTTTCATATTGTTTGGGAAACGCAGCGTAGCCGGTTATTACCAGGGTGGCATACAAATTCCTGCATAGATTCCCCAATATGGAGGACCCAAGGGTTTAGTCCCTTAGGAAGGTTGCTTTAACTATGGCAAAGACTCTCCCCTCCTCCACCTCAACCAAACGTTGCTAAGTGAGGAAAGGAAAACTCAACATCGGATAAAGTGAAAGATGGAGCATCGTTAGACACTCATTGTCTGGCTCATCTACAAGAGCAATGCCCAAATTATGAGACACTGCTAGCAGCTAGACTATCGGCGTTATATCGCTCTGCTTCATCGAAACACTCAAATCATTCTCCCACATGGACAATGCGGCATTAAAGTGGTGTCTACTCGAGAGGGAGAAAAATAAGAGAAATCTGACAAAAATCTAAAAATGTGCTGAAAAAGAAAATGTTATGAGAAGACGTTGTGGAATTGGGATTTATAAGAAAATTCCCCTGACTTCCTATTTTCAGTAATTTCAGTCTCTGTTAGGCAATGCATAGCGATCAGTAACACATTACAAGTGACCCAAAAATCAAACTAATTTCAAAGTACTCGTTCTTGTTAATCTTTATGGATAATTGTCTATAGGTTCTTCGACCCAGTCAAAAGTTTCGAAAGAACTCTTTTGACGAGGGCAATACAGTATTTTTACAATGTGTAACGTAACATACTTCATACAGATTTGCATACTTCGTGAATAATGGTTGGCAATTAATTTTTGTTATTTCTCCATGTTTAATTCCATTATTAACGAACGGTCAGTAAAAGAAAGGTCGGTTAGCTCTTCTAACCTACAATTCTGTAATATTCAAAAATACAGAAACTTCGTGGCCGGTCAGCACTTCGTAATCAATCAGAAAACAAACCTGGGGAGCTTGTCTTTCGTTTTCAAGTGCTCTACTGAGTGAGGTACGCTAGCACGCCTCACAATACAGCTCATTTCCGCCAGAAACTCGTGTCTATACTTCCAACTTAACAGAAATTCTTCTGCGATAGTTCGAGGACCAGCACTCATGGAAGAGAGGATATTGCGGAATTTCCATCTGCAAGGAACTTTACCATTAGCACACACTCCGCTACAGAGTGAAAAATTCAATCACACATATAGTAACATCCTCTAATCTCCGTTTTCGTAACTGCTGCGTAGTTGATAGTTGTCACTACATGAAACATACAAATGTAAATGTTGCACATACAACTTAATAAGCTAACGTAAACTACGTCTGAACAGGCCTCCGAAGGACTAACGGTAACGACCGACCGCCATGTCTTCCTCAGCCGATAGTCGTCACTTGATGGTGATATCGAGGGGCACGTGGTCAGCACACTGCTCTCTCAGCCGGTTTTAGTTCTTGCGACCACAGCTGATATTTCTCAGTCAAGTTGCTCCCCAATTGGCTTCACAAGGGATGAGTGCACGTGGCTTGCCGACACTGCTGGTCAGAGCCGGAAAGTAACCTCTGTAGGCGCTAGCCAAGCCCTACAGCGCGTAACCTCGGTGATCTGACGGGAACCAGTATAACCACTGCTGCAAAGCCAGTATTCATCATACCGCTTTCTCACATTACTATGCAGTCAGAATATACATTAACGGAAGAAAATCGCAGCACCAAAATACATTTAATGTCGAATAATGGAATTTCGAGGACACATTCTTCTATCTAAAATATTTAAGTGATTAACATTCCAGGATCACAGGTTAAAGTAAGCACGATATAAGCGATTCCAAATGTGAAATGCTGGTACATTATTAACCGGTGTAACTATATAATTTGGCGTGCAAGTAATCAAATGTGCTTGCATCGTGTTGGACAAGTGTTGAACCTCAGTGTGTGGGATGGAGTTCCATGCTTGTTGCACTTGGTCCGGCCATACACGGGTGATTAACGCTGGTTGTGGATATTACTGAAGTTGTCGTCCGGTGATGTCCCATATATGTACGACTGGAGACAGAGCTGGTGATCAAGCAGCCGAAGGGAACATGGTGACACACTGCAGAACACGTTGAGTTAAAAGGGCGGTATGTGGGCTAGCGTTATACTGTTGGAAAGCACCCCCTCTAGCGCTATTCCTGAAAGGCATCACAACAGGTGGAATCACCATACCGACGTACACATTTGCAGTGAGAATGTGTTGAGGTAACGAGAGTTCTCCTGCTGTTATATGACATCCCACCCCAGACCATGACTCTACATGTGGGTCTTTTGTATGTAGCATGTGGACTGGTTGAATGTAGGCCCTCGACTCACCTCCTCTAAAGAACACTCGACCATCACTAAGAACGAGGCAGACTCAACTTTTATCAGGAAGAACATCACAAACCTATTCTCCAAAGGCCGGACAGAGTGGCTGTGCGGTTCTAGGCGCTACGGTCTGGAACCGCGTGACCGCTACGGTCGCAGTTCGAATCCTGCCTCGGGCATGGATGTGTGTGATGTCCTTAGGTTAGTTAGGGTTAACTAGTTCTAAGTTCTAGGGGACTAATGACCACAGCAGTTGAGTCCCATAGTGCTCAGAGCCATTTGAACCATTTTTGATGCCCAGTATCCGCTTTCTACAACACAAATGCACACATGGATTAATACATTTCTTTATTTGCATGAAGATTTACTTATCTTTAATGGAACCGATGTGTTGTAGAACAAGCTCATCAGTAATAGTCCTCTTGCAGACAATATCGGTAATCTTGCTATAGCCACAATATGACGCTAAGTACTGTCGTAGACTGCGATAAACTGTACCTTCTCCATGAGTCGACTGACAGATGCCAAAGTGGAGTGTGAGATAGTGACAGCGGCGGCAGTATAGATACATCCTGTCGAGCAGGTGATGGCGGTCTGTTGCTTGTCGGTGTGTCTGTGGCCTCTCTCGTGTTAGGCACGCTTGATTCAGCATGTACTATCGGTTTTCGCGCTACATATTTGCCGACCAGTGTGCTGACTTACGCCTCCATGTTCCTCCCCCGGAAATGCCGCACCATTGCTGTGTATCGAAGATGTGAACGCCAATGGAGAGGGAGGCAGGAAGCTAGTCATAGAGATGAGCCACGAGCCGAGATTGCTGAGGATGGAGTGCTCCTGAAGGTATCCCGCCATCTGGCTTGCGAGGCCACAGGATCATCCTCTGGAAAACTGCTGCCAGGGCCCACTTCCAGGCCTCAGGGGGTGTCCTGGGGCGATGATGGCGACGGCGACGGTGACGGCTGAGGTGATGGCGAATCATCGGGGCGGCTAGCGGTGACGACGGGGCGACGCCGCGTCGTCCATCCCCTACTACTGGGGTGCCCTGGTGGCACCTGCGGGCCGCTGCGAAGGCCACGCAGTCCCGTGAGGCCGATGATCTGCGAGAAGAAGAGCGGCAGAATCTCGGGGCAAATAACATGCACTAAATGGTTCGGGCGGTGGCTCTGCAAACCATCGGGACCTGCAATCATGTACATAAAAGAGCCAATGCACTCCTGGATCACGTCTCTCTCCCTGCACCCACGGCTCTCATAAACCCTGAAAAGATCCTGATCGCGTGGCGCAAAGCGATTCTTGCGGACCGTTGGCAACGCCGGATGCTGCAATGCGTGTAGCAAGTGTAGCAGCGTCCGATGGCGGCGGCCATGCAGAGGTTCCGCCGGTGATGTATTGCGAATACATAGAAAGAAGGATTCTTTATTCTATGGTTATATGATAGCGGAACAAACACTGGTAGCAATTACTTCTGTAAAATATCTGGGAGTATGCGTACGGAACGATTTGAAGTGGAATGATCATATAATATTAGCTGTTGGTAAGGCGGGTGCCAGGTTGAGATTCATTGTTACAGTTCTTGGAAAATGTTGTCCATCAACAAAGGAGGTGGCTTAGAAAACACTCGTTCGACCTATACTTGAGTATTGCTCATCATTGTGGGATCCGTACCAGGTCGGGTTGACGGAGGAGATAGAGAAGATCCAAAGAAGAGCGGCGCGTTTCATCACATGGTTATTTGGTAAGCGTGATACCGATACGGAGATGTTTAGCAAACTCAAGTGGCAGACTCTGCAAGAGAGGCGCTCTGCATCGCGGTGTAGCTTGCTGTCCAGGTTTCGAGAGGGTGCGTTTCTGAATGAGATATCGAATATATTGCTTCCCCCTATTTATACCTCCCGAGGAGATCACGAATGTAAAGTTAGAGAGATTCGAGCGTGCACGGAGGATTTCCGGCAGTCGTTCTTCCCGCGAACCATACGCGACTGGAACAGGAAAGGGAGGTAATGACAGTCGCACGTAATGTGCCCTCCGCCACACACCGTTGGGTGGCTTGCGGAGTATAAATGTAGATTTAGATGTAGATGTAGGTGATGGTCCGTCTCGTAGGTGAAAGCTCTAGGAGGCGAGAAAGAGTTGCAGCACCTGTTCTCGTGCTTTGGTGATACTAAGTTTGGCTATGTGTTGTTTAAAAGTGCATAGAAAGCGTTGTGCATCTCCGTTGGACTGGGGATGAAATGGAGCACTTGTTAGATGGCAAATGCTATTCGTGCACAAAGCTCTTCAAAATCGCGTGAAGTGAATTGTGGTCAGTTTACCGACACAAGTACTTTTGGCAAACCTATGCAAAATATGAAGGACAAAGCTTGAATCGTTCTAAGTGACGTGGTAGATGTCATAGGCTCCACCAATGGAAACTTGAGAAAAGTTTCTACCACTATGAGCCAACAAATGGCCAAATGGTCCTGCAACGTCTACGTGCACTCGTTCCCATGGCGATTGAGTGTTAGGCCAAGCTGTGAATGTCTGTGGCGGAGCGGATTGTTTTCCCGCGCATGCGCTACCCTGTTCAATATAGGCGTCAATGCCCAACCGAATACAATACCGGCGCGCAAACTTTTTAGTGCGAACAATTCTCCAGTGTCCTTAGTAGAGCATCGCAACACATCCGTTTGCAACGCTTTGTATGTAAGCACACGCGATTGTTCGTTGTCATTCTGAGCTAGAATCACAGTCTGTTGAACTGAGGTTGTTTCGACGGCGAAATATCGGTGCACAACTGAGTTCTGGATTCCGTTCAATGAACGAGGCCAGGACGAGCGAATGTAATGCAACAAATCTTGAGATCGGGGTGTATTTCCGTGGCTTGTGCAATTTTCCTATAGTGCAAGGGAAAAATATTACTGTGTCCAGCCACGTAAAGGCAGCTGCTTCGCAAGAATGTTGTCCACACGGCAGCGCCTTCCATAGTGCCTGCGTCTCGTCAGATAACTTGTGCCTCACACACCAGTTCTTGGGGACACTAGGACTTGGCACTACGAATACTTAATGCTTCGTGTCATTTACGCAATACAAAACGACACGACTCTGCTGGCTAGTTTGCCGCACTTTCATGCCTATCACCAAACATTGCCCTAGCCGCCAGTCTTCGCCGCCACCATCTCCTTCCGTGCTCGCTTCTGACTGCCATCGATGCGCCACAGGCACCGACCGTACGCACGGCGTAGGTTTCCAGGAGACGTAGTTAGTTCGTATTGCTGCAGCTGACTGCCCTCCGCCGTACGAGCCTCTCCCCAGATTGGCCTCTGCGTCACGAGCGTAATACACAGCTTAAAAGGAATCTAAACTCGGGCACAGTCAAAGCTTTCCATCCCGTCATACAGCGTCATCTATCCAGGCACCTCTTTATTTGACACATAGTTAGACATACTTACAGGATAACCTATCATCTCAATGCGTGGTGAAGATGCCAAAATGACACTCATGACACTTGGTGAAATCTTTAGTTACTATTCTTGCCATCACTAATTAGACTCTCGATCAGGCAAAACCCCGCGTCGCACCAACACCTAGACATCTGACCTCTATCCTGACTAACTGAATCGGGCTACAGCACCACAGACGGCGTAAATAACACAGCCAGACTAGACATCAGGTAGGGACCTGCTGTTAACCCCCATGGAAAACGGAGAGCGTCCTCACAAATCACACCTCAAAACCATACAATGAAGCAATATACAATCCGGAACCGCCGACGAAATCGAAGACACAGCAACATTACAAACTTAACAACTCGATCTCATCTTCCATTATTCACTACAATAAATTCTCCCTTTTTTTGCACAGACGTGACATAATATTTCCACAATTACTGCTTTCCACAATTATTACTTATTATTTCCACAAATATTACTACCTCTCATACAATTCACATAACACACAAGCTGCGACATAATGTTGGTAAATTTGTCGAACGACCCAGGAATTACTTATTTTATTTTAGCCCAAATGTTTATCAAGTCAGGCTGGTAATTTCGGTAAACAATGACCATATTCAGACCTGAGTAAATGTTATAAGCTGAACAGTTTGTGTCATTGCGTATTTTTGTGATACAGTGACGTTCATTATCTATACAAGCTTCGCCACACAATTACAAATTTTCAGTGTTACCAAGATCAATACATCATACATGTTGACGCTCTTAATGAAACGAAACGTCCTTTCCCCCCAAGAATTCCTAACGGGTCACTAATCCTATTCTTATAATGTGTTAGTCTTGCTTGTAACCTTCGTACCTGGCACCACGAAAGTGTTTCGCCCTGGAACAATTCAGATGCGATTAGGCCAAAGAAACAACATTGATAACGCAGCTCAGGTCATTGCATTGCCCTTCAGTCAACTTCACCGGCTCACTCATGACTTGCCGAAGCTTCTGTGACAGCTTCAACACTGGTCTGGCACACATAACACGCTGGACCGGCTACCACTATCAACTGCAAAAGCAATCGGTTAGCTCTCTGTATGACTAGCTGAAGCGGTTCCTTTGTCTCTCCTGGAACCAGGTAAAGTCAGCCTCCGCTAACCCAGGTTGCTGTCCACATGGCTGTCCCATCTGCGATGCGTGTCGTCTCGTCTGGAAACTGACCCATACATACGAACTCTTGAGATCTCTCAAACTTTCGCTCGCTGCTTCGTGTCACCCCAGGAAATAATGACAGTGTCTCTTCCAGCTCATAAGCTTGACAGCCTAGACTTCACGTCACAGCCCACTTCCAAACGCAGTCCAAGCCACCAAGTTTTAGGATAGCTGCTTAGTGCCATAGTAAATGTCTGGAGACGACGCACGTTCACCATGGAGACTAATAGCGTCAAGCTGACACTGCTTTCGAATGGGGTATGCGAGGCGTAGTGGTTTCCACCGCCAGCCAACCACTAACGTACGCGTAGCCTGTTTGGTGTAACTTTAGAAGCCACACAGCGACTGATCGACATCGAAGATGGTCCCACCTCCAGTACCAATGACTTCCAGTGACTACAAGAAAAGTAGAACACCAGCAGGTGTATGCTTCAGCATTATGACGTCGGCTCGCTGCAAGCAGAAGACTGCCCAAAGGTAAACACCAATCGTAGTTGAGATCGACCTCTAAGCCCTAGTTGCGCTGCCCAAGCACACTCCTTTCCTGCCAATACGGTGATCCCGCTACGGAAGAGACACTTTCGAGCCTATGGGAAGGTTGTAGGGGGAAGAGGTCGAATTTCCGCAACATTTTCCGCCAATGAGGCCGGGCACCTGCGAGCAATCACGTGGTCCTCGCCACTGATCATACGTAGCATGCAAATATGCCACCTTGCCTGTATGAGCTGCTGTCGTACTATGATCTGGTATTCACCCTGCTGACGTTGTACGTAATGTCTGCCGGCTGCTTATTGGATCTCACTTGGACAATTCTTTGGATTGCAAGCACGTGGATCCTGATAAACAGCTATACTGCGCGGCGTGGAATGGTTTTGTGAATTTTCAAGTGATAGTTGTACGTGTTTACATACTGAACAATAAAGTGCATTTTTCACCATAGTTCCAAATTGAGTTACTGTTCTTGTTAGTATCAACTCATTGTTGTCATGTTTCTTCGGCTTACTCTCTATACGTAATGTGTGTGTGTTAGATCATTCCATTGATTGGGATCTGCAATTCATTCTCACTCTGACTGGGGATAGCAATGTTATCAACGAGTGTTATCATTAACGCCCTTTCAATCTATATTCTGCTTACGCTTTTGAACCTTTCTTTGATTTCAATCATGGGTTCGATGTATAGAGTGAAGATACGTTGTGAAAGAACACAACTGTTTCTTATATATTTTCCAGAGGAAGAACATCGCTCTTGATATTCCAGTCCTACCTTTCCTTTTCGGTTCTTCTCATATTGTATATTATCCATATTTTACCGTATCCTACATTTATTTTGCTGAGAATTATGAACGACAGTTGTATTAAATTGTCGAACGTTTCTTATAGATCGACTAATCTCACAGAACCTTAGCCATTTTCCATTATAAAGCTTTAGGTCACTAAGGCTTTTCTGGTACATTTACTTTTCATAAAGCCAAAAGAATGGTCAACTAAAAGATGCTTTTAGTTTTTTCCCCGCTTTTTTTTTTCATTGTCACCAAGTTCGATCTATGAGAGTTTGCTTGCACATATCTGCAGTTTCAGGGCCAGAATTGGGAGTATGATCTTTTCCCGAGACACTAAAGATATGTCTCCAGAGTCTTCAGTCTACAAATCAGGTTAAATACTGAAACTGTCTGGCAATTTAAAACTGTACGCCGCACCGGGACAAGAACCCGGGACCTCATAATTTCTAGTGTAAGTGTCCTACAAACAGAGCTACCCGTGCATAACTCATGTCCACCCTCATAGCTTTATTTCCACCAGTACCTCATTCCTACCTTCCAACCTTCACGGAAGCTGTCCTGCGAAACTTCCGGAACCAGCACTCTTGGAAGAAAGGATAATACTGAGGCATAGCTTAGCCACAGCCTTATGGCTGTTAGTAAATGAGCTACAGGCGGAGGTAAAACTGTTAGGACGGGTCGTGAGTCGCGCTTGGGCAGCTCAGTTTGTCGAGCACATGCCCCCAAATCACAGAACTTTCGGGTTGGAGTCACAGTACAGCATATGGTTTTAACCTGTCACCAATCTCAGCGTAGCACCCGCAAATCTCGTCCTCAGACATCTGCTGGAAGTATTTCAATCTCTGAATTCCTCTACAGGTATTACCGTCTACAGCTTTCTCTAGTAACATGGAAGTTATATCCAGATGTATTAACAGATGTACTATCATTTGTTCCTTCTTCTTATCAGTATTTTCCATATATTTCTTTTCTCTCAGATTCTCTGGAGAACCTCCTAGTTCATTTCCTTATCACTCCATCTAATTGTCAATATTCGTGCGTAGTTCCACATCTGAAGTGCTTCGATTCGCTTCTGTTCCGGTTTTCCCACAGTCCGTGATTCACTACTATACAATGCCGTGCTTCAAATGTACATACTCAGAAATTTCGTTCCTAAATTGAAGCTTTTGTTTGATACTAGTAGAAATGTCTTGGCCAGGATTGCCCTTTTTGCCAATGCTACTCTGCCTTTGATGTCCTCCTTGCTCTGCCCGTTACGGGTTATTTTGCTGCCTAGATGTCACAATTTCGTAACTTCATCTTCTTCTGGATCATCATATCTGATGTTAAGTGTCTCGCTGTTCTCATTTCTTCTTTTTCTCATTACATCAGTCTTTCTTCGATTTATTCTCAACCCATATTCCATACTTTTTTCACTTTCACTCATGATAGCAATGTCATCAGTGAATCTTTTCAACGATATTCTTTCACCTTAAATTTTAATGCGTATGTTTAACCTTCCTTTTATTTCCATTACTGCTTTTTCGATGTACAGATTGAACAATAGGGGCGAAAGACTACATCCCTGTTTTGTTCCCATCTTAATCCGAGCACTACGTTCTCGCTCTTCCACCCATAGTATTCCCTCTTGGCTTTTGTACTAGCTGTTTATTATTCGTCTCTCACTATAAATGCCATCTACTTTCCTCATAATTTGAAACACACTATTTTACACTGTCGAAGGCTCTTTCTATGTCGACAAATCCAATGAACGGGTCTCGATTTTGCTTTAGTATTGCTTCCATTATCAGAACTGCCTCTCTAGTGCCTTTACCTTCCCTGAAGCCAAACAAATCGTAATCTAACACATCCTCAGTTTGATTTTATGTTCTACTATGTACTATTCTTGTCGGCAGCTTGTATGCATGAGCTGTTAAGCTTGCTTCTGTTGTTTGTTTTCACTCTATCTCTTTTATTGTAACATATTTTTGGGAAACTTTTTAATTTGCCTAACCGACATAGGTCTTTGGACAATCATAAACATATGAGACCGTTTAGTTGGCCAGTAATAAAACAACTGATCATTTATTTTTGGTACATCAGGTCTCACTGGGTGGTTGTCTCGCACAGAGTATTCATGCGATACAAAAACATAACGACAAAGATAAAGTCCCTGGACAAATTATACAGTTCGCGGATGATGATCCGAGTTTTGAATATCCATCAAGCAGTATTTATCTTTTGTGGAGAAGGTTTCATATAGGAGTAAAGATTAATAAGAGTCAGCAGCGCAAGCAAAGGGGTACAGTCCAGCTGCAGGATACATAAATTCCCTCAAATGCTGGAAGACCCCCAACCGGCATACACATCCGAGATGAAGACCTCACTGAAAGTAGAATTCCTTGCATCTTCCGACTGATGGATATCTTCGATTACGAGTAATTGTACTCTTCATAATCCTTCTGATGTAAGTCTTTTCTACGACGTCTCTTGGCAAACGTCATATAGTGGTAGTCTCCAATCAGTGTAGTGGTAAAGTGATCAAACTAGCTCCAACAGAATCTTCAGCATCTACGTCAAATTCCCAGTTTTGCAGTATGTAATCCACTGCTTAATTGTGGGATAGTTTTACAGGTGGAGTCTGTATGAAAGCTCTCTCACTCAGTTAATTTAATGGGGGTCCCTGGATTCAGTCATACTGTGGAAAAATTCTCCATCACTAAGAGCTCATCTGAAAAATGCAAAGTCCATTTCACATGTACAGTAGCTTGCCCACTCTTCTTTGTTGAACGGTACCGAACATCCATGAAATAGTGGAGAACTTCAGATTGCTTTTGTGACGTATATCAACTTGTAGCACCGGGCCACCCCCTCATGAATGGGAGACATTACAGAGAGTCGAGTTAAACAATGATTTATCCACAGTATGAAGATGCTATTGACGCCCTGTTTGGTACAGGCGAAAATTCACTATTCCGTTGTTAATGGCAGCTCCCAGACGGCAATTTATAGTTTTTCCCGGTCTACAGGAGACGTTAAACTAGCACGCTGCTGAGATTTAATTAACACATTGCTCTGTGGCAATCGTAACTACTTGCAGTGAGTCCCTGGTCTTTTGGAGACTAAGAGAAGTGGATAGGGGCTACGGACTGAATTTTAAAAACGTTGAAGATTAACAAATGAGATATATTGCAGCAATAGAAAGTCTCCAACATGAATGGACAGCAAGTTCACTGACTGATGGCGCTTCGGGGGAAGTTGTAACAAGCACCTCATGCTAACAGCCCGCAATTCTTCCGAACTATCTGCTTTGTCCTTGTCAATACTTACCTTGCTGCAAATAATACTAATTCCGCATAAACGTATGTGCCTAGGTAATACAATCCTGAGCGGCCGAGCGAACAATGTGTCAACATGGGTGGTAGACGTGTTTCGCTATTGAATTCTTTGATTCAATATTAGCGTGACAATCGAATCATTGACACCAACACGAATAGCAGTATTGCGGAAGGACAAACTGTATTCTCAACAGTTCAGCTACTGCTAGGCGTTTCTCCTTTTTGCACGAGACACAACACCATAGTCCCACAAACATGCAACGAACGTCGTTTCTGAACGAGATACATACTGTACAATCTTTCCTTACGCACAAAATGTATTTTCCTGCATACCTTGTGTGTTTGTGTTGGAATGCTAATCACTTACTGTTGTTTACTATTCTTATTACAGGTTTCCAGCGGTATGTTGATCGAACTTTGGAGATAATACCTTGTGAGGAACCCATGTCCGTAGAGGTATGGTCAGGAAGAAATAAGTTTGAAGACTGGATCAGTTTCTAATACTCAGCATATAAATTGAAAACATGGCGCTGTCATAAGTCCCTCTTGCAATCATGGTATCTCATACCTTTTTCTTCTGAATACATCAACGAGAGCGTTAGCAACTAATAGGGTGACTATGTCTGCACGTAGGCGTGGCACTCTTGGCTTTCAAGAGGGCGTCCTGTGTAACATAGGAGAGAACCCAACAGTATGTAGTCCTAACAGGGATAGAGCGATGTGGCGCAGTGGTCATCACACGGAACTCGCATTCGGGAGGATGACGCTTCAAACCCGCGTCCGGCCGTCCTGATTTAGGGTTTCCTAGATTTACCTAAATCGCTTTAGTCAAATGCAATAGTCCTTTGAAAGGGCATGGCCGATTTCCTTCCCCACCCTTCATTAATCCAAGCTTGTGTTCGGTCTCTAATGACCACGCTATCGAAGGAACTTTAGCCACTAATCCCCTCCTTCTCCTCTCGAGACACACAAGTCAGTGCTCATAGCCTCCGCTGTGTGCGTATCGTGATGCGGGATATTTGAGTGTTGTCCGATCTTCAGACATGATGTGAACTCATCACATTCGCTGCTGACTGTAGAAATTACTATCAACTTCGTATGTGACGTCCTTTAAAATATTCAAAACGACTGTTCAATGGTTCAAATGGCTCTGAGCACTATGGGACTCAACTTCTGAGGTCATCATTCCCATAGAACTTAGAACTACTTAAACCTAACTAACTTAAGCACATCACACACATCCATGCCCGAGGCAGGATTCGAACCTGCGACCGTAGCGGTCTCGCGGTTCCAGACTGAAGCGCCTAGAACCGGTCGGCAACATAGGCAAAATGACTGTTACTCGGTACAGAAGACGTTAAACTAATTCTACTTCCTAGCGGTAGATTTCCGGACATGATCTCTTCATCAAAACTTCATCTACTGGGTCCTCCCTGCATCCTCTAGAAGCCTATATTTGTAATTGTGGAAAAGCCAGTATATCCACGATTGTGTCAGACATTGTGGCAGTTTAATTTTTGTAGCATGCTGCTTTCACAGCATTGCAATTTTCACTGTTACTGTACCAGGTATCACAATATCGCCAGGGATACATTTGTTACACACCGTCATATGACATATAGCTTCTGTAGGTCCATTAACGTAGTCATGTCTCGGCTCATGGTTTGGTTGTGACAATTTTATGTAAGCAATTCTGTAAATTGCCGCTCAACCGTTTTAAATATCAATTTTTATAAATCTCTTTATGTTAAAATGACGTGTTCCAAGCGCTGGTCGATTACTACAAGCTGCAATGGGCATACGATAATGTTAATGGAGAGCGAAGCTGAAATGATAGTAATTATCTATATAAAAAGAGACAACATGTTTACAAACAAAGGACTGACTAAGAAAAACAAATATTTACATGCTGCTAAGGCAGCACTTTTCTCACAGGGTCTTTGGGTGGGCAACGCTAAGGACATTTTAGATGTGATAATGATTTCTCGAGCTTGCAGCCGCGTTAAGTGGTTAAAAACCCATGAACATTCAGCATAGATCTCATCGGCAACCTTCAAATGGTGATTGTCGCGTGACTGTAGCAGTAATACTTATGTAGTGCCGCTACCGACTGTGACGTCATCAGTGTCAAGTCGAGTGCGCTGTAAGCTAATGTTTTCTCTCTGCGCCCTTCGCACCCGCTAAATTCTCCCGATGGCCGGGTCCCAAACTGAACTGTGGGTGTTGTCAGAAGCTATTATCTCGATCGTTTCCTTTAAAACGCTATACCAGAAGACTTCGTTGCATTTACTACAATTAGGAATAACACAGGAGGCCTTTCAGGTGAACAATAGTGGAGATATCTGATAAGAGCAATCACGGACGTTGAAACGAAGAACATAGGTATCAGGAAGAATTGTGAAGAATTCTTTGGTAACACAAGGAGTACTACATTTGGTTAACGCAAGAAGGAAGTACTAAATTGTCCAGGAAAAGCTACAAATACGGCAATGTAAATCACTTAGAAATAAAATAAGTGCAGGGTAGCCTGGGCCAAATGATTGCTGGAAAAATGTTAAGAAATCTGAAGAGAACTGCTTGTCGGAATGTCTGACTCAGCCTATAGGAAAATCAAACCAATCTCTGGTGAAATTAAAAGCGAGGGAGGTGGCACTGTTAAATTCAGAGGAGAGAGCAAATGGGTGGAAGAAGTGCATTGACTGCTTCTAAGAGAGGTGGGACTTGGCTGATGACGTAATGGAAAAAATATTGGAACCGATACTGGAGACATAGGGGATTCAGTATTAGAAGCTGAAACTTTTGAAGCCATTGTGGGAAATGGCAACTTCACGAATATTAATGTCGACGGGTAGAAACTGAGAGACTGACGACGTACCACCAGACTTTCAGAAATACGTTATCCACACAATTCCCAAGTTAGAAGAGCTGATACAAGCGACAACTGTTGCACAATCGACATAATACCAAATGCATCCAAGTTTCTAAGAAGAAAGATATACAGAGTCATGGAAAAGAAAACCGAGTATCAGTTTTGGCTAGGAAAGGTAAAATCACCTCACATTGTTCTTTGTTGACCTGGATAAAGCGTTCGACAGTGTATAATTCTGCTAGAAGTTTGAAATTCTGAGAAAAATTCCTGTCAGCTATAGGGACAGACTAGTAATATGCAGCATATACAAGAACCAAGACGGAAAATAAGACGTTAAAAACAACGAAGCATTTAAACAGGGATGCAGTCTTTCGCCCCTATTGTTCAGTCTTTACATAGAAGAAGCGGAAACGTTTGTTAGATTCGTTTCATACTGCTTAACTTGTATTTCGTGTAGTCATACTCCACTATGTGTAATTTAGTTTTGTATTTCGTGTTTTTCCCCTATCAGTGGTACACAGTTACGTTAAAATATCAATTCTTCCGATAGGCATCTAACCTTACGTATATTACACACACTTGGTGCTCCCAGTTTTCCTTTCTTATCATTTCTACGAATGACTGAGTGAGTGTGTATGTTGAATTTGTCTTACATATGATAGCAGTACAGCATTTGGCTGTCTTCTGTGGTAGCAACAGTGTAGCCAACGTATTCTCAGTGAAGGCAAAGAAATTTGTACCCTTTCGATAGTCATCCGACAGTAGTTAAGTTGGTGGCGGCAAGGACCCCTCTGGTCTCTTCCGGCTACCTGGGGGAAGTTCGTTGTAGGCATAGCCTGCTCTCGTCACTCGGGACTGGACCTTTGGTGAGTGTGTGTGTGAATGTGTGATGGTGTGTAGCTGTTCCCACTGATGTACAAGTCTGATCTGCTAGTTCACTTTCAGGTTCGGTGATTATTTCTTATATTTTTCAGTATGTAGTAATTTTTTCCGATTGCCGCTTTGTGTAAGCAGAACACGTGGTGTAGGAAGATCGTTACGCCAGCACACAGGTTTAAAATTCAATTGTCTGACTTGCTTTTTAACTGTAATGTATGAGTGAAATTTCCTCGTGTGCTCTATTTCTTCTACTTTTCATTTCGTTTCAGTTTTAAGTTTGGGTGGCGTTCTTCGTACTACGTGGTGGTGATTTCAACGTGTGTAATTTCAGTACCATTGTCAACAAGTTTAATTCTTATTCCGCGTGATTTTTCATTGCTATTTGCGTCTAAGCTGCTTACATTCGCGTTATTGAAGTTTTCACGAGTCTCAGTAATGTTTTTTTGTTCATGAATAATCACTGAGTCTAAGGTGTTTCATGCCAGGATACCTAAGTTTAATGTGCAACGTGATGTAGATAAATTTTTTGGGGAGAAGTATCCCAAAGTGTTCGTATTCACAATAATCCAATCATAGCGACAGGGTTGATCATCTGAGCTCTCATTTAATGTGATGCGCTAAATTCTTTTTGTCTCTGTTGTTATGTCTGAATCGTGTACATTTGTGTCAACTTCTCCCATGAGCTAGTAAGATTTCCTTTTCAGTTATAACCACAATGTTCCACTACACTCAATATAATAGTAACATAAGTGAGTAGTTAATTAATTACACAACTGGCAACGGTAAATTATAGTTTAGAATTTCTTTGTAGGTATTTAATATGATGTTTTATATTAATAAACTGTGTTAAACTGTGATGACTGTTTCTCGTGCACCCCCCCCCCCCCCCATCCCCCTTCCCGCTTTCATTTTTGAGACATCCTACCTGGCGTACTGATGTGCAAAATGTAGGCTTTAATTTGTAGACTTTAGTCTGAGTATGTTATTCTTTTGATGAGGTTTAAGCTCCTGGTTGCTCCCGTTTGTAAATCGCTCTCCAGATAACCATTGACCATTCATAACCAGTTACACCAATGAATAAAGCGCTCTCGGTTTTCCAGCCGCTTCAATTCGAATAAAATCCTCGAGCTTTCGATGGCCATCTCCGCCATCATCGTCAGGAGTTCACTGATTGCCGGGGATGTTACGGTCTCTCGCTTGTATAGGCATGATGACATCATCAGAAGCCCATCAGATCGATGCAATGTGGCGCGTACGCGTAAGTCGACCCGGGCAGCTAGCGGAGTTATTGCCCGTGGCAGGACCGGCGACGTCAGATGGCGCCAGGGACAGGCGCCACGTTTGATACTGCCGCTCCCACGTCGCACATCTGTCTCTACTTTCTTTCGATGTCCAACGCCCGTCTCCATGCCCTGCCGAGTGTGTATCCCTGGTCTCTGTTGAAATTGTTGTTCTTTATGAGAATCTCGGCCGCTTCCTTTATAACAGAGTCCCAATATGTTGACGCATGAGCCAACACTTTTGTATTTTCGAACTGTATTTTATGTTCGTTTTCTAGGCAATGTTCCGCTATGGGCGACTTGTCAAGCTCCCTATGTTTTATGGCGCTTGTGCTCAGTACAACGCTCCGCAACTGTGCGAATTGTCTGTCCAATGTACATGCTGCCACATTCACAGGGTACACCATAAACACCGGACACTCGAAGAGCAATGTCGTCTTTAACAGGGCGCAACGTATCTAGTATCTTGGGGGCGGGCGGAACACTGGTCTTAGCCCATGTTTCTGCAGCAGACGTCCAAACGTACTGCTAGTTGCTCCACAGTATGACAGGAATACAGTCCGTTTGGCCTCTTCTACTGATTCACCAGGTGTCTTTCGTCGGCGGCCCTTGCAAGCGTTTGCGATGTCTCTTTTGCTGTATACATTTTCCCCGAAAACACGTTTTAAGTTCTGCAATTCAGACTGTAGGTGGACGTCGTCAGAGATTATCTTGGCTCTATGAACCAACATGTTCAGTACAGCTTTCTTGTGTACAGGGTGATGGAAACTACTGGCGTTCAAGTACCGATCAGTGTGTGTTGGTTTCCGGTACACTGAATGACCATGCTGGACTCCTGCCTCCCGCTCAACCAAAACATCCAAGAATGGTAGCTTGCCGTGCTTCTCCATCTCGACAGTAAATTTAATGTTGGGATGGACATCATTCATATGATGGAAGAACTGCTGTAGTGTATCTTCACCATGAGGCCATATCAGGAAGGTGTCATTAACGTATCGTAGAAAGCAAGATGGCCGTAGAGTCGCAGTTTGCAGAGCCTGCTCCTCAAAGTGCTCCATGAAGAAATTTGCGACTGTTGGAGACAGTGGTGATCCCATGGCTGTGCCGTCGGTCATTTCATAATATTCATCGCAGTACAAAAAGTACGTTGTCATTAGGACGTGACGGAACAACTTAATGATTCCACATGGAAAATGTTGAGCCAAAAGATCCAGCGTGTCTTGTAGTGGCACCACGAGAGCGTTTTATTCATGTATGCCGTCGCGAAAGACTCCGAGGACAGTTAAACCAATGACTGAAATGTAAGAGAAGTTGAGGAGCGGGTAAAGGATATCAATGATCAGATCCACTGATGACACTGCTTTCGTCAATGAACGTTAAGAAGACAGGATCTGTTAGAAGGAGTGAGTAGCCTAATGGGTACAGAATACTTATTCGGAGTTAACTGAAGAAAGACGGAAGTAACGAGAAGTGGCAGAAACGAGAATAGCGATAGAACTAATATCAAAATTAGTACAAACTAGAACTCAAGGAATTCTGCTATCTTGGAACGAAAATAAGCTTTGACGGACGAAGCAAGGTGCATATAAAAAGCAGGCTAGCACATGCCAAGAGGGAGTTCGTGGTCAAAAGAAGTCTACTAGTGTCATAAATGGGCCTTAACTTGAAGACATTTCTGAGAATGTGCCTATGGAACACAACATTGTATGGTATCATGGACTGTGGAAAAACCAGAAAAGATGAGAATAGAAGTAGTAGAGATTAGATGGATTGATAAGGGGAGGAACAAGGAGGTTGTCTGCAGAATCGGCGAGGAAAGGAACATACGGATAACACTGCCAAAAAGAAGGGGTAGGGAATACGTTTCACGGTACTAGAGGGAGCTGTAGAGAGTAGAAGCTTTAGAAGAATACAGCGACTGAAATACATCTAGAAAATAGTTGAGCACGTAAGTTGCTTGTGCTACTTTGAGTTGAAGTGTTTAGTACATGAATGGAATTCGTGGCGGCGAGTGCCTAAACAGTAATAAGGCTGTTAACATAAAAATCATAAATGAAATTTATATATATATATAGAGAGAGAGACAGTTTTCCTATAGAATGCTAGAAAGCAGTTCGGCAGGTTACCGTAGGTGGGTATAACTCGTGCACAGTCTGACGTACAGCTGTCAACTTCCACACGGTATTTTAGATATTTCTGCCGTTTTGAGGCCTTTGTTATCTTTCACATTCCTTCTGAGTTGTCGAATTATTGCTATAGGCCTGAAGACTGGACGATCTTACGCCTTTTTCGGAAATGTTTAATCATTTCTGTTATTGAGCCTCAAAATGCAAAACCGCAAGCTTCGGAATCGTGTTCTCATTGTGGTAGCGTGACAGGAATGCTATAGCGCATAATAAATTAGTTCTCTATGGCGCAGCTTCTTTAGCCATTTAATAGTGAGATACGTATCCTACCAGTAGAGGTAAGTGAGGAACGGATGACTGGTTTCACGGCAATATACACATGTAAAATTTTGACGAATTTCTAGCCATGTCAAGTGGTTAAATACCTACGAGCTTTCGTCCGCCAGTTCCTCCGTCATTGTCGACTGGTGACAGTCGTGTGATTGCTGCCGCTCTCTTGACATAGCAGTGTTGCAGCTTGTAAGGTCACTAGAGCCCAGTCAAGTGTCAACAAAACGTAATTAAGGCAGTGGACTAGGCACCGATGACGTTATAGCCGTTAGCATTGCTAGACAAAGACTGCAGCAACAATCATACTATAGTCAAGCCATGGACAATGGGTTTGTAACTACGTGACACTGGAGAAAGTTCCGGCAACTTGTGTCTGCATACATTCACATAAAACAATACTTTCGTACACATATTATTTGTGATCACAATATTCTTATTTACAACAGGCAAGGGTAAAATAAAGACCAAAAGTTATGGTCAACCAAATTCGCTGACAGTGCGTTGTCAGAAATGGCTGAGTGATTTGCGAAACTTATACTCCTCTCGCAGTCCCCTAGCTGTGGCGAATGCCGAATCATCTGCATATGAAGACCCTCGCGCAGCTCTTGATATTGTTGCAGCAGAAGTATCCACAAATGCCGATAATCATTGCACTGGAATGTTCTGTAGTTGTATATATATACTATTGTGTTCTGGTTGTATGTGCAAGTTCTGAGTAAACCTTCGTTAAGTGAAGTTAGTGTTCGTCATTCATCTAATGGCACCTTCTTCTACATGACAATACTGCTGCAGAGACAGGCACTGGCGATCCAACTATCTGAAATCAGCTGCAGGTAGTGGGGCGTCATCATTGCATTAAGATTCTAATAGTATATATCTTGTCGCCAAGTAGTCTTCTCCAAACGTCCAACGGAACAGCATCATTTGGCAAAATCTTTTCCTTCCTCATGAAAATTCCTCAGTGTGTACACCTGCATCATCGTATACAATACTTAAAATGTTAAAAATACTCAAATAGCCCACGTTTCGCCACTGTTGCAGCGGCCTTCTTGCACGCAGATCGTAAGTGAAACATTCGACTGTGTTCGCTTTATTGATACAGGAGCACCACGTACAGCAAACAGATATTTCTGTCAGCTTTGACATAAATGTTATTTTCATCAACATTCTAAAGAGAGTGACAGTATCACCCAGGAATATACGTCCAGGAGCGGCTATGTTTGTCGTCTATATATTTCACCTGCCGCTTGGAAAATATTGCTAAAAGATATTACAAAATAATAGGGCTCGCCCCTGTTCCCGATGGCAGACACCTTCGTGCAAGTGCCTGAGGAAACTGCATTAAGCTTCGCACATCTTCAGCCACGCTGTTTGCACCGTTATGTGGACAATGTCTTAGTCATTCTGTCACATGGAGAGTCAAAACTGCGTAAGTGTATTAACATCTTGCATAAGAGTAGCGGTGCGATTCCTTTCCTGGGCTTGGAACCATACTGAAATACAAAAGGAAAACCAGGAGTACCAAACTAATTGAGATCTACATGCTGAATCGCACAATAATCCAGAGAATAAGTGTTCCGTTTTACACACACTGAAACCCCAGACCTCATAAAAAGTAATACAAACAATATTGACCTTGAACTAACAGAACTGCATAATAGCGTCCAACATTGAAACAATAAGCACAGCTATAGAGTTCGACTGGAGTGCACACTAACAAAATGGAATAACAGAATACTTTCTGGTGGTGCACTTATGTCTAGGACTTTAGTTATCAAGCAGGTAAGGTGCTTCACCGAAGAGGTATCAGAGCAGTTTTTCGTAGAGGCCACATGGTCCAGGATTTTGTTTAATCCACTAAACATTCAGTTAAAGTCCTGAACGACGCAGGTGTATACGAGAGACACCAAGTAGTATAGGAGATACGCAGTAGTGTGATGCTGCTGCTAACACTGTAGCAACCGCAAGCTCACTTAATCATCCGCGTGGCAGGACATGAGCTTTATTGAAATATAGCAGCCAAATATATCGGCACCAACGTAGGACTCTAACGGTTTTGGGGACGCTCGAAAGTTTCGAAAAGACGAGAACCTGCGAGACAACTATTGATGCACATACGCCATGAAGGACTGGCGACTAATCTCGTGAAGCAGGTTGACTAAAACGAAATAGATGGAGTATACGTTGTTGTCAGAAATCCCTATACTATGGGGCTTGTGTGATGGTAGAGCTGCAGCCTCATGCAGATTTCACGTGGCTTCCTCGAATTTACCACCAGGAAACCAAGTCCTAGGAAATATTAACTGTTTTAAAGAAGCACACTGCCAACTACGAGCAAGCCGTATAGCCACGAACATACTGACATAAATCGACCCACCTCGTCTAAATCAGACCAGTGGTTTTTTATCGCCATTAAAATCTAAGAAATGTGACGTTGCTTGAATCATGAGCCCGTTATAAATGCATTATATTGAATCATCTACTTCTGAGCCTAGAAACACCGCTGCAACAAATTAGTAACGTTGGTTACGTTTGTATTTTTAACGCTTTAAGTATTCTGTATATTCAGTATGGTGCCGCAGCAGCACGGCCAGAAGAATTACACTGACATAGACATCGGCCACGGAAGCCCATATAATTATGCGTTTTCCTGCCTTTTTCTCTATTCCCGTTGCCTACCCACAATGGTTTGTCTGTGCAACGGCTGCGTTACAGACTAGTGGCTTCCTGTAAGTGTTCTGCTGGCCACATTATTCATCTGCCTAACATAAATTTCCCTAGAAACATCTAGCAACCAGATTTTCCATATTCGAGTCTCACATGCTTGTTATCACAGGAATGTTCTTCTACGGCAGCAGGAATCCCATCTACTCCGTATTTTTAATAGCATCTTGTGAGTAGTTTTCCCCCATGACACAACTGTTTACGATGACCAATGACTCCGTGGACCACATGGAAAAGGTACGGCTTAGAAAGAGATATACGTAGCCACTTGTGTCCCGCACTTTCTCACACACTTCAGTTATGAGATGAATGACTTCACATTACCACATTGAGTACGTGATGTAGTATGGAAGTAGATGCCGCCGAAACGTATAAGACGTTGCTGTTTTACAACACTTTTATGCGTTTCTAAACCGTTTCATGCTCAGGCCGCCATTACGAGCCAAATGAAGATCGCAATCGGATACTGAACACATTGTTATACGAATTAGGCACAAAAAATTGTAATACTTATGTTTGTAAAATGTCGTGGTATGAGTCAGTTTACAAAATAACTGATGTGAAATAAAAGCAGTACTCTTAGAAATGCAAATTATAACTGGGAGATAAATATCAGTAGAACACTTACAAAAAGCGGGATACTATTTAGAGCTCGAGTACAGTGGTTATATAACGAAATAATCTGCTAAGGTGTACGTTGACAGACATGTAATTTCCTGATTACACGATGTGAACATTTATCGCAAATCTTGCTCGGGTTGGATTTGTAAGACGTTGAAGCAGTTGGTGTGTCTCCAGTCTTGTACATTTGATACACCAACGCGAATATTCGTTTCTTTGCCACGTCTCCCATTTGAAATCAACCGCAGTGAAAACTGTTTGATAATTTAAGATTGAAAAGTGAACTGTTGCTTATTGCTGATTCTCAGTTACGGTACGCATAAAGAATAAAAAAACTACTTATGTTAAATGATGTTTTGTTATGGAAGACAGAAATTGGAGTGACAGCATTTGGATAGTTAAAATGAAAAACCTACGAGCGTTTGGAGTCTTACAGTGCTAGAGGGCACGATATGAAAGAAATTGATGCTGGAGCCGATGAACGAATTCAGCTGAAAATTCACACTGAAATCAAGATTCATCATTATCCATAAGTTCGTGACCCAGAGTGTGGAGAATGAGACTACAGGTAAACGTGATTCGTCCACCACGATACTCTTTGAGCGCCGGCCGAAGTGGCCGTACGGTTAAAGGCGCTGCAGTCTGGAACCGCAATACCGCTACGGTCGCAGGTTCGAATCCTGCCTCGAGCATGGATGTGTGTGTGATGTCCTTAGGTTAGTTAGGTTTAAGTAGTTCTAAGTTCTAGGGGACTAATGACCTCAGCAGTTGAGTCCCATAGTGCTCAGAGCCATTTGAACCATACTCTTTGAGCACTAACGACGGCCTACTTCAGGGAAGGGAGTGCCCAAATATGTAACGAATTTCGCATTTTATGTGTTGCTGCAGACTTCACTCTGTATGTTCAACGAATGCTGTGGATACAAATAGACTTTCGGATACTGAACAGACACCATACAAACCTTATCTGTTATACTGTGACAAAATATGGAAAGCACTATCTCGACAACTGCGTACCGTACCCTTCTCTGTTACGACAGATTAAGCGACGATTTATGAGATAGTGGAACAAGCTTGTCCGTGACAAGAGCTGAGACTACGCGTGGTTGGCGCTGCCCTACCGGTAGCACGAATGTTGATGAATGGCGCCGTCGGGATTGGGGAGGACAATCACTGGATTCGCGTCCCGTTCTATAGGCGCCGGCGGCGTTGGCCACGGTCAAAGGGGCCGCCTTGATTGAATGCCAACCTGACGGCCGTTTCGATAAATTCAACCTCTCGGAGCGGTGGCGCTGGTATATAACTGCGTGAATCCGAGCAGCAAAGCGAGGCGTTTATTTCGCAGCCGTTCTGCGGTTACGGTCTCTGTCTGTCTGTCTGTCTCTTCCTCCTTCCATCTCCTTTTTTTCTCTCTCTGATTCTCTGTCTCTCTCTCTCTCTCTCTCTCTCGTCCGCGCTCTCTGATTTATATCTTTGTCTGCGTACGATTTTCTCTGTAGCAAATAAGGTTCTATACAAAATCGTTCAGGCGCGCAAAAAACGCTGAGAGAAGCGTTCTGTTGGCAGTTCTATTGTGAATAAAAGAGGTTGCGTTATAAATATGAATGAGGTTTTCGCAAAACTGGTGGCTTCATTTGAAAGAGGGAAATGTAAATTCAGTTATAACTATTCAGTTTTACCGCGGGGAAGGAATTTGGACTTTTTTGTTATGTTACATATTAAATGTAAGTTTCTTTTATAAAGCCACAGTTTCGAAGTTAAACAACATGTGAGACATTTGTTAAGGTGCGGAAGGAGTCACAGATGAGTACACTACCACAAAAGATATAATTACTACTCTCTGCGTCACTCGTATGCGGAAAAATGTCTTCGAACAGATAACGTCCCATGGTAAAAAATGTAGTAACTTTAATTTACTGATTTTGAGCCGCAAGAGGCGATCTGTGATAATACAAGAAGAGAACGAACTTCCTTTTCAACATCGCTAATAATAACCTTCATTTTTGATAACCAGTTTCGGTAATCAGTGTTACCATCATCAGATCTCGATAGACAGGTTAGTACATATTTCCTAAAATGGGTAACAATGTACTGCTAATCTAATTCGCACCACCAGTAGCCAAGTTAACGGTCCTTACTATACGAGGGAAAGCGCTCACAAGTCATTCACATATTCCATACTCCGCTGAAGCCATTCAATGCAGGGGTACCTAAGTACCAAGTGAAGAAGCTTGAAGTGCGATGTTCACTTCATGGTATGCAATTTATGTAACGGAACATCTAAAGAATTACTGATTGCTGCATTATAAGTGTAAAATTCAGTATACGGCTATAGATGTAGAAATCTTAAAAATGGTTCAAATCACTCTAAGCACTATGGGACCCAAAATCTGAGGCCATCAGTCCCCTAGACTTAGAACTACTGAAATCTAACCAACCTAAGGACATCACACACATCCATGCCCGAGGCAGGATTAGAATCTGCGACCGTAGCAGCAGCGCGGTTCTGGACTGAAGCACCTAGAACTGCTCGGCCACAACGGCCAGAAATTCTGAATGAAGAGCGTTTGGCTGCCAAAAATGTTTGTGGGAAACCTTCAGTCATTAGCGTAACACAATATTATCGACAGATCTCTCACAAAACCAAGGACATTTTGTTTAGAAAGGATGTCTCTCTCTTAAGAGTTGTCAGGCACGTTTCCTTTGGTATTTCGACGGATATTACCGATTTAGTTTCTTGCAACGTGTATCTGGAGTCAGCCGAAGCAAATACTGCTCAATACGTCTCTCATGTGACGCCCACCGTCGATGGAAAGCGTCGGTGGACGTTGTATGAAAGAATAATCGCCATTTGTTTCCGCTTATTCCAGTCACACTTTGCAAAAGCGACATTGCCAATATCTGCCGAAATATCCACAAAAATGCGCCAACTACCAATCGGAGATATACCAGGTATAGCCAGGCAGTCAGTGGATACAATGATAATTTCTAGACTCTCGTGGTGGGATTGGATATGCAGTTGAGTGTAGGAAAGCAAAAGAAGAACTACTGAACTCCATTCTAACAAGTTCAGGTACAAAGGACAATCCAATAGCATCGTAAACATACAAGGAAACCTGGATGACGTAGATATTCCTGTCAGTTGCCAGATCGAACTAAAACTGCTGAACCTAAACTCCCGAGACTGATAAATTATCTATCAAAATCTAAAATAAAAGAAAATGCCGCTCGATTAGTCAGTCTTGGATAGTAAGATATAAAACATTCCTCGAGCAAATAGCACTGCGCAGTGTTTGGAAGAAATACTCGGTCGTATCCATCTCAAAGACGCCTCGCTGATCATCAGATACCGTCTGTTATATGTAACGTCACATTTCATTATCACTCTCACACCTTCCCTATCACGTAGATATTGTGAAAGTTGTATATGTCCTCCAACTGTATATTCACTAGTGGTTTGTTTTAAATACAAATGATGGTGCCTCATCATGGTCTTCCCTTTTCTTCCTTGGAAGCGTTCCTTCTGAACGGTTGGATTCCGAAAGGTCATGTAATTTTTTCCGCCCCCCATGAACCATGGACCTTGCCGTTGGTGGGGAGGCTTACGTGCCTCAGCGATACAGACAGCCGTACCGTAGGTGCAACCACAACGGAGGGGTATCTGTTGAGAGGCCAGACAAACGTGTGGTTCCTGAAGAGGGGCAGCAGCCTTTTCAGTAGTTGCAAGGGCAACAGTGTGGGTGATTGACTGATGTGGCCTTGTAACAATAACCAAAACAGCCTTGCTGTGCTAGTACTGCGAACGGCTGAAAGCAAGGGGAAACTACGGCCGTAATTTTTCCCGAGGGCATGCAGCTTTGCTGTATGATTAAGTGATGATGGCGTCCTCTTGGGTAAAATATTCCGGAGGTAAAATAGTCCCCCATTCGGACCTCCGGGCGGGGACTACTCAAGAGGATGTCGTTATCAGGAGAAGGAAAACTGTCGTTCTACGGATCGGAGCGTGGAATGTCAGATCCCTTAATCGGGCAGGTAAGTTAGAAAATTTAAAAAGGGAAATGGATAGGTTGAAGTTAGATATAGTGGGAATAAGTGAAGTTCGGTGGCAGGCGGAACAAGACTTCTGATCAGGTGACTACAGGGTTATAAACACAAGATCAAATAGGGGTAATGCTGGAGTAGGTTTAATAATGAATAGGAAAATAGGAATGCTGGTAAGCTACTACATACACCATAGTGAACGCATTATTGTGGCCAAGATAGATACGAAGCCCACACCTACTACAGTAGTACAAGTTTATATGCCAACTAGCTCTGCAGATGACGAAGAAATTGAACAAATGTATGATGAAATAAAAGACTTTATTCAGATAGTGAAGGGTGATGAAATTGTAATAGTCATGGGTGACTGGAATTCGGTAGTAGGAAAAGGGAGAGAAGGAAACGTAGTAGGTGGATATGGATTGGGGCTAAGAAATGAAAGAGGAAGCCGCCTGGTAGAATTTTGCACAGAGCACAACTTAATCATAGCTAACACTTGGTTTAAGAATCATGAAAGAAGGTTGTAAACATGGAAGAACCCTGGAGATACTAAAAGGTATCAGATAGATTATATAATGTTAAGACAGAGACTGAGAAACCAGGTTTTAAATTGTAGGACATTTCCAGGGGCAGATGTGGACTCTGACCACAATCTATAGGTTATGAACTGTAGATTAAAACTGAAGAAACTGCAAAAAGGTGGGAATTTAAGGAGATGGGACCTGGATAAACTGACTAAACCAGAGGTTGTACAGAGTTTCAGGGAGAGCATAAGAGAACAATTGACAGGAACAGGGGAAAGAAATGCAGTAGAAGAAGAATGGGTAGCTTTGAGGGATGAAGTAGTGAAGGGAGCAGAGGATCAAGTAGGTAAAAAGACGAGGGCTAGTAGAAATCCTTGGGTAACAGAAGAAAAATTGAATTTAATTGATGAAAGGAGAAAATATAAAAATGCAGTAAATGAAGCAGGCAAAAAGGAATACAAACGTCTCAAAAATGAGATCGACAGGAAGTGCAAAATGGCTAAGCAGGGATGGCTAGAGGACAAATGTAAGGATGTACAGTCTTATCTCATTAGGGGTAAGATAGATACTGCTTACAGGAAAATTAAAGAGACCTTGGAGATAAGAGAACCACTTGCATGAACATCAAGAGCTCTGACGAAAACCCAGTTCTCAGCAAAGAAGGGAAAGCAGACAGGTGGAAGGAGTATATAGAGGGTCTATACAAGGCGATGTACTTGAGGACAATATTATGGAAATGGAAGAGGATGTAGATGAAGATGAACTGGAAGATACAATACTGCGTGAAGAGTTTGACAGAGCACTGAAAGACCTGAGTCGAAACAAGGCCCCCGGAGTAGACAACATTCCATTGGAACTACTGACGGCCTTGGGAGAGCCAGTCCTGACAAAACTCTACCATCTGGTGAGCAAGATGTATGAAACAGGTCAAATAGCCTCAGACATCAAGAAGAATATAATAATTCCAATACCAAATAAAACAGGTGTTGACAGATGTGAAAATTACCGAACAATCAGTTTAATAAGCCACTCCTGCAAAATACTAACACGAATTCTTTACAGACGAATGGAAAAACTAGTACAAGCCGACCTCGGGGAAGATCAGTTTGGATTCCGTAGAAATACTGGAACACGTGAGGCAATACTGACCTTACGACTTATCTTAGAAGAAAGATTAAGGAAAGGCAAACCTACGTTTCTATCATTTGTAGACTTAGAGAAAGTTTTTGACAATGTTGATTGGAATACTCTCTTTCAAATTCTAAAGGTGGCAGGGGTAAAATACAGGGAGCGAAAGGCTATTTACAATTTGTACGGAAACCAAATGGCAGTTGTAAGAGTTGAGGGGCATGAAAGGGAAGCTGTGGTTGGGAAGGGAGTAAGACAGGGTTGTAGCCTCTCCCCGATGTTATTCAATCTGTATATTGAGCAAGCAGTAAAGGAAACAAAAGAAAAATTCGGAGCAGGTATTAAAATCCATGGAGAAGAAATAAAAACTTTGAGGTTCGCCGATGACATTGTAATTCTGTCAGAGACAGCAAAGGACTTGGAAGAGCAGTTGAATGGAATGGACAGTGTCTTGATAGGAAGTTATAAGATGAACATCAACAAAAGCAAAACTAGGATAATGGAATGTAGTCGAATTAAGTCGGGTGATGCTGAGGGAATTAAATTAGGAAATGAGACACTTAAGGTGGTAAAGGAGTTTTGCTATTTGGGAAGCAAAATAAGTGATGATGGTCGAAGTAGAAAGGATATAATATGTAGACTGGCAATGGCAAGGAAAGCGTTTCTGAAGAAGAGAAATTTGTTTACATCGAGTATAGATTTAAGTGTCAGGAAGTCATTTCTGAAAGTATTTGTATGGAGTGTAGCCATGTATGGAAGTGAAACATGGACGATAAATAGTTTGGACAAGAAGAGAATAGAAGCTTTTGAAATGTGGTGCTACAGAAGAATGCTGAAGATTAGATGGGTAGATCACATAACTAATGAGGAGGTATTGAATAGGATTGGGGAGATGAGAAGATTGTGGCACAACTTGACCAGAAGAAGGGATCGGTTGGTAGGACATGTTCTGAGGCATCAAGGGATCACCAATTTAGTATTGGAGGGCAGCGTAGAGGGTAAAAATCGTAGAGGGAGACCAAGAGATGAATACACTAAGCAGATTCAGAAGGATGTAGGTTGCAGTAGGTACTGGGAGATGAAGAAGCTTGCACGGGATAGAGTAGCATGGAGAGCTGCATCAAACCAGTCTCAGGACTGAAGACCACAACAACAACAACATATAATTTTATAATGCAAACTTAAATGATATTACAAATATTTACTTCAATAATTTATCATTTGGTTCAACTCTTCTCATAACATTTCTTTAAACACATTTTCAGAAAATTAAGTGTTTACGACGATCGTCTTAATACGGCGATGCACTTGATCGACCGTCAGTGTCACGGCTTGAAGTGCAAATTACACGATCAAGGGCTAGGACCTGCAACCACTTAGATTTCACTTCCACGGTGTCCGATATTATTCTGCAGAGTCATCTTGCCACTAAGTCAATATAGATACTGAAATTCCTAACATTATTTTCACTGTCACGCATCGTCGTGTTAAGGATGGGCCGCTAATACAGATTTTACAAATGTATGTTGCTACTGTCATCAGCATAATCGCACTTTCGCACTTTTGGCTACATTATACCTTATGAACAAGATTTAAAAAATTAACTTTCAGGGAAAGTGTGGTATCGATAGTAACGATGCCACATAGTTCGAAAGGTTGGCACCACTACGAGAGACACTGACGACAGCACCCTCTAGCCGGCGCTGTCTAGCTCTACGAGCTCCGCGACTGCTTCGACCCATTTCATCAGGTGCAGACAGCCAGGACACTTAGCTTCAACATCGCACTACCGAGAGATTAGTACCTGTTCCGGTTCCTTACCCACGCGCTGCCTCCCAGGCGGGATACAAAAGAAAGAGCAATTATATGTACATACTCATAAAACGTAGTAACGTATCTCTAGGACAACCGCAGTGGATTCCGAAAACACTATAATTAGGAATTAAATTTGAACTTTTCTCATGTGGCATTTGGCAACAGCCTTGCCGCAGTGGATACACCGGTTCCAGTGAGACCACCGAAGTTAAGCGGTGTCGGGCGTGGTCGGCACTTGGAGTGTGACCATCCAGGTCGCCATGCACTGTTTCCATTTTTCGGGGTGCACTCAGCCTCATGATGCCAATTGAGAAGCTACTCGACTGAATAGTAGCGGCTTCGCTTAAGAATACCATCTTACGACCGTAATAGCGGTGTACTAACCCCACGCCCCTCCTATACGCCTCCTCCGCTGAGGATGACACGGCGGTCGGATGGTCCTGGTAGGCCACTCGTGGCCTGATGACGGACTGCTCATGTGGCATTCTGAAAGCACTAGATACAATCAGGCAACCAGATAAAACAATTCTTGACATCTGAAAAGCATGTGCCTCAGCACAACATTTACGATTATCAGGCAAAGTACGACTGTATGGGATATGAAACGAAATTTGGAACTGTACTAACTATATTTGAGTAGAGAGGAGGCAGAATGTTATTTAGATGGATACTTAGGTGCAGATGTTGTTGTAACATGAGCGTGCCTCAGGAAGTGTGCTGGGATCCTCGCAGTTAGTGTTGAATATTAATGATGTGGCTGACAATATTAATGGTAACCAAAGAATTTTCACAAATTTCGAAGATTACCAACATCCTGGCATGAAAATAAACGCCACAAGAAGCATAACTCCTCGATGTCGCTCCCATCACTTGTGGCTGTCGGAGCGTGTGGCGTGCGACGGTCAAGTTGCTGTCCCAGCAAAGTCTGGGACGTCTCCAGAAACGCTTTCGCTGCTCATCGGGCCTCAGTACGAAGTGGGACTCATCATCGAAGAGAATTGTCCTGTCAATGAGATTCCAGGTCGAGGACTTCGCTCAAGACGCACGGACAGCTGAGGAACACCAAAATCACTGTGGCCTGCCATATGGCCCGACAGCCGGGAGATATGGTCTGGGGTGTCATTTCATTTCATGTCAGCACCCCTTTGGTTGTCAACCGTGGCACACTAGCAGCAAAACGGTATTCTTGTTGTGGTCTTCAGTCCAGAGACAGTCTCGATGCTGCTCTCCATGCTATTCTATCCTGTGCAAACTTCTTTATCTCCGAATAACTACTGCTAGCTACATCATTCTGAATCTGCTTAGTGTACTCATCTCTGAGTCTACCGCTACGAGTTTTACTACTGACGCCTTAAGAATTTGAAGGAGAATATGTCCACGATATTCCATGCCCCGTTTTCTTGTACTTAATGGAAGAAATTTTGGGCTTACATTTCAGATTGATAATGCCCGCCCATATAGTTTCTGCTGCTTTTGTCAGTGCCTGCTAAACTCTAGCTTGACCAGCGAGGTCGTCGGATCTTCCCCCCCTCCCCCCCCCCCCCCCCCCCAAATGAGAACGATGGGAGCATTATGGCAGGGAGTTCCAACCACTTCGAGAGTTTGACAGTCTAACGTACCGACTGGACAGACGTCGGCACAATGTCCATCAGCTGGACATCTATGAATCAATGCCAAGCAATTAACTTCTTGCGTTAGGGGTAGAGTTGGATCAATGCATTGTTAAGTTCCTCAATTGGTGAAGCTCTTCCTCTTGAATAAATGATCCAACTTTTCTAAAACTGTAATCATTTGTTTGTTTGTACACACACATCACATCTAGCGATTTCGGTACCAGTGGTGAATTCCTTCGTAGAGCGTCGTTCTTCTCCTTTTTTCCATCGTGTAGGGTACATGTGATATAGCTTGGTCACACCGCTAATGCTTTGTTACGAAACGAAGTTTTTATAAGCAATAAAACAACAGCCTATGGTATGTCGAAGAACGATAGCTCCTACCTGTCTTTCTGTAACGTCTACACGTTCTCCCACCTTACTCCAGTGACTCCAAACTAAGTTGGAGGGTCACATGACCGCTATCACCAGCTTTCGAAGCTAACCTGCGTACTCTTGCTTGTGGGTGACTAACCTTTCTTCCAGTGAGCTTATATATTAATAAACCACTTGCCTGATAATAAAGGATCGCTGTTCAAACTTTGCATGGCAGTAATGAAGGTAAATTACACAACTACACGAGAAAAAAGTAAAGAAAAACAGTAACTTAGAACGATCGTGCACACCATCGGTGGGTATGTTAACCACTTGGGTTACTATATTTGGTTGAACTCGCAGCAGAGACTTCGTTACCTGGTCTGGTTGCTCTGCGTGTCAAATCGTGCGATATTCAGGTTTATGGTCCTTGCGGATGTGGCAGTCGCCCTAATTTGGACAGTACTGGTAAATATCAATACTTGATACTGATACAAGACCGCATTCCATAGATGTACGAAGTAGCTGGTTACTATGGAGATGGCAGACGATGATCTCCGGCAGTGTCCATTGAAGCGGCCGTAAGAATATTCAAATGAATAGTAGAGAACACCCCATAGATGCATTCCCAGGATGTAAATAAACGATATGCGTTGGTTTAAGTATTGATCTATACTAAATAGTTGTTGATCTTAATAAGCTAGATAACATTAAAAAGATTTATAAAATCTCACTATATTTTGGTAAAATGTACAATAAAAAAAACACTCTATGCACGTCAGTTTACAAATCGAAGAATGTCAGACGCCTTGTACGAAACTGAGTCATCGTTAGCAACTGCTGTTTTTAATTCTTCTTTAAATGGGTGCCTCAATTTGTTTTCCTCTGCCACCAGAAAAGCTAACGCACTAAACTTCCTCACTGCCAGTCCAAACAACCGGGCTTTTGTGTCTGTTAATTAACTGATCATCTTTGACTTTTGCTCATCCCAGAAACCATAAAATTTTCCCTTTTACTGTCAGACTGGTAGATCTAATTTTGCAGTCTATTCTGAACTGTCCTCGGAATCGTTGTTTCAGGAATGTTCAACTGAACACTGCCTTTCGTAAACTCCATTGCATTTCACATAACAGCTATCTGAAAATATGGCAGTATAGCAGTGTGTCCTAGAAGTCACAGAATAGTAGGAATATTAGGAAGTAAACACTAGGAAATAATGCTCGCTATCTGAGGCAGAACGGAACCTCGGTCCGTCCAGCCCCGATACATTCCGCCCCTACCTGTGAGGCCAGGTACAATTCCAAATCCTCAAAGCGCTTTGGAAAAAAAAATCTTCAAACCGCATTAAAATAAAAGGCCTAGCATGAGTTTTGAAATTCTAAGGAAGAGAAAAATATACATAAAGTGTTTTAGCTTAACGTTCAGACAAAGAGCTACTAATATTGCGATATTTACACGAAAAACAGGAGCAACCACATTTGTTGATGTTGTGGTCTTCAGTCCTGAGACTGGTTTGATGCAGCTCTCCATGCTACTCTATCCTGTGCAAGCTTCTTCATCTCCCAGTACCTACTGCAACCTACATCCTTCTGAATCTGCTTAGTGTATTCATCTCTTGGTCTCCCTCTACGATTTTTACCCTCCACGCTGCCCTCCAATGCTAAATTTGTGATCCCTTGACGCCTCAAAACATGTCCTACCAACCGATCCCTTCATCTAGTCAAGTTGTGCCACAAACTTCTCTTCTCCCCAATCCTATTCAATACCTCCTCATTAGTTACGTGATCTACCCACCTTATCTTCAGCATTCTTCTGTAGCACCACATTTCGGAAGTTTCTATTCTCTTCTTGTCCAAACTACTTATCGTCCATGTTTCACTTCCATACATGGCTACACTCCATACAAATACTTTCAGAAACGACTTCCTGGCACTTAAATCTATACTCGATGTTAACAAATTTCTCTTCTTCAGAAACGCTTTCCTTGCCATTGCCAGTCTACATTTTATATCCTCTCTACTTCGACCATCATCAGTTATTTTACTCCCTAAATAGCAAAACTCCTTTACTACTTTAAGTGTCTCATTTCCTAATCTAATTCCCTCAGCATCACCCGATTTAACTTGACTACATTCCATTATCCTTGTTTTGCTTTTGTTGAAGTTCATCTTATATCCTCCTTTCAAGACACTGTTCATTCCGTTCAACTGCTCTTCCAAGTCCTTTGTTGTCTCTGACAGAATTACAATGTCATCGGCGAACCTCAAAGTTTTTACTTCTTCTCCATGAATTTTAATACCTACTCCGAATTTATCTTTTGTTTCCTTTACTGCTTGCTCAATATACAGATTGAATAACATCGGGCAGAGGCTACAACCCTGTCTCACTCCTTTCCCAACCACTGCTTCCCTTTCATGCCTCTCGACTCTTATAACTGCCATCTGGTTTCTGTACGAATTGTAAATAGCCTTTCGCTCCCTGTATTTTACCCCTGCCACCTTCAGAATTTGAAAGAGAGTATTCCAGTTAACGTTGTCCAAAGCTTTCTCTAAGACTACAAATGCTAGAAACGTAGGTTTGCATTTTCTTAATCTTTCTTCTAAGACAAGTCGTAAGGTTAGTATTGCCTCACGTGTTCCAACATTTCTACGGAAACCAAACTGATCTTCCCCGAGGTCGGCTTCTACCAGTTTTTCCATTCGTTTGTAAAGAATTCGCGTTAGTATTTTGCAGCTGTGACTTATTAAACTGATGGATAGCAAACACATTATTTGTACGATATTTAAAGATATTATACATCGGCTTCATACAGTCAATAACCAAAACATTATGACCACTGGCCATCGCAACACTGGATGCCGCCTAGTGCCGCTGCGGGCACGTGACAAGGTAGCAAAAGTACCCAAGAGGCTCAGACACGTACGATAGATCACGTTAGCGGAGATATGGACTGCAAATGGGGATATCCATTGAAATAAGTGACTTTGACAAAATACAGATTATTATCGCGCAGAACCTGTGAACGGCGAAGCCAGTCGAATGTTCATGTGCTGCTATGGTGAGCATATATGGAAGAGGAAGGAGGACAGTGAAACAACCACAAGGAGCTAAATGGTTGAATATCCACGACTTTTCATAGAGTGTGGGATTCGGAGGCTCGTCTGCTCCGAAAAGCAGGATAGATGGTGACTTGCGGCATGTCTGCCGAAAGAGAATAATGCTGCTACGCAGAGAATGTGCTTTGGAGCACACCTTTCATCATACATTGTTGAACATGCAGCTCCGCAGCAGACCATCCCTACGTGTTTACATGTTGAGCAACGGCATTGTCAATTACAATCGCAGCTGGCACGGGACCATCGGGATTCGTCGATGGACACGCGCCGGCCCTTCGGATGTATCAAATTTTTGGTACGCTAGGTCACTGGTCGTCCCCACAAACGCCGGCCGTTGTGGCCGAGTGGTTCTAGGCGCTTCGGTCCGGAACCGCGCTGCCGCTACGGTCGCAGGTTCGAATCCTGCCTCGGGCATGGATGTGTGTAGTGTTCTTAGGTTAGTTAGGTTCTAAGTCTAGGGGACTGATCTCAGATGTTAAGTCCCATAGTGCTCAGAGGCATTTGAACCATTCGTCCCCACAAACGCCGTCATCGAGGTAAACGGCGGCTCTAAACGTGCAGCGGGATACAGACGCAGGCTGGTGCTAACAGTGTTATGCTGCGCTTGCATGGGACTAGTGGTAGTAATGCTGACGGCTGCGAATCACCCGCTTCCCTTCATGCTTGATGTCTTCCCTAACGTCGATATCTTTCAGCAGTATTATCATCTGCGTCTTGGAGCCAGAACCGTGCTACACTGGTTTGAGGGGCATTAAAGCGAACTCACGTTGATATCTCGGCGACCAAATGCGACTGATGTAAATGTATGGAACCCGTCTGGGTAACTATCAGGTCCCATCAGTGCGTACCCAAATCAGCGGCCAGTTATTAACGCGAATTACACGACCCGAGAGTAGACATCTAATATCACATACCTCCATAAACCTACTAATCAACTGTGGGATCCCTGTTACGCAAAATCAGTGATGTATTTCGTTCGAAAGACGGACGATGTTCAGGATGTTGTGGCTCATCGATGTGCAAAGCGTTTCGTCTGGACAACATTTCCTGAAAGTGATTGTAGAGTGCACCAATTTGGAGCCAATATGAACCCCTGGTTCCGTTCTGCGCCGTGATTCCGTCCTGCTCCGGCTTACCCAAAGTGATGACAAATAACCCACCTATTATGTAGTGATCTTACTTGTTATGTCAACTTTGGAAACTAACTGAAAGCGATGCAATGAAAGTGAAGAGCAGTCTAACCAAGTTTTGTCGCCTGCAGCTTCTGTTCCTTTGGCAGCAGCTGATGTAAACAGATGCAATACCGGCCAACAGTCATATTCCATCTCTAGTATAAACTTATTTTGTACGAACCGTCGGAAAAGTGTAATAAAATAAATCAGCGAAAACCCTTTACTACAACCACCCCATATTATTTATCTATCGTGACAAATGAATTTTCCTTTGTGATTGACAGATTCATGCATCTTGAAATATGCATAAATTTAATTGCTATAACTATTTTGCTATTTTTCGCTAGGTGATGGGCCAAATTTCCACAGTATGTCATGTGTTTGTATAACTAAAATATGGTTCAGATGGCACTGAGCAGTATGGGACTTAACATCTGAGCTCATCAGTCCCCTGGAACTCAGAACTACTTTACCCTAACTTACCCAAGGACATCACACACATCCATGCCCGAGGCAGAATTCGAACCTGCGACCGTAGCGGTCGCGCAGTTCCAGACGGAAGCGCCTAGAACCGCTCGGCCCAGGGGACGGTTTTGTATTACTACCTTAATTACGAAATGAAACTATAATGTTTGTCAGTAATGATACTGTTCCGCTATTTGAATTTGTGATAGATAGGGCGATGCCTTTTTAAACAGCCATCCCTAGTTATTTGTCTGTAAAACCATCGTTTAATTGTATAATGAGTGTTGGGATGATGGTTGGTGAGTAAGCCTTTTGGTAACTTTCGTTGAGTTTCTTTGTCTTGCTAACCCTCAGACTACTACAGACAGGCTGTCAGTATCAGCCAACTAAAATCCCGTTACTATGAAAAAGATCAGCCTCCATTATGCTACAATGTGATGAAACAACATCACATAGATCTTTTAATTTCATTTGTTTCATAAATTCGAGAATATATCGAGAGTATCGGAAAAAGATGTCGGTGAACATTTCATATACTCTAGTGCAGAATAACGAAAAGATAACGTTTTGTTACTGTTTGAAAAAGAATTTGATATCTGTTACATTATCTATTGCTCCACCCAGAGTAACGATGAGTAAGGCAGTAGTAAGTTCTTTATTTTTGTTTTTTTTGTTTTTGTAAACATTTCTGGAATACAGTGATCAATAGATTATTATATTTTGACTAAAGTTCAGTCTTGATCACACCATTTATGTTTCAATGACATAGGTAACCGGTTTTGGTTATTTTTACATACCATCATCAGACCCATGGCTCCCTTAGGATGGTAGGCGGAGCTCTCCTCAGCTGCTACGAACATCACGTGACTTCGTAGCAGCTGAGGAGAGCTCCACCTACCATCCTAAGGGAGCCATGGGTCTGATGATGGTTATGTAAAATTAACCGAAACCGGCTACTTATGTCATTGAAACATAAATGGTGTGATCAAGACTGAACTTTAGTCAAAATATAGTAGTAATTTATTTCAGAGATCTAAGGATAGTCAAATATTACAAATAAAGATGCTACAACGAAAACTTAAGGAAGAAAGAAGAAGTCAGGACGACAATATACTGTAGGGGACAAGGGGCTATTTTTAGGAAATACAGTGCGACATTGTGATTTAGTATGTTTCAGTGCGCGATGCTCCAGCCTCACGGCAAATGGCGGACGAAGGCCGGCCAGCACGTTATGCAGGTGACACAGTTTTGCAACGAGCGTCGGTGTGTGTGTACGTGCATGGCAGCCATCAGAGCGCAGCACTAGCAGAATTACGCAGGTGCGGGCTTCGTGTGGCACGGTTGCGTTAGCCAACTCATCGAGAACCTTCTAATAAACACGCCGCCGCGTAACCGGCGGATTCACCAGCGGCCTGCACTATTTAAGGGCGTCAGGGGTGGGTGTCGGCATTCCGTTCGACCGATTGGGCGTTCGGTCGCTGTCACGTCAACGTCATCAGTGACGCTGTCCCCGAGGACTGGCCGGCGGAAGGCGTTGGCCGCTGATGCACCGGCGACTCCCGGCATCGTCACGAGCAGCAGCGTCTGCAGGAGGCGAGCTGGGCCATGCCTCGTGCTGCTAACCTCTTACCGCCTGCACAGCCACTGACCGAGCGCGGCGTCGCATTCCCCAGACTGCGCGCATCAGCACGTCTCCACCACGACACGAGCGGTGGGGCTGAGCTACCGGAAAATGTATTAGGAGAACCAACAATAAAGAGGAAGACTGCTAAAAACAGCCACCTTCTTCTACCCAGCCATGCCCTACAACCTCGACCACGTCACCCGCTCCGGTCATCCTATTACAATACATAGATCTTGCCCGTCGAAGATTAATTATTTGAAACAATACAAAATTAAGATTTGTGCTACGCAATGATTGGCCAAGTGATGGTAGGGTAATGATGAATGGAGCAAATGGAGAAACATCAGGTCGCGATGCTAATACATACTTACGCTTTGCGAACTAAGATTATGTCAGCTTGAGTATCAGCATGTCCGTGGGTTTATATTGTGCTTGCAGAACATAGTTGGCCAATAATTACTAACAGACTGACTGATTTACATCACGTTATTACAAAAAATTTATTTCGTAATTGCATAAACGATCACTGCAGTAACATAATATCACTTTAATTTATATATAGCAATTTACTGGCATATCATTGCCGATACTAATCATTAGAATTATATTCTATTTTTATTCTTTTTATCTAGATTTTAATTCTGTTTTAGGAAGATTATTTTACCACCATTTAGTGGGATTCATTTTCTTCTAACCACTCCATTGCCTCATGACTTCTGCTGACCCAGCTGCTCTTGACCACAACACCTGGCTTCACCCTGCAGTTATCTGATCTACTTCCACCTATCATAACGTCCCAGATCTCCTGGTGCAATCCATTTGCCTTACCACTGTGCGGGTTCTCACTCAGGCGGGATATAGGTTACAGGATTGAAAAAACTACAACTGAACTCACCATGCTCTGTGTTGCCCCATGCAGATGTTGAATCTCAGCCAGCTCACGTTGACGAGCTACGCCTTATACTTGGAGACATAAGCAACAGAGAACCTGTCCCATGCCAAGAATTACTACCAGGTCCGTAGTTATAGATGGCTATGTCATTGTAACATTTAGTAGGTGTCAAAATGTATGGGTGGAGTAGGAGCATACATATTAGCAAGAGCAGCTTTTGCAAAATGGTAATGTAACCAGATAACTCTGCATGGAAACTGAGGCCAATAGTAGCATTTGCCAATGACGGCAATGTTGATAATCTGTGGCTCTTTTCATTCTGGTACGGCGACAGATCCTGGTTTTCTGTGATGATAGCGAGACTGGTAAGGGGAACTGCACAGAATAAAAAAAAAAGTTCCTGCTGAAGAATGTGGGGTATCGGTCAGATACATGTTGAGAAGTGCACTCTACTGGCCGAATGCAGTGGGGCGACGAGCGTTGTCAACTCAAACAATTGAAATGTTTCATAGTGTGTCAAGTACACAAAATGCCTTGTACCAATGATAAGATCTGGAGGACAGGAGAAAACATCAAGCTCCTAGTGTGGTGCCCAGCGTTAGGCCTGAAGGAGTATCCAAATTATAGTAAGGGCATCCCTAATTGTTCCTTAACAATTATACTGTTAGTGGAAGAGAGTTCCTGTGCATATGTAGGGGAATGCATTTCCGCTGGACATAAACGTAAATCTGTCACATAGTGGTGTTGCGTTTTTGTCTTCTACTACGCCCCCCCTCCCCCCCCCCCCCCCCCGGCCCCTCCCACGGTTAACCACGACAGAATCCAGATGGGTTGGGAATTTATTGGTATGTTTATTAAATTATCATTGGTTCGACCTCACGAGGTCTGTCGTCCAGGGTCGTCATAGTGAGAACTTGTTGCAGGGATGTACACAGAGGTGTCTTCGAATACAGTACACTTCCTCTCAGAGTTGCAGAGTGAGATATCTCCAATTTCAAACAGAACTCAGATGCCAGGACTGAAGAATTTGCAACCACTATTGTAGCAATCCTCAGATCTTGTTCATCAAATGATTCAAATGGCTCTGAGTACTATGGGACTTAATATCTTAGGTCATCAGTCCACTAGAACTTAGAACTACTTAAACCTAACTAACCTAAGGACACCACACACATCCACGCCCGAGGTAGGACTCGAACCTGCGACCGTAGGAGTCCTGCGGTTCCGGACTGTAGAGCCTAGAACCGCTCGGCCACCGCGGCCGGCATCTTGTTCATCACTAGAGTGGTAAGCATATGCTATATTTGCATTCACTGAGATGAGGCGAGCATCAACGTTGTGCTCTGTTGATCCATCTTTCACAGCCATCTATGCGATTAAGGGAAAGTACTCGCGCCTGTCCGCCATCCTGGGGCTAACTCATTAGCGTACTCCGCCACCAGTCGATTTATTTCTGCCATGTACCAACCTCCTGTGCCAATGCTCTATTACATGTTTACAATCACTTGTCCACAGACAATTTTATGTGCCCTTTATTCATTGGATAAAACCGTTTTGATGGCTCATAGCAGTAAATCTATTCGTTATAGTGATCTTTAGCTTCTTTTCGTAGTTTGATGGATTACGTTATCAATATGGTATATGTGAGCTGAAGTATAGGTATTTCGTACTTCATTAGCTCCCTGTTGGTAATTTAACGAGATGATTCACTTTCTTTGCACGACTTCGTTTACATTTAATTATAGTGTGCTTATGAGGGGAAAACGTTCTGTTACCTAATCTGCGATAAACATCTCGAAATAAAATACGCTGTTAAGAGACCAAATTTATGAGAGAAGACAATTAATTCGTGTCCATTAAAAGTCACTAAATGTTTGTGGCTTGACCTGTCTCGAAACAGCTCCCTAATTTCTCGAATCGACGTAAAAGTGTATGATTTTCACCTTTAAGGCACAACAGTTCCTCCACTAGGAAATTCAAGCGTATGCTTTCTTCTTCAAATATGACGCTACTACATCTTGCGCGTAACCATCACTCGACTAGTAGTCACTCATATAAATTTATTCGAGAACAAAAAAAAATAAATAGATAAATAAATAAAATAAAATAAAAAAATAAAATAAAGAAACACGAAACAAAATATTTTGTATCTTTCAAGCCACAACACCAGAAGTATAGGTTCCGGATGCAATACTCATGACATACGTAATGGAAAAAGAGAATCTATGTCTGGCTATATACAGAGGCATCTGTACACGCAGCTTAGGTGCCGTAAGTATTTTGTGACACGACTTCCATTCCTTTACCAGACACAAGCGACAATCATCATGAATTTACTAACAAATTCACTCAGCTGTATCAGAAATACGCTGACCTACAGACCGAAAAGCGAGTTGGGAGCCTAAATCCTAGCTAATGATGAGCTAAAACAGCTGATGAATCTCAGAGACACCGCACATCGGCGCTGAAATCTACTCCCTGTCCTGAAAATCATATCGCCTATTAGCAGATGCAGAATTAGTCCTTTATTCTGTGATAAATGATAAACTCAGACAGGTTCTGACATTAACGGACAACACAGACCAATTATCCTGTGCAAAAATCTGTGTTGTCCTGGCCAGCCAAAGTAAAAGCTGCAGCTGACACCATCATCCCAATAGAAGAAGTAAATCGATATTTCACATTACCTACAGCGACAGTTCGAGCGGAAACGACTCAAAACTTCTTTATAACTCCGTGGGGATAAACGGCGATAGTCACTAAAAGTTCTGTCTGAAGCAAATTACTGGCAATACCATATAGAAGTCCCTCAAGCGTATCTGATCGGTATTTATCGGACACGATGGTATCACAGTCCAAATAATGAGCTTCATTATTTAACAACTAAAGCCCACAGTAACAAATAACTTCAAGCTCATCTTACCCACAAGCGCTTTTCCTGCGACCTGAAAATAAGGCCTTCTCAACCCACTACCCAAAAAGGTCGTGGCCAGTGCACCCTCTGATAATCAGAGCCTACAATGTGTTGTCCACGGCCAGATGTTTAACTGCAGACTCACTACTAAATAAACACCAATGACGTTTCCACAAACATCGCAGCACAACATCGACAGTAACTAAAGTGACAGAGGACCCGAGTCAGCCATGGATAAGAAGTACGCGACTGTAATGTGCATCTTAGACTTTAGTAAAGCTTGTAACGCAGTCGACATTGGTATTTTACTTGCCGTTTAGCCAAAATTTCTCGTCAAGTACATTACAATGGTTTCGCCAGTAGCCGGCGTCTCGCCAATATTGCGTCAGTCCAGCAGCACGAAGCCGCTTTGGAGACTGAGTCAATGGTCCCCCAGGAATCGGTATTAGGTCCTGCTCTCCTTTCCATGTATATAAGTAAGGTATCAGCAGTTCTCTGTCCTCTGCTGATGACCCAGAATACAAAAGCAACAAACATTAAGACAGCTATCCAAAATTTCAGTGGTAACCTGCGTGCATTGCCGGAACAGACATGTAGTGTAGGCTTAAAGTTGAGTCCATAATAAACTGACGTGTTTTTGATTAGTCATTCTAGGCTTATTAGCCGAAATAACGGAAGACTTCAGCGTCTTTCATTCTAAACCGAATAAATATCGATAACTGTACCTCTAAAATGTTTGGGAGCGATATTGGGTCAAAAGAAAAACTGGTCTGAGAACGTAGCCGTAATGTGAATGGAGGAATCTGTATCCCTTCATGTTCCACAACACTTAAAAAGTCTTCTCTTATGAATGAAAAAAAGTTGTACAAATGTTTATACGCCTAATGATTAATAATAGCAATATAATCCTGCAATTTCTTTCTCAGAAGCGCTAGCGGCTCCTGAAACTGGTGAAGAACGCCTGCGGTCGATATATTTGTATATCTGACGTTAGACTCCACCTCATTCCAAGCACCTTAGCATTACTAACCTAGCTATTAACAGTCTAGAGCCGAGTTTCCATCCACTGTATGTACTCAGCCGATTAATGAATGTACTCAGTCCCTTATATCTCCCCCGACCGTAACACTCCTGTCTGAACAACACAGCAGAAACACTCGTTACCATCATTACACACTCCCTTCTGTACCACTCCATCACATTCCACTCCTTTTTTGGTAAACATTTTTGGAAAGCAGTGACCAATTAATTGCTATATTTTGACTAAAGTTCAGTCTTGATCACATCATGTATGTTTTAATGATATAGGTAACCGGTTTCGGTTCTATCTGTAAAACCATCATCAGACCTGTGGATAAATATTAAGAAATACTAGATACCAATCTTTAAATGAAAGTGTCTAATGATGTCAAAATTTAAAAAGATAAAATTAAATTAATTATACCCATGGCTCCCTTAGGATGGTAGGCGGAGCTCTCCTCGCTGCTACGCAGTCAACTGATGGTTATGAGTGCTGAGCGAGAGCTTAAATATGCAGAGGCTCCGCCTACTTCCTGTCACACTACTTCACAACTGCCAATCAGCGTTCATAATATGACGCCATCGTCAAAGTATAAAAGTAGGAAATACACTAATAACATAAAATTGATTCATTTATATGTCTGATTAACAGATAGTAAGTATGTCTACAGCTTATTTATATTTTGGATAAAAACTGTGAACTACGATGTGTAATAGTTGTGCCCTCTATGGGCAACCTTAATGCTATTACTGTGCCAGTTACATCATATATGTGAAAGTCCTTGGCGTTGTGGTATATATCGATTATACCGAGTCGCCTACATCACAATTGCATCTTTGTTGGATGCTGCAGAATCGTCTTATTTTAACTGTAGTTTTTATAGCAATATTCTTTATAGCAGTAGGGTAGCAGCCAAGAGTACATTCCACATTATGCATATCTAAATAACTGATGAGACTGCTGTTTAAATTTTTTAAAATGTTTTTAAAATCATCGATCTAATAGTTTTCATAACAATCAATGTCAATTTAATAATTTTTTTAAAGTTGTGCAGCATATTTTACATACATTGCTTTTGCCATGGGTATAACTAGTCTTATATTTTTAAAAAACAAAAGAGTAGATGCTTTTATTATAAAATTCCGTCAAAAAGGTCGTAATAATATTTTTCGCGAAAATCTAATTGTTCATTGAGCAGCATTGATTATTTGGTTTTCAAATGAGCATATATCTCGATTTCATCTAGCATATTCATAAGTAAGCCTTTATTTGCATAATGAAGAACTTGTAAATTCTGTTGTACTGTCCCCTCCGCATGATTATTGAATGCTATATGATGGCCAAATACAGACTTTGTTCGTGAGGTACCCGACGTATGTTCTTTGTACCTTACTGCAAAATTTCGACCTGTTTGGCCGATATATATTTTCTCACAGTCTCTACATTGAATCTTGTACACTCCTGATCTGGTAGATTTTCCATTATCTTTACTTACTTAATTTTTGTTGTAAAGTTAATGGCGGCCGGCCGGAGTGGCCGAGCGATTCTAGGCGCTTCAGTCTGGAACCACGCTACCGCTACGGTCGCAGGTTCGAATCCTGCCTCGGGCATGGATGTGTGTGATGTCCTTAGGTTATTGAGGTTTAAGTAGTACTAAGTTCTAGGGGACTGATGACCTCAGAAGTCAAGTCCCATAGTGCTCACAGCCATTTTGAACAGTTAATGGCATATCTGCGAAAGCAACAAAGATGTCAACCTTCGTTCCTGTACGCACTCCTTAAACACCTGTATCTAAGTATCCTTCTCCTAACTAGTTATTCTTCATTTCCCAAAGCACTAAGCTGATCCAGTTTATACAAATTTCCCTTCTCAGAACTCACTCGCTAAGAAAAACTCACGTTTGGACTCTATAAATACAGTTAATATCTTTCGCTATTATCATTATTATTATTAGCAGCCGCAGCAGCAGTAGAAGTAATATGTTAGAATTAACATTTTCAGTTCTTAGACACTACAAAGAGGCAGTACACAATAGATATTTGCAATGCTTTTACATACGTGTCAAATCACTATTAATTATATTAATAACATTAAATGATGATGGCGTCCTCTTGGGTAAAATATTCCAGAGGTAAAATAGTCCCCCATTCGGATCTCCGGGCAGGGACTACTCAAGAGGACATCGTTATCAGGAGTAAGAAAACTGGCGTTCTACGGATCGGAGCGTGGAATGTCACATCCCTTAACCGGGCAGGTAGGTTAGAAAATTTAAAAAGGGAAATGGATAGGTTGAAGTTAGATATAGTGGCAATTAGTGAAGTTCGGTGGCAGGAGGAACAAGACTTTTGGTCAGGTGAATACAGGGTTATAAACACAAAATCAAATAGGGGTAATGCAGGAGTAGGTTTAATAATGAATAAAAAAATAGGAGTGCGGGTAAGCTACTACAAACAGCATAGTGAACGCATTATTGTGGCCAAGATAGACACGAAGCCCACGCCTACTACAGTAGTACAAGTTTATATGCCAACTAGCTCTGCAGATGATGAAGAAATTGATGAAATGTATGATGAGATAAAGGAAATTATTCAGGTAGTGAAAGGAGACGAAAATTTAATAGTCGTGGGTGACTGGAATTCGAGAGTAGGAAAAGGGAGAGAAGGAAACTTTGTGGGTGAAAATGGATTGGGGGAGAGGAATGAAAGAGGAAGCTGTCTGGTAGAATTTTGCACAGAGCATAACTTAATCATAGCTAACAATTGGTTCAAGAATCATGAAAGAAAGATGTATACATGGAAGGACACTGGAGATACTAGAAGGTATCAGATAGATTATATAATGGGAAGAAAGAGATTTAGGAACCAGATTTTAGATTGTAAGACGTTTCCAGGGGCAGATGTGGACTCTGATCACAATGTATTGGTTATGAACTGTAGATTAAAACTGAAGAAACTGCAAAAAGGTGGCAATTTAAGGAGATGGGACGTGGATAAACTGACTAAACCAGAGGTTGTACAGAGTTTCAGGGAGAACATATGGGAACAATTGACAGGAATGGGGGAATGAAATACAGTAGTAGAAGAATGGGTAGCTCTGAGGGATGAAGTAGTGGATGCAGCAGAGGATCAAGTAGGTAAGAAGATGAGGGCTAGTAGATATCCTTGGGTAACATAAGAAATATTGAATTTAATTGATGAAAGGAGAAAATATGAAAACGCAGTAAATGAAACAGGCAAAAACGAATACAAACGTCTCAAACATTAGATCGACAGGAAGTACAAAATGGCTAGGCGGGGATAGCTAGAGGACAAATGTAAGGATGCAGAGGCTTATCTCACTAGGGGTAAGATAGATACTGCCTACAGGAAAATTAGAGACCTTTGGAGAAAAGAGAGCCACTTGTATGAATATCAAGAGATCAGATGAAAACTCAGTTCTAAGCAAAGAAGGGAAAGCAGAAAGGTGGATGGAGTGTATAGAAGGTCTATACAAGGGCGATGTACTTGATGAGAATATTATGGAAATGGAAGAGGATGTAGATGAAGATGAAATGGGAGATACGATACTGCGTGAAGAGTTTGACAGAGCACTGAAAGACCTAAGTCGAAACAGGGCCCCGGGAGTAAACAACATTCCATTGGAACTACTGACGGCCTTGGGAGAGCCAGTCCTGACAAAACTCTACCATCTGGTGAGCAAGATGTATGAGACAGGTGAAATACCCTCAGATTTCAAGAAGAATATAATCATTCCAATCCCAAAGAAAGCAGGTGTTGACAGATGTCAAAATTACCGAACTGTCAATTTAATAAGTCACAGCTGCAAAATACTAACGCGAATTCCTTACAGACGAATGGAAAAACTGGTAGAAACCGACCTCGTGGAAGATCAGTTCGGATTCCGCAGAAATGTTGGAACACGTTAGGCAACACTGACTCTACGACATCTTAGAAAATAGATTAAGGAAAGGCAAGCCTACTTTTCTAGCATTTGTAGACTTAGAGAACGCTTTTGACAGTGTTGACTGGAATACTCTCTTTGAAATTCTAAAGGTGGTAGGGGTAAAATACAGGGAGCGAAGGGCCATTTACAATTTGTACAGAAACCAGATGGCAGTTATAAAAGTCGAGGGACATGAAAGGGAAGCATTGGTTGGGAAGGGAGTGAGACAGGGTTGTAGCCTCTTCCCGATGTTATTCAATCTATATATTGAGCAAGCAGTAAAGGAAACAAAAGAAAAATTCGGAGTAGGTATCAAAGTCCATGGAGAAGAAATAAAAACGTTGAGGTTCGCCGATGACATTGTAATTCCGTCAGAGACAGGAAAGAACTTGGAAGAGCAGTTGACCGGAATGGACAGTATCTTGAAAGGAAGATATAAGATGAACAAGAACAAAAGCAAAAGGAGGATCATGGAGTGTACTCGATTTAAGTCGGGTGATGCTGAGGGAATTAGATTAGGAAATGAGACACTTAAAGTAGTAAAGGAATTTTGCTATTTGGGGAGCAAAATAACTGATGATGGTCGAAGTAGAGAGGATTTAAAATGTAGTCTGGCAATGGCAAGGAAAGCGTTTCTGAAAATGATAAACTTGTTAACATTTAGTATAGATTTAAGTGTCAGGAAGTCGTTTCTGAAAGTATTTGTGTGAAGTGTAGCCACGTATGGAAGTGAAACATGGACGATAAATAGTTCGGACAAGAAGAGAACAGAAGCTTTCGAAATGTGGTGCTACGGAAGAATGCTGAAGATTAGGTGGGTAGATCACATAACTAATGAGGAGGTATTGAATAGAATTGGGGAGAAGAAGAATTTGTGGCACAACTTGACAAGAAGAAGGGACCGATTGGTAGGACATGTTCTGAGGCATCAGTGGATCACAAATTTAGCGTTGGAGGGCAGCGTGGAGGGTAAAAATCGTAGAGGGAGACCAAGAGATGAATACACTAAGCAGATTCAGAGGGATGTAGGTTGCAGTAAGTACTGGAAGATGAAGAAGCTTACACAGGATAGAGTAGCATGGAGAGCTGCATCAAACCAGTCTCAGGACTGAAGACAACAACAACAACAACATCATTTTCTTGCTATTTAATGTATTAAAATTACTTTCATTTTTCAAGTAACTATGTCTAAAAATGTACTCACTGAGTGAAGCCCCTATTTAATGTAAGAGAGCGACGAAGATCAAAATCCACTCAGGTTGTTGTCTTCGTACGAGGGCATGCATACTTTTCACTGGTCTGCGTTAGGGCAAAATCCCTGGAAGAAGTTACAAGCTTTCTACAGGTTGATGAACAAGAAAGTACTGCAGATGAGTGTAATTCCAGCGATATACTGTATGCCACACATTTGTTCGATGTATGCTAATTTAATTTGTATTACAGAGAGTTCACAGTAGCCGTTAAAATAGGTCCGCCACCCTTTCGACATTTTCGCAGAGTTGATATTACGCTTCCAATTAACTTTTTGATTATCTACACAGCGGACGTGAACAGCATATTATGCACCGTTAGCTGACTCCACAAAGCTATTCTTGGGTTGAAATTTATAATTTCCCCTCTGACAACTACATGTGAATTTCTGGTAGTGACTGCAGATGTTTACTTTCATGGTGTTAATGCCCCACCTATTCATTTTCCATACCGGTGCTTCGTTCTAAAGAAGTACACTAGATCAGTGGTACCTGTTTGCTGATCCAAGGAAGACCGTCAGTGACAACGTGGCGTAACTAGAATCGTATGATAAATGACTGAAGTCGCTTTTACGTCTGTGAGCTTTGTGTTACTTTTTGGTTTCAATTCTTGGGAACGATTTCACATCTTTATCGTAAGGATTTTGATATTACACTTGCAGAACCGATTTCCGTTTATGGTATGGTTTGCACTTTGCTTTCGAGAGGTTCTGTGACGACAGAATAACTAATGGAAATTGAAAGTAAATGAACCTCTCGGTAGCGAGAGATTCAGAGAATGACATTCGTGAAAGGCTGATCAACGAGTAGCTAAAGTAGAACTACGAGATCTTGCTGAAGAATCTAACAAGTGTCGCATTCAGTAAATACCCCTACACGCGTGTGTAGTTCGTCCACTCAAAATATTCACAATCGTAATCGTCGTTTCGAAACGCCTGTGAACAGACTTTAATTCGTGTTATCGATTAACAACCATAAGTAATAGAACGGTGGGAATGCGTGCAGAGATTTGAAACGATGCGCTCGATGACGGGGAGAGATATATTTTTCAAAAAAATTGTAATATGGCGTTGCTCTTCAAAACCCTGCTGTCCGTCGGTACCTCGGACATAGAGAACTCTACAATTATTCCTTGATTGTGTGCAGAAATTCTCTTCTTCTGAACGACTGACTCGGTACTACTTCTATATAATTTTCAGTGTGTCTGAATGAAGGTTATCGAACCACTCACGGATTAGATCACATTATCAATTATGGGAGGTATTTTTACCGCGCCGGATCCTTCTTTAAATACCTCGTTGCCCACTCGCAACGTAGACCCTAATACTTCATCCTCTCACGACACCGGAACCTGCAGCAAATCTCTTCATTCCAAAAGCTTTTGATAATCAACGACGCTTACACACTTTTCTTGTTCAACTTTAATGTTCATTACACAGACTCGAATCAGTCCACATAACTTCACAGTACCTTGATGAAAGCGACTCAACTGCGTTTACAGAACAGAAATACAAATTATGTTTCTTAACATGTATTTAGAAGTGGAAAGGTTAGTCTGTGTAATCGCTTGTTTCTAGCAGTTGAATGATATTATATACCAATTGCAGGCGATGTTTAAAAATATCATCTCCACTGTAAAAGCTTTTTTTGGTTACTATTTCCACAGCCATTGTTACATATACTACAAAAAAAATACTTCAGAACACTAATGTCATATCTGTTGAAGTCAGTAACTTATCTACCGCGCGGGATTGGCCCAGCGGTCTGGGGCGCTGCAGTCATGGACTGTGGGGCTGGTGCCGGCAGAGGTTCGAGTCCTCCCTCGGGTATGGATGTGTGTGTTTGTTATTAGAATAATTTAGGTTAAGTAGTGTGTAAGCTTAGGGACTGTTGACCTCAGCAGTTAAGTCCCATAAGATTTCACACAGATTTTTGAACAGTAACTGATGTACATCTAGAGCCCCCGAAAGCCACCATACGGTGCATGTTGGCGGGTACGTTGTAACACTTGTAGCTAATTCCCTTCGTGTTCCACCCACCAATACAGCGAATTTAAACGACCCTCTATATACCTCCATATGATCCATAATTTCTCTCATCTTCTCTTCGTGGCTTGTATGCGGAATGTTCCTTGGCGGCAGTAGAATCGTTCTACAGTCAGCTTCAAATTCCGTTTACCTAAATCTTCTCAATAGCGTGACTCGTAAAGGACGTCGCCTTTCCTCCCGAGATTCCCATTTGAGTTCCCCAAGTACCTCCGTCTTACTTGCATTTTGACTGAACGAACCGCTAACAGATCCAGCACCCCTCCTCTGTCTTGATTCAGTTTTTGTGGGGAACCCAGAGAAAGAAGCACTACTCAAGAACAGGTCGCTCTAGTGTTCCATATGCTGTTTCCTTTAGGGATGACTAAACATAAGTCGGCCATTGGCCTTCCCAACTGCACTGGTAACATTTCATATAACTTTGCAGTGTTACTCCTAGATATCCAGTCGACATAACTATACCAAGTAGCATACCACTGACGATGCCTGCTGTATTCGACTATTAAGAAATTGTTTTTCCGAGTCATTTGTTTTAACTCACACTTTCTGCGTGTAGAACAAGCGGCCACTCGTCACACCAACTTTGTCTATCAGATCTTCTATATTCTTACAGTCACTCACCAACGACACCCTCCTATACAACACACCATCATGAGCAAACATCCGCAGATTACTGCTTACCCTGTCACGCCTGGGGCGCTCCTGACAATACCCTTGTCCCTGGTCAATCTACTAGCGTACCGTACGAAAACCACAATGCTTAACAATTGCGACGTTTCGAGGGAGTGCTGCGCAGATCTTCCATGATATATGCTCACATACATGCGTATCTGCGCCCACTGTTATGTGGGCTGATACAAGTGACTAAGTTATTGAATTATCGTGTTGAAACCACTTTCACAGCCACCTCTGTGCCGCGATTTATCCACTGCAGCAATTATATGGGCGCTGTAAACTACCGTTCTTAGGAAAGAAAGACCTATACAGAACACGGAAGTGAAGTTGCTAAACACGTCATAAGATGATAAAGCACGTATCAGAAATATACCAAAACATGTACCGTAGAAGGAAGGACATAACTAAATAATAGAAGGTTGGCTGAACTTGTAAAAAGAATGGACCCAGAAAGTTTTCCAGGAAAATTAAGTAACTGTAAGCTGTGTTTGAAAACATGATGGGAAATTTAATTTTTTTGAAACAATTTGATTATTCGTCCACTTCAAAGTAGTCACCATTAGACAGTACGTATTAATGTGAAAGCTCTTTCCAATCCGAACTCCTGACAGTAGCCTTTTGAAATAGCATACATCGTTCTCAGTGATGCTCCTTAGATCACATTTATTCATGTAACAGGCGCCTTTCTAAAGCTTTATTCGCACTGGGAGTGGGAAAATGTCACTTGCGGATATTTTTGAGGAATATGTTAGATTTTTGCTCGTTCCAGTATTGTTTTTGGCCAAACGTTCACAGGAGGCACCTAAGTAAGAAGAGGTGGATTATCGTTTCGCCATCAGTACGGGCGTCGTTTCGGGTTATTTCACGAAAACAGTAGTACTTTTTACCGATCGTCGACCTTGTAGTGAAACCTCAAAGTACACAAATCCGTTAAAAACGAAGGACACTACGAGCGGTACCTTGATATTTGTCCGCACTAGTTAACTTTATTTCTGTCTTGGCTGTACAGAATGCATCGACTAGGATGACTGAGCCTTAGTGTCAACGTCACATCTGTAAATAAGTATTTCATCAGCTGTTATGACACGTTTAACTAGTTGTATGGTATCTGATGAAAAGTATCCGGACACTCCTATGTACTGTGAAATTGACCACTGTGTCACGAAAGACGGCCCCGGCAATGGGAAGAAAGGTGCGCTGAGTACCTTGTGCGTAGAGAAGCAATAACAGGAGATATCTCAGTAACCTCTACCGTGGACTAGTCGTTGTTATGTCACTGTCAATCAGAGACATTCAAATCCTCTGCCGAAGACGACTGTTCGTTATATGATTGTGAAGTGGAAACGCGAAGGAACAACAACAAATCTTAGCCAAGACCAGCCTTATGCCATGACGGACAGGAATCGACGTGCATTGCCGAGGGTGGTTGTAAGACCTCGCGAGAAATCAGCAGAAGGAAGCACTCCTGAGTTCCAGAGTGCTAACTTCAGTGCTGCAGCCACAATGATTGAGGGCTTAAAAAAGAACTGAGCCCCATGTTCGAGTTGGCTACTATAAGTCACACATTTCATTATTCAGAGCTGAGCGACTGTTGAGGTGGTCCAAAAAGTGAGAGCACTGAACAGTGGATGTGTGGAAAGGTGACTGACGCTATAACCTGTGGAAATCCTACAGAAGTGGTGGGATTTGGCGAATTTCCAGGGAACTTCTTCTGCTCTCATATTTAGTGTTAAGAGTTAAGTATGGAGGAGATGGTGTTGTCGTTTTGGGGGTGTTTTTCTTGGTTAGAATATGGTTCCGTTATTTTGTTTAAGAACACGCTAAATACTGAAGGGTTTCTTTCTTTCTTTCTGTGGACCTTCGTCGCGCTTCAACGTGGTGTCGACCGTGTTATTAATGATTTGGCAGTGTTAGTTACAGAGGGTGGCCGGATGTTCTTACTGCCGCCACCCTGAGCCCCCCTGGGACGTAAGTAGTGTACCCCAGCTTTCTGTATCTAGTGTAAGCCATGAAATGGTGCGAACTTGTGCAAATGTCTGTGGGTCGTGTAGCTGAGGCGGAACGTGGGTACCAGCCCAGTATTCACCTAGCGGGACGTGGAGAACCGCCTGCAAACCACATCCAGGCTGGCCGGCATATTTGCCCTTGCCGTGGATTCGATCCAGGGCCGGCACACCTTCCCGGATCCAGGAAGCAGCGCATTAGCACTCTCGGCTACCCTGTCAGGTACGATAAATACTGAAGGGTATGAACACAATTTGCAGTATTCTATACTACGTACAGAAGAGGAACAATACGAATACCGTGATCATATCAGCAAGAAAACAACGCTTTCTGAAAGCAGCAGAGTGGAATGTGGACAATAACATTCCTGAAATGGACTGGTCTGCAGAATACCAACTTGTGCCCTGTGGGACACCTCTGAGAGGATTTAGATCGCCGCTTTCCAGACCTCAGTGTTCTTCATCAGTACCTTTGCTGGTTTCAGCTCACAGTGAATATTAGGCTGTCATTCCTCCGAACTCATTCAAACACCTCGCTGAAAGTGTCACCAATAGAATTCGAGAAGCCATAATTGCGGAATGTCGACATATCCCATATTAATGTCTATTAATAGGAGTCCGTATACTTTTGAGCAGATACTAGGAGTCCGTATACTTTTGAGCAGATACTAGGAGTCCGTATACTTTTGAGCAGATAGCTTGTATCGTATGTGACTTCCTGACTACGCCAACTCGCATCCGCCACTCTTTTGTTTCAAACGAAACATTTTTGGAAAATATTTCACACTCAAAACATCGGACAAAATTTCATTACGAGAGCCTAATAATACACCAAAATCATCAGTGACGTCTCCAGCCGCGCTTCTGGGTTCGTTCATAATAATTACTAGCACCTGTCACACAGTTTCATTCGTTGATTTTATGGTGTGCTGAGGCGCCTGTGGGGCCTCGTCACCTTCAACGCCTTCGCGACTATCTTAGAAACGTTTATTATCACTCGTTAAACGTTATTTTAGTCATAGGAGACTCGCCAAAAGCAATTTTTAATATCGGTAAAACGTTGCTGTACTTTATTCCAACCTTACAGAAACATTTAATACAAATTCTACGACCCCTTCCGGTTAAAAAAAATCGCAAATATTCCGAAACCACATGTTACCATTGTCACAGCTGAAAACGGACTCACTATCTAATATGGCTAAGACTCTCTATGAATGTTACAAACGCGAGAATTTTACACGAAAATTATAAATAACGGAAAATATCTTGGAACGCCTAGAGAAACATTGCAAATTATTCTTTTATTTCATCAGTCTTCTGATTGGTCCGATGCGGCTCGTCATGAGCTCCTCTCCGCCAGCAACCTCTTCACTTGCACGCTTCGTCTTCAATTATCTCTGGGGTGTATTCCAGTGTCTGTCTAATCCATACAACTTTTTCCTTCAACAGTTCCGTCTAATACCATGAACGTTATTTCTCGAGGTCTTAATATATGTCCTATCATAATGTCCCCTCTTCTTGTCAATGTTTTTCATTTGTTCCTTTGTTCAGCGATTCTGCAGACAACCTTCTCATTCTTTATGTTGTCAGTCCTCCTAATTTTCCATGGTCTTCGTTGCACTACATCGCAAAGGCTTCCATTCTCTTCTGTTCCCGTCTTCTCACTTTCCCTTATTCCACTAGCACACGATGCTATTCTCTAGATGTACATTCTCAGAAATCTTTCCCCTTATTCAGAAGTATCCTTGGTACCAGTAGACCTGCGTTGGCAAGGAATGCCCTCTATGCCTGCGGTTACCTCTTTATTTGTCCTTGCTTCGTCTGTCATAATTTTTTTATTTTTTTCCCGAAGGTAACGGAATTCCTTAATATTGTCTACTTCATGATCACCAATATTGATATCAAGTTCCACGTCTGCTGCTTCTCGTTACTTTGGTGGCTTTCCGGTGTACTTTCAAGCCAAGTTTTGTACTCATAAGAACACTAATAGGCTGTGAATAGCGTTATGCTGGAAATGAAGGAGAAGAGTGAATGAAGTGTCCCGGTAGGTTTCCAAGTCGTTGCGAAGTTCTGACTTAGCGGTGAGTGGTACATCAGCGTCACGAATTACTGTTATCTTGGAATAAAACTAACTCTTCGCCTCAGAAAATGGTGCATAGAAACACACCACCTTAGCAGGGTGTAAATTCACTGCCCTGCGAAGTGCCGAGTTGGTTAGTAGGGGGACAATATTGCGGTGATCAAGAGGTACACATCTCCTTGATCTCGTAGTAAACTGCGGGCCGTGCCGCTTCCTATCGATAAATCGATAACTAGATCGCAGTAGCGGGGCACGGTCGTTGGTGGTTGTATGCGCAAGGAGCTTTGACCGGCACGAAGGCTGACAGAATTTGCGGGCCGAATTCGAGGGAGCACTTGCGGGGTGCGAGGCCGGGTTACCTCCGCTGTCCGAGGAACCGATAGCAGGGGGTTTTACAGAGAGCGGACCTCATCTTGTGGAGGTAGCGTTTTTGGTTGGCTGTGGTGCAGATGGGACTCTGGAACTGTGCCGGCGCAGAGCATGTGGTGATTTTGAGCGTCACTTCTCTACCGATTCATCACGTATCTTTGGTAGACACTTTCTCTGGCTTGCGTGCCGTGTTTCGTTAATGCTGTAGCGGTGAGAGGATATTCACCTGTCAAATAACTGTTAAAATTCATAGTGAACCTTCTATTTTTCTTTATTCTGCACAACTCGCTACAATTTTCGGTCAAATTTTCTTTGTCGAGCCATTCTGATATAAACGGCAGGAAAGCTACACAATGATTTGGACGACAGTAGTTTGTTTTCTCGAGCTCACCATAGTAGTACAAACTTTTTACCGTAAGAACGCTGTACAGTAGTTTTCGTAGGGAACCAAAGTTCATAGACACATTAAATATGTATTGAAAAACCAATTGAAAAACTTTTTGAATGTTAAGGATTTGGTTGTTACTATGAAGCTTGGCTGACTTCAGACACCTGTTAATATTTGACAAATTACTTAGTTCCTTAATTGTTTTAAAGATATCGTCGATTCACAAAATCAGTCAAGTTGTCCTGCAGAGATACAGAGAGAAGCAAACAGAATGAATATTTATTCACGGCCGGCCATTACGACTGTTGGCCATGCAACTTAAAATAGCGATGGATCCGAAAAATAAAATCGATGTTAAAGCTTCGGATTCCTGGGCATATCGCTTCAAGAAGCGAAATAACCTTGTTGACAGAGCAATAACCGAAACAGTCGGCAGGAACTGGCCGGATAATAATTTCTCACAGGCGTGCAGTGATTTTGTTGCGAAGATTCGCCACCTCATCGTTACAAAAGGCATTCCACCAACTCATGTCTTCAGTGCTGACAACAGTAAATTAGACCAAGAGTTACACGTCTATCGAACCCTACGAACAACAGCTGTTCGCACTATTGTGGTATGAGTCTCTGTAACACAGCACAGTCTAATGATTATGCCTGTGATTTAAAATGGAAGCCGAAATATTGCGGTCAATTTAAGTGCTTTTATCCTCCTTTTAGCCTCTGGATAATTCCCGCCGTAGTAGCCGGCAGCTTTTTATCTCACATAAGAGACAAAATCTTTATCGGGAGGCAGGAGGGCATTTGACATCGCGATAGTTTTCTGGCCTTGCAGTCTTTTTCCCTATATCAGATCAGCACTCCTCTTTCCAATAACTTAGTTAAGTATGCTTTTTATAAGGACATGGCCCTAAGATTTCACAGTTGTTCTGGTTGTGACAAAACCTTCCAGAAAATATATGGGTTTCCGGCAAAGCGGTTTCAATGGAGAGAAGGTTTACTTGTAAGACTTTAAACAGTTTAAGATAATCCCTATTTACATCTAAATAAACTCAACGTGTGGTCTACGATGAAACGTTTTAGTCTATAACAGAATTAAAAGTATGTAAACAATAAACAGATTCTACATTTTGTTGTGTTTGCCAACTGTGTCACAGCCTTTTGCAATGCAGCTGCACCACACGTTGTTTCATATCCCGTCGCAGCAATAAGAGTTACTCATGATGCCACAGCGCGGCCAGAGACCGATGGCAGAGTCGTTACGCCTACACACCACCTAATTGTTACGAGAGGTCAGATAAAAAACGGAGAAATAACAGGGCGCCGTAATGAGCCATTTGTGCGTCGGCCATGTCTCTGGCGTCCGTTGTTATGATGGCTGTGACAGTATTTATGCCTGCCATTTTGGCAAGAACGACTGTGGGTTTTTAACACTGTGGACGATGGGCACTGTTTTCACGTAATGTCGTCGATTCTGTATGTGATATGTTTGACCACATTAAGAAGATACAATGGCGTGCACTTCCTTGTAACGGTCTTTAGGTGTAATTCGTCGCCCGCGCAGTGACTAGAAACAGGCCAACTTTGTGTCGTCTGAGATCCAAAAACGCCAAATGTGTTTGAATGTTCCACAAAACTAACAAGCTGTTAATCATTCACAGATTTTAAAATTATGTACATGAACTGCTAGTATAGTACATAATCAAAAACTGAAGCGCGATTCTGAGTAGTCTCCCATTATTAGCTGATTTTTGTGTGTATCAGATGGATTGCACGTAAATAGTTAATCTGTCTACAGCTTATAATCTACATTTATGTAACATTTCAACTGAATTTAGGTTGTTTAGTGTGCGGGATAAATCAAACGTAGGTTTATTGGAGTACTATACTACACGTTCTTCATAGTGACACAATAGATTTACTAGAGAACTGCTTAAAGTAATCGATCACACCTACTTTGCCGGCCGGTGTGGCCGTGCGGTTCTAGGCGCTTCAGTCTGGAACCGCGTGACCGCTACGGTCGCAGGTTCGAATCCTGCCTCGGGCATGGATGTGTGTGATGTCCTTAGGTTAGTTAGGTTTAATTAGTTCTAAGTTCTAGGCGACTGATGACCTCAGAAGTTAAGTCGCATAGTGCTCAGAGCCATTTGAAACACACCTACTTTGTGATGATTTAAATCACTATCAATGACATCACATATTACATCATTGTGCTATTGTACATGAGGCAGAGTGCAAGTATTCGAATCATGATAATAGGCTATAAATTGATTATTAATTAATTAACGAATACAGGAAGATTTAGACGCCATATACTACCGTCACATACAAATTTCATGTGAATGACAACTATGAGACAATTACACTCCTGGAAATTGAAATAAGAACACCGTGAATTCATTGTCCCAGGAAGGGGAAACTTTATTGACACATTTCTGGGGTCAGATACATCACATGATCACACTGACAGAACCACAGGCACATAGACACAGACAACAGAGCATGCACAATGTCGGCACTAGTACAGTGTATATCCACCTTTCGCAGTAATGCAGGCTGCTATTCTCCCATGGAGACGATCGTAGAGATGCTGGATGTAGTCCTGTGGAACGGCTTGCCATGCCATTTCCACCTGGCGCCTCAGTTGGACCAGCGTTCGTGCTGGACGTGCAGACCGCGTGAGACGACGCTTCATCCAGTCCCAAACATGCTCAATGGGGGACAGATCCGGAGATCTTGCTGGCCAGGGTAGTTGACTTACACCTTCTAGAGCACGTTGGGTGGCACGGGATACATGCGGACGTGCATTGTCCTGTTGGAACAGCAAGTTCCCTTGCCGGTCCAGGAATGGTAGAACGATGGGTTCGATGACGGTTTGGATGTACCGTGCACTATTCAGTGTCCCCTCGACGATCACCAGTGCTGTACGGCCAGTGTAGGAGATCGCTCCCCACACCATGATGCCGGGTGTTGGCCCTGTGTGCCTCGGTCGTAGGCAGTCCTGATTGTGGCGCTCACCTGCACGGCGCCAAACACGCATACGACCATCATTGACACCAAGGCAGAAGCGACTCTCATCGCTGAAGACGACACGTCTCCATTCGTCCCTCCATTCACGCCTGTCGCGACACCACTGGAGGCGGGCTGCACGATGTTGGGGCGTGAGCGGAAGACGGCCTAACGGTGTGCGGGACCGTAGCCCAGCTTCATGGAGACGGTTGCGAATGGTCCTCGCCGATACCCCAGGAGCAACAGTGCCCCTAATTTGCTGGGAAGTGGCGGTGCGGTCCCCTACGGCACTGCGTAGGATCCTACGGTCTTGGCGTGCATCCGTGCGTCGCTGCGGTCCGGTCCCAGGTCGACGGGCACGTGCACCTTCCGCCGACCACTGGCGACAACATCGATGTACTGTGGAGACCTCACGCCCCACGTGTTGAGCAATTCGGCGATACGTCCACCCGGCCTCCCGCATGCCCACTATACGCCCTCGCTCAAAGTCCGTCAACTGCACATACGGTTCACGTCCACGCTGTCGCGGCATGCTACCAGTGTTAAAGACTGCGATGGAGCTCCGTATGCCACGGCAAACTGGCTGACACTGACGGCGGCGGTGCACAAATGCTGCGCAGCTAGCGCCATTCGACGGCCAACACCGCGGTTCCTGGTGTGTCCGCTGTGCCGTGCATGTGATCATTGCTTGTACAGCCCTCTCGCAGTGTCCGGAGCAAGTATGGTGGGTCTGACACACCGGTGTCAATGTGTTCTTTTTTCCATTTCCAGGAGTGTATTTTGCCAATTTTAACCTTGGAGAACACGTAGTAATATCTATTTTTGAACGTCAGCTACATTGGCTATTTCTCGTAAACAAAGAACTTTAAAGTACTTATTTGATTCGGGGGAGGGGACCAAACAGCGATGTCATCGGTCCCATCGGATTAGGAAAGTACGGAGAAGGAAGTCGGCCGATCTCCTTTCAGAGGAACCCTGCCAGCATTTGCCTGAAGCGATCCAGGGAAATTACGGGATAGGCGAGGGAAGAAATATACGGAAAACACTGACAAGAAGGAGGGACAGGATGCTAGGACCTCAGTAAATTCATCTGGGAATAACTTTCATGGTATTAGAGTGAGCTGTAGATGGTAAAAATAGTAGAGGAAGACAGATATTAGAACACATTCAGCAAATAATTTAGGATATAAGTTGCAAGTGGTACTCTGAGATGGAAAGTTTGGCACAAGAGAGGAATTCGTGGCTGACCGCATCAAATCGGTCAGAAGGCTGAGGACCCCACCCCCCCCCGCCCCCCAAAAAAAAGGCAGTCTACCATAGTTTTACAACAGCTGAGGACGTGGTCATTGCTGATGCTTTTACAGTCATCACAGAGGAAGTTGGAGCAGGACGCAGGGCGTCCTTGATTCACGGAGTGACACTGTATTAATGCCAATGCTCACATTTAGAACATGTGATGTAAACGCTCTGTTTTTTTTTTTTATTTAGAGCTAATACCACAGTAAAAGTACCTACAAAGGGCCATACTACTCCTGAGTTGTCATAACAACTGTAATACGGAACTGTACGATAACAAGGTCCAATTACTCTACAGTGCAGTACTGCTGCATTCGGTGTTTCCGCCATTGTGGGGCTCGGACCCACGATCTTGGGATGAAGAGTCTCGTGCTCATCGGTAATTTGTAAAATTTTCAAACTTTCCGTGAAGTGGTTAAATGATTTAGTTAATGAAATGCACTGAAGTGATATTTAAATTGGAGGAGCACAGGAATAGCCTAGACAATGCAATGCATGACTTCAGAATCCCTGAGAATCTAGTGAGAATGCTGCAATCTTCTATGAAAAGTTCAAAGGCAGCAGTACTTTTCGAGGAGCCACATCAGAAACATTCGAGATTGCGACAGGCGTCAGACACGGGGATGCTCTCTCTCATGTGTTTTGATCAATGTCATCTTAGAGAAAGTAATAAAAGAGTCTAGGCCACAGGAGTGGGCTGGAATATAGATGGACAGTAGCTTCAGTTGTCTCGCATATGCAGATGACATAGTACTATTAAGTGAATCAAAGCATGAGTTGAAAGAAATGTACCAGAAAATGGATAATTGTGCACAGAATGTAGGTCTCAAAGTGAATCGAGACAAAACGGAGTTCATGCAATCAGGTAGAAGACAAGAGCACGAAGAATTTCTTGAGATAGATGGCAAGAGGTTCCAGAGAGTAGACCAGTTCAAATACTTGGGATCTAAGTTTACCACAGACAACAACAGAAGAATGGGCATCTAGGAAAGAATAGTAGTGGGATTGAAATGCACACATTCCCACGGAGAGACTCTTGGCTCTAAATCGATCTCAGTGAACACTAAAATAAAAATCTACAACACAGTGATATGCCCAGCAGTAACGTACAGTTCAGAAACAAGGGGCATGTCTAAGCAAGGAAAGGTAAAAGTATTAATATTTGAATGAAGAGTAATGGGGAAGATATGGGGACCAGTTTTAAATAACGGAGAGAAGAAAAAACGAGGAAATCCACCTTCTGATGCGACAACCAACTATCCTACAGAAGATAAAGAGCAAAAGAATACAATGGGTGGGCCATGTAGCCCATATGCCAAATGGAAGCCAGGCAAAGATGGCACTTGAGAGGAAACCAAATACCAAACACCGCATTGAACGACCAAGGCAGCGCTGGATGGATGACCTGGCGAAGGACCTAGCACACCTGGGAACTGAAGACACCTGGAGGAACCGGGCACGAGACAGGAAGGCATGGAGGCGGTTTGTGGAAGCAGCGCGTGGTCAGCAGGGCCTGTGATCACTGAATATCATCTATTATATCTATTTATATATTATGTATCAATTCCATAGCTTCTAGTTACCATCTAAATCGGTAGAGTGTGATACTTTTTTGAATAGCTGTTGGAAAGGGTAAGTGTGTTTTTGATTAATATGAACATGGTTGCATTAAAAAAATTTAACCTCTAAACAATGTCTCCTACATCTGTGGGGTTACACGGAACTTATACTCTCTGCAAGAACTACCCAGTGCTATTAAGGAACATTGATTGAAACAACTTGTCATTTCACTCTTTAGAAAAAGGGTGAACAAAATAGGTGCAACTCCCTATATATTATTTTGGTGACCTCACGTATGTGTACAGTAATAATATTTTACAAGACTCTGTCTTTTGAGTTACAAATGTAGCTCCCTGTGGTGCTTTCCGGTTTGATAATTTTGCCTGCGAACCACTGACACCAACATGTTCGATCGGGAAATGTAGCGACTCTACTCGTCAGGAAATGTGGCCAATATATTAACCCAAACAATTTAGTTCTGTAAATCACACGTACTAATACCGATCACAGTGAATTGTCAATCTCTCTATTGTTGAGTGGTACTTCAGTAAATTAATTAGTGAAATCAAAGTGAAGAAGAAATTAGAATATAAATGAAAAGCTTGGTTTAATTTAGAGAGTTACATACTGGAAAACAGAGGGCAGAACAGCAGAGCAGAAGAGACAATGACCGTGAAGTCAGCAAGTTCCACATAAGCGGGCGCTGTCGATTCAGCCGTCAGGGCATCGCCCGACCGGCTCACCTGTTTCTCAGTTGTCGCATGTGAGCAATGGCCCTCGCCTACATTCCAAGAGCCAATGACCAACGTTAAGAATATTCTTCGAGAAGCTTTTCAACGTGACAGAAGAAGCAATGACCGGCTCACGTGTTTCTTAGTCGTCACGTGTGATCACAGGCCCTCGCCTACATTCCAAGAGCCAATGACCGACGTTAAGAAGATTCTTCGAGGAGCTTCTCAATGTGACAGAAGAGACAATGACCGTGAAGTCGTTCACCTCCAGTAAACTGATGTGAATAAATACGCGGGCCGCAGTGGGCCAGACAGACGAGACGAGAGACGAAGAAGACAATGAAGTGAAGAAGCGTAGCAGTAGTTTTCAGTCAGTTTCGGTGCTGAACACCGTCATGCAAGAAGAGACTACTTCATGCACAAACGCACCAAGTCCGTCGCTGTAATGGAATAGCAAGCAGCTACCTCGGCGCCAGAAGACAGAAGTTAAAAGGTATTTGAAGTTTGATTTATACATACCCGGGTGACTCGTGAGGACGGGAAGGAGACGGCCTCACGTCAGCAGTCACCTGTGAGCTGGGATGAAGATCTGACAGCCGAAGACTGGCAAGCAGGAGTCCGTTGTTCGAGTCCAGGACACTGGCCTTCCCCCGCCGCGCCGCTCCGCTGGCCGACGCACAACACACGCGGCCGCTTAGAGAAGAGAAACACTGGGACGCCACATCCAAGGTATCACCATCCGATGCACGACTTCGCTCGCAATAATTAAACGGGCCACCTCGCGCTGCACGTCTCCAGTCAGCTGGGCGAGACGGCGACATGAGACACACACTGCCACGCGTAATCAGACGCCGCCGCCGCCGCCGCCGCCGCCGACGCTGTCGCAGCAGAAGACTTCGCAAACGACACAGCTGCCGCTCCCCGAGCCAGAACATCGAGTAAGAAACAGTTGTACAAATCTTCAATAAAATTTATCTTATGTAAAAATGATATTTCATTCGACCTCATACCCGAGCCAAGGAAGAACCCACCCTGCCCACGTGTTGTTAAGAGAGAAAAATTAATTAATTTAGTATTTTCACACTGACATAATGCTTTAGAATGCTCACCCTGACAATTGACTAGCAACAAAAGAGAAAACCCGGTTACATTTAGTATCAGAACTGTTACACTATAGACAAAGACGTTACCTGTCATTCTATTCCTGTGTTATAATTTTGCATTAATTGGTATCAATTAATACTCTATGTGTTGTGTTATATTTGGCTACATAGTAAAAAAACTGATCGAAAACTAACGAGGTGATGAGTGTTGCTGCAGAAACTAGGGCATAAAGATACCTAGAAGATGTGTTCTAAAATGAAAACAACACACGTGGCATTGTGTTACAATGGCAATAACCACTTGGCAACACTACCACCTCGGTAGGGAAATGTGGCCAGTATGTAACCCTTCAGAAAAAGCCATACAGGTCCTATACACTATTTTTCTTTTTCACTTAAAAATAGTTGGTTTGACATCTTACTATATGTAGATTCTGAATGGGTAAGTTATAAGCTTGTACCACTAATCACGGTTCGGTCAAAATTAAATTTGTCATAGTGTGGCCAATATGTCAAAAATCCGCCTCAGTTGCGAAATGTCACTGGTCTTTACCCAGGCATGCCTTATTCTGACATTTATTAGTTTATTTTGTGCTTGTGAAGAAGGCTAGATTACTCTAACTGTAACCTGCGTAAAGATCAGTAAACTTCGCAACTGAAGCGGACTTTTGACCTATTAATTTATCACAGTTGCTGACAGGGCTGCAACATGTTAAAAATTCACAGAGTGGCCACTTTAACCCCCTCTTCCCTTACGAATCTTGGAAACGATCCCTATTTTAGGAAGTGAAATACTGTTCGCAGTGATCAGTCTGTCAAATTTATTCTTAAGTTACATGTCATCCCTTTGTCCATACCAGAAATACATGGCTAGAAAGTATAGTACTACGATAAGGAACATCCCATCTTTTAGCCGGTTACTGAAGTATGCTGTGCACCACGGTCTTTCATGTACTTACATGAACAACTTTTTTTTGGAGTTTGCTGAAAAGCTTGCACCTGAATGGAAAATATTCAGGTTGGCTAGAAGTTAAGCCATGATTTAAGTGAGTGTCTCTTTTTTCCAAGGTTAAAACGGAGTTGATGCCACTATTTAGATACTGGAATAAAAGATTCAAATTTCCGTACTCAAAATTAGCTGTGCCATTACATTCCGGTTTTCTGATTGCCACAGTGACGTGACTGCATTCAGTGCGCACGATCGTAAAACTGTTTCTAGCACTTATTGCTGCTGAAACACTTGCATGTTGAGGCGGCCTGTAGTGTCATAGGATGAAATGATCGATTTCGTTGTAGTTACAACCGTTACTCAATGCCGAGAATTAGGAATTTGCGTTCAATGCTGAGCCGCCAATGTGACACTGAAATCTGTTGCAATTTCAGTAGAAGTATAGGTTATTGTAAACTCATCTAACAAAGTACGTAGTACCTGATGCTTTAATATTACTGCTTATTGCTGGGAAAGAAATGCAATAAGATTTCTATGCTAGTGTTAACGATGATGTTGACGAAAGTTTTCATAGCTTTTTTATGGTAATACTGTGTTCATATTTTATGATAAGCAAAAAGCGAACCTTCCATTGGTACCTTCCACAGTCTAGCGAATGCAAAACATATCCAAGTGTTTTTAGCATTGCTAGAAAGCACTTGCTTCTTACTGTTAAGAAAGTACTTTTTGCGTGTACTAGATGATCCTGTTGGTACAGGACTGTTAAGGTCTGTTACTTATCTGACACGCTTCCCATGGAAAACAATACCCAAGCATATTCTACTTTAGGTTACCTATAAGAAATCAGACGATTTCCATATTTAAATTACGTAAAGACAATCAAATGCTGAATAATCTTAATTTCCATTTTCATCTGTGTTAGTTTACAATAAATGTTACTTTCTTGATACCTACAGGTTTGTTATAGAGGAAGAAGTCCACTTGCTCTACTTCCTAACAGCGTTCTTCTTAAGAGATATGCAATAAATATATGTTGTGCTACTAAATGCTGCAATCCTAATCTTTCTATGGCAACATCTGTAATAGTCTATTATCTTTTGGATGTGCGTGCGGAATATTATTATTTGTTCTTCCGATATTTCTGGTCATAAGCTTGCAGCCATGTTCAAGGCGAGTCGTGGGCATAGTTTAAACCACTTGGTAAAATACACTTGAGTAAATATGCGTTAAGTCAGAAAAATGTTTTGAGCCACATTATTGGAAAAAAAAATATTTTATTCCAGACGACAACGCGAAAGAGATGACGTTTTCAGTCCGATTGTTAATGACCTGGCAGACTACTGTAGTGCAACGACGTAAGTTTTTTTATAACCGATTTTCTTTTGATAGATGACCATGTGCAGACTTCGTCACCTACGTCAGTTACAACCCACTTCAAAATGATTTATATTCTTTTTAAATTGTCATAGAATGGTTCTTGAACGAAACTGTAAAACATCAGTTGAGTCGTATGCAAAGAATTACATCACTTGGGCCAATTGGTTTTCGTAAACTTTTTCGATTTAAATTTCGTTTGTTTCTTCTCAGAAATTATATTGACACACGTTATCTTGATTTAATCGATATCAGAATCACACATTGAATAAACCTTTGAGATTCAAAGTTTCGATGAACGCTGTCAGAATTCAATAACCTTGTCAAATATATTATTAATCCGTTCACATAATTCTTCATAAATAAATCCTCAGAACACGTGTTTCAACTTTAGTAGCATCCACTATTTTATTAGCTTCCTACACATACAGATGTGAACTTGACCGTTGACAAACTAGGACTGACTTTTCAACAAGATTAAGCTCTCTATGACGTCATTTTTGTACAAAAAGAATACAAAGAAATTCATTTTTAATTTTTAGAAGCACGGAGCAACAAATCGGTTCCACGATCTTCTGCTGCTCTTTGTCTGTCGACCCGCGACGTATAGTGGCCAGCAATTTCCTCTCTGGTCGCGGCAGCGAAGATGCTGTCTCCGTTCGTTGCGCCGCCCTCTCCGTACATGAAACATAAAAAAATACAAAACTTTTAGATAATTTACAGCTATTACAAATATTAAGAAAAATACATAAACAAAACTAAATTAACTTATATTCACCTGCAAACTGGACTGACACTGGTGGATAGGTGACGCTTAATTTCGTCCCACTATATACCCCACCCACAAACTCAGTTTGTCAGGTTTTAACCGAAAATAAAACTTTTCAATATACAATATTTAACTGTTAATACATTTTCCTCACATTTTACGTAATCTAGAGTCCTTGCTCTTAGATAGATTTAATCCTTTTAATACGATATTGTTGTGACTATTTGTCATTTACTCTTAATTGTGCTATTATGGTAATTCATAACCGAATATATGGAGATTACTCCTCTTCATTTAATAGTTGCTAATAAATACTAATTTAGTACGTTCTTTAACGTTGTTACATTAGGACAGAGCGTTCAAATTGTGATAAATTAGTTTCAGTTTTATTCACTTACTAGAGCTATTCTTTCCAAAAATGTATATTACTAATAAGTTTCTCACAATAACTAATGGTACTATTTACTTTACGTCATTCTTTTCCCTAATGCCTTATTTATGCCTGAGGTCAAGAAGAAATCAAGCAAAACTTTCTTTAGAATCTCGGCACGGCTTTCTTTACCTTCGGACACCTTGTTGGGTAATGGCAATTTATTTAGGAGAAACAAGCGAGAGAGCCCCGTTTGGTGTGTTCTATATTAACACTATCACAAACGTCTATTAAAGGAACTCTGCTATGTTCTCGTGAGCCATATAGCTCTGGACGCCCATGGTCCCTAAAATTATTAACCATCCCCTTTGGTTCCTACTATCCGAGTAAATTTAAAATATACAAAATTCCTTTTGACCTAATAGCAAAATTTCTTCCATATAAATCCCCCTTTTGGTTATCTTTCTCTTTTTGAAGTACCAGTAGATTATTGTAGAACACTTGTTTAAGCTTTCCGTTTAATTCTTTAAAATAATACGTAACTATCACGAAAAACTTCACATGAATAAACTGTGAACGCTCTTCCGTGTGTAACATATACCAAATATTAACTTGTTTAGGAATGAAGGGTTTCATTTGATCAACACTATATAATCCTTTAATTACACCTGATGAAGGTTCCATAAGAAGTAACGCTTTGGGATGTACAATCTTATGTACAACATATGGACCTTCAAAGATAAAGAAGAATTTTCTATATTCCTTACCGATCTTAGAACTTTTAGGATGAGATCGTACTAACACAAGATCTCCTACCTGAAATGAGGGTTTTATAGCATGTTTATTACAACTTTAAAGTCTCCGTTCAGCATTTTTAACAGTCTGTTTGCAAATTTTTTCGTTTGGATAGACAATTCGTAGACTAACATTTTTCTTTCCTTTATATAATACGGTAACCTACTAATTAGAACCCGTATTAGATGACTTTCAATAATTGGTTCTTCAATTAATTTAGCACGGTTTAAATGCCATTTGAAGTAATTCTTATAACCTCCCCACCGTTTAGAATATGGAGGAGGGTCTTACAACTCTAAAGTTAAGTGTTGTTGTTTTCCTCTTGACCAATAATTTTGTTTAAACTGCTTAACAAAATCATCCCAGTCCCTAAATTCAGTTCTATGCAGTACTGCCCATTCCGCAGCTTCTGCTTCTAAATGTCCTATTACAAATTGAATCCGTATTTCATTACTCCATTTAGGAGATAATGATGTTTCAAAAGCTTTTATAAAGATTATAGGGTGAAGTTCGCCTCCTAGTTTGAATACTGGAAATCGACTTGCTACATTTGAATTTGTCGTTATATCATCCAAACATTCTGCGAGAGAAATAGTTGGATTTTGTTTAGATTGCAGAGACGGAGTTGCATCGGATTGGCTTGCCGTGATTTCTTTATTCGTATTGTTGTCGTCCGAGCTAGCAAATTCGATGCGACTGTTGTCTCTGATTACGTTATTGCTTCTACTACTTGAAATGTTTTCATTATTATCTAATTCCGATAACCGTTCAGTAATTTCCTGTATTCGCATTTCTGTATTGGATACGCGATTAGCTAATATCGATTCTTCACTGTGTTCACGATGTGAACGCTCTGTACCTTCGTCAATGTTGTTATCTTTGGCAGTCTCAAGGTTGCTGCATATTTCAGTAATTAAAAATTTCATATTTTCGATTTCGGTATGATCTTTTTCTACTTGATGAGTTAATGTCTCTAATTCTACATTATCTATTGAAGAAATCTCTACAGGTTTGGTAGAGACCTCTTTAATAGATTCCAATAATTCTCTACGAACGTTTTCTGTTTGCATAGAAAATTCTGGTCGCGGCAGCGAAGATGCTGTCTCCGTTCGTTGCGCCGCCCTCTCCGTACATGAAACATAAAAAAATACAAAACTTTTAGATAATTTACAGCTATTACAAATATTAAGAAAAATACATAAACAAAACTAAATTAACTTATATTCACCTGGAAACTGGGCTGACACTGGTGGATAGGTGACGCTTAATTTCGTCCCACTACACTACTTTCTGAATTACCTACATTATTACATTGTAGTTTCCCTTTTGTTTTCTGTCCCTACGAACAATCCTCATATTTCTTATGAAACCTTAGTTCACCATAGTTCCTCTTAAAAGATGTCCATATTGAATCTGGTATCAATGATCACGAGGTAGATGAAGCAACAATGATTGCCTAAGTACGAAGGGCAACTAAAGCAAGTAGAAAGAACTATATCTTTAGCAACGTACATAAAGAATAAGTAGTACCAAATTGCAATGGGAAACTTGAAACCATTATCGGTGACAGGAGTATGTACAACAGTACGGATCTCAAGTTTAAGAGAGTAGAGACTGTGTTTTGCATAAATATGAATCCCGTAGAACAGTTCACGATGGGTGCGACTCTACATCGTGTCTATTTACAATAAACCAACTTCCAAAGTCTGCTTTATAGTAAGTGTAAACCAACGCATAGTACTGCGCACAGAGATGCTAAATGGCAGGCCATTGGCAGTCTAAAGGGCAGTGTGCGATGTTTCGAACGACAGATCTAGCAGAGCGTTATCGAAAGCTGTCTCACAATAGCCAAATAAGTTTTGATTGTACGTATATTTTGTAAGTGGCACCAAAGTTACTGTACCAAATGTGGTGTCACCGCCAGACACCACACTTGCTAGGTGGTAGCCTTTAAATCGGCCGCGGTCCGTTACTATACGCCGGACCTGCGTGTCGCCACTATCAGTGATTGCAGACCGAGAGCCGCCACACGGCAGGTCGAGAGAGACTTCCTAGCACTCGCCCCAGTCGTACAGACGAATTTGCTAGCGATGGTTCACTGACAAATTACGCTCTCATTTGCCGAGACGATAGTTAGCATAGCTTTCAGCTACGGCATTTGCTACGACCTAGCAAGGCGCCATTATCAATTGCTGTTTATCTTGTGATGCAGGTACCGTCAGACCGATGTTCACCAACTATGGATTAAAGTTAAGTATTCCAGAAGCTACGTACTATTTTTGCTACTATAAAGACCTTGTCCTGTTCCAGACCTCACTCCATCCTGCGTGAGCTTAAACGCGTGCCCTTCGGCCTCCCGTCCTAATGGATTGGCTGTCTTGCCAGTCCACAAAACAAAAACTAACTGATGACACCGCAACTAAAATCGATGGTAGGAAGACAAAAGCAGAAATGCCTAATTGCATTTCCAAACATTCCTTTACAAAGAATTCCCAGAAGCATTGTCCCAGTTTAATTCTAGAATCACTTTCAGGAATGATGATAAACACCGATAAGGGAAAACGTTATGACCACTGCTCATAGCAGCGCAGAATGGTCGAGTGGTTTGAGGAGCTATGTCACAGACTGCCTGGCCACTCCCTCGGATTTGGATTTGGATTCGGTTGCTTGGGGGAGGAGACCAGACAGCTAGGTGATCGGTCTCATCGGATTAGGGAAGGACGGGGAAGGAAGTCGGCCATGCCCTTTCAAAGGAACCATCTCGGCATTTGCCTGGAGCGATTTAGGGAAATCACGGAATACCTAAATCAGGATGGCCGGACGCGGGATTGAACCGTCGTCCTCCCGGATGCGAGTCCAGTGTGCTAAACACTGCGCTACCTCGCTCGGTCCCTCCCTCGGGCATGGATATATATTTTGATAAATAATCAGCATTGGCGCCCGAAGACTTCCGGCATAAGAAGTCAGCCTCATTCTGCCTTGTCAAAGAGGGCGGAGGAGCGGATAGAGGTTCAGGGCACTCTCTTGCCCTAGGGGTGGCAAATTGCCCCTGAAGGCGGAAGAATCAGCAATGATCAACGACATGAGGATGCAGAAGGCAATGGAAACTACTGAATTAAAGACACGTAACGTGTATCCACAGGACATGTGGCCTGTAATTGAAGAAGTGTCATGATGATCTTTCCATTGGCAAAAGATTCCGGAATAGTCCCCCATTCGGATCTCCGGGAGGGGACTAACAAGGGGGAGGTTAGTTACCTTGAGAAAAAGGTTGAATAATCAACGAAAGGATAACTTTCTAAGAGTCGGGGCGTGGAATGTCAGAAGCTTAAACGTGGTAGGGAAACTAGAAAATCTGAAAAGGGAAATGCAAAGGCTCAATCTACATATAGTAAGGGTCAGTGAAGTGAAGCGGAAGGAAGACAAGGATTTCTGGTCAGATGAGTATCGGGTAATATCAACAGCAGTAGAAAATGGTATAACAGGTGTAGGATTCGTTATGAATAGGAAGGTAGGGCAGAGGGTGTGTTACTGTGAACAGTTCAGTGACTAGGTTGTTCTAATCAGAATCGACAGCAGACCAACACCGACAACGACAGTTCAGGTATACATGCCGACGTCGCAAGCTGAAGATGAACAGATAGAGAAAGTGTATGAGGATATTGAAAGGGTAATGCAGTATGTAAAGGGGGACGAAAATCTAATAGTCATGGGCGACTGGAATGCAGTTGTAGGGGAAGGAGTAGAAGAAAAGGTTATAGGAGAATATGGGCTTGGGACAAGGAATGAAAGAGGAGAAAGACTGAGTTCTGTAACAAGTTTCAGCTAGTAATAGCGAAAACCCTGTTCAAGAATCACAAGAGGAGGAGGTATACTTGGAAAAGGCCGGGCGATACGGGAAGATTTCAGTTAGATTACATCATGGTCAGACAGAGATTCCGAAATCAGATACTGCATTGCAAGGCGTGCCCAGGAGCAGATATAGACTCAGATCACAATATAGTAGTGATGAAGAGTAGGCTGAAGTTCAAGACATTAGTCAGGAAGAATCAATACGCAAAGAAGTGGGATACGGAAGTACTAAGGAATGACGAGATACGTTTGAAGTTCTCTAACGCTACAGATACAGCAATCAGGAATAGCGCAGTAGGCAGTACAGTTGAAGAGGAATGGACATCTCTAAAAAGGGCCATCACATAAGTTGGGAATTAAAACATAGGTACAAAGAAGGTAGCTGCGAAGAAACCATGGGTAACAGAAGAAATACTTCAGTTGATTGATGAAAGGAGGAAGTACAAACATGTTCCGGGAAAATCAGGAATACAGAAATATAAGTTGCTGAGGAATGAAATAAATAGGAAGTGCTGGGAAGCTAAGACGAAATGGCTGCAGGAAAAATGTGAAGACATCGAAAAAGATATGATTGTCGGAAGGACAGACTCAGCATACAGGAAAGTCAAAACAACCTTTGGTGACATTAAAAGCAACGGTGGTAACATTAAGAGTGCTACGGGAATTCCACTGTAAAATGCAGAGGAGAGAGCAGATAGGTGGAAAGAATACATTGAAAGCCTCTATGTGGGTGAAGTTTTGTTTGATGTGATAGAAGAAGAAACAGGAGTCGATCTAGAAGAGATAGGGGATCCAGTATTAGAATCGGAATTTAAAAGAGCTTTGGAGGACTTACGATCAAATAAGGCAGAAGGGATAGATAACATTCCATCAGAATTTCTAAAATCATTGGGGCAAGTGGCAACGAAACGACTATTCACGTTGGTGTGTAGATTATATGAGTTTGGCGATATACCATCTGACTTTCGGAAAAGCATCATCCACACAATTCCGTAGTCGGCAAGAGCTGACAAGTGCGAGAATTATCGCACAATCAGCTTAACAGCTCATGCATCGAAGCTGCTTACAAGAATAATATACAGAAGAATCGAAAAGAAAATTGAGAATGCGCTAGGTGACGATCAGTTTGGCTTTAGGAAAAGTAAAGGGACGAGAGAGGCAAATCTGACGTTACGGCTAATAATGGAAGCAAGGCTAAAGAAAAATCAAGACACTTTCATAGGATTTGTCGACCTGGAAAAAGCGTTCGACAATATAAAATGGTGCAAGCTGTTCGAGATTCTGAAAAAAGTAGGGGTAAGCTATAGGGAGAGTTGGGTCATATACAATACGTACAACAACCAAGAGGGAATAATAAGAGTGGACGAACAAGAACGAAGTGCTCGTATTAAGAAGGGTGTAAGACAAGGCTGCAGCCTTTCGCCCCTACTCTTCAATCTGTACATCGAGGAAGCAATGATGGAAATAAAAGAAAGTTTCAGAAGTGGAATTAAAATACAAGGTGAAAGGATATCAATGATACGATTCGCTGATGACGTTGCTATCCTGAGTGGAAGTGAAGAAGAATTAAATGATCTGCTGAACGGAATGAACACTCTAATGAGTACACAGTATGGTTAGAGAGTAAATCGGAGAAGGACGAAGGTAATGAGATGTAGTAGAAATGAGAACAGCGAGAAACTTAACATCAGGATTGATGGTCACGAAGTCAATGAAGTTAAGGAATTCTGCTACCTAGGCAGTAAAATAACCAATGACGGACGGAGCAAGGAGGACATCAAAAGCAGACTCGCTATGGCAAAAGAGGCATTTCTGGCCAAGAGAAGTCTACTAATATCAAATATCGGCCTTAATTTGAGGAAGAAATTTCTGAGGATGTACGTCTGCAGTACAGCATTGTATGGTAGTGAAACATGGACTGTGGGAAAACCGGAACAGAAGAGATTCGAAGCATTTGAGATCTGGTGCTGTAGACGAATGTTGAAATTTAGGTGGACTGATAATGTAAGGAATGAGGAGGTGCTACGCAGAATCGGAGAGGAAAGGAATAAGTGGAAAACACTGATAAGGAGATGGGACAGGATGATAGGACATCTGCTAAGACATGAGGGAATGACTTCCATGGTACTAGAGGGAGCTGTAGAGGGCAAAAACTGTAGAGGAAGACAGAGATTGGAATACGTCAAGCAAATAATTGAGGACGTAGGTTGCAAGTGCTACTCTGAGATGAAGAGGTTAGCACAGGAAAGGAATTTGTGGCGGGCCGCATCAAACCAGTCAGTAGACAGATGACCAAAAAAAAAAAAAAGAAAAGGGCAAGTGACCGATGACATCAGCAGTTTTGTTCCTTAGGGATTCACAAACATTTAAACATTTGAACTACTGCCCTAAGCGACGGTGGATGCCGCCAGGTGGTGTTGCGGGCTCATGATGCGGTAACAAAAGTATGTAAGTGAAGTAGACACGGACGGGTTCAGATGGTTCAAATGGCTCTGAGCACTATGGGACTTAACTTCTGTGGTCATCAGTCCCCTAGAACTTAGAACTACTTAAACCTAACTAACCTAAGGACATCACACACATCCATGCCCGAGGCAGGATTCGAACATGCGACCGTAGCAGTCGTGCGGTTCCGGACTGAGCGCCTTAACCGCGAGACCACCGCGGCCGGTAGACACGGACGGGGGATCATCCTAACAAAGATATAGGCTTCAAGCCACTGAGGTAAGGGAATTTGGCAAAGGGGCAAATTATTATTACGTAATGCCTGTGAATGAATACCTCGAAAACGGTGAAGCTGGTCGAATGTTCATTTGCTACTGTCGTGAGCATCTACGGAAAGAGGTAGGACAGAGAAACTACCACTAGGCGCTAAATGATTGGACGGCCACGACTCGTCACGGAACGTGGGGTTCAGAGGCTTATCTGGTCTGTAGGCTATGACAGATGTTTACCAGTGGCCTCCCTGCCTTACGTGGACAGTGCTGGTACACACGCAAGTGTTTCAGAGCACACCGTTCTTCGGACTCATCGGACGTTGTTAAGCCTGGAGCTCTGCAGCAGATCACCCCTGCGTGGGCACATATTGACCCAACAATTTCGGCAGTTACTATTGCAGTGGACACGGGACCATCGTGATTCGACCGTTGATCGATGGAAACCTGCCGGTACATCGGGTTAACCACAGTTTTGCTACACTAGGTCGATGGTCGTCACTACAGACATCATTCTCGAGGTGAACGGCGGCTCGAAACGTGCAGTGCGCCACGGATGCAAGCCGCTGGGAGCAGTATTATGCTTTGGGAGATACTCTCCTGTGCTTGCATGGGACCTTGTGAGCTTTCAATTTACAGAAATGAAATGGTGTGGTGATGGCCATCAACTACGTACCCTACGACTCAACGTTCAAACAATAAAAGTTTTGGCTGGTTTCGTTGTCTACGGGTTGGGATACGTAGTTGCCGCACTACAGGCCAAATAGTGCAGAGTCTACGGTATACGATAGAATACACACATGAATAGAACGTTCGAAGGTTTCTGTCACTCGGCAATTGCGAATTATGCATGTAACATATAAATTTATAAATGAAAGATTGCAATTAAATAAAATATGCAGGTGCTATCTTAACGACTTTAAATGGTGAGTACGATACTTGAAGTACTTTTGAGAATGTGATATATTTCTGCAAAACACTTATTGGTGTCGATGGTGCAGCAATTAAATAAAATATAAGTCGAATAACAGGGAAACAATAGATTCCTACTGCACGTAATTAGTTATGAACAACAACATAGCTCGCGAGCTATTCACTTCTAAACACCCACTACGCCTTCACAGTATGTAGAATACACGGAAATCACACAAGAGCACAGGTAAGCTCTCCGAAATATTTCTATCCTCCCCGGCCACGCGCAAACCACTCCACTCTCTCAAGTCTTTCTCGCGACCGTGCGTCCGCCGCACGGTAGCGGCCAACACTTTTCGTGTCCTCTGCCGTTCTCTTCCGAACTCTCTTCCAATCACTTCAGTAGTCGTCTCCCTTAGTAACAACCGATGTGACTGGCTAGAGCGCTCCCCCCACGTCTCCATGCTAACGTCCACATAAAACACTTTCGATATATTGGATTTACACAACATGAAATTAAATAAATATTCCTACGGCTGGACCATAAACAAGCCCTAATACACATTATTAAATACATAAACAAATTAAATAAACTTTTATCATAGGAATAGGAAGCAAAAGTAGGCCAGTAACCTAATGTCTCTGTGCTTTCTAAAACACGGTAAATATATTACTAATTTCTTCACGAATAGTACATACCGAATATAAACAAAGACATAGATGAATAAACATATTCGTGTGGTTATGGAGTACTTATGGCTTTATGCGATTGATAGTAATCTGCTACATTGACCTCCAATAACTCGTGTACTATTTAAGTTACATGCCTGTAATTCATATCAATTTAGGTTTACAATAATGGCTTTCTAAAGACACGGTGATCGACAAAATCAGATGAAGCGTTTATATTTTGGAAATTCGTTGCTGGGTGTTACTTGTATAATTTGTCGTCAGATACTAAACGTTAAAGTAATAAATATATTGAACATCTGATTTCACGATCAGAATCGTCGTGCAAATAATGATAGTGTACATGTCTTTTTTTTTTTTTTTTTTTTTGAGATATCGTGATTCATCTCGCTACTATTAATTTCTATACGAACTGTGAAATGTCTGTCATTAAGGTATCACGAAGTCCGCCATCTTTGGCACTCCCGGCATAGACATCTCCTTCGTCGACACAGAGCACCGTCCTCGTCACAGCGGAATTCCCAGCCACGCGGCTAGACCATGCCACAGACAAAGATATTGGTCTGTGCCCATGCGCTCGGGCTACCCCTCTCGTCCGGCTAACGTTTAGCACCACGTGTTCGCTAATGAGCTCGGCCCTGCCGAGCGACCCGAGATGTGGCCGCCGACTCTGAACTTAGAATATTTACAGGGCTCCACAGTTCGCCCGTTACCTCACAACCTGCGGCAGTAATCGAAGACACACCGACAGCTGCGAATCGCCTGCATCCCTTCATGCGTAATATCTTCCCAGGTAGCCATGTCATCTTTCATCAGAATAACTGTCCGTGTCTCGGAGCCAGAGCCGCGCTATAGTGGTTTGAAGAGTATTATGGTGAACTCACTTTGATGTCTCTATGACCAAATTCGCCCAATGTAAATGCTGTGGAATCCATCCGGGTCGTTATCGGGCGCCATCATCGCGTACGCAAATTGACGCGAATTGCATGACTTGTGGCCGGCAGCGGTGGTCTCGCGGTTCTAGGCGCTCAGTCCAGAACCGCGCGACTGCTACGGTCGCAGGTTCGAATCCTGTCTCGGGCATGGATGTGTGTGATGTCCTTAGGTTAGTTAGGTTTAAGTAGTTCTAAGTTCTCGGGGACTGATGACCACAGATGTTAAGTCCCATAGTGCTCAGAGCCATTTGAACCATTTTTGAACATGACTTGTGCTTAGGTATCTAGTGCCACACACCTCCACAACCTGTCAACAAACTGTACGATGCCTGATACGCATAATAAGTGAAGCATTTAGTTCCAAAGACGATCACGCAAGCTAATAAGCAGGTGGTCATAATGTTTCGGCCCATCAGTGTAGACATTAGTCAGTGAGAACCAGTGAGAACTACTGAGAACCAGTGAAACCGAACAAAGTTCAATGGCCTGATGGAATCAAATACCTTAGATCCTTGAGAGAAAGACCTGTGATCGCCAGTTAGAAGAAAACAATAGCAAAACGCTCGATAAATGTACCCTCCCATGTTTTTGATATCGACATGTCTGTAGGACCTTGATGTGTTGTGAGCTCAAACTAAATGATTTGCTTCGAACAGAATGACGCCTTCCATACTAACCGACATTACGAAAACGCCGGTGATGAGAAACAGAACGCCCGCTTTTTCCATATGACGTCCTGAAAGTTTCGGATCACGTTAGTCAGGCGGATGCAGTATTTATGACCTGTGAAAAGCATTTCATTCAGTGGTATATGTACGCTTATTATTAAAAGCTTGAGAGTATGGGGTATCAAACGAAATTTGTGTGTGGGTTCGAGATTTCTCTGCAGGGAAGAGATAATATGTTTTAGTTTGGATCATCAACAGTTAAAGACGTAGAAAGTTAGGAATCTTGCTGTTCATAATGTATAATAATAATAATATTTCAGAACATATTGGTAGGAACCTCAGGCTTCTCGCATGTGATGCACATATCTGTAATGAACTACTGTCTGATAAAGATTGTACAAATATTTAGTTACATACGCATAACGTATCTAAGTGTCTGTAAGATTGATATGTTGCTTTTAATGTTCAGAAACGTAAAGTTACGAACATTTCCAATGACTACAACGGCAATGAGTCACCGTTATAATCAGTCATCACATGAAATGAGACTATCACACACATTCAGTTGTAGGTAAAGCAGGCGACAGACTCCTGTTATTTTGCAGAGTAAGGAAGTGCAACCCCTCCACATGGGAAATCGCTTACAAACCACTGGCCGATGCATCCTTGAACATTGCTAAAGTGCACTAACCTGTACCAAATTTGATTAACGGGGGATTCTGAACGTACTAAAAGATGAGCTCCAAGAATGTTCTCAGGTTTGTTTGACCTAAGGGAAATGCAGAAAAAAATGAATCTAAAGATGCTTGAAGATACACACATACTATCACTTGAAGGTCTACATACAAGTTGACGAAACGGCGTAAAGTGAGGAATCGTTGAGTGTACTACATCCCTCTAACCATTATCTCCGTCGGGATCACGGAAAGAATGTTAGATTATTTACACATCACTGAGATGTGTTTATCGACATTTAGGTTTTCAACACGGACGGCGCGATAAAAATTAGGAAGTTCTAAATCTGGCTTATAAGACTGAGTTGAAAAAGTGACACGCCATGCCTCTCTCATGTCTACATGCATATATAATGGAGTTCAATCATTAGGGTAACAGCGCTATTCACAATCCATGAACGTGGAACGTGTGTTTTCTTACAAGCGTATGATGAGGGGAATGGGGAACGTTGAATCATGAAATACCAGTACGATATTTATCTTATAGTCTGGAGACCTTCGTCACGTAAGATGTATGAAATATTTAAAACATGAAGCCATTCCGAACTCAAATCCATCACGAATCAGCATAAGGTTTGAATCCTATGGGTATGGATACACAGTGGTATTCGATATCGCATTGAAGTAAACAGCCTACGAGTGTCAGTTTGAGGAACCTACTGCTATGTCAGTTCATGTCCACAAATCCCATACATGCTCTATGGTTGACAAATCGGTGGACGTGACAGGTCACACAAAATCTGCACGTCCTTCAAAGGACTTCAAAACTAAACCACCCCACTTTACCGTTTGGTACCGTGATTATGAAAGATATGAAACCAGCGTTTATACTGTTTGCCTTATTTTGGTGAACATTCATCCTCCATTAAAAAGATACTAAGTAGTCTGGTTCACCGATTCCAGAAGTTGGAGAGGTACGGGTATGTGGCTTCCTGTGAGAGTACTTCAGCTCGTTTACGGTCACAATGGCATCGATACCATCGCAACACACAAAAGCAAGACTGATCACTGAATACTGCAGAAAGTTACTCCGTGACCCAGTTGGTTCTGGCTCCACACCTTATACGTCTTGATAGTCTACGGAGCTGTTGTAGTTCGCCTATTCGTTACAGCCCTTCAAACAACCCTATGATCTTCTCGTGCCATAATTCTTCAGGAATTAGCCTTGTCCACTATTTGTACGAGACTGCATCCTCTCACCACCCGCTCTGCGGTTATTGCACTAAATCCAGTTGTGCTTCTGATCTCTCCGTATGATGCTTCAAGGTCCATCACATCACTGCTTCGACCTTTCTCTACGACCCAAAGATGGCGATAAGCTACACGTGCTGTGCTGCGATAGCCACCTGAAGTGTTCAAATGATGTTAAACCCACCCAATAGTCCTCATGTGCTGATTTTATTCGTCATATATAGAATTTTTTTCTCTATAGCCAAAGTACGCAAGATAGCCAAAAGACGTATTAATCAACATATCCCAGAGTATGTAAATACTGAACTGCTAGTTTAGTAACACTCATTCGTAGTGATCATGGTGTAACAGTTACTGCTTGGAGCAAGCTCGTTTGTTCTCCTGCTCTTCTCGCTACTTCATCACGGATGTAGTCACTCCATGGTATCTGCAACATTCTACACTACTACCACATCTCTAAAGCTCAACTCTTCTTTTCCGCCTTCCTCAGTGATCAGCTTTCTCACCAATACATGCATATGTTCCATATCTTGTTCCTCAAAATTCCGTTCTTAGTAGTCAAAGAGGCAACGTCAGTGTTGTTCTTTTCTGGATAAGCTGTTCTATCTTCAACATCCATTAATCTCTACCATTCGTTATGATACAACTCCCGACGCACCCGGCGGCAAACGACATTGCAGTGTTCAGAAGTACGATGCAATGTTTCTTTAGACGTGCAAGCATGTCCGAAGGGCCAGGCACTGCGGCTACTACAGACGTTATGAAATACGTGAAAAGTATTCGCAGCTACAAATATGAACAACCATCAGCAGTGTACGTCCAAAATTTGGCACTTTAGATTAGTTGAAACTAAGATTTCCGTGGCACTGCGATTATTTTACCATACTTCAACAGAAGGCTTACTTCTTAAATACCTACCAATCGTGTTCGCTCTATTCATCATGAGAACCAGAGCGTCGTAGACAAAGGCACACATGTTAATGCCTTTTCTTGACTTCAAGTAGGTGTTCTTTGACTTGTTCTTTGACTTCAGGTAGGCGTTTGTAATGTCGTTTATTGAAAATAATGCGGGATTACCGAGTATCGGACCAGATATTTGACCCCTTGCATGATTTTCTAGGTGTCAAATTCCAACATGTCGCTCTTAATGGAACAAATGTGACAGGTGTATAGATAATTTCTGCAGTATCCAAAGATAGTGTGATAGTAAAGTTAGAATTTAATATGCATGTGTACACTTAATATACATGTTAGTATTTAATATATACGTAATATACACGTGGATACTATCGGAAGTTTCCTGAGGCTGTTCGCAGATAAATAAGTTGTCTGTAACAAGTTAGAAACGCCAAAAGACTGCAGTGAATTGCCGGAAGATCCGCAGAAACTCGATAATAGCTGCAGAAAGTGGCAGCTGACCCTGAATGTACACGAACGCTAAGTAGTGGGCTTAAATAGACGATTTAATACCCTAGTGAACGGTTACACTATTAGCACCAGATCACTGAAAATAGTGCCTATCGTAAAATGTCTGTCGGTAAGCATTCGGAGCGACCCCCACAAGTTGAATGGTCACTAAGTGCAGAAGAAACGGGTTTCAGGACAGAATTATTAGGAGAACCATACTGAATTGTAATTCAAAGTAAACGATGGCTTACTGATCCATGAATTCTGTTCATCTGTTTCACATCAGGTTATATTAATAGAACAGATAGATAAGTTTCAATGACGCTGGTGCGCTTCCTCACAGGAACGTTTACCTAACGCCAAGGCATTATGGAGATGCTCAAAAAACTCACATGGCAGACGTTGTACACCCTTGTTGTGCGTCACAGATGTTCAAAATTCAGAGAGAGTATGTTACGAGAAGAGTTAGCCACATAAAATGAGGTGATATAAGTCATGGGATAACTACATGCACGTATACAGATGGTGGTAGCGTCACACACACAAGGTACAACAGGGCTGTGCATCTGCGGAACCGTCATGTGTATTTAAGTGATTCATGTGAAGAGGTCTCCAACGCGATTATGGCCACACGACGGGGATTAACTGGCTCTGTAGGAGGAGTGGTAGTTGGAGTAGGGTGCATGGGACATTCCACTTCGGAAATCGTTTGATAATTCAATATTCCGAGATAAACATTGTGAAGAGTGTGCCAAGAATATCAAATTTCAGGCAATACCTCTCGCCGCGGACCACGCAGCGGTAAGCGGCCTCCACTTAATGACTGACAGCGGCGGCATTTGCGTAGAGTTGTCAGGGCTAACAGACAAGCATCACTCGGGAAAATAACCGCAGAAAAAAGTGTGGGACGCAAGACGAATGTATTCGTTAGGGCAGTGTGGCGAAATATGGCGTTAATATGTTATGGCAGCAGATGACCGAGGCGAGTGCCTCTTCTAACAGCACGACATCACGGCATCGCCTGTAACGCCTCTGCTGATCTGACAATATCAGTTGGACCCTAAGCAACTGGAAAACCGTGCTCTGATCAGATCAGAACCAATTTCAGTTCTTAAGAGCTCATAGTATATTCGAGAGTGCGCATCCAAAAAATCCATGAACCTAGGTTATCAACAAGGCACTGTAGAGGCTGGTGGTGGGCTTTGTTTACATGGAATGGACTGGTTTCTCAGGTCTAACTGAACCAATCATTGACTGGAAATGGTTATGTTCAGCTACTTGAAAACCACTTGTAGCCATTCATGGACTTCACATTCCCAGACGACGATGGAATTTTTATGCATGATAATGCACCATGTCACGGGGCGCCAACTGTTTGCGGCTGGTTTCAATATCACTGTGGACAATCCGAGTGCCAAACATGAATCCCATCAAACGTTTGTGGGATATAATCGAGAGGTCAGTTCGTGAACAGAGTCCTGCACCCGCAACACTTGCGCAATTAAGGACTGCTGTAGAGGAAGCGTGTGTCAGTACTTCTCCTTGTGTCTTCTTACGATTTGAAGAGTCCATCTCATGCTTATTCGCTGCTCTGCTGCAGGAAAAAGGAGGTCCTGTCTGATGTTAGAAGATACCTAATGACTTCTGTCACACCACTGTGTTACCTACTCCCACACATGCTTCGCGAGATGACTACAAGGAAAAAGTTCGAAAAATAAAGTAACACTGAGGTTTAATGACAGTTATTCTCGACACGTGTATTCGTGAACTGAACATGGAAGGAGGCAGGAAATAGTGGTACTATAAGTACCTGAGCCGTGCGTGGCTTGTGTTCGTGACATAACTCACTTGACATCCTGTTTTTACTGTACTACCACCTCGTTATATTAATTTCAATTACTGGTGTCACCGAGTTGCCGCCATGCCTGCCCGTGAGCGGCAGCAGCAGCGCTCATCGATATAAGCCCTGGCGTATTACCCTTGCTGACTGGTATTACTTACCGGTTGTCGTGTGTTCGGGGTTAGTTCGGATCTGCCAGTGAGTTGAGCGGTGCTAGCAGTGCGGTTCGGACCTGGCAGTGTTTGACTGAGGACGCGGCAGAAGTACAGTCGGGGTGCGGCTGCAGTGAGGTCCGGACAGCCATGACTCGCCCGAAAGTTTGCCGATACATATCTCTAAAGTGCGGACCACCTTGGTTGGTCTTCAGTCGGTCGTCTTGTCGGACGACGTGTATGTTGGCTTGCGATAGCTTATGGGTTGCCTGCGTGTGCCGACTCTTGATTCGTCCTTGTTATTGCACAGTCGCTTCGTGCAAGTGTTCCTGAAACTGTGTGTAGCTTGTGATGTCGACTGCTCAGTTATTTTAGTGCTGTCTGTGTGCTGATGTGTGGCAGTCGGTCGGTTGGTGTGGATCAGCCACGATATCTCCACGCAGTGCAGTGGGCCGGGCCCGCTGGTGGTCTCTATGCAGTGTCGGTGTGTGTGGGAGCTGTTCCGATTGCTACGAGATTCGTAGCTTACCGACCCAGGACATCAAAGCTGAGTGGTGACTTAATTACCGAAACCAGTCTGTTCACATTGTACCGTTGGTTTTCATCGTTGGCTGTTGGGGCTATTCCCTTGAGCAAGAGTGAGTGTTCGAGTTGGCGGAAGTTTGGCCGCCATCCGGTGGAGTTTAACTGTATTTTGGTTATTTGAAGTTCAAGTACACCAGCGGAAATTTCTGCCTTGTGGCCGTTAGCGTTCCGATTACGTTCCCTGCCTGCTGACTTAAAATTCAGGCAGTGTCCTTTCCTCACCGTGTTGTCGTTGTCCTGCACGTGTGTGTAGTTTTGACAGCTTATGCATATTTGGTTTGGGCGGCTACACCTTTTACGTTTTTGCATTGGGATTCCTTGTGTACTGGTCGGGTGGAGAGCAAGGCGTCTTGTCGGTGGGTCCATTGACTGCCTCCTAATTTGGTTGACGGATATAGTTGGGCCGACTACCTGTCTCCCCTAAGGGAACGTTAATATTTCAAGTGCAGACCGACGCCCGGAAACTTCTGAGCGCCGCTCGCTGTACTGCATTTTCTTGTTGGTGTTTGATAGTGTATTTTAATGGCTTATAGCCGATTGTATGAATTTGTATACTTTTAGTTGGGTTTTAAATAATGGGTTCTCAGCCGTTTTAAGACTGAAAGTTCCTTACTTGTCAAGTCTTGCATTTTTGGGGCCTTCAGCCTCATTGAAATATTATTTTAGGATAAAGCCGTGAACTTTCTACCTTTTGAAATTTTAGTGTAGTTGTCGTTTAAATCATGGGCCATCAGCCGTTTTAAAAATTAAAGAGCTTATGCCCTTAACCCATAGGAGTGTGTGACATGTTCAGTCGATAGTTAAGCTCGGAAATTTGCGTTGTAAAATTTGGGCAACTAAATAAAGTTATATGTGTTTGAGTGTAACTGACAGCCGCTCATTTTTGGTCCCTTCCACAATTCGAGCTACCTGCTCTGTCCTCCGGATTTAACCAGGCGTTTCAGTACCCTTCGCCACACAGGTAGACGTAAATGTACTACCTTTCATATTTAAAGTTCGTACTTCGCGGAGACACTATCTCCGTCAGTTCAGAGCTGTTATGAATGGATTGTGCCATGCAGACCCCGTTATCGATGGTACAGAGAGGATCGCCGTTTTGATGTGCGCTCTCCCGCGTTTCCCTCCACCTGCCGGCACTGCCGCGCGCCACCAGGCAGTTCTAACGAAACTGGACGGCGGCAGTGCCGACAGCGGAAGCGGGCAGCGATAATTAACTGCTCCGCAAATGGCGGACAGCAGCCGGCGCGGCTTCCATTGTGTTCGCGTGACCGCCGGCCCTGCAGCCGTGGCCTCCCCTGCGCCGGTCAGTCACCCATCGCGCGTGCCCTTCTGCCTGCGGGTGATTCGTATGTCACGGGAAAGCGTCACGAGATACTGAGATACCGCTGCTCTGCGTGGATGCTGTCCGTATCGTCTACTCTACGGTCAGGTGGGCCATTTTAGTGATTTTTAGCAAATGCTTAGATGTTTCGGCAATACCCGCAATACCCGCGTGAGGCTGTCTGTGGTAGGAAATAGGGAGATTGAACATCGTTTCTTTTTATTTTAATACAACCCGCTATTTTAGACTTATTAAACTTTTAAAGGAAAAACACCTCCAGCCGTATTGACTACTACGAAATAGAACAATTTACGGTTATATAAGGGTGCCAGATTGATTAATAGCAAATGGATTAAATAGAATAATAAAAATTGTAGCAGTACAATAAAAGCACTAAAAATTCTTCCTAGAAAGAACTCTAAGATTTACAATCCAAAATAAAAGTGTACCACGCAAATAAGCGCCATATATGAAAATTACTATGCTGCAGCATAGCCGATGTGCACAAGGCACGCAAGAGGACTATACAGACCAAATACATGTTAAATATAGCGTCCTGAGGAGTACACGTAGTCAGCATGAACATTCATCAAATTAACAAATCATATATGAACACATTTAAGTAAATAAATCTAGTAAATACTCAATTGGCAAGCTAGGCAGTTAACAAAAATGGTTCAAATGGCTCTGAGCACTACGCGACTTAACTTCTGAGGTCACCAGTCACCTAGAACTTAGAACTAATAAAACCTAACTAATCTAAGGACATCACACACAACCATGCCCGAGGCAGGATTCGAACCTGCGACCATAACGGTCGCTCGGCTCCAGACTGTAGCGCCTAGAACCGCACGGCCATTCCGGCCGGTGGCAGTTAACACGTCAACAGCCTACATGACCTGGGAACAGTACAAAAGTAAATAAATAAATAAATAAAAGGAGTTATTGACGACCGTGCCCCCACTATAACATAGGTAGTGGCGGAGGACATACGTTGCCATATGTGATTTTATTTACGTTCGAAACAGGCGTATGTCTGTAGAAGTTGTTTTATTGGTCTTCACGGAGCCGTTGGGCTATGACATTTTTCATTTATTAGTGTGTATGACCGCTGAAGAAGGCTATATCACCATAGCAGGTTTAAAATTAAACAGAATTTAGTGCAACTGTGGGCTGATTTTCGATCGAAACAATTTCGTAACAGTTGCTGTTGTCGCTACCATGATGAAAAGAATGAAATAAAAGGAGGTCTGCAGTAGGCGCAGAACCATTGACACATATAAATACAACAGTGTCCTGGTAAAGCGCAGAGGGCTCAGAAAGATTAAGAAATGCTGGACCACCAGCACGATACAAACTGTTCGGTCGATGCCGAACTTGGCGCTTGCTCTGTCTGCCAAGCAGATTCCACCAGAGCAAACACAAATGGTAGACTAATTAACAGAGGAATACAGAATTTAGTAGAGGAAATGAGCCAGGCGTCTACTATAGACCGAACGCCGTCGCCCCACGACAGTCAAAATCACAACATGAAAAACAAGTAAATAATTGTTCGGTGAGTAAGCGGAGTCAAATCAGACGTCACGCAGAGTGGAACACAATACCCCAAACAAACGGGTTCGATTGGCAAAGGTGGCCCTGAATAACAACAGAGAGAACATAACCTTTTGAATAACGTAACAGCCACGTATATGACTATAGTAACAAATTCAACATAAAATCCTCTCTGAGAAAAACTTAATAATTAAAATAAAGGGGTCAGCCCTTAAAATCAACAAGAAATGCAGTCGAACGCGGTAACATAAACATCCAATAACACAGTAAACGAAATTGTGCGCTTCAGTAGTTGCACATGCAGGGCGTGGCACATGAAATGAACCCACACAATATGTAAATTAGTAGCGGCACAAATGCGATTCCTTACCGCAGCCAACTAGATAACCTACACCGAATTTCAAAAGTAACACTCACACACGACAATTAAACAAAAAACAAATTCACTAGTTTTACGGAAGCGCCTAGAGACAGAAGCGCGATCAGTAACCAGAAGTCTGACAAGGAGCCGGACGTGAACCTCGAACAAACAACCAGAGAACTACCGAATAAACAGTCACAGTACTGGTACAGTAATTGGCAATTATGGCTATGGTTACTGCCGGTGTCCCACTCACTCGCATACGATAAACTAAATCGAAAGCTCATCAGATACATCCCGACAACAATCCAGGAAGGACAGCGTGGATCTTACACACGACTTCAAGATAATAACGGTCAGCCTCCCGCGTCGAGGTCCGGTCACTGCCCTCGCGCCTCCGATCTTCGAGTGGACCACGCCCTCCTGTGGCAAAGATGATCTAATCAACACCGCGACGCGACCTATCCATCACGCAACAGTTATTTCTTCCCCGTCCTTACCGCCTCCAAAACCGGTGGGTGGCGGGTGTGGACAGAAGAGACAGCAGGGACTTAATCGACACTACCATTTGTAACTTATAATTTTCTTTTCCTCATCCCTAAGCCTGTTACCATGTTGGGAACCACTACTAGACAGTAGGGAACAAAAATCCTGGGTGCCAGTTGAGCCGTGGCGGCTCGGGTTTCATCTATCGAACGTACCGCGTATAATATTATCACTGGATCGCGGAGGAAAGAGAGAAGTGGCGCCCCCCTCGTGGAGGAAGTCGGCGAGGACCTGTGACAGTCGAGTAGTTGGATTTTTGGAGGGCGAGCAGAAACAGTGAGATAGGCAGTAATGCGCGGAGCGTGAAGCCGTGTCTGCCGAAGCCATGTGTGGTGGCAAGTTTGCCACGTTACCTGATTGTGGTTGGGCATTTGCGGCGGTGGGTAGAGGCGCCGATGCTGTCGGGAACATGTTGCTTCCTTGTCTATGATAGATTTACCGTTTGCTTCTAGTGTCTACATTCTCGTCTCAATGGCTCTGTGAATGATGTGACGCCATTGTGAGCACAGTTGGTTTGGATATAAGCAGCATTTTCTTCTCAGTGTCCATCGTTCTGGCGATTACTGAGTGTGCTTGCCGTTGTGGTTTATTTATTGAGCAGTGTGCTTTGCACGCTTGACCTCACTATTAGGAGTCCTTTTCGTAAGGCCGCGTTTATCCTGTGAGGACTTGTGTTCTGCATTTAAAAAATTTGTTGTTCTCAGTCACTGAATTGCTCAAATGCATTCGTACTTCTCTGCTTAAGTATTCTTGTTTTACGCCCCTCTGAATAGGAAAATGATAAAGGGCCTTACTATTACTGACCTTCTTGTGTGCCACTGACTTGGTTGTGTTTTCCAGCCACGTAATTTGTGCGTTTATTGTAACGAACCGATGTCTTTTTCTGATTAATGTTTCCTTGTGACATTGAGTGTTAATCTTGTAACGAACACTGTTTTAGATATTTTAATCAGTGTGTTGCAGGACATATCCTATTTGTGCCTCGTAAGTGGAGAGCGGAATCGGTTTATTGGCCATGATGATGTGTTGGTAGATCCATTTCACGAGTCCAGGACAGTCACCCGGAGATTTAGAAGTTGTATGTTGTGTTAAGTTAATACTCCTTATTTTAAGCGTAGTGCGCTCATGCAGGAAGCTTATGTGGTTTTGCGCAGATTGCGCGTTATGTTTAGATGACTCTGCATTCAGTGTGTTAAGTGGTGTCCTCTGAGGTGCTGGAAGTAGTGGATAGACAGCAGTTTTGGACACGTTGTATTTGCAAATAATTTAGGTCCTTATTAGGTTTGTGAGTTGCTTGCCCTTTGTGTCACAGGTGGTGCTAATTTCGTTAATTTCGCTACCAGTCTTCGCAGAGGCTGCGGGAGGAGCCGACCCACTGTGGCAAGCAGTTACGTAGTGGCGCCCGCCCACCGTAATGGGCTTTGTTTACTAGCCCGACGCCTTCCTGTACTTGGTGGCGGGAGCGTGTTGACTGGTTTCTTACGGCTTGCAGTCTGGGAAACCGTGCCTTTGGTTTACACGTGGAAGACTTATGTTTTGCTTCCAGTACTTCGGAGTGGCTTTATGTGGGTAATGAGAACGACTTATGTTGTTGGTGGCTCAGGCCGAAAGTGGTTCACTTGCTAAACAGAAGGTGTATATGCATTTATTTTCCATAATTCTGTAAACATGTTTAGGTGGTTGTGTTTTTTTTAAGTCAATTGAATTGTTATTCAGAGGTTACTATGTATGGCCATTAACTTATGCAGACATTTAATAGCAAGGGAGTGTATTGATTTCTGGTTTCAAGTTGTGTTGATTATGTGGGGAAATTGCTTTGAACAGACATTTAATTATTTAGTAATCAACTGAATGCTGTTTGTGAGTTGAAGTTTGTGTTCCGAAACATATTAACGATTATTTTTAGTAGTTCACTTATGTAGTTAAGCTATTTACAAGGCCTGTTGTGTTGTTTCCTTTTAAAAGTATTATCAATGTTATTAATAAAGAAGTTTGTTGTAAAAAAATTAACAGTGAATGATGTGCCTCAAATCCCTTTGGCCCACACCAGTATTACCTGTGGGGCCCCTACACCTAAAAATCTTAATGGACACCGCTTCTGCAACCTGTATTCCGTGGATGCCGGCTCTGATTATAATGCACTGCTTCCCTCCTATAGGCGCTTTGGATGTGGGCCATGTTCCTGCTCCACTTACCTTCGATAGTCTGAAGAGAGATTTCTTTGGCCACTGAGGGACTCAGCATTTGTTCGCTGAGTACGTGCTTGGCGACCCTGCAGTGCCTGATCTGGACACTGGTAAGTGCCACAAATCGTCTGTCACTGTATGTTCTGGGCATGCTTCAGCGTTCACAGTGTAGTGCGGCAATGAAAAATTGTGTGCCACACGAAATGGGGATCTTGGCTTGACAGCCCATATCGCGACAGTGGTAAAAACCTTTAAAAAACCCTCATTCTCAAGATGTGCTGTGCGCTGATGAGATTCATTGCCATTGAGGTGGAACAGTAGTTATTGGGAAACGTCTGGGGAATCTGTTGCACCTCAGTTTTATAGGGTTTACGAAGGTATGCAATGATCTGTCTGGGCGGACCTTTATTTTCCTAGTTGCCAGTGGGACCAGCGGAAAGGATGGGCTGCAGGTATGTATCAATAACCAATCAAACAAGAGGGTTCATTTAGCTGCTCCTCCAGATTTGGACACTGAACAAACATTATCAGTATTGAGTAACACAGCACACGCTGGTGGCCAGAGAGAATTTCTTGTAACAAAATGGAAAGGAGGATGCTTCGAGAAAGTTTAATTTTTTACATACAAAAAGATTTAGAGGTAATCGCTGGAAGTTTAAGATTTGTCAAGCACTTGCCGAATGGGAGCCTGTTGGTAGAAACATCTCATTCCACAAAGGTGAAGAACTTTCAGGAAGCTCAGTGTCTCAGGGAGTATACAATAGAAAGTGAACTGCACCATACCTTGAACTAAAACAAAAGAGTTGTAACTTGCGGGGATCTGGTCGACATTCCCCAATAATAACTGAACGCTAAGTGATCCGTGGAAGATATCGTTGCTATACAGAATGTAGTGAAATGGGTGAATGGCTACTTCATGTAATCAGGCTCTTTTGTATTGCCTTTAAGCAGCATGAAACTTCCTGGGATCATCAAGGCTGATTTCCTCCGCCGCAGTATGCAGCCTTATTTTACTAACCCTATGTACTGTTTTACATTTCAGAACTTTGGGCATACCTACTTAGGTTGTTAGGCAGCAACCACTTGTGACAGTTGTGGTGAGGGCTCCCATGAAGGTATTGGTTGTTCATCTCCTCCAAAATGTGTAAAATGCTCTAGGGCTCACACTGCCTGAGTAAAGACTGCAGTATTTCCTTGAAGAAAGGAAGGCACAACAGACCAAAACAATTAAGAATCCATAGTATGGTGACGCCAAAAGATCTATAAGACCCCCGACGTTTCCTACCTCCTTTTTTTCTGCTCTTAAATAACCAGTTCAGAAGACTGATGGTGCTACCGAAACGGAGGTTGCTGATGTCAGCACTAGTACCTGATTTCGCCACTGCATTTGTGCAGCCACAGTTCTTTCCAACTCTCTGATTCCTCCCAATATTTCATCAAGTCGGTAGTCGCTAACATCCCAAAACTCCCTGCTCCTCCAAAGGTTCAGTCTGGTCCACTGTTTAGAAATTCCACTACCACTGACATATTTGTGGCTCTGAAGCCTATCCAGAGCAACAAAAGAAAGGCCAAATGTACTCCACTGATGGAGTCGGGATGCAAAAGTCTGACAATGTCAGTGTCATACTATAGGATGTCTCTCTAGACTCTGTGGTACAGCTAATGGACCTAGATGTATGACTGGGGTAATCGTCTTGTCCCAAGAAGATACCCCCATCCATTATAAACTCCCCAGCAGAAAGACAGGGTGAAAGTGCAACCCCTGTGACGAATGGCTCCCACGTTACAGTGGAAGACTAATGGACTGAGAACACATGTGTAGGAACTGAAACTGCTAGTGACTGAACGCCCGTTGTGCCTGTGTTTACAAGAAACGCTTTTTAAAGCCACTGACATGTCTGTAGTAAAGGTCTATACACTTCACGTGACAGTACGACCCGACGGCAGAAATAAATCGGGTTGGGGCAGGAGGGCAAGGCGGCGGGGTTGCTGTATTTGTCAGTAACATGCTTCATACCTCTGTTCTTCCCTCGCTACTGACCTGCAAGCAGTTGTTGTTGAAATTCATGAGACTCCCGAGGGTCACTGTTTGCTCAATGTACCTACCTCCACAATGTACAATCGACTCTGATGCCCCTGTAGATCTTGTGGAACAACTCCTGCGACCATTTCCCGAACTGGGAGACTTCAGTGCCCATCATGTCTTGTGGAACATGATCTCAGCTACTCCTCAGGGTATGGTTTTAGAGAGACTCATGACATGTCATGCACTGTGTATCCTCAACATAGGTTGTCATACTCATTTCTGCGCTGCTACTGTGTCATTCTGAGCCATCGATCTCTTTCTGCTCTCCAGCATTTGCCGACTGTTCAACGGAAGGTCACTGACGACCTTCATTCTAGTGACCAAATCCCACTCCGAATTCAGCTACCAGATGGAGCAATACCTGAAGAGAAGCCACCAAAATGGATGCTCAGCGTTGCTAACTGGACACCGTTCAGCCAGATGGCTGTGTTTGAACATTGCAACGGCAGCCTGAAATGGGTGGACCACCTCACATGAGTGACCAATCAAGCCACGGACACATCCATCCCAATGTCCCCAGGTCGTCTTAGGAGGCGACCAGTACCTTGTTGGACCAATTAGTGCTATTCAGCCTGCAGCTTTTCAACGATTTAAATGCTTCTCTGCAGCAGAAAACCTCTTAGCCCTTAGAGTTGTGAGAGTAAGGCTCAGCAAATTGTTAACTGTTCGACTTGTCCTATGAAAATATGGGAAGACATTCGCACGATGTACGGTTAACACAGTCGTTTACCAATACCAGAAGTGTTGAAATAGGGGTGTCTCGAAACAATGCCCAGAGAAATTGTTCAGACACTGGCTGAGCATTTTGCAAAAACCACTGTCACTTACAGTAAGGATCTGCCATTTCGCCATTCCCATGCGACTGTAGAGATGGGCAAATTGAACTTCGGATCCCGCAGTTCTGAGTCCTACAGCACAATTTCCTTCGTGTTGGAGCTGTAACCAGCCCTGTCTGAGACTCTTGACAATGCAGCTTGTCACGACCAAATCTTGCACTGTCAAAGGAAATCATTTTGGAATTTTTTAATCTTATATGGCAGAAAGTTCACTTCGCCAACTCGTGGAGAGAGGTAATTGTGATACATTTGCTGATATCAGCAGAGAACCACACTTGTCCCTGTGGTTATCGGAGTACTGCCTTAACATGGTGTGTAGGAAAGGCTATGGAAGTGAATGGTTAACCGTCATCTGGTCTGATAACTAAAGACCAGGCAACTCCTTAGCCGCTCACAGTGTGGATTCTGGAGATTTCGGTTTACTGTCGGTAAAAAGACCCTGCTAGAGGCAGCTATTCAGAAGGATTCCTACGTAAACATCACTGTGTCAGTACATTCTTCGATATCAGTATCGCGTATGAACCACTTGGAGAAGCAGTATCCTTGCACTTTTCCATCAGTGGGGCTTCCATGGCCACCTCCCCATCTTCGTATTGTCTTTCCTGTCTCAGTGGTTTACTAGGTCCCGAGTCGGTAACACGCTGTCACATCCTTTTGAGCAGGAGGATGGTGTCCCTCAGGGCAGTGTTTTAAGTGTTACCCTCTTTGCCACAGACGTAAACAGTATCACATCTACTCTGAGGAGTCCTGTACAGTGAACGATTGTGCTGTTTTCTGTTCCTCCTTTAGTGCTGCAGCAGCTAGCTGTCAGCTGCAACTTATAGTGCGGATTTTAGAGGAGTGGGCTCCCAAAACGGTTTTTCGGTTTCCTCTAGGCAAGTCCGCACGCGTGTGTGTGTGTGTGTATTCATTTTATCGCTCTCATCATATCTTAAATTGAAATGAATTGCAATTTTAGCGATTCGGTGAGGTTCATGGGCCTATTTTTGACTCCAGATTGTCATGGTTGAGAGATCTGAAAGCCAGAACACTGAAGCCACTGAACATCATGAAGTGCCTTAGACGCAGGTATTGTGGTGCAGACAGGGCGCGTCGGCTCCAGGTTTCTAGGGCTTTCGTTGACAATGAGTGCACAGTGTATGAGTCAGTGAGGTTTTCTTATTTGAAGACGCTATCTACCGTGGGACCTTAGGCCGGTCATGGGTGCTTAAGACCAGCCCCATACCGAGTCTATGGGTTGAGACCAGCGAACCATCACTTACAATTCCACATCAGCTTCTCATGATGCAACAGGCATGTAAGTTCCTCACAGCTCCGAATTTACCCACATACCTTACTGTTGCTCGTCCATCTCTGTATTGCCGTTTGTTCCATTGTCCATGAGCAACACGCCCGTTTGGATCCGCCTTTGGCATGGGCTGGATTTACTCTGCAGTAATCATGGCGGCAGACAGTTAAAAACCTGGATCTGAGATTATATGTGCTCCACTTGGAGTGGAGCATGTACAATCTCAAATCCAGGCTTTTAACCATCTGAATTCCTGATTACTGCAGAGGCCTAGAGTCTTTTTAGATTGCTGCACTAAAGGAGATATTGTACTCCTGCTTCTGTTTTTAATGCAACATTTTCTGACATTTCTTATGAGCACTGCAGCAATATAGCCCTCTTTATGGATGGGTATGGACAGGGGGACTCAGTTGGTTTCCCTGTTGTCTTCCCGAATCACATCTTCAACGTTGGAATCCCTCAACACTTTATTGTCTTCGATGCGGTATTATAGGCAGTATTGCGGGCACTGGAAAGGAGATGTTCATCTAGTTTCCAATTTCTTGTATGTTCCGTTTCTTTGAGTGCCATTCACTCTCAGCAACGTTTGTACCCAGCAGATAAAGTAGTCCAGAATATCCTGTATGCCCTGCTCCAACTACAACAACTGGGGAATGAGGGTTCATGGGTACTGTCGAGAACGAAGGAGCAGATGTAAAAGCCAAGGAGCCATGTCATAATCCTGAGTTATTTCACTGTGCTTTGCCCCTGCATGCTCTAAATGCGCTGTTGCGATCCAGTTCTTGTGTCAGTGAGAGGAAGTGAAGACAATTAGCTCCCACAACGCGACCTTGACGTAGCTCCTTCCGGTGACGTCGACGGGATGACGTCCTGCTCACTCATGCCACAGCCCTAAGACGCTCTTGCCTCGGCGAGAGCATCCCCCAATTAGTGGTGCATGCTGCGTACAGATCACAGTGCATCCCATTTGATTGTACTATGTCTTGATTTCTGACCAGAGAGCCATGGTGGATTTTCCAATGGATCTGCCCTCCATTTTAGGCAACGGTCGAACAAATGTGGTTCGAGTTTTAACGTTTTATGAGTTGCCCAATATTTTTCCCAAGATTTTAGGGGAATGGTTTTAATGTGTTAACAGGGTGGCTGGCTCTCCCACGTTTTTTTTATAAGTGGACGGTCAGTGGATTTCTTTTAGCTCCTCTGCCGTTTTACTTGTGTTTTAATATCCTGTGTAGCGGATTTCAGTATTTCTTCGTTATCTTAAAGCTTATTTTAACATTTTCGCTATTTTCCCCTATTTCGTTTCTTTTATTGCATGTAAGGGCTTTGATAAAACAACCGTTCAGCGATGTTACAAACACACACATCCATTCATACATAATCCCATTCGATAGGATGCCAAGAATGGACCACATTTTTACCAATGCGGAAGTGATGGATAAGGTCTACATACGAAAGGCAGGAGAAGCTAGGTTTGTCTCGTTCCTGGCGGTGTTAAGTGCAAGGTTGTACCAAGATGTCACTTGGTTTGAGCTGGAGAGTGGAAGTCGATTGAGGAAGTCTTTAAGTTGCGACTGACGCGCTTCGCAAATGAAGGCTGGGGGTAATGTGGGGTATTGAAGACATGTCTAACTCCAGAACAGAAGCAAAGTATCTGAAATTCTCTAGAAATTAAGCATGGAGTGTTGGCACGAATGAAATTCCCTTCTAGGCGAAATCCAAAACAAAATCTGCGACAAGCGTAATAAACATGAAGCCAGTTCGGCTAACAAAATCACATCCTAGTAAAAGGTCAGTACTGAGACTTTCTATCACCAAAGCTTCAATAAGCTAGGAAAACTCGCCAATCCGACAAGAATTGCGTACATGAGGGGAAGAGCTTGATCACCAGTAGCCCTACTAAATACGGCTACGGGTTTTAAACTGGAGAGTTTACAGATGTGCAGGATCTGGAATACTGCTGACGACTCATTACATTGCTACCCGAGTCCAACAAAGCACACAAGGACCCATGATTAACATCGGAGCAGTCGAAATGGAGAGGATTGTTGGTCACTACTTTATTACACTGACTCGGCAACACTGAACCGGCAATTCGCCATGTTCTCTTCTGTCGTCAACTGTTAGGATGTTTCTTGCTGTCGGACTCGCACTGCTGACAAAAATGATAACAGTGACCTTTAGCTGCCGGACCTTATTAGCGGAACCAGTTCCTAAAGTGGGGCTGTCAATAGTTTGGAACAACGCCCTCTCGCTGACTCTAGTTCGGTTGGCTTGCTTAACTCCGTCCACAAAAGTAACCAGAAAATCTACGTCGTGTTAGGTCACGGGTCTTACAAGAAATAGAACCCTGGAACAATCTCCTGGCATAATACCTTGCAAGATACAGTTAAAAAACCTCATACTAAGTCGGCTGTAGGTCAAAACCTAAGGCTTCTGTACACACATCACGAATATAATCCAATAGGATCTTACCGCCCTCTGAACACGAAGGAAGTAATAAATAATTGGCTCTTTATCGCAATGGACAAACGCTCCCTCAGGAATAGTACATGCCATTCTATTAAGGACCCCCTTCTATCTAAAATCTCACCAAAAACGGTCTCACACGACATTTTGAAAACCTTGACTTGTTCCTCTAGTTCAACAGAAAACAAAAAAAACTAAATAATTCCTGCCGCGTGTCAGTAGCGAGGCATATTATGTCACATAAAACAGTCAGAAAGGGATTGGACAATTTACCAAATAAGGCGGAAGGCTAGTCTACAGCATCATTTCCAGGTGACGTGGAGAACTCTTGATGTTTGATTACTTTACTTTGCTTGGAGTCACTAATCACCTGATCGCTCTCCTTCACTAAGGCGCTACAAACAATCTTCAAATTGACCTCCCTGTTACAAATCTGGTCAGTCTCAGGTTTGAACTGAAGATCAGTGACAACCGTCACTAAATCTTGAACCCGCCTTAACCAATACGTAATTGGGTCTGCATTTGATACACTTAGGCAAGGGATGGAAGACCTATTTTTAGGATCTGAAGGGTTTGCTGAAACTCAGAGAGGAGAGCGTACAGTGTGCAGGGGCGACACCACCTGTCCTATCGCCTCCACCAACTCCTGGTCTGACACCGCCCCCCCCCCCCCCCCCCCACTCCTCCCAAAGCCGAGCTAAGTTTGGGCCTCAGGCGTCAACAGTTCGGGATCATTTCCATCTTCCGTTAATCAATGGATGTGACACTCATACTTTAGCTGTCCCTTCATCAAACAGCCTACTCCAACGAAAAATCTAGACTCGACGTGTAACGCAAAGCTCCTGGAACACAAATTCAAGAAACAACAGCAATTGGGTCTAAACAGCAAGAAAACAGAGCATTAAACTGTAACTAAATGTAGTAACACTAATGACGCTCATTAGATTTCAATGCTTCACCGGAAAGGCAACAACACTCTGCTACAAAAATGGGACGCAATACCCACATCAAGCTGCCTGTGGTAAGAATTAAAGGACCCGAGAGAGACTGAATACCATTCGTGTTGTGAACTTTCTTCTTATTTTAACAGAGCACACTAAGTTAGATTTACTAAACGTATATTGGATAAACACCTCCAGTCGCATCGGCTACTACGAAGCTGAATAATTTACACCCTTAAAACTGTACCTTACTTATTAAGAAAAGAGATTAAATACAATAATAAAAGAACTAAAGATTCTTTCTCAAATGAAACTTTAAGATTTAGGATCAAAAATAGTACTTCGCGGATAAGCACCATATAAGAAAATTACTATACCGCCACATAGCGGAGGTGTGAACGTCACGCAAGAAAAATAACCAGATAAAATTTGTTAAATTTATGGTCCTGAATAGTACAGTAGACAGTGTTTACGTTTATGAAATTAACAGATCTTAAATCTCCTAGTGCTTGACCAGTTCATAAAGCAACAGTTCTTACAAGGAGTAAGATTAATAACCATTGAGTGGGCCGAGCCACACTTGGTCACACAAATTTACGTAAATAAATATAGTAACTACACGAGTGGCCAATTGTAATTAGTACGGTAACAATTTACATGAGCTGGAAAATAAAAAAATTAAAGGTAAGCTGCAGTAGGCATGCACTGGGTAAGGTAGAAATAAACACATCAACATGATATATAACCACGTCTTGGCAAGTAGGAGTGGGCTGCCAAGTATTAAGTGGTGCATGACCATCTGCACACGGCTGGCCAGTCTTTCGAACGCGAACTTTTCTCCGATTTCCGCTGCTGCGCCTGCTATATCTACCAGGCAGATTTTACCCAAGTCCCACCCAAAGAAACACAAATGTAGCTTAATCAACAGAGGCGTACAGATGTGCGTACAGCAATTGTGCCAGGCATCTACTATACATCTAACGGCACCGCACGCCGATCAAAATTACAGCAACAAGAAAATACAGTGAATAATATTGTTCAGTGAGTTAACGGAGTCAAATCAATGAAATTTGTAAGACGGACTAAGTGTAAACACAGTTCCAAATACAGTTACACAGTAGGAAGTTAGACTGCCAAACACAAATTGTATCAAACTAGCGCTACGTGGTCGAGTGGGTAAACAAGTAATCGCCACGTGGAGCGGGGCGCTAAACCGCAATCAAGCCGTTGGGTTCGCTAACGAACCTCTGACTAACAGCAGAAAGAACATAACCTTTTGAATAACATTACAATCACGTAGAAGAGTAGGCTGAAGTTCAAGACATTAGTCAGGAAGAATCAATACGCAAAGAAGTGGGATACGGAAGTACTAAGGAATGACGAGATACGTTTGAAGTTCTCTAACGCTATAGATACAGCAATCAGGAATAGCGCAGTAGGCAGTACAGTTGAAGAGGAATGGACATCTCTAAAAAGAGCCATCACAGAAGTTGGGAATTAAAACATAGGTACAAAGAAGGTAGCTGCGAAGAAAGCATCGGTAACAGAAGAAATACTTCAGTTGATTGATGAAAGGAGAAAGTACAAACATGTTCCGGGAAAATCAGGAATACAGAAATACAAGTCGCTGAGGAATGAAATAAATAGGAAGTGCAGGGAAGCTAAGACGAAATGGCTGCAGGAAAAATGTGAAGACATCGAAAAAGATATGATTGTCGGAAGGACAGACTCAGCATACAGGAAAGTCAAAACAACCTTTGGTGACATTAAAAGCAACGGTGGTAACATTAAGAGTGCAACGGGAATTCCACTGTTAAATGCAGAGGAGAGAGCAGATAGGTGGAAAGAATACATTGTGAGCCCCTATGAGGGTGAAGATCTGTCTGATGTATTAGAAGAAGAAACAGGAGTCGATTTAGATGAGATAGGGGCTCCAGTATTAGAATCGGAGTTTAAAAGAGCTTTGGAGGACTTACGGTCAAATAAGGCAGAAGGGATAGACAACATTCCATCAGAATTTCTAAAATCATTGGGAGAAGTGGCAACAAAACGACTATTCACGTTGGTGTGTAGAATATATGAGTCTGGCGATATACCATATGACTTTCGGAAAAGCATCATCCAAACAGTTCCGAAGATGGCAAGAGCTGACAAGTGCGAGAATCATCGCACAATCAGCTTAACAGCTCACGCATCGAAGCTGCGTACAAGAATAATATACAGAAGAATGGAAAAGAAAATTGAGAATGCGTTAGGTGACGATCAGTTTGGCTTTAGGAAAAGTAAAGGGACGATAGAGGCAATTCTGACGTTACGGCTAACAATGGAAGCAAGGCTAAAGAAAAATCAAGACACTTTCATAGGATTTGTCGACCTGGAAAAAGCGTTCGACAACATAAAATGGTGCAAGCTGTTCGAGATTCTGAAAAAAGTAGGGTTAAGCTACAGGGAGAGACGGGTCATATACAATATGTACAACAACCAAGAGGGAATAATAAGAGTGGACGATCAAGAACGATGTGCTCGTATTAAGAAAGGTGTAAGACAAGGCTGTGGCGTTTCGCCCCTACTCTTCAATCTGTACATCGAGGAAGCAATGATGGAAATAAAAGAAAGGTTCAGGAGTGAAAGTAAAATACAAGGTGAAAGGATATCAATGATACGATTCGCTGATGACATTGCTATCCTGAGTGAAAGTGAAGAGGAATTAAATGATCTGCTGAACGGAATGAACAGTCTAATGAGTACACAGTATGGTTTGAGAGTATATCGGAGAAAGACGAAGGTAATGAGATGTAGTGGAAATGAGAACAGCGAGAAACTTAACATCAGGGTTGATGGTCACGAAGTCAATGAAGTTAAGGAATTCTGCTACCTAGGCAGTAAAATAACCAATGACGGACGGAGCAAGGAGGACATCAAAAGCAGACGCGCCATGGCAAAAAAGGCATTTCTGGCCAAGAGAACTCTACTAATATCAAATACCGGCCTCAATTTGAGGAAGAAATTTCTGAGGATGTACGTCTGGAGTACAGCATTGTATGGTAATGAAACGTGGACTGTGGGAAAACCGGAACGGAAGAGAATCGAAGCATTTGAGATGTGGTGCTACAGACGAATTTTGATAATTAGGTGGACTGATAAAGGTAAGGAATGAGGAGGTTCTATGCAGAATCGGAGAGGAAAGGAATATGTGGAAAACACTGATAAGGAGAAGGGACAGGATGATAAGACATCTGCTGAGACATGAGGGAATGACTTCCATGGTACTAGAGGGAGCTGTAGAGGGCAGAAACTGTAGAGGAAGACAGAGATTGGAATACGTGAAGCAAATAATTGAGGACGTAGGTTGCAAGTGCTACTCTGAGATGAAGAGGTTATGACAGGAAAGGAATTCGTGGCGGGCCACATCAAACCAGTCAGTAGACTGATGACGCAAAAAAAAAGAGAGTAGTAACAAACGCAGAATAAAGTCCTCACTAACAGAGACTTAACAATTTAGATAAAGAGGCTTTAAAAAAGTCAATCTTGACTGTATAAGCACCTAATAAGACAATAAATGAAGCAGTACTGTCCAATAATAGTACATGCAAGGCGTGGCATATGAAATTTACCCATTTAAGATATAAATGTGCAGGGGCAAAAACAACGATGCCTTACGTAAGCAATCTAGGAAATTGAGACCCAACTTCGCCAATAACACTCAGATTGGAACGTTAAATGAAGGATAAATATAAGGAACAAATTCAGTATTTTGTAGGAGTGCACACGCAATTTTTCTGCGTAGACACAGAATCAGGATCATGAACCAGAAGTCTGATACGGAACGGGACGTGAACCTCGAAGAAAGAAACAACAAGAAAATTACAGAATTAAATAGTCAGTACATGGCAGTTACAGCTTTGGTGACGTCCGATGCTCGACTCGCTCGTATCCGATAAACCAAATGGAGAGCTCGCCATCTATATTCATACAGCTATTCAGGAGGGACAGGGTGGAGTCGACGCTACCCGTATCCAGGTCTGACCGGTCACTGAAGCACACAAAACTCTAAATCCCTCGGTACGCCCTCTACACGTCCAAACTTTTGCAGCCGGCCACAACTGAGGTAACAAATGTTCGCAATCCAGGAACCCACTTATGTGTGTCTTCCTGCTATCGTTGCTACGCTCAGAGCGGCCGATTGTCAACTGCCGAACTTCCCCCCCCCCCCCCCCCCCCCCCCCGAGCTAACTGTTTCACCTTTCCGCTTTCACTGCCCTCGCGCCTCCAGTCTCCGCACGGACCACGGACCACGCACTCCTTGGGCAAAGATGTTCTCCTCGAGGGCGTGGCGCGACTTGTTAATCACGCAACGGTTCTCTGCCTTTTTCCTGGCCATAAACATCAGTGAGCTATGGACCACATTAATAGAATTGACGAGCTAATCGTAGATACTATCCTAGCAAGCAGAGCACATCTTGTCGATGTTAATGGTGTCATAAGGAATGTTACAGCCCGTTACTTTTCTCAACATATGCTGGATATTATACACTGAAGCGCCAAAGTAACTGTTACAGGCATGCATGTACAAATATAGAGATATGAAAACAGGCAAAATACGGCGCTGCGGTCGGAAATGCTTATATAAGACAACAAGTGTCTGGCGCAGTTTTAGATCGGTTACTGCTGCTATAACGGTAGGTTATCCAGATTTAAGTGAGTTTTAACGTGATGTTATTGTCGGCGCACGAGCGATGGGACACAGCATCTCCGAGGTAGCGATGAAGTGGGGGTTTTCCCCTACGACCATTTCACGAGTGTACCGTTAATATCAGGAATCCGCGGAAACATCAAATCTCCGACATGGCTGCAGCCGGAAAAAAGATCCTGCAAAAATGGAACTAACGATGACTGAAGAGAATCGTTCAACGTGACAGAAGTGTAAGCCTTCCGCAGACTGCAGCAGATTTCAATGCTGGCTCATCAACAAGAGTCAGAATACGGACCATTCAACGAAACATCATTGATATAGGCCAACTCTTGTTCCCTTGTCGACTGCACAACACAAAGCTTCGCCCCTCGCCTTGGCCCGTCAACACCGACATTTGATTGTTGATGACTGGAAACATGTTGCCTGGTCGGACAAGTCCCTTTTCAAATTGTATCGAGCGGATGGACGTGTACCGGTATGGAGACAACCTCATGAATCCATGGACCCTGCACGTCAGGAGCGGACTGTTGAAGCTGGTGGAGATTCTGTAACGGTGTGGGGTGTGTGCAGTTGGAGTGATACGGAACCGCAGAACCGCAACAGAAAAACCCCAGAAAATACGCCGCCAACAGCGACAACAATTCTTAAAGCCATGCCATAGTGTACAAGGTTAGTTTGAAAGTGTACACTGAAAACTGTATTTAAGAAAAAGAACTGTAAAAATGTAATAATGTGTTACAGTGTTTGTATAACTATGCTATTTTCTGCATGTTTTAGATTTAAAGAACCCACTGATGATAGCGATATTTGCAGCCGCAAATAGTTTGGCGAATAAATAAGTAAACAAATAGATAAGTGTTTTGCCTCATGGCGGACGCACAATTCCCATATTGTGGATTATCGGACTTGTTATAACAGCAAATTACCATTTCAGTAAATAAACAGCTAACAACAGACCGCTGATGGCTCTAGTAAAATGAGATAATGGGTTCATAAGTTCAAAAATATTTGAAAAAGTTGTGTTCGAGCGTCTTCCTAGGCATGTGAATGCAAATAATATATCGTCCAAGTTACAGTTTGGGTTTCTTAAATGTTCCGACATAGAGAAGGCGATTTACACATATAGTGAGAATATACTTAATTCATTAAATCACAAATTAGAGGCTACTGGTAACTCCTGTGACACGTCAGAAGCCTTTTACTGTGTGAATAACAGCATTCTTTTAAGTAACCTAAAATATTATGGTGTCAGTGGCAGTGCTGCAAAATGATTCGTGTCTTACCTAACAGGAATCAAAGGGGGTCGTTGTTAAATAGCTGTAGAATTAGCAAGCGGTCCTCATCTAAATGGGAATTAATTACGTGCGGTGTTCCATCTTGGATCCGTTGCTTTTACTTGTGTACTTTAATAACCATTCGTCTCCAACATTGTCAGATGATACAAACATTGCAATAAAAGCCAATGAATTACAGATTTAGAAATGGTTGAAAATCAGGATTTCACTGCTGTTAATAAATGGTTTAAAGGTGATTCACTTTCATTAAACTTTGATAATACCCACTATGTGCAGTTCAGAAACTGTAAGAGATTTCCTTCCAGAATGTGTATAACATATGAAGACATGCAGTGTGAAGAAGTTCGCATTATAATTTGATAATAAATTCAATTGGGATGGGCATACCACAGAACTCCTAAACAAGTCTGTATTTGCAATGCAAATGACGCCAGACGTAGTAAATATAAATATGAAACTGTTGCATACTTTGCTTACTTTCATTATATTATGTCATATGAGATCATATTCTGGGGTAGCTCGTCAAACCAAGCAAAAGTTCCTAGGGTGCAAAAGCGTGTAGTGTAAAAAGACTCATTTGCGGTGTAAATTCAACAATAGCAAGTAGAAACCTGTTCAAGGAACTGGGTATTCTAACAACAGCTTCTCACTGTATTTATTCTTTAATGAAATTTGTACTAAATAACATATCTCTGTTTCCTACCAATAGATCAATACACAGTATTTATACCAGAGCTACGAACAATCTATATAAAGACCTAAAATCGCGTACTTAGCTCTGTAAAGGGGTCAAAGATTGAGGAACACACATTTCCAGAAACTGCCAGAATCCATTGAAACCTTGGTGTCAGATAAAGCACGGTTTAAACAGCGATGGAAACAGGCAACTCCTTCTACTCTATAAATGTATGTCTTAACGTGGACTATTAGACCAACATAAGTAACAATGTCTGTCAGGTTTCAGTTTTCACAGCACTTGGTGCCAAGTCACTATTAGCTCCTGCTGTATGATAAATTTATAAAAGTGCAAAACTATGCTACATTCTGACAGTGAAATAATTCTGTGATTATTAGCAGTTCCAGTAGGTTGCAATGTATACACTAATTTTGAGAATCTCCTGACAAATAACAAGGGAAGTGAGCACTATATTTACATGCTCTATGTTTTTTATGTTATTCTTTCTGAGGTGTTTCACACCCACGAGAATAATCTCATTTTAGGGTCTAAGGAACGAAAACTGAACCTGATCTGATACTACGAAAATAGAACAGCTTTTTAATTACACACAATTTTATTATATGCAGGATTATATAGTGTTATTGACATTATTTGTACTATCCAACGTTCAGAAATGGAAGGAAGGGTGAATTTGGAAACAATCTAATTAAGAATTTTCGTTACAAATACAATTATTCCAAAAGACGATTGACAAAATATCGCTGTATTTTGTGTACCTCGCCATCACTTTATATATAGTCTGAAGCAAGCCATCCCACAGTGGCGTAAAAAAAATTATCATTGTGTTATGAATATTTTTAATAATGGTAACTACACACTAGCCTCTAAATAAGAATACGTTTAATAGTACTGTTCTGCATTGTATTAGCACTTCACATGGTGATGATTACTATGTACTTTTTGATGACAGAAATCGCATTACACAGTGAAGTTTGAGGTGGTACAAATAACGCACTCGATGAATCACTTGTATTCTCCTCCAGACATTTTTTCTGCAATAAGAAACAACGGATTTTGAAAACAGTCGCTGAGAAACTCGTGTCTCTTAACATAACTGTCGCTTTTTCCTACTGGTCTCCCGTGGAAATAGTCTGCTCACCATACTACGACCGTTTATTCTCCAGCCCAACAACCGCAACGTGGTGTACTTAGGTTTTGTTTCTTTAGCCAGGTAGGCGGTAGTTGCAGAGAAAATTTGTTCCTGGGAAATGCCTGTGTTATGCGTAGCAAGCACTGTGCAGTGGTCGAATGGATTGCTGTCCGGCGGGTGCTCAGTTACGTGGCCGTTTATAACTCGACAAAGGTCAAGCGGTCGCTGCACGCGGCACCGCCGCCTTAACAGAGAGCCCAGTGAAATCGGCACGGCACTCAACGTGTGACCCCTGGGCAGAATGGCAAATCGCAACTCTTCTTAACCACATAGATTTTCTATTTCCCAACACAGTTATCACTGAAAATAAGTTTTTTTAACCATTAAATCTTAGACGATCTTCTCCATTGATTTAACAGATATCTTCATTACTCTCAGTAAAACCGTACCTCGTCTCATCAGTCGGAACATGATCGCTGACGTTTCTTCTGTTCTGGAGAAATTGTAAATTTATCAGAAAACGTTTGTATATTTGGTCATTAATGCTAGGTAAAAGTCACATTTCATGAAAATGGCGAGTGTTCATGTTCGAATAAAACAAAAGAGATCAGCAGTTTGCCGGCCAGTGTGGCCGAGCGGTTGTAGACGCTTCATTCGGGAACCGCGCGACCGCTACGGTCGCAGGTTCGAATCCTGCCTCGGGCATGGATGTGTGTGATGTCCTTAGGTTAGTTAGGTTTCAGTAGTTCTGAGTTCTAGGGGACTGATGACCTCAGCCATTTGAACCATTTGATCAGCATATTACTAGATTTAGTTATTTCTGATGAGCACTTAAACATCCTACGGTACATTACACTGTCATAAAATGCAAACTATCATTCTAAAGTGCTTCATTTATATAAAAATGTGTCAAGACAGGTTCCTATGATACTGTACATCATCTTGAAATCTCCCGTGCTTCATCCACACCTCTCTGAATATAGTCTACAAATATTGGGGCAAACTTTCGTAATTTTCAATGGAAAAACTAAAAATTTAAGGTACTCAAAAATTGGGCGAAAATTCTGAGACTTTTCTTACTCAGAAAAAATTTTGAACATTTTTTAATGTTTAAGACTAATAATCCCGTTCTTCGGGTAGACGCGACCGATTTTTAAATTTGCTGCCTTTCAGTAAGCATACCGAAAACATGAGATAGCAGAGATGTGAAAATACACGGAAATCTAAATCAATTGCTAGAACTTTGAGTCATTGCTGAATAACTATATTTCACGAGGAAGCAAATTACTAGTTTAGGCAGATATAATACTTTGCGACGTCGTACAAGTCCGTAACAGAATTTTGACGGGTGAGTTATTGGTAAAAATGAAATTCTTGCCACACAAGTGTTTCTTCATCTGAGGAAAAAGAAATCACTGTGTGCCGTGTTAGGAGAAAATAAGAGATGGGGTGGCGCATTGTAGCAGTTACTTATTGCATTCTAGGTAACAATCTGGGCGAGGCTTGTGCTAAGTGATTGTAAGCTATTCTGACATGCGATTATGTATATGTAATGCCCGTATTGAGATAATTGAAATTGAAGGTGAGTATATGCAAGTCATAACATCGTAAATTTAAGTTTTTAACAGATTTCAGGAGTACTATTTTTATTAGTATTTTATGAGTATTGTTGAAATGATCCCCAGGGAGAACATGTAGTTGTGATACCAAATTTATTAGGTTTCAGGAACATGTTACCTTGTTATTTGGATCTATAAGTCGTTTTAGGAATTATGAGTTCATGGAAGTTTCGAGAAGTGGAATGTGGTCTAGAAAAATGCGAATTCGCTTTGAAATATATCACCTGAAATGGTGGGTGGTTGACAACAGTACGTCCTCATGATTGTAATCTGCAACCACCTCCTTAAAACCACCGATTATTTACTTCTTGGCAGTTTGTTCTTGTACGATAATAAATGTTAATACACAAAAAATTATATACAAATACACTCCTGGAAATTGAAATAAGAACACCGTGAATTCATTGTCCCAGGAAGGGGAAACTTTATTGACACATTCCTGGGGTCAGATACATCACATGATCACACTGACAGAACAACAGGCACATAGACACAGGCAACAGAGCATGCACAATGTCGGCACTAGTACAGTGTATATCCACCTTTCGCAGCAATGCAGGCTGCTATTCTCCCATGGAGACGATCGTAGAGATGCTGGATGTAGTCCTGTGGAACGGCTTGCCATGCCATTTCCACCTGGCGCCTCAGTTGCACCAGCGTTCGTGCTGGACGTGCAGACCGCGTGAGACGACGATTCATCCAGTCCCAAACATGCTCAATGGGGGACAGATCCGGAGATCTTGCTGGCCAGGGTAGTTGACTTACACCTTCTAGAGCACGTTGGGTGGCACGGGATACAGGCGGACGTGCATTGTCCTGTTGGAACAGCAAGTTCCTTTGCCGGTCTAGGAATGGTAGAACGATGGGTTCGATGACGGTTTGGATGTACCGTGCACTATTCAGTGTCCCCTCGACGATCATCAGTGGTGTACGGCCAGTGTAGGAGATCGCTCCCCACACCATGATGCCGGGTGTTGGCCCTGTGTGCCTTGGTCGTATGCAGTCCTGATTGTGGCGCTCACCTGCACGGCGCCAAACACGCATACGACCATCATTGGCACCAAGGCAGAAGCGACTCTCATCGCTGAAGACGACACGTCTCCATTCGTCCCTCCATTCACGCCTGTCGCGACACCACTGGAGGCGGGCTGCACGATGTTGGGGCGTGAGCGGAAGACGGCCTAACGGTGTGCTGGACCGTAGCCCAGCTTCATGGAGACAGTTGCGAATGGTCCTCGCCGATACCCCAGAAGCAACAGTGTCCCTAATTTGCTGGGAAGTGGCGGTGCGGTCCCCTACGGCACTGCGTAGGATCCTACGGTCTTGGCGTGCATCCGTGCGTCGCTGCGGTCCGGTCCCAGGTCGACGGGCACGTGCACCTTCCGCCGACCACTGGCGACAACATCGATGTACTGTGGAGACCTCACGCCCCACGTGTTGAGCAATTCGGCGGTACGTCCACCCGGCCTCCTGCAAGCCCACTATACGCCCTCGCTCAAAGTCCGTCAACTGCACATACGGTTCACGTCCACGCTGTCACGGCATGCTACCAGTGTTAAAGACTGCGATGGAGCTCCGTATGCCACGGCAAACTGGCTGACACTGACGGCGGCGGTGCACAAATGCTGCGCAGCTAGCGCCATTCGACGGCCAACACCGCGATTCCTGTGTGTCCGCTGTGCCGTGCGTGTGATCATTGCTTGTACAGCCCTCTCGCAGTGTCCGGAGCAAGTATGGTGGGTCTGACACACCGGTGTCAGTGTGTTCTTTTTTCCATTTCCAGGAGTGTATAATTTTCATATTATTGGGACTCGGACGGAAGCATAATCTTTTAGGACCACAACTTGGCAATGAGAAGAAAAAGAAACACTCAGCATCACTTTGCCTGAAGTTGGTTCGGTGTTCATCTTATTCTTATCCTGTAGTGAAGAATAAGAATGTTTCGTAGTGATACACCCAATATTTGTCCACTCTGATTACACGGCTACAGACATCATTAGAATGGACTTGATGCAAACGTTACATTTCCACTCTTTCGTCGGCTGTGCAGGGTTTATGAATTACTTTATCGTTCATATAACGTCGCGAAAGGGTAATTGTGTGAAGACCAAATTATCTCACGAGAATACCTAGCCTATTAGCCAGCACCTTAAAAGAGCGCTATGGTCGCTCTGGGGCGCTGTCGATGGTGTAGAACTGGTAATGTGACCCTCAGTCATTGCAGTAAGTTGTAGCAAAGGAGTGGTGTGTATAGGTAGATCTGTGGAATAGAACCAGTACAGTAAGAAGGCTCTATGTGGAAACATGATATAAGTCGTGCTCAGTGCCTTTGCGCGTCGCCATTGCCGATGCGACATTGTCCGCTACGGCGTCAAGGGAACCGCAACAATTGTCCCATGTGCTCCAAACGTCGTTGCACTGTCCATGCCGATAGTTGTCTTGCTGCAAACAAAGCTACCTCCTGATCGAGGTATTTATATGACCTGAATGTACTATGCGAGTCTTCTCGAGCAGTAGGCGTGTGTGGCGCCGCTGAGATCCTGCACGGTGTTCGGAGTATCTCTCCTGAACCAGTCCATTAGATATTCGCCTGACAGTCGCGTGATCCAGATCAACAAGGGCAGAAATATTGCGTTACGATTCACCGCATTCTCGATAAGTGGCAATCCTGCTGCTGTGAAATTCCGACATGTATGGTAGCCGTTAATGAATGTTGCATGATGAATCCGTGTGTCACATGATATCCCCCCCACCCAAAGCGTATTATGTAGGGAATTTACTCATCACCAGTGGGCCGTAGAGCACGCGTGGTTCTACTGGCGCCACTTGTGCGCGTTCCACCAACGCTGGTCCTCGTCGTGTCATCTTTGCTGGGTTATGTATTTCCTTTGGGACTGTGTAATGGTGAGTGGTATGTCGGACAAGGAGCTGGACGGGTGTGCCAGAGCACTCGGCGTCTGCTACGGGGGCCGCGTTTTCCTGCAGCATTGACCGTTGCTACCTGCGAGTTGAGTGGGCAAGGAGCGTAAAGCCTGGTCGCGTGAAGCCTCATTACGACGTCCATCAGTCAATTGTGGATTAATAAATACGACGGGACGTATTGAACAATTTGTTAGCAGCCACGAGCAGCGGGGCAGTATCATCCGTTGCCTATTTGGAGGTCTGAAGCTATTGGCCACCTCGGCATTTGTTTTGAAATTATCTATGAAGCCTGTTTAGTATGTAATGTACTTATGGATTTTTAACTCTGCTCGGTGTGAGCTGGCTAGGTGTCCAGTTTCTCTATGACTTTCAGTGCCCCATTTGGGGTTGTGTGTGTCAATCTGGAGGTTTTTGTATGTGCCAAAATGGTGTTTTGCAGTATTAATCTTGCACTTGAAATCATGATTTGTGAGAAATGAGAATTTGATACTGCTGATTGTAATTTCGTTTTGTTGTAAACCTCGTGGCCCTTCCTGGGACGACTTACATGTGTACGCTTAGTCTAAGGGTAAGCATGTGTAGGTCATGTGTGTGTGCGTGGTTGTATTTGCACCCTCTCTTATTCCGTATTAAGTAGTTCTTCGGGTTATAGGTGTACAGTTTATGTTGATAGCCTTGCATCGGTAGCGGTTGACGCGTTGCTATTCTGCTGGTGCGGCGCAGGGACGCGTTTTCCTTCTGCCTTCTCGTAATCGCACGAGGCCTAAGAGATGGCAAGTCGTTCTCCAGATCTCCCATTCCTGCCTCAAGTTGAGTAGTTGGTTGTTATTCTTTCGGTATCATGCCACGGAGGGGGTGTCGCCGGATTAGGAAGTAACTGACTCACTATTTCTGTTACTGTAAGGCACATGTGGGGGTGTGACGTAAGTCTTTGGGTAAACAAAGCTCTAAGTATTATGTTCTTTTTAAAAAAAATGAAGAGTTTAATTTTCATTATAATTTTAACTCTGTTTTAGGGGCCCAGCAGTTTTAAGTGCTTAACGTGATGTATGTGGAACAGGCTTGTGTCCAATCAGTGAAGTACTACTGTTACTTCGGTTTTACATGTGAGTAGCCTTTGAGCAGCTTGGTAATATCTTGTCTATATGACAGCAAAATTACCTGGGGAGATGTATGCATTTTAATAATTTTTATTAATATTTGTTGAATTTATATTCAACTCCCGTTGTGGGACCAGCCCACAGTTGTGATCTATTTGCAGACAGAGAGTACCGCCGCAGGTTCATTTCATTAATTAACTGTTTGTAGTCCAGCTACCATTGTGTTGCGCAGTATACATTGCTTGAGTACTATTTCTAATTTTCTGTATAATACAAATGTCCTTATACACTGAATTTAATTTAAAAATCTCAACTATTTGTATGTATTTCGCATGAATCTTGACACCTGTCAGTGCACTTGTCACTTAATTGTTACTAAATAAATATGTTTGGTTGAGGATGATAAATGACGCATCAAGCTGGGCCACCTTTCCGCGTGTTTTCCTCAAATGAGACCCGATCCTTGTTCTTGGTCTCAACCAGGACCTCGCAGCCAACACACTTACCACAATCTGAATTCACTCTTTGGTTAATACAACGATGTCAGTCATCTAATGCGTAATCAATACGATTTGTCAGTGAGGAGTCCGAGGCAGAATGCTAATAATTCGCGACAATACAGTCTTGAAGTACACTTGAAGCCAGTTTGACATTCGTGGCGTGCGGCCTTTTTGGTGAGCAGCTTAAATGGTGACCTAGGTATTGGTGAAAATGACAAGCTGCCTTTACTGCAAAATGAACTCGATGTTTGTACAGTTCGTAATGCTTCGTATAGAAAGACAAGGCTATTGTACTCACCATTACTATAGTGACTGTGATACGAAATATCTAGCAATAGCGACTCATACAATGCACTTATACGATGTTTAACCTGTCCTCTCAAATCTGGCAAACAGAGCCGTGAAGATGTTGACACTAAACCCATTAGTGTTTTCGTTATGAGGAGGCTGCTTTTGTTGTTTTTGCCATTGTGTGAGCTGTTCCCAGAACTGCCCAGATAGCAATCGCGTGCGGCTTTGTTGTTGGACAAACTGCTTACTTAACTGTTACTGCAAACTCTCTCGCTGTTGCTGCAGAAGGATGCTATCAGCCGACTGTTACTGGTGGTGCCACCAGTCCAGAGTAGCGCTGATGGCAGCCAGAGATTTCGGTGTACTGTGTCTCATTGGCAGTGGCGGGAGTCTATTAGCCTACGACAACTAGCGGCGCCTCTGATCCACTACCTGGCGGGCCCGGCAATAGTTCTGTCCACTTGGAGCTGGCAAAGACCGCCACTGGATATTGCAGTATAAGGAGCCCATTAGCCAAGGGACACCAGCGGCAACATGTTTTGCCAGGTGGATCTGGGCGCACATGTGAAACGTCACTCGAACAGTTGCTCCTAGCCCCACAGTCCTTCAATAACGTGTTGCTACAGTAGAGAAAACATCCTGTACGTTGCTGTGCGCGTCAACATTGCAATTTTTTATTAAGTAAATAAAAGAGGCTATTAATTTTTTGGGTTTATAAATAAATACGTGTAGTTAAGTAATTACAAATAAAGTTACATCTACAGCATTATCTGACTCAGTGTGAAGACCAATTTCTCCTCTGATGAAAAACACTTGTTTAGCTCTGTATCGATTTCTGTTATATCCTTTTTTACGTAGCCAAGCTACTCGCGAAACAGCGATTTCCACATTAGACGATAACTAAAAAATTTACTGTCCATCACAATGAGATTGTCAAACAATGTGTATACAATATTCTGATCAGTCGAGTAATATATATAGGGGTTTTTCATTTTCCTACGAATAGCGTACTCTCAACAAAAACTAATAAATTCCCATCAAGAATACGCAACCTAACCAGGTACTGTGGAGGATACAAAAATTGTTTTGCGACATAACCAGTAAAACCGAAAACAATCAAATATTAGACCAAGAACAACAGGATCAAGTGATCTGATGATGCGATACGATTACCTTCCTGTGGTACAATGCATTTCATCTAGTGAACGATTACACTCTTTATGTCAGTAAACAGATCAGGAAAACGCATTCAAAGAAAATACTAAATTTAGTTACAAAACAAAATGGAAAAAACCGTCTAAGTTCTACGAAAAAGTTTCATTGTAACTTTAAATTTTTTAGAAGAGTTGAAAATTTAACAGGTATCGTTTTTACTGAGAAAGAGTTAAGTGTTTTAAACAAAGGATTGAAATTTAACGTTAAAAACAAGCTCAAAGGAAGTAACATGAAGCATCTCATACGAAATACTAAAGTAGCGTTAGATATGGCAAAACTCACAGTAGATGAACAAAATTTAATCACATGTAATAGCGCCAACATTATACAGAACCAAATACGTAATCATGATCATTTTAGCTATTCAGAACGTGCAGTTAACTATTACAAGTATTTACGAAAAACTTAGGACACAAAATTCCATTTGTTTAAAAGCCGAAAAAATGAATACAGTCGCTATTATGGATGAATCTGATTATAATGACAAATTTTTACAATTTCTTGATAACAATGCAATTACCAAGATAGATAAAGACCCCACTAAGAAATGCAACGATAATTTAAAGATAAAGCTTAATTCATAAGAAGTTAACCATGAGAAGTTCATCTAGAAGAGGTCGCCAACGTATTTATTTAATGTGACGAGGCAGTGGCCTGACTCATATCGCAGAAAAAGTTTTGAATACAATGTTGCTGTTTTTCTTCCCTGCTCCTTTTGTAATTGTGTACTGTTCAGCCTTTTTACCTTTTAAAAGTGTAGTACCACGGCACTCTCAAAGATGGCGTTCCTCAAAGCCCTCCGTTTTCCTGCATTTTTTTAAATTCTGTTTAACATATCGATATTGCTTAAGTTCCTTATGCATTCTGTAGTTACTTTCATAACTGTTTCTTCTTTTAATTGGTTTATGTATGACTTTCCATGTTTACGCCTCTTATTCCTCCTGGAGTACCCTTTTCAAGCACTCGTGGTATTTCATTTTATTATTTTTGTTTATTAACAGAAACCGTTATGTAGGCATGTTGTTCCTATTTTGTGTTAAGTTTTTTTTTCCTGTCTACTCCATTTTTATTTATATACTATTCAATTTTTTACTTTTTTAGTGCATTACCACACTGTCACAGATGTTACTTACTGTATGTCTCTGCTTCAATCTAGACGCGTAACTTGTCTTCCATTGTTGTTTACAATCATTGTAAATTCCTTAGTGACAATAATGGTTTAAATGGCTCTGAGCACTATGGGACTTAACATGTGAGGACATCAGTCCCCTACAACTTAGAACTACTTAAACCTAACGAACCTAAGGACATCACACACATCCCAGGATCCGAACCTGCGACAGTACCGGTCATGCGGTTCCAGACTGAAGCACCTAGAACCGTTCGGTCACAGCAGCCGGCTTAGTGACAATATCCAGTAAATGTCTGAAGATGGCTCTGTAAGCTGAAAACCGGTTAACACATTAAAAGTAATACTGTAGAACAAAAGCAGACTGGTGCCTTTCATTTATTGCAAATGTTTTGGTTCACTGTTATAAATTCTGTGAACAAATAAAGTCAGCAAGACACCTTCGATCATGGAGTGATTGCGTAATGACGAGCGTGCCTTCTAGTGAGTAAGAGGTAAAGCTTTTAGTAAACTAATGGGAGTACAAGAATATGTTGCCACTGTGCAACAGTTACATATTTCTTAAATGTAACAATATATTACGATTAATTTTAATGCTCTGGAATAAGTGTTGTAGATTTTTGTAACCTTTAAAAGAGGATAATATACTTTCCTTAACTGGTTATCGTTAGTACACTACCATGAAAAATTTAAGGACGAGATAGATAATCCGGACATAACAAAGTTTTAGCTATTTGGTGGAAATGAGTGAAAGCACGGCATCATGTTACCAGAGGACTGGGTGTCTTGTGTAGAAAGTGGGACGCCTTATGCACTATGTGATCAAAAGTATCCGGACACTCCAAGAAACAGACGTTTTTCAAATTAGGTGCACTGTGCTGCCACCTACTGATAGATATCCAAATCAGTTAACTCAGTAGTCATTAGACATCGTGAGAGAGCAGAATGGGGCACTCCGCAGAACTCACGGATTTCGAACATGGTCAGGTGACTGGGTGTTACTTATTTCACAAGCATGTATGCGAAATTTCCACATTGCTGAACATCCGTAGGTCCACTGTTTCCGATATGATAGTGAAGTGGAATCGTGAAGGGAGACGTACAGCACAAAAGCGTACAGCCCGACCTCGTCTGTTTACTGACAGTGACCGCCGACAGTTGAAGAGGGTCGTAAGATATAATAGGCAGACATCTACCCAAACTGCATCAGGATCCACTGCAAATATATGACAATTAGGCGGGAGGTGAGAAAACTGGAATGTTATGGTCGAGCGGCTGCTCACAAGCCACACATGACGCCGGTAAATGCCAAACGACGGCTCGCTTGGTGTAAGGAGCGTAAACATTGGACGATTGAGCAGTGGAAAACCGTTGTGTGGAGTTACGAATCACGGTACACAATGTGACGATCCAATGACAGGGTGTGGGTATACGGAATGCCCGGTGAACGTCATGCCAGAGTGTGTTGTGCCAACAGTAAAATTCTGAGGCGGTGGTGCTACGGTGTGGTCGTGTTTTTCGTGTAGGGGGCTTACACCTTTTGTTGTTTTGCGTGGCACTACCTAACCGCAGATTTACATTGATGTTATTAAGCATCTTCTTGCTTCCCACTGCTGAAGAGCAATTCGGGGATTGCAATTGCATCTTTCAACTCTATCGAACACCTGTTCTTAATGCACTGCCTGTGTTGGAGTGATTACATGTCAATAACATCCCCATAATGGACTGGCCTGCACAGAGCCCTGACCCAGAATCCTATACAACACCCTTGGAATGTTTTTGAATGCCGATTTAGTGCCGGGCCTCACCGACCGACATTGATACCTCTCCTCAGTGCAGCATTCCGTGAAGAATGGGGTGCCATTCCCTAAGAAACCTTCCAGCACCTGGTTGGACGTAAGCCTGCGAGAGTGGAAACTGTCATGAAGGCTAAGGATGGGCGAATACCATATTGTATTCGAGCATTACCGATGGAGGGCGCCACTAACTTGTAAGTCATTTTCAGCCATGTGGCTGGATACTTTTGATCACGTAGTGTAGCATGAGACCAGAGGGACTTCTGCGCCAAATGTGGTTGGTCCCGCAATGCGAGGTGGTTGGAACAGGAGGAAAAGACAGGATGTGTAAATCAGCGTGCATTTACGATACTCTGTGATAGTGTTCTTCATTATAATAAGGACTGAAGGAAAAGTTTTAAGATTAACATTGCTTACAGCAATGTTTCACATACATGCGAAGCCTTCAGAACCACAGGAACTGCCGCGCGAAAGAGAGGACGTGGTTGATCACTGTCAACTAGTGCAACAGTTATCCGCAATGTACAGTAGGCAAGAAGGGACGCACGTGAAGCAGCGAATGTAGCTACAACCAAATTTAAAAGGACCGCAAGGCATGCAGCCTCCTGCTTCATAGTGGCGCGACGACTGCGTGAGGGTTGTCTCTTTGCCCGACGAACAGTACGCTGTGTTCGGTGGACAACCACAAATCGCTGACACCGTTTGCGACCGTGACAAATGCATGGGAACTGGACCAAATGAGGAGCGGACTCAACTTGTCTTCTCGGATGAGAGTGCTCTTATCGCATGAGAGCAGATTGAGTCTGCCTAGTGACTCTCAATCTCCTGAATGTGGCACCCGACTTTTGAGAATTTCACATAATTTTTATAGTTCTTGATGTATATGCTATAGCTCTAGTGTTCTCCATACAAAACTTGGTTAAACTTCCTGGCAGATTAAAACTGTATGCCGGACCGAGACTCGAACTCAGGACCTTTGCCTTTCACGGGCAAGTGCTCTACCAAATGAGCTACCCAAGAACGACTCACGACCCGTCTTCACAGCTTCAATTCTGCTAGTACCTCGTCTCCTACTTTCCAGACTTCATATCAGCGCACACTCCGCTGGAGTGTGAAAATCTCATTCTGGAAACATCCCCCAGGCTGGGCTAAGCCATGTCTCCACAAAATCCTTTCTTCCAGGAGCGCTAGTTCTGCTAGGTTTCCAGAAGAGCTTCTGTGAAGTTTGGAAAGTAGGAGACAAGGTACTGTCAGAATTGAAGCTGTGACGACGGGTCGTGAGTTGTGCTTGGGCAGCTCACTTGGTAGAGCACTTGCACGTGAAAGGCAAAGGTCCAGAATTCGAGTCTCGGTCCGGCACACACATTGAATCTGCCAGGAAGTTTCATATCAGCGCACACTCTGCTGCAGAGTGAAAATCTCATTCTGAAAACTTGATTAGTTCTGGAGAATTTCTGGAAGAAAGCAATAGTACTCGGGATAAATTTGTCTTGCAAAATAAATACTTGCCGATTTGCGAAAAATTTATGGGACCAACTTCAAATAGTTCTACAGAAAGCTCTAATGACATTCTTTTGTACAGATAATAGTTTGAGAGATAACTCCAATAATGAGGAATTAACTTTCACTACATAAAAATACAGATCTGTACAACAGCTCTCATCACAGTTCAGCATAGCACCCCAAGAGGCTTAACGAAAACGGTTACTTAAAACCTTACCCGAAGTTAGAAAACTTTATCTTCCAGCGGTATAGCTGGCCGACACCCTACTGCATAGCCATCTGTGCAAAGTTGAATGATGTTTCGTTGTCTGATTTAAATAAGAGTTAAAATAAATATTTGGCGTAAGTAGACTGCGCAGTGTCTTTATTAATTGTGGTAATGCACATTTAGTTTGCAATCCGAAGCGCTCTAACTTCTGAAGTACTGTGGAGATACTGTGGTAAGAAAACGCAGTAGTCATCTAACATAATTACTTAAGAATGCGAAAACGTTTCATCTTTCGAAGATGATCGTAAGCACACACCAGTTCCAGAATATTTGTTAACGAGAAGAATATCACGCAATGCTGTTACAAGGAAAGGGGAAGATTTGAATGACATATCTCTAAAGCTTATCCGTAAATAACAGACAACAAAACACACCTTAACTAATACGTTACAAGGATGTAAGGAGTATGCGCACCATTACTAATCACGGTGGTTTTGGGACGATGGTTATGCTCGTTTAGTCGGTGTTCTTGTACAGTCGTCACAATAGTGCAAGTGCCACGTCTAAACCATAACAGGCATAAAAATGCACGAATCTTCTCTTGGTAGCATTTAAAGTGTTCAATGAAAGATATATTGTATAATATTTTTCGCTAAATTTTGTGAAACAATTCAAATTTTGTACAAATATGGCCTATTTAACAAGAAGTCTGAAAAAATATATATTTCCCGAAAGTCGGGTGCACTGGGACCAACTCCAGCAGTAGTGAAAATGGGTCCTCCTTTTTGCAATTATAAATTATAACGTCCAGAATAAAATGTCATTAGGGTTTTCTATAGAACGGGTGAGAACTTATTTAGGATTGTAATCGTATTTTTTTCGCAAAGTGGCAATAAATTTTTTGCCTAGAAGGTTTGTTCTCTTCACGAAATTCTGCAGAACTATTCAAATGACTATGATTCTATACGTACCCTCATGTGGCAAGAGCTAGGAAGGTGTAATGTCTTCAGGAACATTCTGGAATATGATCGTTTTGGTGGTCCATGTTTTATCGTGTGGAATTCGCAGTTAGAGGATCTCTTGAATCGAGAGTATATTTGGTGAATGGACTGGCATGTCCATTCTCCCGACTTATATTCCATGGAGCACGTGTGCGATGCGTTGGGGAGACGTATTGGAACACGTCCACATGCACCAACGACTATCGAGCAGTTGTAAGACACTGTGGTGGAGGAATGAAACGACCTGCCGCATGAACTTCTTGTCAGATTTGTGTCCAAATGGGGGCATGTTGTAGAGAATGCGTTGTGGTCCGTTGTGATCACGCACCCCATTAAGAAGCATATTCCGCATTTTGTAGCGTCCAAGGAACCATGATAAATTGCGGTGTCTTCAGTGTAATTATTCTCTTTGAGTGAGAGTGTAATTTCTGTCCTGTCACTGATATTTCTTTCAGTTACCTTCTGTAGCATACTTCAGTAGTTCTTTCAATGTATGACCCAAGTATCTCCAAGCTATGTTATACGACAGAGATACGTCGTACGAAAGCTACTTCCGTCTTTATGTTTTCAACAACGTTGTAGCTTACATAAGGCCTTGCGCCGTGAAGACAGACATTGTCCGTTGTTATAAAGGACTTTCAATCGGGAAAGTACTGTTCTGCAATATCATCGATCCACGTGCTTTAGATGTAGGTGATTTCACGTACTCTACCGAAAAGTTTCCTCCAAATATGCTGTGGCCTATAGCTATTAAAACTTACTATCACTTTCCGTCATTTTTGTTTTCCATCTGGCCCAATTTTAACTTACTGTGCTGAATCGAAGTTTCAGTTACGGATAAACACTTCATGCATGTCTATTGCAATACCTGTTCTGCCTCTGAATCATACTCATAATGTTTCCTTATCACCCGTTTCAAGTGTTGCTACGGGTCATTTGTAATTTCTCACAAACTGAATGTATATTGAACAACACCCTCAGTCATTAATGATATTATATTTAATTGAAAATACATTTGCTTTAGGAGAGGGTCCGACTTGTGCAAAACACAATTTTCTCATTTCTCCTATTTCCCTGACATGTTTCGCTGAAGTTTCAGCATCATCAGCGGGCTTCTGTTATCATCATGTTACAATGGAAAAATGATTCGTACTAATTGTACACATATAACTTTGAGTTTTTAAGACAGTGTTTAGAAATTCGAAAACCAGAAATTTTTTTGTATTTGTAATTCCTTACCACATGCCTGTGGCTTCCTGGATTTTTATGTTTTTCGTTGCAGTTGTTGTCTATCACAATTTTTCGTCTGCATCCATACAGGACTTAATGAAAAAGAGTTATTTACTTCCAAACTTTACGACTAGGAATGTTATTGTTGTGCCTAACATTAACTAATCTAATGTGGAAGATTTAGTGTGTATGGGTCTGTGTGTGATTCAGAATGTTTCACATTAAGTTCATATGGTTGTTGGTAACTAAATGCAAATGGAGACCCTTACAATGGAAAACAAAAGTCTAGGAATGCCACAGCATTTGGTAACAAAGTATACATGCAAAACTTTTCTGTTTTCCAAGTTTGCAAATATCGTCTTAAAATCTCAAATTTGTGTGTATAAACAGTAAAGAGCACTTTTCGTTTTTAGAGAAAGATAATAAAAGCCCACTGACGATGTTGAAACTTCGTCGGTACGTCTGGAAAATTGTGTTTCGCTCAAGGCGGACCCCTCAGAAAACAAATCTGTTTCCAAGCAAACACGGACAGAAGAGCTTCAACCTTAAGGTGGTTATTTAATTAGAAAGTTTACCAACTGAAAGAAATACTTGTCCAGGACAATGATACTCCTAGCTTCTAAGCTTACAGTTACGTATCATGGTACACAACAACAAATTGAAAAACTACTTGCGCTGTTCAACACATTACACAAAGATATAAAGTTATATCGAACTCGTCGTTTCATCCCCTCATCCATACGGTTGCAGCATTTTGGAACATGTTACGCAGAGTTTAATAAACCGGGTATCTAATTACCTTATGCACGAACTAAATAAAATAATGAGGATACCAATAAATGAGTATATATGTACATCAAACTCTGCAAGGCACCTAATCGTGTGTGGCGGAAGGTACTTTTGGTACCACCTTCTGATCCCTCCAACTCTGTTCCACTAGCGAATAGTGTTTGGGAAGAATCATTGTCGGTAAGCCGCTGTACTGGCTCTAATTTCTCAGATTTCCCCCTCGTGGTCAATACGCGAGATGTATGAGGGGGGAAGTAATATGTTTTCCAACTCCTCCAGAAAGGAGGTGTCCTGAAATTTTGAAATTAAATCTCTCCGTGATGCACAACTCCTGTCTTGTAACGTCTGCCAGTGGAGTTTGTTTAGCATTTCCGTTAACACTCTCTTGCCATATAAAAAATCCCGTCACGAAATGCGCTGCTCTTAATTTGGATCTCTATTTCTTCTATCAGTCCTACATTACAGGGATCCCAGATAGATGAACAATACTCAAGATTCTGGCGGACAAGTGCCTTATTAGCCACTGCTTTCGTGGATGAGCTACATTTCCTTAAGATTTTTCCGATGAATCTGAGTCCGGTGTATGCTTTTCCCACTATCTGTTTTTTGTGGTCATTCTACTTAAGGTCGCTCTGGATAGTTACGCCTAAATGTTTTATGGCAGATGCTGTCTCCAGCTGTTTGTCATCAATAGTGTAGCTGTTGAGTAGTGGATTCCTTTTGCTATTTATGCGCGATGTGTTACATTTGCTTACGTTCAGGGTCAACTCCCGGAGCCTGTACCATTCATCAATTCTCTGCATGTCGTTCTGCAAATTCTAACTATCTTCCGGCGTTGCTACTTTGGTACAGACAACTGCATCATCTGCGAATAGCCTTAAAGGGCATCCGACGCTTTCTACTAGATCATTTATGTATAGACTATTATAAACAGCAAAGGTCCTATCACACTTCTCTGTGGTACTCCGAATGTTACCTTTACATCACCTAATTTTGTTCCTTTAAGAGAGACGTGTTGTGTTCTACATGCAAGAAAGTCTTGAATCCAATCGCAAGTCTGCTCCGATACTCCATAAGCTCGTATTAATTTCATTAAACGGCAATGCGGGACGGTGTCAAATGCCTTACTGAAACCAATACACAAGCCCTTGTCCACTGTGCTGTGGACGTCATGGGGGGACAGAGCAAGCTGAATTTCGCAGGATCTCTGTTTGCGGAATCCATGTTGACTTTTATAGAGTATATGTTCATTTTACAAAAACGTCCTAATTCTTGAGCATATGTTCCATAATTCTACAACAGATCGACGTCAACGATATAGGCCTACAATCATGTAGATGTGTCTTACGGCCTTTCTTAAAAACGGACGGGAATGACTTGCGCTTTTTTCCAATCGTTAGGTATCTTTCATTGCTCAAGTGATCTATGAGACTGCTAGAAGGGGAGAAAGTTCCTTCGCATAATCTATATAGAATATATAGGTAACTCAGCTGGTCCTGACGCCTTTCCACTGCAAAGCGATTGTAGCTGTTTTTAAATTTTGCGATCGTTCATTTCAATACCTGCAATTTCGACGTTCGTACGACGATTGAAAGGAGGGACAGAGTTACGTTCTTCCGCGGTGAAACATCTTCGGAGAACCGAACTCACTATTTCGGCCTTCTCTCTGTTATCTTCCGTTTCGGTGCCGGTGTGCTCGCTTAGAGAATGAATAGAAGACTTTGACCAACTTACCGATTTTACATACAACCAATATCACTTCGGATTTTTACTCAGGTCGGTTGACAATGTCTTACTTTATCGTTGAACGCTTCTTTCATTGATTTCCTTACGTTCATTTTCGCTTCGTTCATCGTTTCTTTGTCAGCTAGTTTTTTACCTCTCTTGAATCTGAGAAGGAGTGCCCTTTGTTTACGTCGCGATTTTCTAACACGGCTATAAAAGCATAGTGGATCTTTCCCATCCCTTAAAACCTTACTCCGAACATACTTGTTTAGGGCAGATTGAACGATGCTCTTGAATTTCTTTCCATTTGTTCTCCACATCTTCGTCCTCGTCACCGAACATTTGATGCTAACTGCTGAGATATTCTGAAATTTGCATCATGTTATCCTTGCTGAGCAAATATAGCTTCCTCCCTTTCTTAACAATCCTTGTAGGACCCGTCGTCATAGATCCTGTCACAGCCTTATGATCACTGACTCCTCCCTATACGTTAACCCATGCGATAAGATCAGGTCTGTTTGTTGCCAGGAGGTCAAAGACGTTACCCTCACGAGATGGTTCTCTAACTATCTGTCCCAGGTAATTTTCGGACTAGACATCCATAACAATGCCACACAAATCTCTGGCACTAGTTTTGATGGCACAACACTCCCACTCCGTACCTGGTAAGTTGAAGTCACTCCCAATTACAACGGCATGATCAGAAAAATTACTAATGATTTTCTGCCAGTTCTGTCTGAAGCGCTCTACAACTACAGATACTGACCCAGGTGGTCTATGAAGGCATCCGATCACCATTTTTGACCGTTCTTTGATACTCTGTTTCACTCAGATTGATTCAGATTCGGAATCCGTGATAACTTCTCTAGATTGTATCGAATTTGTCAACACGTGCGTCCTCGCAGTACAGCAAGCGCCGACTGACTACTCCCGATGGTCCCTGCGCTGTCTTTCCTCTGTCACTGCTTCGACCGGTCTCCGTCACTGCCCAGACCGAGTCCGCCCTCGCGAGCCGCGGTCGTCCTAAACAGAGGGCGCTAGCCAAACACTAAGTCGCAAAGCGCGTAACCTCGACAGAGAAATATCCTACCAAGGGTACCGCAGGAAGTCACAGCTCAGGGACAGTTCTACCTAGATTTTGTAGCAGGATTCACATGTTATCTTAGTTATTCTCGGTTGAATTCGTTTGTGTTTTAGCGATTTCTAAATTTACAACCTAGTTTTGCAATGACGTGACGAACGACATTCGATAGCGGTATGTACGTATATAGATGGTGATAGTGTCACGTCCACAATGTATAAAAGGTCTTCGTGTATCCATAATTGAAACGGACGACTTGGGACGCCAGATAGTATATTATATGTTAAAAAATGATGAAATTCCCCCAGCTGTATTAAGGTGTTTGTTTTATTGGCAACTAGTTTTGATGATGTTACATCATCTTCAGGCCCTAAGTACAACATACCATACATAAACAACCAATGCAACAACAGTAATTTATGAGTTATTATGCAAACTAATTCTATTATAACCATATTAAAAAATGAGTAATTTTAATGAAACTAATTATATATTTGGTCATTTCCGTTAAAATGCCATCACTCTGGACATTAGCCATTTACGTGGTATCACTAAATAAAAATGGAGCTGTATATGCACAATCGTTTTAGTATACGTTAATATCAGGGATTAAAAATGGGAGTATATAAAAGCTTAAGCGACAAGCCGTTATTATAATGAATAATAATATAGGCGTGGAATATTGTAATTTTTTTTTGTGATGAACTCTAGAAAGGAGAACATACGCATTGCTAATCAGACATATAGTAGGTAAACTTCATTGTTTAGTAGTAGTGAACGGTGGGTAAGGTGGACTAGAGTTACGTTTGCAAAATTCTGTACTGTCGTCATACTAAAGTAACAGAGGCTTAATTTACTTAGACGACTTCGTTCCTAACATGACGAAAGAAATGGTAAGGGACATGCAACACTGCGTTGCTTAACGGCAGAAATCGATGTGTGGCGTACAAGCAACGTGTCCGTTAGGACAGAGTAGCGAAATTTGGCATTAGTACGTTATGGCAGTAGAGGAATAACGTGAGTGCCTTTGCTAGCAGTACGACATAGCCTGCAGCTCCTCTCCTCGTGACCATACTGATTGAATCCTAGACGACTGGAAAACCGTTGTCTCGTCACATGACTCACAATTTCAGTTAGTAATTCTGATGGTAGAGATAGAGTGTGGCACATACTCCAAGAAGCCATGGAACCAACTTGTCAACAAGGCACTGCGCAAGCTGTTGGTGATTCCATAATGGTGTGGGCTGTGTTTACGTGAAATGCACTGGCTCATCTGGTCCGGCTGAACAGGTCATGAAACGCACGGGGGCCTCTGGTGTAACTGAACCGATCATTGACAGAATATGGTTATCGTCGGTTACTGGTACACCCTCCGCAGTGATTCAAGGACTCTATGTTCCCAAACAATGATGGAATTCCTATGGATGACTTAACGCCAAGTCGCAGGACTCCAATTGTCTTGTGACAGTTTTTAAGAACATTCTGGACAAGTCCAGCGAAAGACTCGGCCATCGAGATCACTCTATATGGGATTGCTTTGATTTGATTGGATTTTAACAAGGAAACTAAAACAGCTTAGGTCTAACTCGCCACTGCCGGCACCGAAACTAAGTTTATTGTGCGGGATCGCTCCCTATATATCTAGAAAAGCCAACAAATGCTCTTAAATAGTGCAAGGAGTCCCTCTACCAGTTTTTTGTTAGACACAATTTCTTCAGGTCTAGTTATCCCGAAGGTTTTCTACTTTCCAATGCCATGCATTCGAAGATTATGTGTGATGCAGTTTCTTCATCCTCATCACAGATGCTACATTTGGATTCCTCTTCCGTTTTACCCATTGTGTGTAGGTGTTTTTTGAAATTCCCATGGTCGGTCATGAGTTTGATCTCTTTCTTGTTCAATTCCAGCATTGCAGAGCTTCTTTTAAAACATGGCTTGGGCATCATTATCATACCGTGGTTTTGTTTATGGACCTTGGTCCAATATCCTACGTGCTGATTCCTAATCCAGTTCAGTAGACCTAATTTGATCATAGCCTTGGTGATTGTCAGGCCAGGTTTCAGTCCAATAAATGGAGTTGTTGCCCCCATTCTAGGAAATCAGTCTGCTTGTTCATTGCCACAGATCCCTGAGTGGCCAGGGACACACACTAGGTTTACCCTACTGCTTCTCTCTAGCTCCAACAGAGCCTTGTGGCATTGTGCAACAATCTTACATCTTGTTGCAGAACTCGGCATGGGAAGTAATCGACCGATCAGTTTGTGCTGAAGATCCTGTAAGGGCAACACTTCCGCTATTATGGACGGCTATAGAGGTAGCACGACTCAGAATTTCTGAAGGGGACTTCCAACAACTGGTGAGTCCATGCCACGTCTAGTTGCTGTAGTACGTAGGAAAACGGGATGTCCGACACGATATTAGGAGGTACCCTACGAACTTTTTCCAACTAGTTACAACGAAAGGACCGCACTATTATGAAGCATGATCTTGCCCAAGAGCATGAAAATTAGCGTAACTACAAAGCCACAACTGAAGGCACGATTACAAACGTTGAAATACGTATTGTAGTGTAACAAAAACAGAATATGGGATGCCTTTTTCAGTACTCTTTCTGTGTATTCTGTTTAGTCGTGGGTGAATGAATAAAATATGGATAACATCAAAGTTAATTCATTATATTCTACGCTTAGAAGATACTGTTGGTTTTTGTTAAAGAACATCGTCACAGGTCCGTGTAAGTTGCATGAAACAACCGTGATAGCTATAGATATTCTACGAAATTTCCGTAGTCTCTTAATTTACATTTCTTATCTACAGATTTCGAAGCAATGAGTAACATTTAGTTTGAGATTCAATAAGAAATATTATGAGGTTGACGGGAGAAAATACATCTATAGCAGACTGGAATGTTCCTCATCACACTTCCTACTTTGTCAAACACATCAGTTCAGATATTATTCCTAATTCCTAATATTCTTCCCCCCCCCCCCCCCCCCTCCGTTCACAGCAAATTGCCGATTTACAGCAACAGATGTCGCAGGTGTGCTTAGGACTGAAACTCTTTGCTACGACCTCAGCTCTCAATATTGCATATCACGGCCATATATCATGTTTATTGTTCCATATATTCAAATTTCGACGGATACGATATAACCCTCTGATATAAATCACGGCTGCGCGAGCAGTAAATCGTATCTGACAACGTTCATGTTTTAGCGAAAGACTGTCGCTCGAGGAGACCGTTTTTAACATGCCAGCTAGCCACTGACATCACACAAAATATGGCCCTCTTCAGCACAACACGTGTTTGCAAACGGTGACTTAGTACAACATGGTTCATCGGCTAACTACGAATAAATCAACTGAAGATATCTGGAAAGCACCATTTTAAATTTCGTACTTCTGACACTTCATTACAATTGTACATCAAATACTTTGTTATGACTGTGGTTCAAATGAAGTGGTTGGAATGGAGTGTCTGATTTCTGGATGACAAAACATGCATTCATGCATGCTTACCAAAGTTAAGCCGCTGATGAGTCCATCTTGGTGTGCAATTGTATACAGAAAATGAATGGCAAATACAGACTACAACTATTTTAGATTTTTCTTTTACCGTCTCGAGATTCACGAAAATTCATTGTTTCAGCATCCAGTGTTTGTGAAATTGAATACATCATGACTACATGAAAGACGATTATTAAGAATAACATGAAAAGTTTCAGATACTAGCACATCTATCACACTGTTGCCTCTCAGAAAAAGGTTGCAACTTTTTACTGCTTACCTGGAACGTCGGATTGGAAATGAAGCACAAGTTCACATGAACTGTTCGACACATAGGTAATTGAAATGTGTATCACTTATTTTTAGGATGCAATTAAAATTATGGACAGCTAAAGTGACTTGCCTGTTTAACGAAGGGACAAAAATCTAAAAACATATTTCTATGAGGTACAGAGGAAATTTAAAAATAAATTGACACAGGGAAAGAAGCCGATATCTTGCAATAAATAGTTACGAGAAATACAAGTAACGAAGAAAGTTTTAATAACATTGGTGAAAGAGCAGACTTACGATAGAGTAATAAGTTGAAACAAGTTCAGTAGTACTAAACATTGTTACTGAACTGACGCTGATGTTGCTGGATATGTTCATGTGCCACACATGCTGGTATGAAGGTCTAGAAGGAGAGAAGAAATTTTTGTACGATATCAATAAGCTATTCAGAAGTATAAGAGAAACACGCTCCACTAACCTGAAACGTAAGGAGTAGACAAGACATTACGCTGCAAGAAACGCCTGTATTAATCTTAAAACACGGACTGAAAAGAATACGCTACAAAACTGTCAGAGTAAACAGGGAAGAATAATCACGCACGATGTAAACTATAATAGCAGTGGCTTGGATGTAGTTAGTTATGGAGCAGAAGAACTTGTGCAATGTAGAAAGAAAGTGCTTTTTCATTATGGAAATCGAGAGAGTAAACACGAAGCGAGGAGGAGTAAAACAGAATATTCCTCGTACTGGGCTACTGTTTGGTAAAGCAACAAACTGTAAATGAACTTTCTGAGTTCTGTTTTCAGTGTCACACGTAACTGATGTATCGTGAGAGCGCTCATCATGTCTGTAAACAACATTCCTATAATTGTCTTGTGTGTTATTGAACAAACAGATGTTATGTTTTACACCCATGAGCCTTATCCCAGTACAATTATTTCCCAACTGAAGGGCGGATCGTATTGAATGAGAAGGAAGTGCAGGTAAACATGAATTCTAGCGTATAATCATCTTCTTCAGTAAAATTCTTCAGGGTATCAGACCGCATCGTCATAATTTTAAAATGTGCCAACGTTTCGGCCAGCGTTGCAGCTAGCCTTCATCAGGGCCTTACGTTAACTGCTAAATGAACGCACTTGGATTCCTTAAATAGCTGCACGAGAAAACCGTGTCGTTACTTGATTGGCTGTACTAGGAGGAGGAGGAGGGGTGAAAGGTATGCTTTATTGGTGTTTCCTTTATTATCTGTCATTGGCTGAAATAGCTGTTTTCTATTGGTCTTTATATTAATCCACCCCATTGGAGGAGACGGACGAATAGCGAACAGGTGATGGCTGTGACGTCACACTGTTTCCATGCTGTCCAGAAGCCGGCTGCGGAGTGCCATTGCTTTGTGTGCTCGCGACCACTACTGTGGCTCTCCGCGTGTCCGCATGGGCCGCCACGGCTCTGCCGCCGCTCCGTAGCCCTGCTATTGCTGGCAGCCAAGACCTCGGAAGCTTGTACCCGTCCTCTCTATTCATGTTGGCGGGTCTTTTGGCTATTTCTATCGCCTCTCTAATCTTTCTTTTGAAAATGAGAGGCTGTTTCGCCAGGACGCGGGCTTCTTGGAAAAATATTGGTTTCCCGCACTCTTCTCGGTGTTCCGCCACTGCTGACTTAGTGTGTTGTTTCAGGCGGATATATCTTTCATGTTCCGAGAGCCTAGTGGTGATCGGACGTCCCGTCTCACCTATGTAAACTAATCCACACGCACAACCAATTTCATACACGCCAGCTGTGTGTAGTTTGTCAACTGCATCCTTGGTAGAACCGAGCATGTCTGATATTTTGTTTCTGCTTCGGAAAATTGGTTTGATGTCGGCTTTTCGTAGAATTTTGCCAATACGTTCGGTGACCCCTTGTACATATGGTAACACAGCAATGCTCTGTGCCTCCTCCTCCTCTTCCCTATTAGTCTTCTCCCTTGTCGACATGGTGCTGTCTATCATCTGCTTCCCATAACCATTAGTTCCGAAGATGGACCTGAGGTGTTCAAGTTCTGTCTTCAGATGTTCTTCGTCGCTTATCCTGTACGCTCTCTTCGTTAGCGTGTGCAGGGCGGACTTCTTCTGCGTGGGGTGATGGTGGGAGGAGGCGTGAAGGTACCTGTCCGTATTGGTTGGTTTCCTGTACACTTTGTGGCCAAGTTTACCATCAGGTTTTCGATAAACTTCCACGTCGAGAAAAGGCAGCACCCCATTCTTCTCTGTTTCCATTGTAAACTGGATTTTCCAATGCTGTTGGTTAAGGTGCTTGTGGAAGTTCTGTAACTCCTCTTCTCCGTGGGGCCAGATGACGAAAGTATCATCGACATAGCGAAGCCAACAATTTGGACGTAATGGTGCGGACTGGAGGGCTGTTTCCTCAGATGCCTCCATGAAAATTTCTGCTGCGATAGGCGATAGGGGTGAGCCCATAGCTACACCGTCAGTTTGTTCATAAAATTGACCTCTCCACCTGAAATACGTGGTCGTCAGACAGTGGCGCACAAGCTCACATACATCAGGTGCCACGCGTTCTTCTAGGATGTTCACAGTATCTGACACTGGGACATTCGTGAATAGGGATTTGACGTCGAAGCTAACCATCAGATCTTGGTCCGTAACACGCATTTCCTTTAGGAGAGACACGAAGTGAGTGGAATCCTTAACGTAGGACTCGGTTTGATGCACTAGGTGTCGGAGCCTAGGTGCCAGTTCTTTCGCTAGGTAGTAGGTCGGCGAATTTATACTGTTTGCTATGGGCCTTAAGGGGAAGTCGGTTTTGTGTACCTTCGGTACACCATATATCCTTGGTGCCTGTGTCACTTGCGGGATGAATCTTCTGGCCTTGTCGAAATTGATTCTAGAGTGCTTGAGCAGTGCCTGCGTCGTTTTGATTACCTTGGCCGTCGGATCTCCCTGTAGTTTCTTGTAGATAGGTTCTGCGAGAATATCTTCCATTCGTTTGTTGTAATCAGTCGTGTCCAAGACTACAGTGGCTATGTCGATGATACTTTCGTCATCTGGCCCCACGGAGAAGAGGAGTTACAGAACTTCCACAAGCACCTTAACCAACAGCATTGGAAAATCCAGTTTACAATGGAAACAGAGAAGAATGGGGTGCTGCCTTTTCTCGACGTGGAAGTCTATCGAAAACCTGATGGTAAACTTGGCCACAAAGTGTACAGGAAACCAACCAATACGGACAGGTACCTTCACGCCTCCTCCCACCATCACCCCACGCAGAAGAAGTCCGCCCTGCACACGCTAACGAAGAGAGCGTACAGGATAAGCGACGAAGAACATCTGAAGACAGAACTTGAACACCTCAGGTCCATCTTCGGAACTAATGGTTATGGGAAGCAGATGATAGACAGCACCATGTCGACAAGGGAGAAGACTAATAGGGAAGAGGAGGAGGAGGCACAGAGCATTGCTGTGTTACCATATGTACAAGGGGTCACCGAACGTATTGGCAAAATTCTACGAAAAGCCGACATCAAACCAATTTTCCGAAGCAGAAACAAAATATCAGACATGCTCGGTTCTACCAAGGATGCAGTTGACAAACTACACACAGCTGGCGTGTATGAAATTGGTTGTGCGTGTGGATTAGTTTACATAGGTGAGACGGGACGTCCGATCACCACTAGGCTCTCGGAACATGAAAGATATATCCGCCTGAAACAACACACTAAGTCAGCAGTGGCTGAACACCGAGAAGAGTGCGGGAAACCAATATTCTTCCAAGAAGCCCGCGTCCTGGCGAAACAGCCTCTCATTTTCAAAAGAAAGATTAGGGAGGCGATAGAAATAGCCAAAAGACCCGCCAACATGAATAGAGAGGACGGGTACAAGCTTCCGAGGTCTTGGCTGCCAGCAATAGCAGGGCTACGGAGCGGCGGCAGAGCCGTGGCGGCCCATGCGGACACGCGGAGAGCCACAGTAGTGGTCGCGAGCACACAAAGCAATGGCACGCCGCAGCCGGCTTCTGGACAGCATGGAAACAGTGTGACGTCACAGCCATCACCTGTTCGCTATTCGTCCGTCTCCTCCAATGGGGTGGATTAATATAAAGACCAATAGAAAACAGCTATTTCAGCCAATGACAGATAATAAAGGAAACACCAATAAAGCATACCTTTCACCCCTCCTCCTCCTCCTAGTACAGCCAATCAAGTAACGACACGGTTTTCTCGTGCAGCTATTTAAGGAATCCAAGTGCGTTCATTTAGCAGTTAACGTAAGGCCCTGATGAAGGCTAGCTGCAACGCTGGCCGAAACGTTGGCACATTTTAAAATTATGACGATGCGGTCTGATACCCTGAAGAATTTTACTGAAGAAGACAACGGCCGCGGAAGCCTACGCTTACATATAATCATCTTAATAACTCTTCCAGCCAAACTGCTGAAAAGAGGACTTCTGCGTCCTTAGGAAAATGTATATTTCAATAAAACGTAATAGTTTCTTTAGTGATCCTTTGTGCAGATTTTCACACACACACACACACACACACACACACACACACACACACACACACACACACACACAGTAAAAATATTACCTCTATCATTTCTTAGGGGTTTAACTTAAAGTAAATTTCCACAATGAAGTGTTCATGGCAGGCAAGTGTAGCTGACTAATCACTGGACGAAGGTGAATGAATCTGCCAACCCGCAACACTATAACCTCAGCCGGATAATGCAAAAATTTCTGAAAGAATTGTATTTCGGGTCTCTTCGCCCCCTTAGTTAAAACAGAACTGTAGCGCACTTTTCCGATTACAGAAGCTATATTTCTAACGAACTGAGGCTGCGATCACAGTGGCACCGACAATGATCGCCAGTAGTCGCCCGATAACATCGGCAGACAGATTGGTCACATTGTGTCCAATATCCTTTGGCTGTTTTGGCAGGATGAAGGAGATTAGGTTAGAACCTATACTAGATTCTGTGTTGGTCTCCTTGTGTAATGTACCGCACGACATCTCTGCGCAGGCAGACGAGTGCTGCAAATTGCGGCATTTGCTATTAAAAGGACGCCAAATGCATGTGAGTGAGCAGCGTCTGTCTCGAAAAGAACGTGACGAGTACTGTACACTCTTTTCTCCTTTACTGAAATAAGCAGAGAAGCTTTACGCCTATGCAGATGAAGAAAGAAAACTACTGTATATTCGAGATAAATGAATTGAAATAAGCGTATGGCATCGTTGGCTGGGAGGTCCCATCCGGGGAAGTTCGGCCGCCAAGTGCAAGTCTTCTTGCAGTCGACGCAACATTGGGTGGCTAGGCGCTGGTGATGAGGATCAAATGATGATAGCACATCACCCAGTCCCCGAGAGGAGAAAATCTCCAACCCATCCGGGAATCGAACGAGGACCTGCTTGCATGAGAGGCAAGCACGTAACCACCCAGTCAAGCAGGTTGATGATTAGTAGTGACACTGGAAAGCAAGATTACTAACACTCTGAAAAACTTTAAATAAATTCAGCAAAAGAGACGTATGTGTTGTAACCTCTAGTGTCTGTCATTGAACACATGTGTGAAAGACAAATGGGAACTTTATAATAATACACTATGAACATCAAAAGTACTGAACAGCGTATGCACGTACACCAGACTTGGAAACCACCTCATATAACAAAACCACCAGCCTAAGAGCATAAAAATGTCAGTAAGCAGAAACAATACTTCGTAGATATCTAATTCCCAACCACCACTACAAAGCATAAAATAAGCCACCCCTTTTTGCTACTTTTGGCTACTTGTAGTTTCCATCACAGCTCAGATTACAGCCGATAGATCCCAAGCAGTATCAGGATTATGAGTTTTTGATTCTCTGGATTCCACGAAGTCGTTCTTTCCTTTAGCAAACAGTTTCTCAATGTCCGTATTTCGTGAGTGAGGACGTCATCGATTCGACCGAAGAAACCTAACTGAACTTAAATACACCACTTGTCATCGGAGACGGCCGCTGTGGCCGAGCGGTTCTTTCGCTTTGGTCCGGAGCCGCGCTGCTGCTACGGTCGCAGGTTCGAGTCCTGTCTCGGGCATGGGTGTGTGTGATCTTCTTAGGTTAGTAAGGTTTAAGTAGTTCTAAGTCTAGAGGACTGATGACCTCAGGATATTACGTCCCATAGTGCTTACAGCCATTTTAAACGTTTGTCGTCTGAGGTCTGTACCGTCGTCCGACGAGATTAGCTCTGTTTTGACGGCGCACATAGTGGCCAACTGATTAGAAAGATCGGCCGTTTTCGGCGATGTCGGGCGTCGGCGCAATGCGCTGATATCGATGCCACTGTGGCCGCAGCATAACCCGGTTCATGCTTCAGGTTGCTGCTATCCGAGGGCTTCCATGGGAACAAAATTAGATATTTAGTACTGTATAGAATAACTGACTGAATTTAAACGTTCAAAATGATATCATAATAACTCATTACGAAGTTTAATCTTACGATAAAAGTTTAACAAAGTAAGAAAATTATGATACAAACTGTGTACATGTCTTGAGGCAGAGCACCTGAATATGCGCAAATTACCATGAATCTTTTCACCAAGTAATTGAGACTGAGAACACGTAGGAATTTACGACAAACTTTGATCATCATTTCAAACACTTATGAAACTACTGGAGGAAAGAGAACCACCTCTATGAATATCAAGAGCTCGTATGGGAAACCAGTCTTAAGCAAAGAAGTGAAAGCTGAAACGTTGAAGGAGTACTAGAGGTTCCATACAAACGACATGTACTAGAGGGTAGTATATGGAAATCGAAGAGGACTAAATGAAGAAGATGATATGATACTCAGAGAGGAATTTGACAGGGCACTGAAAGAGCTAAGTTGACACAAGGGCCTGAGAATAGACCACATACCGTTATAACTAATGATAGCCTTTGGAATGCCAGCCAGCAACAACCAAACTCTTCCACCTCGTGAGCAAAATATATGAAAAAGGCGAAATACGCTTCGATTTCAAATATAATATAAAAATTCGAATTCCAAAGAAAGCATGTGCTGATCGGTGTGAATATTACCGAATCACTAGTTTAACACGTTAACGTTGGAAAATACTAAGACGACCTCTTCAGAGGAGGATGGAAAAACTGGTAGCAGCCGACCTCGAGGAAGATCAGACTGGAATCCGGAAAAATGTAGAAACATGCTAGGAAATACTGATTCTACGACTTCTCATAGAAGGCTGGTTAACGAAAGGGAAACCTACGTATATATAGCTACTGGTGACTTAGAGGGAGCTTTTATCAATACCGACTCGAGCACTCTCTTTCAAATTCTGAGGGTAGAAGGGGTAAAATACAAGGAGCAATAGGCTATTTACAACTTTTACAGAAACCAGACAGCAGCAATAAGAGTCGTGGGGCATTAAAGTGAAGCCGTGGTTGGGAAGGGAGTGAGGTTGTAGCCCATCCCCGATGATATTCAATCTGTACATTGAGCAAGCAGTAAAGGAAATAACAGAAAGCTTTGGAGTACGAATTATAGTCTGGGGAGAAGAAATAAATGTTTTGAAGTTTGCCTGTGACATTGCAATTCTCTCAGAGGGAGCAAAGGACTGGGAAGAGCAGATAACGGAATGGACAGTTTCTTGAAAGGAGTATACAGGATGAAGATAAACAAAAGTAAAACAACCCTAATGGAATGTAGTAGAATTAAATCAGGAGATACTGAGGGTATTAGATTGGGAAACGACACACTTAAACTAGTACATGGGTTTTGCTATTTGGGTAGCAAAATGACTGATGATGGATGAAGTAGGAGATATAAAATGTAGACTGGCAATGGCAAGAAAAGGCCTTCTGAAGAAGTGAAATTTGTAAACATCAAACACAGATTTAAGTATCAGGAAGTCTTTTAAAGAAGTATTGGTTTGGAAGAGAATCATCGATGATGAACAGTTTAGACCAAGAAGTGAATAGAAGCTTTTGAAATTTGAGCTACAGAAGAATGGTGAAGATCGGATGGATAGCTCACATAACTAATGAGGAAGTATTGAATAGAATTTGGGAGCAAAGAAATTTGTGGATCAACGTGACTTGAAGAAGGGATCGGTTGGAAGGATTTTGAGATGTCTGGGGATCACAAATTTAATACTGAGGGGTAGTGTATGGGCTAAAAATCGTTGAGTTAGACCAAGAGATGAATACAGCAAGCAAGCAGATTCAGAAGGACGTACAGTCTTAGACAATAAAACTGACCGCCGGGCGGCCGCCACAGAGACTAAGTCCGAGTCATTCACTTAAGGTGGCCAATAAAACTGACCGCCCCAGAAACTCTAAGTCCGGCCATCTGCACAATCTGGCAACACTGGAAGATGCAGAAGTGTTAGGAGGAAGTGTTGTTTACTTCCGAAGCGTTACCGACGTGTGTGAGCTCGTGGTCTAGTGGCAGTCGGCTCTCAGCCGTGGCAGCGTGCGGACAGCCCCGCACGCCAGCCAGTGCTCTGCTGCAGGCGTTGTTTACTTCCGCCTCGTAGCTTTAAGGCTTGTGTCCGTCCACTGTGAACAACATGTCGAGCGCTTATCGCCGTGCGACCCTTAAAGTTTCCTTCCCATACTTGAAGTTCGTTTAGATCCTACCCACGTTATCGGAATCCTTTTTTTAGATCATGAGTAGTGTCGTTTATATTAAAATGACAAACACCGAGGTGTGTGAAGATGTTATTCGCCGCCATGCCAATGGACTTAAGTTCAAATACTCTGATGGTCACGTCGGAGCTGTAACACTTGAACTCGCAGAGTACGGTCAACGCACGATTAGGGTGTCTGAACTGCCTTTTGAAGTGCCGAAGGACAAAGTAGTCTCTGCGTTACAACCATACGGTAACGTCATCGGTTATGTAGAGGAAAAATGGCAAACCTTCACGACCTACCATGTCCTTCATAGTGTGCATCAGGTCAAAATTGAACTGTTGTGTACAAGAAGGCCACGTCTGATCCGCCTGCATGCGACGCCGCCTGATCCAGACGCCGGTCGGCGAGGAAGCGTCCCCAGCGGTGATCACTCAGATCCCTGTCACATATGCCACCTCTACACAGGGTCCTCCGGCTCCGTTGACGTCGTGTGATCAGGTAGATGCAACCGCTACTGAGATTCCTTCTGAGGTGCCACAGACACCAGATCCTGACCTACCGAATCTTCGCAGCACTGTGACTGAAAATGCTACTGAAATGGACGTTGATTCGGGAGTGGTACCTACTTCTGCTTTCCTTCAGGCTGGTCCGGAGTCAGACGAAAGCCACCCGCAATCAGACTCTGAACGACATATTCGAAAACAAGGATCGACACGAAAGGGAAAGAAACTTAGCCTGACGAATCCATTCTACGGATGGATACCAGGGATGCAGACCCGAAGATGGACGACAAACCGCTCTCTGATAACCAAAAGTCTGATGCGAACGACCCGCCACAGGCGACCACTGGCAACGAACACCCCTCCTTACTGGTGTCGTCGCCCCCACAGGTCGACGTTGAAGAGAGCCTATCCGTTGAGCCGAAAACTACGTCTCCACTCCACGTGGATGATGGGCACAGCCGATGCCCTACCGCAGTATCAATCTCCTGGGCAGACGCCGTGGAGATCGAAGGGACTGGGGTGGACGGTGCTGATGATGGGGCGCCCCCATCGGTTTCGCCCGCGCCCGCAAACTCTCCACAATAGCAACCTCTTCGGCGGACCGGCAAGATCGACGACCTCTCGCTCCTGAAGAAGGAGCCCCACCTGTGCCTGTGGGACTCCAACACCAGCATTATTGTGTCGCAACGATTAACCTCGAGACCATTCGTGCGCCCCACAGACTAGCGCTGCTCCGCGATATGGTTTATGATGCGGACATAGATATTGCGCTTTTTCAGGAAGTGCATGTCGCCTATTTTTCACCACCAAATGGCTTCACGGCGCATCTTTCTCCCGCTTCGGACACCAGTAGTGGTGTTGCCATCATCTTACGAGAAGGTCTTCCTGCCGAAGATGTCCTATACCTCCTCAACGGCAGAGGTATGGCATTGATGCGCCGTCGGGCTCCAGCTACCGTCGTGAACGCAATGCCTTCTTCGCTAATGAAGTTACACCCCTTTTAATGGGACCACATGACGTCTGGGTCATGGGTGGAGACTTCAACTGCACCCAGCGACCTCAGGATGAATTGCCGCGTCACTCACCATGCGCAGCTCTGGAAACAGTCGTCACGCAGCTACAATTTGTCGACACGTGGAGACATGTTCACGGTGATCTTATGGGCTTTACGTACTGCACTGCGCACTCCTCTACCCGACTGGATCGCATCTACATCCCGCGATCCCTAATTCAACACACTCGACGGGATGAAATCTGGCCTGTTGCTTTCTCAGATCATGAGGCTTACTTCTGTGATGTTGTTCTCACAAGACAGGCAGTATGTCACGGACGTGGTTTATGGAAACTGAACACGGCACTTCTTAATTCACCTGACTGTCGACTTCTAATAGAAGATACTTGGATCTCATGTAATAGACGCCGTCCCACGTATCTGTCTACCATATCCTGGTGGATCCAGTGTGCAAAACCTGCTCTTCGAAAAACTTTGATCCGGTATGGCAAAGATGTTGTAGCCTGGAGGAAGAGCACTATGGACTTTTACTACAGGATCCTACGAGAATGCTCCACGATTCCAGCCTCCCCTGAGCGCCATACAAGTATGAACCATGCTAAGCCACAAATCTCTAATCTCATGCGGAGGCATTTGGAAGGAGCGATAGAACGATCTCGTACCGCTGATCGCATGCCACATGAACATCCGTCGATGTACCACATCATCCAAGAACGCCAAAATCGACGCTGAAAATTTATTCACGTCCTGACAGACCAAGAAGGGCGTCGCTACGTAACCCAATCTGCAATAGGGAATATGCTTCACGCCCACTACCAGCAGCTCTACCCCGCAATTCAACATTCCCCAGAGTTGATCGAGGAAGTCTCACAGCTCAACTTCGGTGGTATCCCAGGAGATGCGGCGATTGACTTAATGTCAGAGGTGACTGATGATGAAGTCCGCGTTGCAATCCGAGCAGGAACCATAAATCGCTCCCCTGGACCCGACGGTGTTTCCCGTCGAATTTTATCGCACCTTCCGTGATTTGTTGGAGTCCACCTTCACCTCCATCTGTCGGGAACTGATGTCTCCGGAAGTACCTTTGCTGGACGCTTTCATGGAAGGAATTATTATTTCTGTACATAAACCGCATGGTGGCAACAGTATCAGTGATTATCGGCCCATCACCCTCCTTAACAGCGATATGAAAATCATCACTCGCCTTTTGGCGGCACGACTTAATAACGTTGCCTGATATGTTGTGTCGCCAGACCAAGCATCTTTGGGAGGGGATATAATATCCGCAAGGCTTTATGCCGCTACAGGGATATGATCGCTGTTACCCAGGCACAACGCCTGTCTGGGGCACTTGCGTCTTTGGACTTTAGTCAAGCTTTTGATAGGGTTGACCATTCGTTCCTTACGGCCGTTCTCCACCATTTGGGTTTCCCAATCGCCGTTATCACGCTAGTGATGCGCCTTCTGCGGGGTGCCTCATCCAGGATTATGTACAATGGCAGACTCACTCCTCCGATAAAAATAGGTCGATCTGTACATCCAGGTTGCCCTCTATCAGCGATTTTGTACGCCTTTTCCTTGGAATCCTTGCTATGTGGACTAAGACAACGTTTGGTAAGGTTGTCCATAGATCGCTACCGATTCTGTTGCACGGCCTATGCTGACGATGTAGTCATCTGTTTACGTAATGCCGAGGTTCGAGCTGTTTTGACGTGGGTAGCGACTTATGGTGAGGTATCGGGTAGCTCTTTAAACGTACGTAAGTCACAAGTTATGTTCATTGGCATGGGACTTCCCGTGGAGTGCGTTACACCTATCACCACCGTTGATACCATTCGCTGTCTGGGAGTAGATTTTTCATCTGATCTCCGGCGTTCAGCCACAATCAACTACCGACGCCTCCTTTTAATGATCAGAGCAGGTCTTATGGACCATCGCCTTCGATCCCTAGATATTCTCCAACGAGCTCGATATGTAAATATATTTATCGCATCCCTAGTTCCCCATGTAGCACAAGTTCTACCTTTCCCGCTTACTGTGGCACGTCGCATATTGGCGGCGATGGCATCTTTCGTCAGCTCTTGGCTGTTGTTGAAAGTGAACTATGCAACCCTTACTCTTCCCCGTGAATGAGGTGGGATAGATCTGTTTCACCTGCCGGATAGAGCTCGCACCCTATTTGTCAGCTCCCAGATGACGGTATGGACGTGTTGCCCAACGAGCCTCACTGGTCTCCTCCTGTCGGCATATTCGCTGGTCTCACTGTTAGCCCAGTGATGATCTCGGATGTTCCGGCCCAGTTACATTATATGCGATACTTCTTTCTTCAACTCAGTTATCTACGCCTCACCTTCCCAAGACAACTTTTACTCAAGACAAAGGCAGTATACAATGTGCTTCAATTAGGTCGTCCACCTAACCCGATTGAACAAAAGTTCCCCCAGGTTGAATGGCTTCATGTATGGCGCGCAGTGTTCGCCTGTTACCTTGACACGAATGTTCAGTCTGTCTGGTACCTAACTGTCAATGGTAAGCAAATCAGCCAATTTCGCCTTCATCGTATCCACCTCGCCCAATCACCTCTATGTTCCACGTGTTGAGTGCCAGACAGTGATGAACATCGGTTTGTTTGCGGACCGGCGGCGGAGGTTTCGCACTTGGTTCGTCGTATTGTGGCTTTTCTAACGCGGGACATTCCGGATCGCATTATTCCCCTTTCATTATTATTTCCGGAACGTGACTATTTTCCTCGGAGAAAGACAAATGCTGTGAATTGGATTCGCGGACATGCCATTCACTACCTATTTGGACAAACTGTATACTCTGTACTCGATTCTTGGACATACCTCAATGACCGTCATTATGTCGTTGTCCGTCACCCAAAATACAGACACTTTTTCTCAAACTTCCTTGGGGTGCTTTCCACGACCCGCCTCGCAGCTGGAATGTGTTAAGCCAAGAGAGAAGAAGATTTCCTGTTTGAACCAATGAACATTTCTGAACGATTTAACGGAACACATCAATTTCGAGAAGACGTGACTCAACATATTAACAGCGGGGCACAGAAGGCCTCTGATCAATTACACAACAAAAAAGAAAAAAAAGAAAGGAAAAGAGAAAAACAATAAAAAATAAAAACAATAAAAATAAAAATAAAATTCAGAAAAAGGAAGATTTTGTTTTGTTTGTAAGGATAGCCCTAACCTTGATTTCCCATATTTCCCCTGGTATATAGGTAGCTCTCTGGAGTAGGTTTAGTCAGGAGCCACCGCCTGTTGTGGACCAGATTTTTTTGTTATAGGATGAAAAGTGGCGGTGGAAATTAGGGGTTTTCTTTTTGTAGTTAAAAAAAAAGTGGCAACAAGCGAGGCTCCCGTCCAGGCGACCCTGGTTCGAGACCCGTCTATGCTACATTTATTTTCTTTTTGTTTTTGCAAACGCTTGTTTAATTTATATTTACTCATGAAAATTTTGCAAGGAATTGAGTAAATAGGTAGCAAAAGGCGTACCAATCTCGGCATTGCATCTCTCGAACACAGATCTATCATCAACTCTGTCGAAGGAATCACACCCATCAACAATCGACTCATGACTATGCTCATTCAGAGCCCCAGTAAAAAACATACACTCATCAATGCACATGCCCCCACCAACATCGAAAATTAGAAAAACACCGAAAATGTCGAAAAATTCTGGAACACACTTGAAAGTACGATGAGAAAAATTCACCAAGTTGACGTGAAAACACTAATGGGAGACGTCAACTCTCTATTTGGGACAGAAAAAAGCTGTAGAAAAATCATTGGTACATATTCAACACACCGAAACGCTTAGACCAACGGCACACGTCTGTCTGACATTTGCCAACAATTAAACCACAAAAGAATGTCTTCCCACTTTAGGAAAAAGCCAGTTCCCAGGAAACATTTTGGCTACGAGGTGGGAGCTGCTTTCGTTCGCCTTTCGAGACTCGCTGAAAGCCACATCTTTAATTCTTTTGTAGCAGAGCTACAAGCAGGCAGATACAAACGCAATAAGGGAATCGTAAAACAACGCTCGAGCAAAATTCGTCTTGCTACTTTCAGTAACCCTTAGTGTCAGAGCGAAAACCTTACGGTAGTGCCAAATTCATAATGCCGACATTTTGTTGTTGTTGTGAATACATAATTATATCTATGAAATGCCACATTTTCATAATACTTGTGAATGATACAGGAAATGAAGTAAATACAGATTTTTACGAAGTCAAAAGTCGGTAATATCCTACTAATTCGTGTTTAAATTGGTTCAATCGTCTTACAGACACTTAATGCTGCCGTCGTAATGTTTCTTTAGTAAGCTGAATTTAATTTGTATTAGTACAGTGAATATTTTAATTGCATTTTCCATTAGTTTACTAAACGCAACAGTAATCATCAAAGAGAAATTAATCAGCAGCAGAATTTTCTTTCACGATATCTAAAACGATATGACAATGCTAAAGTTGTCTACAAATTCTACACCAGTAGAAACCTACTGGTTCTAACGATGTCATTAAACCAGAGTAGTTTTAAGAGTATTTTCGTGTAGAAATGAATTGCGTTAACGGTTGATCGACCAAAGGCGGGAAAGGTAAAATTTTACGAAAATATGACGAGAGGGACAAGTGCTTGGCAGAGGAATTCTCTATCAATACAAGTGCCTGAGAGACGAGTTTCCTATCAATCTCCTGCATAGTTTTGTTTCTCAAATCAACTCCGTGCGTTATCATGCAGTAGCACAGGTGATGTAGTTGTGTTGCTCGAGTTTCTTACACTGCGACCGAAAGGTGTCTCAGTTGTAGGCAGCAAATTCCAGCTGTGTTGCACACACTTCTTGGGGCAGAATTCGTAGCCCAAAACACACTTTTGGGGCTATCAGATGTAAAATATTATGTTCGCACTACTCTTTGCTCGAGGGTATGTCTCTTGTTGGGGCTCAGCCTTTCATTTCTTCTTAGGAAGTTAACGATAAAAAATGGAAATGTCGTGTGGCTAAGGCCTCCCGTCAGGTAGACCGTTCAAGGCATAATAACACGTCACCAGTAACAGTACTGCATACGAATGTTCAACCTGATGACGTTCAATAATAGTCACTCCGTTGACTTTTGTTGTTTCGAATTAGAGCATGCAGTACTCCTACACCAGACTTCTGAACTTTGCGTGTTGAATGCAAATGTCGCATGTTGGTAAAATGGTAATCTATCACATATATCAGTAGTCGAGACCTCCTTAATGTGCAAAATCATTCATGCCAGAACGATCTTTGTTGAAACAAGAATATCTTTTTCTGGCGTACTTTTCCCAAAAGCCCTCGCTCCACACACAATTCAAATCTTTCTAGCTGCCTCCTCTGCATTCACCCCTCTGTTATACCAAAAGTAAACGTTGTGTTGCAGATGTTACACCTTTTCCCACTTGCGGCTCAATTTTACAATGCTTAACCGTAATTCATGATTTTCAAGTATGCAAATTCCAATGCTTAACTGCTAGATGATAATAGTACTTCAAATTTGAAAATAACAATTAATACATACACTGACAGCGTGGCGCCGCGTTCACATGTCCGGCGCCGGATTTCTGGCGGTGGGTGGCGTCTTGCCGGTGGACGGTAGCCGCTGCAGCGCGAGGAAACGCTCGAGCGTAAGCTGTTATGATCGCAACGCAGCCACGAGCTGTCCTGCGGAATTGTTTCTCGAATACTTGTTATTGCTGGTGGGTAGAATGTTAAGCGAATTATCTTCGATGTTCAGTCAGACTCATAACTTTAGACCGAAATGTGGTAAAAAAAAAAAAATACAGTTGGACGCGAACAGTCGCCTATAAGTTTAGAATGCACGACGGTTACCACTTTCTTTTTTTTTTTTTTTTTTCAAAGCCAAACTCAAATTTCTTTTTCCTTTAAGAAAAAACTGTGAGGAATAAATAAGGAAAAGTTTTTTATTCGAAAGAAAACAAAGACTCCGATTATACTGGTTTCTCCTTCCAGTAATCAAAAATGAGTCTCCTTCGTCTTGTTGGCGAAGAAGCAATCCTTTGGAACAAAAGAAAGTTTCTCAAAGTCAAAATCAAATTTCTTTTTCCTTTAAGGACAAACTATGAGGAAGAAATAAGGAAAAGCTTTTTAAGTCGTCATGCGACTTGTAGTTAAAGTCCAGTTCTTACAGGAGCTCCTGAAGTGTATCCGCCTACAGCATGCCAGCTCGTCCAAACGTGTCTTCTCATGGCGTAGGCGTGAGTTCTGGGTAGCAGATCTATTCAGTTCGGTTCGTTTTATACAGTTTTCAGCTTCTCAGGGCTTGGACGTTCCAGCTACTAGGTGGGTCATCGAAAGTGCTCCGTAAGAAATTAGAAAAATATTGTTTATAGCGTGGGTTGCGTATCAGGACGCAGTGTCGTTCGTTGAGATAAGTCCAATATCCTAGCGTAGACTTGTCGCCTGAAGTAAAAAGATAGCAATCGTGTGGCCACAGATCCAATTCACAGAGTTAGTTTTGGCGGAGGGGTAGAAAGTCTTATCGGGGTACAAAAGCATGTGGACGTCGATCTGAGCCGGTGTCTGGCGAGTAAGAAACGCCAAAATTCGCCGCGCAAGTGTCCAGATGTCTAGCGCTGTGCCACAGTGGAACCGGTGGACATCCGTGTCATCCACGCCACAGTGGGTGCAGAGGGATGAATCGGCGAGATGGATGCGGTGCAGACGATCTCGGTTAACTTGTTTGCCATTCACGGTGATGTACCACGCTGATTGAACGTCTGATTCGAGAAAACGCGCATGGATCGCCTTCCATATGTGTCGCCACACGTACTGTGGATACTTACGTTCGATGGGGTTGGATGGGCGGCACTGTTGTAACAATTCGGAGACTGTTTTCGTGAGGTAAAAACGTGTAAGTGGTAAGGACCGGTAGATATAACTGAACTCCAGGAAAAATCGTTGAATGTAATAAAAGGGGGTTGGAATGGTCGATATCAGTACTGGGGCGGACAAGGAGGCCGGTGCAAAGTTGTGAAGCAGGAGGCTAGTAAGGCTCTGCGGGCAACGATGCCAAAGTTTGAGTTGGGAGGTGACGTATAGTGCCTTGACACGAGTCGGCACGTGGATGAGTCCCACCCCGCCACGATCTCGTGGCAGTGGAAGGGATTCATACTGCACCTTGAATAACATCCCCGAGCTGACGAAGGAGCCGAAAGCCATCAACAGTCGTCGCGCCAGGAGATTTGGGACTGGTAGTACTTGAGCCACGTGTGGTATACGGGAAGCATGATACATGTTCACGTATTGCGCGCGTTGGATAACGTCGAGAGCTCGTAGCCGGTGATCTGCGAGATTTGCTCTGATTGTCTGTAGCAAGCGTCTACCATTGATAGCCACTGAGCGGCGCAGGTCTGCTGTGAAATCAAGTCCAAGACACCGTATGGTGGCGGCGACACTAAGGGGGGCAGCGCATCTCTCCGGCAAGCCCTCACCAATGAGCAGGACCTTGGATTTTGACACGTTGAGGCAGCTCCCCGACGCTTCGCCGTAAGTCGCCACCCATGTCAGTGCTGCTCGTACTTCATCTTCACTGCGCAGATATAGTACTATGTCGTCTGCGTAGGCTGTACAACAAAAACGGTGGCCTTGCACAGCCATGCCTTCCAAACGTTGGCGCATGCCCTGGAGCAGGGGTTCCAAGGCGAAAGCATACAAAATCGTGGAAAGAGGGCATCCTTGCCGTACAGATCGTGCGATGACCAGGGACGGTGTAAGACGACCATTGTACATGATTTTAGAGGTTGCACTACTCAACAGGCGCATAACCACTGTTACAATACCGCCAGGAAAACCCATATGCTGAAGAACTGTCCGTAAATAGAAGTGGTCAACACGGTCGAAAGCCTGGCTAAAGTCCAGTGAAGCCAAGGCGCCAGGGATGCGATAACGATATCATGTCTCTGTAACGGCAAAGGGCCGTACGGATGTTGTTGTCGCCTCCTAGGGAAGTCTGGTCGCAGGATGTGACGTAACGTGCGACCTTCTTGAGTCGCGATGCCAGTAGCCGTGTGAATATTTTCATGTCGCTGTTGAGCAAAGTAATTGGTCGATAGTCCAGCACCCTCGATAACCCGCGCGGTTTATGTACGAGGATAATAATTCCTTCTAGAAAGGCGCTCGGGACCACTGTCCTCGCTGACATCAGCTCTTGTGCAATTGCCGTCCACGTGGAAGCCAATAAATACTGAAAACTTTTATAAAATTCGATGGGTATACCGTCAGGTCCAGGAGACCTGTTATCGGAACCCGCCTTGATAGCATCTACCACTTCATCTGTGGTTACGTCGTCTTGGAGGTCATGCACTGCATCCTCCGGAAGAGTGTTCGTAGTGAGCTGAGCGACTTCTGTAATCAGTGCTGCAGAATGCGGTACGGCTGCGTATAGCCCGGCAAAATCAGCATGGAGAGCACGACCGATGCTTTGTTGGGTGTCGTGCCGGCGCCCTTCCACATCAGTGAGGACTTGGATCAGAGCTCGTCGTCGTCGTTGTCTTTCCTGAAGGAGGTGGTACATCGATGGACGTTCTTGAGGGATTCGATTAGAAGCTCGAGAACGGACTACAGTGCCTTCCAAGTTACGCCGCATGATGAAGGAGATCTGCGCCTTCGTGCGATGGACCATCGACTGCCGGCCTGGCGAGAAAGGCATCGTCGCACAGTCACGTAGAATGGTGTAGTAGAAGTGCAGGGTATTAGTTTGCCACGCCTTTAATTCCTTCCCAAAACTCATCACAGTCTTCCTCAGGGTCGGCTTTGCACAGGAGAGCCACCATGATAAGGTGGAGTCATAGGCTTCTCGACGATGGTGGCAGCGTGCCCACGCTTCTTCGACCATACGGCGACAGTCTGAGGAGGTCAGGTGAGCGACATTGAGTTTCCACAGACCACGACTATGCCACACTTGCTGTCGGGCGATAGTGACGTCACAGAGGTATGCATCATGGTCTGAAAAGGCCAAGGGCCAGACTTCCGCATGACGTGTGCCATCAGCAAGGGAGCGGGTAACGTAGATGCGATCTATGAAGCTTGACGAGTGAGAGGTGTAGAATGTATAGCCCGATTGAATTCCGTGGAGATTCTTCCTTGTGTCAACAAGTCGGGGACGGTCGATGACCACTGAGAGAGACGTACAAGGGGAATGTCGCGGGAGTTGGTCCGCGGGCTCTTGTGTCGAGTTAAAATCCCCACCGAGTACCAAATCGTCCTGCGGACCGGTGAAGAGGGGTGTGACGCTTTCGGCAAAAAAAGTTTGTCGGTCATGACGGCGGCCAGTGCCGGACGGAGCGTAGATATTAATAATACGCACGCCGAACAGTGTCAAGGCCATACCTCGCGCAGTGGGGAGGTAGATCACGTCCTCTGCAGGGAGTCCGTCGCGTAGCAGGATGGCGACGCCGCTACCGGTATCGGATGCGGGGGAAACATGGGCGCTGTATCCGGTGGGAACTAGGAAGTCAGCCACAAACACCTCTTGTAAGAGTGCTATATCCACATCCGCAGAGTAAATAGTGTCTATGAACATGGCCAGTTTATGGGGGGGCACGAATGATGGCAATACGATATTACTGTGTGCGACCATCCTCAGTATTTGCAGAACGTGCGGTAGAAGTAGCCGGCAGGTGGAGACCCGCCGGCGGTCCCGCAGTGGTGATAATTACTGGCGGGGCGCCAGCCCCAGTGTCGCCGAGGTGGACTCCTGTGCAGACACGCTGGCAGTCTGTTCCGCTTCTTCTTCAACGTCATTGGCCCAGGAAGCTGACGACGTGGACATGTGACGGTCACGTACTTGCGGAACGGGTGTTGTGGATTCCGCAACATGAGTGGCAGGGGGACCGCCGTCATCATTCGTTGACAACGGCGAGGACACGTCCCTGGCTGGGAGAGTAGGCGTCACAGGAGGGGCTCCTGTTGCTGCCACATCGCGTGACTGGACGCAATGTGGGAGATCACCGTCAGACATCAGGTCGACATCTCGTGGGGCCGTCTGAGAAAGGGCGTCATCGGAAGGCGTTCGTCGTCGTTTCCTGTGTTTGCGAGGCGACCGCTGTTTTCTGATGTGGCCTTCTGAATCAGAATGTGGTCGCCCGTCGTCTGACGCCGAACCCGTCTGGACAAAGGCAGACGTCGGCACGACACCGAGGTCGACGTCCATGGTTCCAACAGGAACATCGGTTTCGGTCTGCAAACCGGACGGTCCTGAAGCGAGCACAGGAGGTGACGCCGTGCTTGTGTCCTCGGCGCGTTGTATTGCGGCAGGTGGCGTTGCCGATGCTGCTGGCGCAATCGAGATTGGTACGACGGGGTCCTGTGCAACCTTGGCGTAGGTTATGGGTAAGGATGTGACCGTCGAAGCCTGGGTCTCTTCACGTAACGGCGTCTGTATTAAACGGTGGTGTAAGCATTCGGAACGTACATGTCCCTCCTGGCCACATCCTGCGCACGTTCGTGGCTGTCCATCATACATGACGATGGCCCTCACACCGCCAATCAGCAGGTACGATGGGACATGTTTCGTCAGCTCAATTTTTATTTGCCTGACGCCATTTAATACGGAGTAGGTCGTAAATGTTTTCCACTTCTCCGCGACGTGACCCAAGACGGTGCCATATGGTTGGAAAGCGGCAATGACCGCATCCTGAGGCACCTCGAACGGGAGTTCAAACACCCTCAATGTCCGGAGACCGAATCCAGCATGGGCGACTGTCACAGCACCCATATGTCCATCAGAGTGTTTAAATTTCAGTCCAGTGGCATGACGGTGAATTATGTCATTGGAAATTTCCTCCGTCGACATCTTGATGTAGACAACACTTCCAGTGATGGAAAAATGTATGCCGATTACGTCCTGGGGGTTCAAACGTAGATCCTCACGTATGAACTGTTCGACTTCGAAAGCTCTGGGTCGTGGATGTTCGGCCTGAAACGTTACTTTGATCGTTGCACGGCGGTACGAGTGCGCCATGGTGTACGTTAGTACTTGACTCGATAGACACAAACACCGTGACGCGGAAGTAAACACCGCCAAGAGCGGAGCGTCACACGGCGCGCGGAGCACCTCCGCACGCTAGCACGGCTGCGAGCCGATTCTACTAGACCACGAGCTCACACACGCCGGTAATGCCTCGGAAGAAGACAACACTTCCTCCTAACACTTCCGCATCTTCCAGTGTTGCCAAATTGTGCACATGGCCGGACTTACAGTTGTCAGGGGCGGTCAGTTTTATTTGCCACCTTAAGTGAATGACTCGGACTTAGTCTCTGTGGCGGCCGGCCGGCGGTCAGTTTTATTGTCTAAGACTGTACGTTGTAGTAGTCACTCGGAGATGAAGAGGCTTCTACAGAATACAGTAGATTGGAGAGCTGCATCAAACCAGTCTTCGGACTGATGACAACGACACCAGCAACATGAAATTATTGTTCCATTGCACGACGAGATAAAATGTTTATTGCCCACACATTTCCTGTCCTTGCAGTAAAACTACCAACACTGTACGCAACACATTTTGTGGACGGTATTCTCATATACCATCGATTGTAACCGCTAATTATATTGCTGTTCAATTAGTAGTTCAGGGATACGGCGTTGTAAATATAGAGATGCGTGAAAAACTACCTTTCACTTAAAGTAGAGCGAATATTACTCACAGTGTTGGAAATGGTCCCGGTTAGCAAAGGCATGGACATAGAAGTGGCATGTGCTGGTTACACACACACACACACACACACACACACACAAACACAAAAATTGAACTCATTTATCGTCTGGTCTCTTTTATCTTTTGTTGCTTTCAAAGGAAATTTGGTACAATTGTAAGACTTTAGGTGTACAGAACAGACTCTACACTAGGCAATCCGATGTGTAGAACAATTAAGACAGCAGGATTGTGAAGAACAAATGACTCCACAAGATCAGTCTTATCGAATTGGCCGCATTTACCGCATCTGCCGCGTCTCATTCTTTACAAATTGGACTTGTGAGCTCAGAGTATTGAAAATTGAAAGAATGTAAAAGAATAATGTTATCCATTTTTACTACTGCGCCATCCACTCTTACCGTCATATTTTGCATACTGCTCACGCATTCTTGAGCCAACTACCTTTCAGTTCTTCACTAGAAATTTCCATAATGGCGTCACATGACTTAACACATTTATTGTAATACGATGTGATTCGCAGCTCAATTTCTACGGCATATTTCGCAAAACATTTATCTAATTGGGGAGTTGTTGCTTTTTGCGAACTGGATAATTCAGATAAAATATTTCTTATTAACTACATTACAGATTTTAAGTATTCCAGCCTCTTCCAACACTTAGAAGTATCAGTGGTAGAGATTTTAGTGTTAGTCGCCGTGCAGTGGTGCGATAATGGACTGATGCCGTACTCCTGTAGCTTATCGTGTAAAGAAACATTTGGTAATGTGATACAGCGTGTCCTCATTTGGTCTGATACTTCAGTTTCAATTCCTGTGCGTTATATAAATGTCTGATTCCAAATGTAATGTCACTGATTACCTTTACAGATGACCAGCATTTCTTTGATATTTGGTGAGACCTTTCATTAAGATTCGGGCAGAAAATCATTTATGGTTCCACACACGCCTGTTTACCACCATTTTGAAAATTGTACTTTGAATTCAGTTGCAACTAAAATACCTCATTACCCTTGAGTTGAAATCAATACTACAACAAATAGGTTACAATTAAGCTGGGCGGTAAGTATGCAGGTCACTACAGTTATTCTTGTTGTGCAGGTACTATCTGTGCTTTCTTGCCACAACTTTGAACATTGTTTTGTTTCTGGAATGAGAGGGGAGTTAACGGAAGAGATAACATACCAAGAAGAGGCAACACCCCGTCGAGACAAGAGAAATAAAAAACATCCCGCTTAGTTTTCGGAAGATGACAGGAATGTGAGTGATACAGAACAGAGGCAGATAATGTGTCAAAAAACTAGGAAATAATGCCCATCTGTTAATATTTAGAAGTGAAATTACCTCTGCTTATGACGGGCGAATACTGGATATGGCTTGGAAAATTCAGTTTAGGACCAGTCTTGGTGTTCAAAACTGGTTCAAATGGCTCTGAGCACTATTGGACTTAGCATCTGAGGTCATCAGTCCCCTACAACTTAGATATACTTAAACCTAACCAACCTAAAGACATCACACACATCCATGCCTGAGGCAGGATTCGAATCTGCGACCTTATCGGTCGCGCGGTTCCAGACTGAAGCACCTAGAACCGCTCGGCCACGCTGGCCAGCAGTCTTGGTATAGTTTTATACATCCTTCACTATGCGTAAGATATATCGAACAGAAAAAACTGAGAAATTAGTTGGAGATATGTGTAAATCACGAGTTCCGAAGAAGAGAGTCGTTCCGAAGAAGAGAGTTAAGAGGAAAACGTCCTACAAAAAGTTTATTTTTCTATAAACTGTATATAGCATTTTCTTTAAACTCGTATTTTAATGTGAAATAAGCGATACATATGTTGTGTTTTACATGAATCTAGCAAGTAAACTCCGATTCACTTCTCAGATACATTATGAACTAACCCACCCTGCCAGTCGAATATACAGAGAAGCTGTTGTATGTTTGTAAGTGTGTGAAATTAAATCCCCGTGTTGTTAAACTACCTTTCTCTTGAATTAGTTTATCGTCTGCTCATTAGATAGATCGACTTTGAAAAATTACTATCCACGAACGAAAGCTCATCCAAATTGTTTCATAGAGTAATTTGAACATTTTGGTATGCGTACAAATGACACCAATTGTTCCATTATAATCTGAATTTGTAATTTAGGACAACTAAATAATTAATCACAGTGAAATACAGGTGTTCTGTTTGTTGTCCATTTTTTTCTTATTGAAAAGCATACTTTATTTAAAATTTGCAGAAAGCAGCAGATATCTTTGTTGTTGTAATGCCTATTGTTACCGTAAAAACTGAATCACATATTTTATAATTAATACTGATATGAAGGAGACTTAGTCAACCATACTTTAGATCCAGCAACAAAGTTTTCAGTCACCATAAAAACATACATTTTTACGCTCCAGACGTCCCAGATATGTTACGAAGTCTAATGTAAGCCTCTTCAGGCTTCTCCATCGTCATAAAATTCTCGGAATGTTATATGGCTACAGGTACAAGCCATCAACAACTTGGATGAAACAATCTTTATCGCAGAAGTAAACATATACATCAAAGTACGCACTGTTACAGAAAGTGTGTAAAAATATGTACGTCAAATATCGATGTTTCTTAGAGATGTATGTATACATTTATACTCTGTGCACATGGCAGAAACGAGTCAGAAAAAAAGTCCGCATTTAGTTAAATTGCAAAACTACACAAGAACTCCCTCGCTTTTCACAACAAGTTCAGAACGACCTACCCAAACGTGGCGGCCAAAAGTAGAGCATGGCACTTGAGGGATCGCCGAATAACTTGTCACTACCTTTCTATGTTATCTCTACCACTTTTATGCTAACGCAACAACAATTATCTGTATGGAGTCTGAGATGCTCTGGAATCTGTATTAGTGTACGTGATATGAGATTTTTCTCACTGCACAGTGTTCCTGTACAATATAAACGTAGCGAAAATCTATGAACAGGCGAAAATTTAGAGCGCTTAGTGGATGAAAGGAAACATAATATTTTATTGAACACAAGTTAGGAGATTTCAACAAGTATGGACTCCATGAGGAACAGAGTCCACCCACTACGATGCAGTTTAAGTTTAGTGAGTGGAAATTATGTGCATTTCCTTGTTCAGTGATAATGAGGTTTTGGGTACTAGCCAAAATTTTTCAGGCTTTTATGCAAGTTCTTCGTCATCTAGGCAATTATTATTCAGCAATCTATGAGTTAGATATCGTGCTTGAACATCACTCTGGAGCTGGCATACATCAGAGCATGGTAGAGTTCCAAAGCATAACGTTCCATGTAGGGAAACTACTGGCATTGCAACAATGACGCAAGGTTGATTCTTGGCAAAAGGCCACTAAGGATCAATTTCTGTGGTAATTTACTGCAAGGTATGGAAGAAAACTACTGTGTGCGAGAGTACACGAAGTAATATGCAAATAAATGGGTAATGGGATAAAGCACAGTGTTTCATACAATGAAGTGTAGCATGCATTCGGGATTTAGACTGCGAGCAGGCAGCGCCTCTCAGAATAGAGGGCTTTGGGACCGCAGGTGTGGAATTTTCCTAGACGATGGGAACTTTGGACTTCAAGAAGATTTATGTGTGGTAAATTCGGACCTTAAGCTTAAGCAAAACAGCAGTCTATATGGCTTAAAGAGGAAAGCAGCACGCTTCAAAAGAGATGAAAAGACACCGATTCAGAATTTAATGCAGGAATATGAGGACCTGTTTAACCCTATGTGTCTTTTCCAGGGACAAAAGTGAACAGTGTGGAATCTAAACCTGAAGTGAGCTCCTGAATATCAAAGCTGAACCGTATATCACATATAACCGATGATGGAAAAATTTACTAACCAACACTTACAAGAAGGTATTATTGACAAAAGTACTAGTCCACATTAAGCGGCAATAGTAATTACCCCAAAGCAAAATACAGACGTGAGGAAGGTATATTGTATTTGTTCTGAGTGTAGTTACCTTAACAAGTGTACAGTTAAGTGTGCTTTCTCAATCATGAATATAATGGAAACTTCGGACAATAATCCGAGCGAGGGCAGTTTTTTACCATGAACACCAGTGTCTGTGAATAGGTCAGAAAATAAGTACTGTACCCTGGAGAAAGAGATGCTTAATGTCACATATTTCCAATATAAGCTGTAAAGGGGAAAATTCGGGGCCATAACAGATCATGCTGCTGTCATATAGCTATTTGGTTTGAATGAGCCATCCATTTGGTTAACGTGATGGGCAAACTCAACGAAATTGATCTTGCCCTGATCCATCGACCTGTAAAATCACACAGAAAACAAAGCTCACATCTCGTATTGTGATCCAGGTATGGTGGAAAATGAAATTTTCAATCCATTAGCAAGGTAAGTAGGTCACAGAACAACAGAACGATAATAGTAGGCGACAGATAATCAGGATACAAAGAAGTACATAGTGAAAAACGTAAAATTCTCACATTCAGACGAATTGTGTCATCATAATATTCCATGGTAGAGATACTCAGAGCCAAAAAATTCATGGGAGAAGATAGAGGTGGAATTCTTAAATCCTTTTAGGCAGACGCAGGCAGGGAATCGTTTTGTGTCAGTAGATGCCTTTTTGACGTTTGTAGATATGACACATATAGTAAATCAATAAGCTAACGTAATGGCACATGCCATAGTTAAAAATTTACTATACATTAAACATGTTCACAGCTCTTACAGATTTATGTTAAAATAGCCACCACTTAAAATAAATAGTTTTTCTTAATTCTATAGATGCTGAAAGAAGTGTCTCCTCACATTGATCTCAGTCACATTGTGTCTTTACAAATCATTATTATATAGACATTACCTAACATTCCAACAAAAGTAAAATCATACCACAGAGTGAAATGCTTTTCCAACAGAAACTTAACTACATCTTACTGTCTGAATGAACGTTATATGTCAGACCAGAGGGTACTTTTCCTGCTCATTTATGCAGCGCTGTTCTTTTCTGTGTGGTACTTGCAATATTCATAAAAAGGCCTCGTTAACTGGATACCTCTTCCAGTAAAATTCAGCAATACATTAGAGAAAATAACCAATTTTTGAAAATATAATGTAATTGGCTGGATTAAAAATCTACTCACCAAGCGGTGGAGGAAGGTATATATGCAAGTATTCAGTGCTATTGGCCCCTTCTTCTGGCATAAGCGTTGAAGTGATAGGAGCAGCTGCTGAGGTTTAGGAAATGGGGTGAGTTACGGAAGATTCACACAGAACCCGAGGTCAGGTGATAGTTAACAGATGGGATGAAAAGAAGAGACTGATGGTTGGGGACTGCATCAGAAGATTTAAAAACTAGGGAGCTTAAAGGAGGAAGATAGGACAATACACAAGGCAGAGATAACGGAGTACACATCGTGCAAGTGTTAATAAGAGCGGAAAGCTAAACGCAATGTACATGTTAGGTATGTGAGTTGGAAGTTGGGTTGGGTTGTAAAAGACAGGTCAGAAAAGAATTGATGTAAATTAAGGCTGGATGAGTGAGGAAAACCAAGGATATGTAACGCCAGTTCTCACCTGAATTGTTCAGAGAAACTGGTTTCACAGGGCAGAATCAAGATGGTACATATGGTGAAACAGGTACCGAGATCACGAGCGTCATCCTATGGAACATGCTCTGCTACAAGATATTGTGTGTTGTCAATACACACCCTCCGTCTGTGCCCATTCATACCGACTGATAACTCCTGCCTCTTTGACCATTCCCACTTTAACACTAGCGCTATTCACCCTCCTAAGACCGTGTATATCAGCCCTGTAACTACCAAAACATATACTGTCAAACTAACAGCCACTTTGTAACGATAAATGACGAGTACCAGCTGTTATGTAAACATTGTTTCGCCTTTTACATTGATATGATTACAACTAAGTTATCAGTTAGAATCAATGAGCATAGACAGAGAATGTATTCTGGCAACACACGATATCCTGCAGGAGAACATGCCCTACAACAGGATCCTCTATGACAGTTTCGACCTCTGTGCCCTGTGCCTGTTTCAACCTACACGGCATCTGGGTTGTCCCCCTGACACTATCCTCTCACAACTATGCGAGTGGATCGGGCATTACAACTTTTACTTTCTTCGCTCCCTTTTAATTTTCTATAATTATGTTATATTTTCTGACCTGTCCATTTTTCCCCGCCGCCAACCCTCATATACGAGGGAGGACGCAAAAGAAACCGGACTCCGAGGGCGCTGCCACTCGTAGACGTAGTGCAGGGTTCTCACGCTAGGTAGTGTTAGTAGAGACCTTCATGAAACAGCTCTGCAGACGGCGTCAGTGTAGAGCTGAACTTGCAAGTGTGGTAGTGTGTTTCTCTGACTGTTGGCGGGTTAGCTCTGCGAAGTTGTTATGGCAACTTTAAAAGAACAAAGAGTGTGAAATTTGGTTTCCTGCTTTAAAAAAACACATCAAGTGCTTCAGAAAGCTGTCGAGGAGCACGCTATGAGCCGCACACAGGTCTTCGAGTGGTTTGGGAGTTTTAAACGTGGTGAGATGTGTGTTAAAGACCAAGCTCGTTCTGGACGCCCTTCAGCATCGCGAAATGAGGAGAACATTGAAAACGTCCGCCAAAAGATCAACGAGGATCGTCGCTAGACGATCTACCAAATTTCAGCAGAGACAGGAATCAGTTGGAGCTCGTGACAGCGGATTTTGAGTGAGGATTTGCACATGAGACGTGTTGCTGCTAAATTTGTTCCGCGCCTTCTCACACATGAGCAAAAAACCATCCGCATGAATGTGCGTCAGGACTTGAAAACAGAGATTGCACGTGATCCAAACTTCTTGAACAAAGCCATTACAGGGGATGAGAGTTGGACTCCCAACTCTCCCAGGCCAAATAAAGCAATGCAGGTGAGGTCAAACGTGAAGACGATGATCATTGTCTTTTTAGATGTTCGTGTAATTGTGCATCGGGAATTCGTGCGCCCTGGCCAGACTGCTAACCAGAACTTTAACTTGGATGTTTTAAGGCGTCTGCGAGAGGATGCGAGAAGGAAACGCCCAGAAATTTGGCGATCAGGTGACTGGTTTCTGCATTACGACAACACTCCAGCACACATGGCCTTACGAGTGACCCACTATTTGGCATCTCAGAGGTGGTATGTCGTTCCCCACGCTCCGTATTCGCCGGACCTAGCCCCGTGCGACTTTTTCCTATTTCCACGAATGAAAAAACGCTAAAAGGGAAGCGTTATGACGATGTGGAGGCGGTAAAAACAGCTTAGCAAAGTGCACTGTACAATATCAAAGTTGAAGAGTTCCAAACATGCTTCCAACGGTGGGAAAAGAGACCTGACAAGTGCATCGCATGTAATGGAGAGTATTTTGAAGGTGACTAAAGTAATTTTGTAAAAAGGTTCATTAATAAAATTTTTATGGCAACAATCCGGTTTCTTTTGGGCCCCCCCTCGTATCCACCACACATAACGCACTTGGCACTCCACTCTCATTAACTCTTCCAAGATGTTTTGTCAGTAATCTTTGTCTAGCGTATTGCCCTTTCTTTCATCTTGTCAGGTTTCAAATCGCTTCTGATGTAGTACCTATCATCAGTCTTCTCTTCTTATGCCGTCTGATAAGACTTCACTGACCTGAAGCTCTGGAAGACATGTCCGTAGGTCTCCTAATTTCCTAAGCGTAAGCGGTCCTTTTCGTTCATTCCTCTCCCTACCATTTCAGCCCTTTTCCCAGTAGAAGGAGCCACAGCTTTGGAAAGCTTTGAACGAGCCCTGAAATTTTATATGTCTTTTGTCCTGAGATCATTTGGTGAGAGGATTTTATTATCTACCCCTTTATGTTATAAAGTCTATAATATTTAATTTAACAAGGAATTAGTCTATATGCGGAAACAGAAATACGCATATGATTAGAGTAACGCTAGAGGACTAAATCTGACTTCATGTTACTTGTAATTGTAGGGTACCTTCAGTTCTGATAAATTTTGTCAGTTGGTTAGAAGTGGAAGAACCATTTAAGTTATAGTTAACAATTACTTAAATGTTTAGAAGTGGAAGTACGATTTAATTTATTGTTAACTATCAAACTACCGAGGGGGTAGGGGTTATCTATGCCCACTTCCTGAAAATGTTACAATCTACTCAGTTTGTATTTCAAAATATCTATAAAAAATACATGATGTTTCTTATGAGTTCTTCTACAGCATTAGATACATGTATATATTTTTTCCAGTTAATTTTCACCCACAAATTTAAGTCCCAGTAGCAGTTGCCACTCCGCAATCCTCCCCCCCCCACCCTGCTCCCTCCCCCCCCCCCCCCCCTACACACCACCCCATCCAAATGTCGTGTTCAACATATCCTGTTCCAGGGCCTTATTTGGACTTCGTTACAACTTTAAAAACTATGTTGAGAGATAGAAATTTGGTTTAAATTCTGTTTTGTGTTGGTCACGAAGTCGGTAGGACACGTTGTTGAAACTGCGTTCGTATAGTTAAGAGTGCCCTAAAAGGTGTTTTCGGGTTATGGACCCTACTTACGCATTAGTACCTATTGAATGAGTGTTTTGTTAAAATAATTCAAAATAATATGGAAGTGGAACATGGACGATAAACAGGTGGAATCAGAAGAGAATTGAAGCTTTCGAAACGTTGTGCCACAGAAGAACTTTCAAGATTAGATGGGTTGATCACGTAACTAAAGAGGAGTAACTGAATAGAGATGGGAAGAAGAGGAGGTGATTACTTAGGCTTTCCCGGCGTAATAAGTCTTGAAAGTCTCTTCGGGTTTGCTGCCGGATCCTAAAATCAACTTCACCAACTTGACGTGAAGAAGGGGTTGGTTGGTTGTACACGTTCTGTGACATCAAGGGATCACCAGTTTGGTACTGAAGGGAAGCGTGGATGGTAAAAATCGTAGAGGGAGGCCAAGAGATTAATACGTTAAGCAGATTCAGAAGGATGTAAGTTAGTTATTCGGAGATGAAGAGGCTTGCACAGGATAGACTACCATGGAGAGCTGAATCGAACCAGTCTCTGGACTGAAGACCACAACAACAACAACAAAAACAACAATTCAACAGCAAGGAACGAATTTTGTTTCTTTAATTTTTTTCGGGTGGGCGCGAAGCACCCCCTTCGGTAACGCGTTTTATGAAAACTGCCTTGATATTATTAGGGTTAATCGACGTTAGCATGTATTTACTGAGCTGTAACGTTACAGTCGGCAGGGTGGTAATATTCAATATTTTACATTGGCTATCCGGATTATTTCCCTTTGGGGATGCAAAATTTAATTACAGTTCACTAAAGCAATAACGAACCACAGTCTGTCCGCTTTATGCCGTGAACTCTACTCAATACACAAACTCCACTTATTTGCTAGACATATTTCTCAACCACAGAGGAAAGACCTACAGTTCACTTAATTCAGTAACAGCAAAATAGTGCAAAAGTATTATCTGTAACCTCCAGTGTACTTGGTGACATCTCAGATCCGACTTATGGAAAATTATGATCCTACTAAAGTAATGGATAGTAAGGTACGCTTTCCTAGAGTTAAGGTAGACTTCTATCAGCTAAAACAAGGTATAGTGGTTCACTCTAAGTTCACATCGTGAGAAAGCCCTTCTGCAAAAAAACCAGCAACACTGGTCCCAATTTTCATTTTTAAATTGCAATAGTATCTGAAAGTTCAACTCTGATAATTTCAATAAATAGTAGTCTTTCAGTTCAAAAAAAAATTACTTTAAATAGTGCAAAATTCTAATACCCAATTGTCACGTTTTATTTTATGACGGCGACGACCAGAAACGTATACTTCATCTGAGATACGTTAAGCTACAAGTTGTAAATTGTCTAACCATTAAAAAAAACTAAAAAACGTTGGTAATCGTTAATTTCTACAACACTTTCCCTTTGTCTTCTCCTGACTACGACATTTATCTAAAAGTTTCTGTAACGACAAGTGGTATCTTCGCACAAACTTGCATTGGCTGACTACGCAGATTATTTTCAAGCACTGACAGCTTAACCCACAGTAGCTGACTGCTACAGAACAATTTGAATATCGGCTTGAGAGCGAACGTCAGACTGAAAACATAATTTTCTTTGTGCGAGCCGTTTGCTACAAGCTCAGACAGTCTCCTCGCGTCGTACTTGGAAATCCATGTGAATGCCACATTTCAGCATAGTACAAAAAGCCTTTGTTGATATTATGGCGTTGATTACAATCCTTCATTCGTATAAACACGGAAGCTGCAGCTTTTCAAATGTGGTGATTGGAGATTTACGCTTCCGATTCACAGCTGCCTAAATCATAAACTGTTGTAATACTCACTTAATAATCTTGAGCACACCGAAAATAATGATCTCGTACATTATCTCGTACGCTCTAGGAAGAGGAAGGGGAAACTTCCCCTGTCTCAGCACATAAGATGGGTCACTAGGTCACTTCTTGTCCACAAGCACTATCTACTCTTTCTAACTGTAGCATTCTTGGTTTTGCGGTAGTGCAATTTCAAACAGTTTCATGATCACTCCTGGTTAGTTAAAAACTGAAGGTTCTGCAGCGACGTGTAGTGAAATAATGAAGTTGTGGTGTCAGAAAGGAGATTCTGACATCCTCAATTGAAATGTAATTCCATTAGAATCAATTGTGGTATTATACTGTGAAAAATTGTAGCATTTTTTCGCTATAAGCAGCCGTATCTGGAGTCAGCCGTTCGCGCCCCGCTGACGTGGTCATCAGCTCACTTCCGCAAATTTTGAAAGTCATTCCCTACAGAATGCTCCAGTCTCTCCTCGCTGCCCACCCACGCTGACCTTTGCCGTGCCAAAACCACCAAATTATATCCCGCTACGGACCTGGCCTGCTCCTCCTCAGTCTGGACTCACCCAGGCTTCTTGTAGTGGCAGCATAAACACATTTGTTCGGAATCCAATATAATGGTAGACACGTTTATTCTTATATCAGTTACAGGTGTTCCGCTGTGAATTGATACATTCATCTACACTCAGTTTATCAGTCTGAATGATTTTGTAGGAAAATAATTTAAATTCGAATCAAAATTTTTGTAGAATGTCTAGGAAGTACATGCAAACGAATAGCAACTGGCTCTTTAGCTCTTGACATTCCTGTAAATTTCATGCTTTTCATATTGCTGCCAATACTAAGTCGCTCTTCTTGTGCAATAACCTGGTGGATTTACATGGAGCAGACAACGCTGAATGGTGTTTAATGAAACTGCGCCAATTGGAGGGGAGCCATAATTGGACGTACTGCCCTGTGTCATCGGTCTGGTCATTGGCTTTCAGCAACCTGCAACTGTATGTCAGTGCTGTGTGACCGCAGCTTCATTAGGGAGATCACTGAACACGTAGTGCACAAGCATGCGCAATGTAACTGAGTGTGCATGCTCTGCACCGAAATGAAGTAATAAGGAAGTGGAAAAAATATTGTTGCCTCACACCGCATCACACTAATCTTGAAGCATGATAGTTGAGTTTGTGCAGTGTGTATGGCACTGATAAACTAAATCATGCACATGGATGGAATTCACCAGCTAGCTGCACCCAGCACATTTACAGAGTTTCCGACAGGGAGCAAATTATACCTGTGCCAAAACTGAGAGAGAATGAAGGTACTTTTTTATATTTTTTACCTAATAGCAAATGATTGTTTCATAAGCTAATACTGTTTCAAGGACCCCCATTAACAAAGTAACAAGTGATTTTCCAACAAATTAAGCAAAAATTAGTGTCTTTTTTTTCTCCTAATAAGACAGCGTTGTAAATATACCTATAATACACCCGGTACATCAGCTGAACCGAAATAAAATGAATTCCTGTTGGCATTATGGATTGTGATACGTGGCGCAGATGAATTTGCTTCAGTGTCTGTAGTTAACTTCATTCGATATTTCACGCTAGTTTCGGCAGTCTGATTACTAGATGAACTCTGGCACGGCCAGCTAAAAGGCCAAGCTTGATCACGGTAGGGGAGGTGGTGAGGCAAGAGATCGTGAGACCAGTGCCTTGGAAGAACACACTGAGTAGTTGTGGAAAGCCCCCCCCCCCTCTCCCCGCACTCATACTAAGTCACCAGAAATGTCTCAGTTTAGCGGTGAGTCCGTAGATGGTGGTATGGTGGTATAAGGGGCGTACAGTTTAACTCTTTCTCACCCGAGTTTTGCGATAATTACTCCAGTTCCTCAATGAACTGACCTAGTGAGCCGCCGCTTTGGAATTATTACCACCTGTTATGTGGAGATGCCCTTGGTAGCAGCGCCGTCGGATTGTAAAAGTGCAATACTATCCACATTTTACGTATTGAAGCAGGAAGAAGCTTTTTTTGTGTGCAAACAGTTCTTAGATGGGATGCCGTCTTCGTGAGTTTATTTAAAACATAACACCTTAAAATGTATTTCTTGACACTTATTATAATCTAACTATTAACGGTACGAGAGCATGGACCACCGCATCCTATCGATGACTGCCGTCTATGACCCACAGTCTCTAACCTGAGCATACAATAGGCATAGTTCATATAAGATCGTACGTATTTGGTTATGCAAAAGTTATTCATTGATTTGTTAATATCAACGTTTCCTGGCATTGTAAAATTACTGAATGATACTATTTATGATCCGTAGACTCAGCCTCATCCTACTGGCTCTGAAGGCGCCAAATGGTCAACCGCCTATACCGCCTATGCTAACCAGCGTCCGCAGCTCGTGGTCGTGCGGTAGCGTTCTCGCTTCCCGCGCTCGAGTTCCCGGGTTCGATTCCCGGCGGGGTCAGGGATTTTCTCTGCTTCGTGATGACTGGGTGTTTTGTGATGTCCTTAGGTTAGTTAGGTTTGAGTAGTTCTAAGTTCTAGGGGACTGATGACCATAGATGTTAAGTCCCATAGTGCTCAGAGCCATTTGAACAATTTTTTTTGCTAATCAGCATGGAAAAATGCCGCTCCTTACTCTGTACGTGCTGCAGCACTGATACAGTCACTTCACGTACGTGAAATAGCAAACCTCGAAATAAAGTAAAATGTTCTCTTATCTGCAGATCAAGGGTACCTTAGAAATACGTTCGGTGCAAATACACCTTACATCAGCCACACTATGGCTCAACTGAAATAAAATGATTCCCTGTTGCCGTTATTGATTGTGTGATGTGTTACGGATTACTTTGCTTCAGTGTCTGTAGTTAAGTTTGTTCGATATCTCACGCTAGTTTGATCAGCCTGATTACTAGAGGAACTCTGGCACGTCTAGTTGAAAGACCGGGTACTATGGTGCCTGGGACCATAGTGAGCCCAGTGCCTTGGAGGAACACAGAAAGAGCATATGCGTGGAGTGCACGTGGAGAGTCGGGGAGTGAACGCACCTCCCGCTGAGCGTGGAGGTGGAGCCACCGAGCAACTAGCGGTACGCTGCGGGGATGCTTGTTTACTACTGCATCGGCTGGTGTTGGGATCTGCCAAACGGAACGAAGTACACGGCGCCTCCGGTTGTGCACTCGGTATGTGTTACCTTCGCTTAGTTCGAGGAGTGGATCGCAGTTCTCGGCAAATATAACGGTGCGTCCCAAAGCATCGACTCCACACCGACCAATATAGCGCCGCGACACGGCATTCATCTACATCTACATCTACATTTATACTCCGCAAGCCACCCAACGGTGTGTGGCGGAGGGCACTTTACGTGCCACTGTCATTACCTCCCTTTCCTGTTCCAGTCGCGTATGGTTCGCGTGAAGAACGACTGTCTGAAAGCCTCCGTGCGCGCTCTAATCTCTCTAATTTTACATTCGTGATCTCCTCGGGAGGTATAAGTAGGGGGAAGCAATATATTCGATACCTCATCCAGAAACGCACCCTCCCGAAACCTGGACAGCAAGCTACACCGCGATGCAGAGCGCCTCTCTTGCAGGGTCTGCCACTTGAGTTTATTAAACATCTCCGTAACGCTATCACGGTTACCAAATAACGCTGTGACGAAACGCGCCGCTCTTCTTTGGATCCTCTCTATCTCCTCCGTCAGACCGATCTGCTACGGATCCCACACTGATGAGCAATACTCAAGTATAGGTCGAACGAGTGTTTTGTAAGCCACCTCCTTTGTTGATGGACTACATTTTCTAAGCACTCTCCCAATGAATCTCAACCTGGTACCCGCCTTACCAACAATTAATTTTATATGATCATTCCACTTCAAATCGTTCCGCACGCATACTCCCAGATATTTTACAGAAGTAACTGCTACCAGTGTTTGTTCCGCTATCATATAATCATACAATAAAGGATCCTTCTTTCTATGTATTCGCAATACATTACATTTGTCTATTGTTAAGGGTCAGTTGCCACTCCCTGCACCAAGTGCCTATCCGCTGCACATCTTCCTGCATTTCGCTACAATTTTCTAATGCTGCAACTTCTCTGTATACTACAGCATCATCCGCGAAAAGCCGCATGGAACTTCCGACGCTATCTACTAGGTCATTTATATATATTGTGAAAAGCAATGGTCCCATAACACTCCCCTGTGGCACGCCCTGTGGCATTAAGGAGGCGCTGACCCGCGTACCAGTGGAAAGAGCATCACACCCCCAGGAAGACAGAATCAGCGCCCCCTGTAAACACTGATTCAACCAATCACCCATCGCTGATCGGCTCCGACTTCGAGAGCTTCAGTACATAGTAATAGGAAGACAATAATTAGCTTGCATTCTGTGAGTAGCAATAGTGAAATGTAATTGCATGTAGGAGGTACAGAAGCACAGAAAGGCACCTAATAAGGTGAACTTGATATGTTTCTTTCCTTTCTAGAAAGAAAGTCTTCCGTTAATCAGCAAGTGATTTTGTACGGCTCCTTTTGGATTCCTGCCGCCGGCCCGCTCCAGGTGCAATTTGTAGAACAAGGTATGACCAATGGTGGGTGGAATGCGACCAGGTCTGGAGGGGCCTCTGGTTTGCTGATGTCTACGGGAATAGAATTACTGCGTTAACGGTGAAGGACGCAGTGAGCTTTAGATTATTGTAACCACTTAAGCTGTCTAAATATAGGTGTCGTGGTAAACCTGTGTGAGAAACGCCATCCTCGTTACCAGACGTAGATTTTTTCCAGTTAAGCGATTATTTTGGTGTTAACGTAGTAACGAGACCAATAGATCATTCATTAATTATGAGAGAGCAGGGCAGCAAGTGATTTAGGTAGGTGCCAGTCAACAATATTTAAATTTACTAGTGGTTACTGTGTCAGTTTTGTGGATTAACCTGATTTGCTGTGGTTAATATTCTGAGTTGTAAGCCGTTGGTTATTGCTAGAGCTATTAGGTACAATAGTCGTTTAAAGCAGTGGTAACACTCCAGGTCCTCAGAGAGATTACACTGGACATTATACTTAAACAAGGGTTCTTCTGAGTATTAATGTTTAAATTAACTAACGAATTGGTGCATAACGATTAAAATTTGTGTGCTTAAGAAATTGTCAAAGCACATGCTGAAGATACTGGACCAGATTGATGTGGAAAATAGCTCCAAACACAACATCTGTCTAATACATCAAGCTCAAACGGAACTTACTATCAAATGTGTTGTTCAGTTTTAGGCAAGTGCATAATATTACACACTATGTATATATGTTTCAGGTTGACTTTATACAAGATTCACTCCGCAGTTACTTACGTTTGATATCTTGCGTAACTTCCATTTTCTATTCTACTGCTTTAACCAAATGCACACTACAGGTTTTTATCAGAGGTTAATGTGTAATCAGCTGATTAGTAATATTTGTGAAATCCTGCAGTTGGGAAATACATTCGGTTTATTAATTCACTTTCTCAATATACGTGATATATTTTATATGAAAGATAGCTTAAAGACACATATGGAAGCGCGGTATGAGATATATGCAGACCAGAAACGATATGAAGCCAAGATGCTCAGAACTGTTTTCTACTGATTCTGCGATCTTACAGACAACTACTTTCACTGTCTACCTGAAAACATAGAGTATTATCACTTCCTTACGAATAACACTACACGTGAAGACTGAAATTTACTTGTACCGACAATGGCGTTACTGTCGTTTTCTATGTAGGTCTTCTAGTAGGTTGTAATACAACAGAGGGGCATGTAATCATGACACGGAGCATTCATATGTCAATTGTTGTCGCCTGGAAATGTCTACAGATTTCACATACAATTCTAAACAGTGAAAGGTAAAAATCCATCAAGACCGTTTCATTCTGAAATATATGAGGGCGTACCCAACAATGGCACTGCGTCCAATAGATGGACAGCATAATGAGCACAAAGAAAGAGAGAAATATTTCATTCTTACTCTTGTAAATGACGAGAGGTTTCAGTATTTCTAAACATTGTGCCAGAAGTGTTAAATATGTACAGATTTCAAAATAAATTTAGTTGCAGATATTCAGATACAGTGGGCATCTTCCAACGGAAATGCTTCGTAGAGTCAGAAGGAGTGAAGAGTATATACCTATAATGGGCTATGTCACTCAATTTTTGAATTCCTTTCATTTTACTGAGCAATGTTCTTGTACAGTAGTTAATGGAGGCCGCAATCTTCCTGATGAATGTTATACTCACAAGTAGTGGATAACGTAAGACTTCAGATCTGTGGAACATCTCAAAGTTATCGGTGCTTCAGGGACATTCCGCAGGACCACTATATTCCTAGCATTAGCACACCCAGAACTCATGTATGTCCTAAAAGTCGTTAACATTTGGAAAGTTCTTTATTAGCCCTTTCGAAGACAAATGGTTACTTCTACATCTACATCTACATCCATACTCCGAAAGCCACCTGACGGTGTGTGGCGGAGGTTACTTTGAGTACCTCTATCGGTTCTCCCTTCTCTTCCAGTCTCGTATTGTTCGTGGAAATAAAGATTGTGGATATTCCTCTGGGTGGGCTTTAATCTCTCTGATTTTATCCTCATGGTCTCTTCGCGAGATATACGTAGGAGGGAGCAATATAGTGCTTGACTTCGCGGTGAAGGTATGTTCTCTAAACTTCAACAAAAGCCCGTACCGAGCTACTGAGCGTCTCTCCTGCAAAGTCTTCCACTGGAGTTACCTATCATCTCCGTAACGCTTTCGCTTTCTCCGTTGGATCTTCTCTATCTCTTCTATCAACCCTATCTGGTACGGATCCCTCACCAGCGAGCATTATTCAAGCAGTGGGCGAACAAGTGTACTGTAACATACCTCCTTTGTTTTCGGATTGCATTTCCTTACGATTCTTCCAATGAATCTCGGTCTGGCATCTGCCTTACCGACGATCAACTTTATAAGATCATTCCATTTTAAATGGTTCAAATGGCTCTGAGCACTATGGGACTCAACTGCTGAGGTCATTAGTCCCCTAGAACTTAGAACTAGTTAAACCTAAGGACATCACAAACATCCATGCCCGAGGCAGGATTCGAACCTGCGACCGTAGCGCCATTTTAAATCACTATTAATGCCTACTCCCAGATAATTTATGGAATTAACTGCTTCCAGTTGTTGACCTGCTATATTGTAGCTGAAGGATAAAGGATCTTTCTTTCTAAGTATTCGCAGCACATTACACTTGCCTACATTGCGATTCAACTGCCATTCCCTGCACCATGCATCAATTCGTTGCAGATCCTCCTACATTTCAGTACAATTTTCCGTTGTTACAACCTCTCGATATACTACTGCATCATCCGCAAAAAGCTTCAGTGAACTTCCGATGTTATCCACAAGGTCATTTATATGTATTGTGAATAGCAACGGTCCTAAGACACTCCCCTGCGGCACACCTGATATCACTCTTACTTCGAAAGACTTCTCTCCATTATGATATGCTGCCTTTTGTCATCTATGAACTCTTCAATCCAATCACACAACTGGTCTGATAGTTCATATGCTCTTACTAAGTTCATTAAACGACTGTGGAGAATTGTATCGAACGCCTTGCGGAAGTCAAGAAACACGGTATGTACCTGGGAACCCGTGTCTATAGCCCTCTCAGTCTCGTGGACGAACAGCGCGAGCTGGGTTTCACACGATCGTGTTTTTCGAAACCTATGCTGATTCCCGCAGAGCAGATTTCTAGTCTCCAGAAAAGTCATTATACTCGAACATAATACGTGTTCCAAAATTCTAAAACTGATCGACGTCAGAGATATAGGTCTATAGTTCTGCTCACCTGTTAGACGTCCCTTCATGAAAACGGGGATGACCTGTGCCCTTTTCCAATCCTTTGGAACGCACGCTTTTCTAGAGACCTACCGTACACCGCTGGAAGAAGGGGGGCAAGTTCCATCGCGTACTCTGTGTAAAATCCAAGTGGTATCATCGGGTCCAGCTCCCTTCCCTCTTTTGAGCGATTTTAATTGTTTCTCTATCCCTCTGTCGTTTATTTCGATATCTACCATTTTGTCATCTGTGCGACAATCTCGAGAAGGAACTACAGTGCAGTCCTCCTCTGTGAGACACCTTTGGAAAAAGACATTTAGTATTTCGGCCTTTAGGCTGTCACCCTCTGTTTCAGTACCACTTTGGTCACAGAGTTTCTGGCCATTGTGTTTTGATCCACATACTGCTTTGACATAAGACCAAAGTTTCTTAGGATTTTCTGCCAAGTCAGTACATAGAACTTTGCTTTCGAATTCATTGAACGCCTTTCACATAGCCCTCCTCCCACTACGTTTCATTTCGCGTAATTTGTTTGTCTGCAAGGATTTGGCTATGTTTATGTTTGCTGTGAACTTCCCTTTGCTTCCGCAGCTGTTTTCTAGCTCGGTTGTTGTACCACGGTGGCTCTTTTTTTCATCTCTTACGATCATGCTTGGCACATACTCATCTAATGCATATTGTACGATGGTTTTGAACTTTGTCCACTGATCCTCAACACTATCTGTACTTGAGAAAAAACTTTTGTGTTGAGCCGTGAAGTACTCTGAAATCTGCTTTTTGTTACTTTGGATAAACAGAAAAGTCTTCCTACCTTTTTTAATATTACTATTTACGGCAGAATCATCGATGCAGTAACCGCTTTATGATCGCTGATTCCCTGTTCTGCGTTAACTGTTTCAAATAGTGCGGGTCTGTTTGTCACCAGAAGGTGTAATATGTTATCACCACGAGTCGGTTCTCTAATTAACCGTTCAAGGTAGTTTTCAGATAATTAGAGCACGGAATTCTACGCTGCAGTAGAAAGCACTTTTGAGCGAAAATGTTCCCAAATTTTTATTTACCAGCTTATGTTACAAGTAGAACATCACACGTCAAAAATTCTTCACTGAACTACGTACTGCAGCTGGCAAAATTTTCCATGACAATTTTTACAATTGTCGAAGTTCACTCCTCAGGATAGCTCTACGTTTATAAAGTGAAATCGTATCCAAAATGGATGTCCGATAGGTTCAAACAAAACAGTGTGCTCCCCATTTCACTGCCTTAAAATCATAGTTTATTCGGAACATTTCAAACTCTACGTCTAGTATGTTAGTGGGGTTAGAAAAATGAAGATAATATCGTCCTCTCACTGCTACGTTACCGTTTCTCGGAATAGTCTCCAGGTAACATACAACGGGTGCAGCCAGTTAATCTTGTTACTGCCTGTAGTTTCCTTCCTCCATGTTTTCTATATAATGTGGGAAACAACAAAGAAAGAAAAGGCTATAATCAATCCACAAAAATATATTTCATTTATGAAGTAACACGTCACAGCGAAAGGACGTAGGAATGAAGGATACGAAACTGTGGTTTGCAAATCCGAATAATATAGATTTAAGAAAGTATAGAATACCTGGCTTTTAACGCTGAATATAAGTAATGAATGTGACATGAACAGGTTTGGAAGGTACTTCCGGTACTGGTTCGTCATTCTGCAAATGATGCAAGGCATACTGAATACCACAGTGAAACGTTCAACCTCGATCACTGATACATGTCCATATATTACAGTGAAAGATCATTCTGTCGAAAAAGACAGTAAAACTATGTTATGCAGTATGACTCATTTAAACTTGATATTTCTCAAAATATTATCTATTACAAGAGGGCTGCTGAACAAAATGAGAGCATCGCGAAGAGTATTATGTGCAGCAAAAGTCCAAACGTCCGAGGTCACCTCAGGCGATGCTACCCGTTGAATCTAAGTCATCAAACGCTTTAGACTTGCCAGAGATTAGAAATTCTCGCCAGAAGTGCAGATACAAATGAAGGTTCACAGGATGAAAGGATCTCACCTTCATTCCTTGTACAAAATGCTAGGTATTTTTAGGGATCACAAGTGAAAGAAACTATTTCTTAAAATTTTGTAGTATGTATTCAAAAACCTACATTAGTAGACGTTGAAGCTTACATCTGCAAAGTAAGAACATAACGTGCTTTTTACTTTCATGTATTCTATGTAACAACTGGGTCCCCAGGTATCAAATATGATACCATCTGTAAAATTATACACTCCTGGAAATGGAAAAAAGAACACATTGACACCGGTGTGTCAGACCCACCATACTTGCTCCGGACAGTGCGAGAGGGCTGTACAAGCAATGATCACACGCACGGCACAGCGGACACACCAGGAACCGCGGTGTTGGCCGTCGAATGGCGCTAGCTGCGCAGCATTTGTGCACCGCCGCCGTCAGTGTCAGCCAGTTTGCCGTGGCATACGGAGCTCCATTGCAGTCTTTAACACTGGCAGCATGCCGCGACAGCGTGGACGTGAACCGTATGTGCAGTTGACGGACTTTGAGCGAGGGCGTATAGTGGGCATGCGGGAGGCCGGGTGGACGTACCGCCGAATTGCTCAACACGTGGGGCGTGAGGTCTCCACAGTACATCGATGTTGTCGCCAGTGGTCGGCGGAAGGTGCACGTGCCCGTCGACCTGGGACCGGACCGCAGCGACGCACGGATGCACGCCAAGACCGTAGGATCCTACGCAGTGCCGCAGGGGACCGCACCGCCACTTCCCAGCAAATTAGGGACACTGTTGCTCCTGGGGTATCGGCGAGGACCATTCGCAACCGTCACCATGAAGCTGGGCTACGGTCCAACACACCGTTAGGCCGTCTTCCGCTCACGCCCCAACATCGTGCAGCCCGCCTCCAGTGGTGTCGCGACAGGGGTGAATGGAGGGACGAATGGAGACGTGTCGTCTTCAGCGATGAGAGTCGCTTCTGCCTTGGTGCCAATGATGTCGTATGCGTGTTTGGCGCCGTGCAGGTGAGCGCCACAATCAGGACTGCATACGACCGAGGCACACAGGGCCAACACCCGGCATCATGGTGTGGGGAGCGATCTCCTACACTGGCCGTACACCACTGGTGATCGTCGAGGGGACACTGAATAGTGCACGGTACATCCAAACCGTCATCGAACCCATCGTTCTACCATTCCTAGACCGGTAAGGGAACTTGCTGTTCCAACAGGACAATGCACGTCCGCATGTATCCCGTGCCACCCAACGTGCTCTGGAAGGTGTAAGTCAACTACCCTGGCCAGCAAGATCTCCGGATCTGTCCCCCATTGAGCATGTTTGGGACTGGATGAAGCGTCGTCTCACGCGGTCTGCACGTCCAGCACGAACGCTGGTCCAACTGAGGCGCCAGGTGGAAATGGCATGGCAAGCCGTTCCACAGGACTACATCCAGCATCTCTACGATCGTCTCCATGGGAGAATAGCAGCCTGCATTGCTGCGAAAGGTGGATATACACTGTACTAGTGCCGACATTGTGCATGCTCTGTTGCCTGTGTCTATGTGCCTGTGGTTCTGTCAGTGTGATCATGTGATGTATCTGACCCCAGGAATGTGTCAATAAAGTTTCCCCTTCCTGGGACAATGAATTCACGGTGTTCTTATTTCAATTTCCAGGAGTGTATTAAAACTAAAAGTTATAGGACAAAATATTTTCCTATAATTTATAGACCTTCATTATAGTGGGAGATTATAGTGCCTTTAGGACGCAGGAGAATATATCATTGACGTTCTCAGTGAAATCAGATAATTCATTATTTATGTCGCAGCTATTTCCTACTGTTCAAATGCGTCAGTTGTAAGCTCCGACATGTGCTTAAAATTTCAAAATTTCGCCACTTGCGGTTTGTTTTTGGGGCGCTGCACTGAGGAGGTCATGCATATTACATCATGAACAGACACAAGTGCAGAGACATGATCCGTGTTATTTACTCTGATGATTTGGGTGCGACATCATCGATAAATGTAGTACTATCTGCTATATGACGGGTACACTGGAGTGGAACCAAGGAATGTATGCACATGAATTCTGATATGAAGGAAATGTTGTTTGGAAAATTTATACTCGTATTTCCGGATAAAACTATACAACTTTACAAAGGCTCCAGACGAGAGTGCACATTTACGTGAATTTTATATTACACAGATGAGACCTTTTCTGTTCGGGGATTTAATGTCAGGGGACGTGTATTCGTGTTGCTTGACCTTGTTTATGGACATGAGTACGATTTTGGAGACTACATTTGCGCATATATATGGCGACAATTCATCTGCTTACATCTTTCTTGCGTCTGAGAAACTTAACCATCAAGATCTACAGAACTAGAAGGGACATTCGGCTTCAGGCATATCTCTGAATATGACTCGAAAACAGAGATCCTGAAGGGGAACTCAGTCAGGTGGGCTGATAATGACAGCGCATTTGCGTGAGCCAACCGTAACGCAGAGCTATCATGAGCTGTTTCCGCTATAAGACGGCAGGTAGGATGAACTGGTGTGCCGTCAAAGGCAGTGTCCAATCCTGAGCGAAATGCCCAGGGAGGGGTAAAGGGACATGAGGCGTAAAGAGTCAAAACGGGTGTATAGATAACCCAGAATCGAGGCCAGTGGACGTAGAGATATTAAAAATGAGGTACGCTTACACGACAGAGTGTATGAAAGTCAATGTTGCATAGAGTGCTTTCGGGTTCATTTGCATAACAGATTACTCTTCCGTTTTCGGTCCTCATCATAATCCTGCCATCGCTTTTCCATACGTTGTGTAGTCCAAAGCTCAGGGTCATGCTGTTCGACATGTTTCATCTTTCAGAGGTGATGTCTTTGCGTATCGTCAGACCTGATTTCACGAGTTTCTTCTGCTATCTAATAATTTAAGACCTTTTCCTCTATGACAAAATCTTCACCGTGATGGTGATCCTGGCGTCTTACATCCCGTTCATGATTAAAGTCAGTCTCATTCAGTGTCACCTGCAGACCTAGCTTCTTTTGGGCAAACTGATCACTAATTCGTCAATATTACCCCGGTTGTTATCTGGAATACTGAACAATTTCCGATTATTCCATCACTCATATGTTCACGCACGTCATATTTCTCGATCAGATTCTGTTCGAGCACCGTGGCTCAACTCAGTTTTCATTAGAGACATGTAAAGAGCAGGGATCTTGTGCCTATTCGTCTCCTGAGGTTCCTGTATTTTGGCCTTCACTGCTGTTGTGACTACATCAGTCATGATCTGGACAACAATCCCGAACGTGCACAGTAGCATCGGCGATGGCAGCATTTAGGACATCCTAATTGCTGAATGACACCACTAAATTCCAGGTAAACTTGCGAGCCTACTTAAAGCGTGTCAGTCTCTCACCGCTATCTAGGGCTATTCAGTATTCCAGGAAGATGTCACCTCATGTATTTAGACGATAAATAGCTTGTTGCCGTTCTTTGAACCATTGCATCGATTGAAAGTTTTCCCATACTGGGAAATGGAACCGGCTGAGTGGTATCAGAATTTCTATCAGAGTTAGCCGAGAATTGTCCAAAAGTTGTGGCCACTCCCTGAACCCTTTCTGTAATCATGCTCTATTATTCCTTAGTCGCCAGTGCCTGATTTCAGAATCTTATAATTATAATTCAGGGCCCAGTTTCATGGATACGCTAAACACGTTGACTAACTTGTTCCTTAAGCTGAGTGATCTCAGGACCTCATTGCACGCTACACATATATGACAAATTCTCCCTCATTTTATCTTTGTGAACGTCATCTCCGCAAAAATTTTTCTATTGTTCTTTTTCTCTCTGTGATTTCCTTGTTTTGAGTAACTTATTTCGTCTATTTTCATCACTGCTCTTCATACTATTCATCTTAGACTAGAGGTCCTCACGAACCTCTTGTTCAATCTGCATGGAAAGTTTATCAGTCTTAGGTAAACCTTCATTTTTGAAGGGATCAATATCCTCTTCCTGCCTTTGGACAACATTCTCTTTCAGTTCCTTGAACATTGCTTGTATAATTTACACAACATTCTTGTCCTTATATTCGACATTAATACTTAACAGGAGCAAGGTTAAATTAGTCTGCATTGATGTTACACATGCCTGGTACGAATCCTCAGCAACTAAGCTAAACTGCTGTGGCAAATCATATCTCACTGACGGATTTACGACTGTTAATCCTTCACGTACTATTAACTCCTGTCCATCTCTTGATACTAGGTAGCTGACTACGCTGAACAACCATAACTACAATTATATCGCATGCCTCACTTCAACCACTGACCTGGGAAATTCCCCCAATGTACATTCTTGCAGCTAATGAAGAATTATATGTAGCTTCAGCCAGTTTTCAGTTCCACACATAGCTCTGGGGGTACACGACATTTTGTCTTAAATGGAGAATAATAACAGAGAACACCAGTTTCAGAACAACACAAACAACTAAATACATTATAAGAGTAGTCACCGCATACGAAACCACTAAACCTGCTCCACGAACGTAAAAATCCAAAAGAGCAATGTACCTACACCGTCTCAATCAATCCCGCTTATAACAGATTTTCAATGAAAAACGAACACCACTATCGCTTCAGCTAAATATGCACAAGTCAAAGAACTTTTGCATCACCTCGGTTCCGAGAGTTTCGGAAACTGTACAGAAAATTGGAATAGAGATCAACATCATTTCCGCAATTTTTATTGCTCATGAGAACCACACATTGCATGTTGCACCACCACACAGGGAGACCTTCAGAGGGGGGTCCAGATTGCTGTACACACCGGTACCTCTAATATCCAGTAGCACGTCCTCTTCCATTAATGCATGCCTGTATTCGTCGCGGAATAGTACCCACAAGTTCATCAGGGCACATTATCCCACTCTTCAACGGCGATTCGGCGTAGATACCTGAGAGTGGTTGGTGGGTCACGTTGTCCATAAACAGTCTTTCTCAATCCATCCCAGGCGTGTTCGATTGGGTTCATGTCTGGACAACGTGCTGGCCACTCTAGTCGAGCGATGTCGTTATCCTGAAAGAAGTCACTCACTAGATGCACATGTTGGGGCGCGAATTGTCCTCTATGAAGACGAATGCCTCGCCAATATCCTGCGATATGTTTGCACTAGCGGTCGGAGGATGGCATTCACATACCGTACTGCCGTTACGGCGTACGTCGGCCCCACGTAATGCCACCGCAAAACAGCAGGGAACCTCCGCCTTGCTGCACTCGCTGGACAGTGTGTCTAAGGCGTACAGACTGACCGGGTTGCCTCCAAACACGTCTCCAACGATTGTCTCGTTGAAGACATATTCGAAACTCATCAATGAAGAGAACGTGATGCCAGTCCTGAGCGGTCCATTAGGCATGTTGTTGGGCCCACCTGTACCGCGCTGCATGGTGCCATGGTTGAAAATATAGACTTCGCCATGGACGTCGGGAGTGAAGTTTCTCATCTGCAGCCTATTGCGCACAGTTTGAGTCGTAACTCCACGTCCTATGGCTACACGAAAAGCATTATTCAACATGATGACACTGTTCTCAGGGCTCCTCCGAGCCATAATTCGTAGGTAGCGGTCATCCATTGCAGTAGTAGCCCTTGGGCGGCCTGAGCGAGGCATGTCATCGACAGTTCCTGTTTCTATGAATCTCCTCCACGTCCGAACAACATCGCTTTGGTTCACTCGCACAACGGAGGCCAAAATGGTTCAAATGGCTCTGAGCTCTATGGGACTCAACTGCTGAGGTCATTAGTCCCCTACAACTTAGAACTAGTGAAACCTAACTAACCTAAGGACATCACAAACATCCATGCCCGAGGCAGGATTCGAACCTGCGACCGTAGCGGTCTTGCGGTTCCAGACTGCAGCGCCTTTAACCGCACAGCCACTTCGGCCGGCAAACGGAGGCCAATGCTTGATTCAGTAATATTACACACTCCCTTTAAGTTTGGTGGAAAAGGTAGCAGTTTGAGTTCATAGCCCACATCCACCAATTTCGATCGGAATGCTGCTCGAGTTCGTGAGATCGTACAGTAACAAATGTTTTCAATTCCTGGAGTTTCTAACAGTGACCGTGTCCAGCATGACTGCCTATAGTTAGAATTGGGAGGCCATTCTCTAGGTACCGGTGGTACGCGACTTATGAAGAGAACCGATTTCTCAGAAATTTTCTCAGTTGAAAAGGAGCTAAAAATGGCCGAACACGTGTCTCAACGTATTCGTAGATACCCGACCGTTTCTGAGGAAACGAGTGTCAAAGCTTTCGATGCAACTTAGATGCCTTCTAGCTCGCGGTATGCTCACCGGCTAGGTGCTTAGTAACTAGTGTTCCAGCTTTTCTCACTTTTGCGACCTGTGTTCGGACACCAAATATTGTTTTTGTTTTATCTTTTCACTTATTTGCTCTTGTCCATGGGTTACTACACTGATGTTACTTAACAATTTAGGCATTATATTAATTGTAAAATTTAATTGATTTTCACAATAAGTGCCAGACATTTATTATACAGGATGTTTCAGATCTCGGCGACAAATTCAGGAATGATGGGTTCCTCATATAAGAGAATGATTTAACGTCTAGTTAGCGTGAGCTCGGAAATGCATACCTTAAGACCTTCATCTTCGATACTGCATCACAAAGCTCTTCTGCTTTTCATATTTTAGGAGGAGGTTGCACGGAACAAGGAGGTTACATGTAAATATAAAAGAAAAATCACGTCGGCTAAATATGAGCACAAAACGCATACCTGCGCTGGGCGCTTGTTGATCTTCGCAAGTGTGGAAGAGTTCTTTTCTATTGACCAAGTGCTCATAACTCATAAAGTACGCGATTAAGACCCGCCTGATGGACTTATTTTCTTCTTGTTATATGAGGAGATTTGCCGGCAAGTTTTCAAATACCCTGTGAAACATATGTGTAAGGCATTTTCATGGCTTACAATTTTTTTATAGTGTTATGTTCTTATATTTCATTTTTGTATCAATACTTAAATTTTAGACTTGTTCTTATTTTCATTCTTCACGAAGATTTGGTACAATCCCTAGGATGATTCCGATTGTGAAAACATTCGACGCTTAGAAATTCCGGTTACCAAGAGCATTGCACGAATGCGGGTTTGCCACAGCGACGTTTGGTTCTTATGAATCTCACTCGGGAAATGTCGTTAACTTTGTTGAAGATTTCCCGCCTTGGGAATACTTTCGGGACAAATCACACACAACAGGTCACTTTTCAGAAAACTGGCGCTCTCAACTGATTATGAATCAAGATACACACAAGAATTTCACTCAAAACATATTCATGGATAGAGTAAAGAAAAACTAAAATAAAAAGAATAATCGGGTTTCGAAAATGGGTGATAAAGGTTGAAGCGGCGACGCTAGCTACAGTGCCGCCTCCCCCCCCCCCCCCCCACACGCCCCTGTACCACCCCAACCAGTTAAGCTGTTTACTCACTGAAAGGTACATACACTATTTCGATAACTCTGAGCGTCCTTTTCTCAGATACTGTCGAATATCTGCGAATAATCCGAAACACGTGTTCGCATATTTTGACCTCTCGTCCACCGGGCGAAGTTTATGGGATATCGAGTTACATCACTTGCAGAAACCTCGTCGTCGCTCGAAATAATATTCATTTCCAGCAGTTCTAATAGCATCCACGTCCCCCGTCGCTGCTGGCACTTGCCACTGGATGGCCGTTCTCCATCTTCCGGTGATAAACGACTGAGAGGTAATGATGCGGTCTGCCGTTAAATTGGAGCAAAAGTGAACGCTTGTGTCCCTTAACCTGACGCGAAGAGGGCAGTTGCTCTGCTGCGGGACAAAGGTATTATATCGAGGTTTCGATTGCACACTGAGAGGGCACTTGGGTCAAACACGATATATATGTCCACTAACACTATTTTACAGAACACTCCAGTTGCGCCATGGAACGCCACACAGTGCGTCCTCTCTAGCTGAGCACTCTGCCGCGAGTACGCTTACGAGAGCTTCAGACTATTGTGTACTGGGATACAAATATGTGCATGGCGGTAGTAACACGTACAATAAGTATAAAAGAGCAGTGCATTGGCAGAGCTGTCATTTCTGCTCAGGTGATTCATCTCAAAAGGTTTCCGACATGATTATGACCGCACGACAGTAACCTCTGAACGCCAAATAGTAGTTGGATTAGACGCATGGGCCATTCCATTTGGGAAATCCAGTCTTCAGCGTGAAGAGTGTGCCGCGAATATCAAATTCTGGCCTTACCTGTCAGCTGGACAACGCACTGGCCGACAGGTTTCATTTAATAAGCGAGAGCTGCAACAGTCGAATAGAGCTGTCAGTGCTAACAGACAAGCAACACAGCGTTACTTATCGACAGAAATCAAGGTGGGACGCACGAAGAACGTATACGTTACGAGAGAACGACAAAATTCGGCGTTATGGCATTAGACGTCCAATGAGAGAGCCCTTGTTAACAGCACGACATCGTCTGCAGCGCCTCTCCTGGGCTTGAGACCGTTTCGGTTGGACTCTGCTTGACTGAAAAGCCGTGGCCCAGTCAGACGCGCCCCGATTTAAATTGGTAAGAGCTGACGCTAGGGTTCGAGTGAGGCAAAGACGCCACAAATCCATGGACTCAACTCGTCAATAAGGCACTATGCAAACTGATGTTGGCTCCATAATGGTGTGGACTCAGTGCGCATGGAATGTACTAAGTTCTCTGGTCCAGCTTAACTGAGCATTGACTGGAAACGGCTATGTTCGGATGCTTGGAGACCATTTGCTGCCGTTCATGGATTTCACGTTCGCAGACAATAACGGAATTTTTATAAATGACGATGTACCGTGTCACCTTGCTACAATCGTTTGCGACTGGTGTGAAGAACATTCTGGACAATTCGAGCGAATAATTAGGCCACACAGATCACCTGACATGAACCCCACGGAACATCATGCATAGCTAGCTAATGAGCATGCTTGTGATCATGAAAATGCGCAAGCGTATATGATTGGTTATACCAATACGTTAATGGTCATCAAAAGGGCACGTGGAGTTCAGACAGAATTTATTCAAAACCTACTTCAGTTTAAAATTATACTATAACTGAGAAAACAGACGCCGTGGCAGTATTCAAGTTACGTGTGAAATAAAGCTGCGAGTCATTTGTAGTCATTGTTACTAACAATTACATGGACGAAGTTGTGAAACAGAAAACTGTATTCATGCATTAAACATCTTTGACCACTAAAAATCTCCATATTATGTGCATTTTATGTAGGGAAAAGTGACGTACTGATTTGCTGAACACATGCATGATAATCGTGAAAAAGCGAAGCAGAATTATTGTTTCTCATCCTTGAATTGAATCTCTACAATATGTCTCATGAACTGAAAAACTTTTGTAGAGATGTGACCGAAACATTTGAGATCGCAGAAAGTGTAAATCCGCTTGTGTGTAATACCTCATTCAGCATACCCTGAAATGTAGAAACAGGATCCCGAAGAAAAATCTCCATAGTACCACTTCTAACAGAATGAGTAAGGAAAATGTGTTCTCGGCTAGAAGACAGTGACGTCATGTACTCGTGATAACTTGAACCCCGTTTCCCAAAGATATTTCCATTAATCGTGTGTTCAGAAACTAAATCTGTAGCAAAGAATAAAACAACTATTTCCGCTTTTCATTACACAGGCAACTTACACAGTAGGTATGGCTGTCTCTGTACACATTCACGAAACAGGACTTGTGGCAGTTACAGTTGCAGCTGCATTCCAGTTGAGCTCAGAGATGCTCTACCGCTCAAAAACTCGTGTGTTAAGAAAAGCCGCTTTTCACATGGGTAGAAGTCAGTAACGCAAACCCTGTCATACATAGCCCAGAGTCCTGTAATGTTGCTAACGGTTTACTTACGCTAATTCAAACCTCTTACTAACCTGCCAGTGTCTTTTATGGTGGCCACCAGCATTCTCGTCAGCTGTCGTATCTGTTCGCCGTAAGATATAGGCACGTCCATGAAAATGTCCAACAGCAAAGCGATACCTTCTTGGACTTCAGCTTCGTGTGTCACTCAGTACAAATATGCAGTCCTTTTCTTCCATACACCAGTTAAAACAACGTCAGAAGCTTCCCTATCCACTACATTCATGCAACAACAAATTACGTATCATCAGTTTCTCGAATCAGCGTGTTCTATGTGTAACGGTGATGTAGGAACTATCCATTTTCAAGAAGATCACATGGCTATGAATTCATTGCCAGTATCGATAAAGTAAAGAAATGGAGTGATTATTTGCAAATTATTGTCAACTACACAATGTCCCATCCCCTTTGAATTAACGCTGCCTAGCTCTGCACTCCTGTACATGCTCTGTCAAATGTAATGACCATTTTAAAAAAGCTGAAAGATGGAGGAGTTGAGCACTTCCTCTCTGGACCCTTTTGGCTTACAACAATGGAGCCACCAACTAAAAGCCGCTCCAAAGTCAGGTTAAGTGGATGTAGGAATGTTGCGGCCATTAACGTATTTATTCAGTCCCAACCCAGACCAGGCGGCGCCTTTGATAGTCCCACCGGGTGACTGAAGGGACGCCGATGTACTGATGCAAATGCAGTGTCAACTCGGCAATGGAGAGGGATTCCATGATCAATGTGGGATGAATGACTAACTGCAGCCCACAATAGACCAGCTCAGAAACTATTGCTTCTTGCGCACAATGCAACAAGGCAATAGCAGACACTGGCGAACAGGCAAAGGTGTACAACTCTAAAGCAGTGCCAGCTAACGCAGCTGTTCGTAGCAATGAAAGGCGCGGCCGATGGAAGCCGGTAAGCCACATCTTAATTACACACAGGAGCTCATTTTTGCAGATAATTGTAATGTACTCAACAGTCATCGCAAAGATATACAGATTCTGTGTCCCAGCGGGGACCCAGTAGATCGAGGTTGGCTAATGAACCAAGGGAAACTCCTCATCGCACCCCCTCAGATTCAGTGATAAGATGGCCCAGCAGATATCCCGTAAAAAAATGAACACAGTTCAAGCATGAAAACAGGAAGAAGTTGTACTGAACAGTGAAAAAAAAAGACAAAATAGAAATAGTGAACTGTCTGAGAACAAGATGTGCAATAAAGAGCAGCCTGAGACACCAACGGCGTCGTAGGGAAGTAGTCACGGTGTTGGACTGCCAAGTGGATGACCCGTGTTCACACCCCATTGTGCCATCTCTTATCTCTTTTTCTCCGTAATGTCATGAACTGTCCGTCCGGTCATCAAAATCTTTGTTTCCTTTCTCTAGTCTTAGCGGTTGTCATACTATACACTGGTCTTAGAACATTTCATACGGTAAGAATACGACGCAAGTAAATTTGATGAATGGTGAAAGCAGTCAAGATATCACGTAGACTTCTCATAGAAACGAAAAATAACAAATTAACGCGTAACAACAAAGGAATGCAACACGCAAGACTTCCAAAACGGAAAGCAAATTACAAATCGTTAAAATATATGTTCTGCCAGAGGACAGAGAAACTGTGAATCTGAAACTGTTGCAATCATTTGTTGCAGCTTATGTGACAGTCTGTTACGTTCACATCATTTCCTTAGGAGTAATAACATTCACATTCATACGAACACAATTCCGAAGACTACAAGAGCTGATACGTGCGACTATTATCGGACGATCAGCTTAACAACTGACGCATCCAAGTTGCAAACCAGAATAATATACAGAAAAATGAAAAAGAAAATTGAGGATGTGTTAGATGACGATAAGTTTGGCTTTACAAACGGTAAAGGCACGAGAGAAGCAATTCTGATGTGGCTGTTGATACTGGAAGCAAGTCTAAAGAAAATTCAAGGCACTTTCATAGGATTTGTCGACCTGGAAAAAGCGTTACACAATGTAAAATGGTTCAAGATGTTGGATATTCTGAGAAAATTGGGGGTAAGCTAGAGGAAGAGACGGGTATTATACAATACGTACAAGAGAGAAGTGTGATTATTAAGAGTCGAAGAAAGAAGTGCTCGAAATAAAAAGGCTGTAAGACAGGGATTTACTCCTTCCCTATACTGTTCAATCTGTATATCGAAGAAACAATGATGGAAATAAAAGAAAGGCTTAGGAGTGGAATTAAAATTCAAGGCAAAATTATATCTGTGATAAGATTCGCTGATGACATTGCTATCCTGAGTGAAAGTGAAGAAGAATTACATGACCTGTTGAATGGAATGAACGGTCTGGTAGGTACATACTACAGACTGAGAGTATATTGATCAAGAAACTAATGAGAAGTACCAGAAATGAGAACAGCGAGGAACTTAACAGTCACGAAGTAGATGAAGTTAAGAATTCTACTACTTAGGCAGCAAAATAACCAATGACGGACACAGCAAGGAGTAGCTCAAAAGCAGACTACCACTGGCAAAAACGGCATTCATGGGTAAGAGAAGTCTACTGGTGTCGAACATAGGCCTCGATCTGAGCAAGATATTTTTAAGAATGTATGTTTGGAGCACAGCATTCTACTGCCGTGAAACAAAAGAACCGAAGCATTTCAGATGTGGTGCTACAGACGAACACTGAAAATTATGTGGACGGATAAGGTAAGAAATTAGGATAAGGGCCCCGATGATTGGAAATCAGATAATTAATCAGGGAATGACTTCCATGGTAATAGAGCGAGCTGTAGAGGGCAAAAAACTGGAGAGGAAGAGAGAGATTGGAATACAACCAGGAAAGGTCGTATGTTGCAAGTACTACTCTGGGATGAAGTGGTTGAAAAAGGTGAGGAATTAGTGGCGGGCCGCATCAAATCCGTCAGAAGACTGATGAAAAAAAAGGACGAATATCTGTATCAGCCAAGGAGGTACCGTGTATCTCATTCACTTACGAGTCGTACAAACTAGGTGCTTAGATAAGATATTCCTATAGTATGACACACGTACAGTCACTAACGCCGGATATGAGACACCAGGCGTGTTTTCCAGTGGAGGATTCGGCGGAATTGTCGCCATGTCATCAAACGTTGCGGTTCAAATTTGGAAGCCACTTCCTTGCGGCTGTTAACAAAGAACTTGCAGAATCAACTGTCACTATAGGTCCCTACCTTACACTTCGCTTTTGCAAAGGGACTTTACGCCCCGACACAAACACAAATCTGAATAAAGCCAACACTGAAAAAAGGAAAATTAGCACAAGGGATAAACCTCCTGGCAGATTAAAACTGTGTGTGTGACCGAGACTCGAACTCGGGACCTTCACCTTCCGCTCTACCAACTGAGCTACCCAAGAACGACTCATGAGCCGTCCTCACAGATTTACTTCCACCAGTACGTCGTCTCCTACTTTCCAGACTTCACAGAAGCTCTGCTGCAAACCTTGCAGGACTAGCACTCCAGGAAGAAAGGATTTTGCGGAGACATGTCTTAGCCACAGCCTGGTGGATGTTTCCAGAATGAAATTTTCACTGCAGCGGAGTGTGCGCTGATATGGAATATCCTGGCAGAATAAAACTGTGTGCCGGACCGAGACTCGAACTCTGGAACATTGCCTTTCGCGAGCAAGTGCTCAACCAACTGAGCTCCCCAAGCACGACTCACGCGCCGTCCTCACAGATTTACTTCCGCTAGTACCTCGTCTCCTACTTTCCATAATTCACAGAAGCACTACTGCGAACCTTGCACACAGTTTTAATTTACAAGGAAGTTTCGTATCAGCGCACACTCCACTGCAGAGTGAAAATTTCATTCTGGAAACATCCCCCAGGCTGTGGCTAAGCCATATCTCCACAGAATCCTTTCTTACAAGAGTGCTAGTTCTGCAAGTTTCGCAGGATAGCTTCTGTGAAGTTTGGAATGTAGGAGACGAGGTACTGCTGGAAGTAAAGCTCTGAGGAGGGGACGTGATCCGTGCTTGGGTAGCTCAGTTGGTAGAGCACTTGCCCGCGAAAGGCAAAGGTCCCGAGTTCGAGTCTCGGTCCGGGACACGGTTTTAATCTGCCAGGAAATTTCATATCAGCGCACACTCCGCTACAGAGTGAAAATTTCATTCAGCACGAAGGATGTTTGAACACAGCTTGCCCGCTTGGCAGTCAAATACCGTAGCCAGGTATGTAACTTCCTCTCATTCCTCCAGTTACCTAAAACTACAAAAAAGGAAAGGTAATTCCACTTCTGCCCTAAAAATTTTAGAGTCCCCAAAAGAAAAACTCCAATAATGCAGGCGTTGGTCCCTTTAACAAAAGACCCCAATACCCTTTACCAAAAAATGGAGGGCACATGGAAGGTATTTTTTAATATTTTATTGTTATTTCTTATTTATTTTATTTTTTAAATTTATCGTAAATAAATCCGTCTCCAAGGCAGAAACAAGTCCTTTCAAAGTCTGGCTATCGCCTTCGACATCAGCGGGACAGAAAATCCCGATTGCTGGCGACACATTGTAGATCATCCGTGCACTTCTTCTCGAAAGTTTATGTGCATAACCATTGAGAAGATCGTATGTGTAAAACGGAAGAAAGGTCATTCGTCAGCTGTTCTTTGCATGGATGATCCAGCTGCGAAGGTGTCATGGAAAGGTCTCCGGAGAAAGTTGGAAAAATATTGTTGGTACTTGGTTTTCTTGACTACTGAACAATGCATTTCGTTAAGAAACTGAGAGAATTCGAGGACTAATTTGTCACTGCCACCAAACAGGTGATGGGCTGTGCGCTCGTTAATCCAAGTAACTGAGCAGGTATTTGCATGCGGAAAATTGTCCACGGCTGGGCAGAGAATTATTTGTGGGGTGATGCTGTAAGGCGTCGTGCGTGTGCCGAACGCCAGCATCTGGCAGACAAAAAGCCAAACATTACTCGACTCGCCGCACACAAGTCGATGGCAACCGTCGTTTTGCACGCCATTCGTGGTACATACAAGGTGGCAAGAATAGAGGCGTGCACTGCACACCACACGGCGTTCCAACCGACGAGGGGATGTTTTTCTTCAACCACGTTCGGTGGAAGCTGTGATTTCAGCGAGGCATACACTATCTTGGCCGTTGGCAGTAGTGGAGGGAGAAGCCCGGTCCTGATGGAGCTGTATTCAGGAAAAAATAAGTAAAAAATGGACACTGAGACGGCTGGCAGCGGCACTGGAGCAATGAGTGAACTCGGGGTAAAGGCCCGCATCAGTAGGCAGGTGAGGCATGTAGGAGTGCGTCGCCACGTCTTGACATACATGCTTACAAAGAGTGGTGGACGTGACAGTGACTGAGGCCTTTGTCCTAAGGGAGGCAGAAGGACTCATAGCTGACTTTAAATAACGGGCCATGACTTTTAAAGGAATCCAATGCAGCCAACACCCGTCTGGCCTCTGACGGCGGTATGGAGAATGTCTGACCTACGTGCGGGATTCACGACGCAACATAAACATTAACAAAACGGGTCCTTTGCAGCTTTTCCAAGGTTCGGAGTCGATGGTCACAGAGCTCTGCTCGGATCCGGCGTAATAATCATCTACTGTTAAGGGCCACTGATTGCCACTAGTCGGTTGTAAAATCAACACCCAGACATCGTACCACGTCGTAGATCCGCAGGGGAGCGACGAATTCACTGGGAAGACCACGGCCTATGGGCCTTGCGCGAGATTTGCGAAAATTAAAAACCCCGCCCGAAGCAGCTCCGTAGGACTCCACCCGCTCCCGCTCCATCGTTTTCATTGCTCAGGAGGAGGACCAGATTGAACGTGCAGGCTGCGCAACAAAACGTGTGTCCACCAAGAGTCATCCCGGTGAGGCGTTGGTGGAGGCCGCAAAGTAACGATGCCATGGCGAGAGAGTACAGGATCGCAGAAAGAAGGCATCCTGGCCGCACCGATCGTTGTACCAGGATGAGCGGCGTAAGACGGCCACTGTACAGAATTCTGGAGTAGACACATTATTACCGCCACAAAGCTCTCTGGGAATCCCAAATTCCGTGTCACCGCTGTCAGGTAAGAGTGACCAATCCTGCCGAATACCTGACTGATATCAAGGGAGGACAGAACCCCTGTAACGTGCCGCGTCCACGCAAGCGTAGTCATGCGACGGTATCGACATAGTGCAGTCCAGATGTTGTGATAGCCTCCTATAGAGACCTTATCGTGGGAAAACGTCGTACCATGCGACCATCCTCAGATGTACTGTCAAAACCGGGTAAAGGTCTTCATATCACAGTTCAGGAACGGCAGAGGTTCTACCGTTTGTTTTATGGACAGAAACGAACAATACGTCGATGAAGACACCAGGAAGCTGTACGTCAGGAAACACCAAGTCGCGGGATACATCCGCCCAGGCCGGCCGCAGTAATTGGCGGTAGGCACTGAAAAACTCTAACGAGGCTTCAGTGACAACCTCCTCAGTCAAATCATCAAGTAAGGCAATCAACACGTCCTGAGGTAGTGTGTCATATGTAAGGCGTGAGATTTCTTGGATTACGGCGGCCCGCAAACAGTTAACTACAGTGGGCGTGGAGAGCATTTCCGATAGCACGTAGCGATGTGGCACAGCGACTGTGAGCTAACGTCACGGCAGCGGCCGTCGCCGAACGCTCGTGTTCTGCGATGGTGCGGTACATAGACGGAGCTCCGTGGTCCGTTCTATCCTAGGTGCTCGCACGAACAATCGTCCCTTCGAGATGCTGCCTCGTGTGTGCTGTGATCCGCCTCGTGAGTGCTGTGATCCGGTTCCTGCTAGCTGTCGGGCAGGAGAGTGCGGTAATGCTGAACAATCACGCAGCATGCGGTAGTAAAAATCTAGTGAGCGCTACCTCAACGCGGCGATCTCCCTTCCGTGACAAATAAACGCCTTGGCGCATATTAATCATCAACAGAGTGAAATCGGGTAAGACCATCGCCGACACGTGCATGACGTCAGCGTTGCTTCCATAGGCTGTCGGCATTCAGGCGAATGTAGGTGTGTCACGTTCAATTTCCAGGTGCCTCGCCCATGGTATACGATCTGGCGGTGCAAGGTGATTGCAAATATATAGGCCGCATGCTCGGGAAAAGTGACTGGCCGTATTTCAACGGCCCGAGTGCCCCGAAAAATAATGCGCGAAAGGTGTAAACGGTCTATACGGCTAGGGGAGTGGTTGGTATAGTGTGTGAAGCGCGCCTCGTACATACCAAATGTGTCCACGAGGCGAAGGTTGATTATGATGGTGGAGATCGCCGGACATGGAACGTAGTATGGCAGTTAATCCTTCAGCGCCTGGGTGGAGTTACAATCCCCACCGAAGATTAGGGCTTTCTGGGGTCCAAAACAATAAGAGGGGCTGCACTGCATCTGGAAAGAAAGCGGACCGATGACGGCGTCCTCCCGATCTGGAGGGCACATAGATATTAACGATTCTGACGTCATGCAGATTCGGCGCCTTTCCTCTCGAGTCAGGGAGGAAAGCGACGTCTTCGGCAATTGGCCATCACGGAGAAGGATTGCCACACCACTACCAGTGCAGACGCGTGTGACACGTGAGCAGTCCATCCGTAACGGCAGACGAAATCCTCGACGTAGACCTCCGTGAGGAGCACAATGTCTATATCGGCCGCGAAACATCGTCAGTTTGTGGCGCGCACGAGTGTTTCTGATATAGAGAGTCGCCAGTCGGTATTGTTAGGTCGCCAAGTGCGTCGGGAAGGCGGCGGCCGTCATTGGCGGGTCAGCCGCAGCATCCACCGCGTTTTCAGTCACTGTGTCGCAGCTATCCCGACACCTCCATCGGGACGTCTCCTTCCGCGGCACCAGGCATTATCACAGCGTCATCCTTGACGTCATCAGCCCAGGAGCTCTCAGTACAGATGCGGTGTCCCGTGATGGACCTCTGAAGACCTTGCAGGTGGAGTTGGCACAACAGAAGGGACGTCACCCATGACGCTTGCGGGAGGGTTCGACGCCGCCGCGTCACGATGACGTGAATCTCTCGTTGGTTGAGTTGGTGGAACATTGCCGTCCGACATCTGCTCAGCAGCGGACTTTGTGTCATCGGTTTTGTCGTCGTCAACTTGTGGCCCCATTTTTTGAAGATTGTCATCCGATGCCCCCTCCGGTGCTTTGGTGAGGACTTTTCTTTACGCACATGCTGTTCTGTGTCGGAATGGTAGCGCTTGTCCATCGCCTCCGTGCCTGATGGAAGAAAGCCAGAGGTCGGTACAACGGCAGGCGTCAGATCCATCTCCGTGTCTCGGTCAGCGGTACTAGGTAGGCGAGTGTTTCCTCCCGATAGTGCCTCTGGTTGCAGTCACATGTGTCGCATTAGTCTTCTCGAGGGTAGTCGTCATCTGCGACGGGTCGCGTGGGTCGTGTGGAAGAACTGTGGACGGCGCAGTGCTGGCGGCATCTTGTCGTCGTTGAGTGGTGTCTGCACAATCCAGCGCTGGATAATGTTTTAGCGCATATGCCCTATATGGCAGCAGCCAGTGCAGGTATGGGGCTGCCCGACATACATAATGACGCCCCTGCATCCAGCTGTTACCAAGTAAAATGTCACATGCTTCACCAACTCAGTTTTCACTTGACGGACGCCGTTGAGTACAGGGTAGGTCACAAAAGTTTTCCATTTTTCAGCCAGGTGTTGAGTGCATTGCCATACGGCTTAAAAGCAGACATGACGACGTCCGGCGGGACCTCGAACGGGAGTTCGGAGGCCCAGATCGAACGCAGGCCGACACCTGCGTTAACAATCATTACGTCACCTGCGTGTCCTTCGGTGTGCTTAAACTTGAGGTTTCACGCGTAACCAATCACAAATTTGGTACATAGTTCTTCAGTTCGCACTTTCACATATACAAAGTTCCCAGTAATGGAATGGTGGATGTCATTGATATCCGGCGGATCGAGGTGATGATCATCCCGTATAAAGTTCTCAGTTTCGTAAGGTTTTGGTCGTGCGTATTCTGCTTGGAATGCGATCTTGATTGTTGTCCGGCGATAAATGCCTGCCGTGGCTCTTTCCTAAGAGGGATTAAGTACAGGAAACCGCGGCGAGATGTAAACAACGAGCGTTCGAACTCCACAACAGGGGCGCAGCAGGCGTTCATGTCTCAAGGCTACGCGAGCCGAACTTCCTTAACAACGACGCCATTTGTCTGCGGGTCTGTTATACTCGTGTATTGCAGTTCTTTTTCTTGGATTGTTATGTGCTTTCATTTTGCGTTGTTTTCGTAGTTCAGTCTACTTTCTTCCTATTTTCATACCTAATATAAGTTCAGTTTTTGACAATCTGTCCACTGGGCCCTTTCACTACTAAATGTGAGGGAGAGGGGGATGATATTTGTTTACCAGTGTTATCATCAAGGTGCAGCTGACAAAAACTGAAGAGTTTGGGTGTTGAGAGAGGATCGGTAAAGACAGAGCTACGAAGCGAAATAGTTCGTGGAGGGTTCGGATCAGCGCTTATTTTGTTTTGCCTCGAGCCTAGATACACCACTGGCCATTAAAATTGCTACACCAAGAAGAAATGCAGATGATAAACGGGTATTCATTGGACAAATATATTATAAAAGAACTGACGTGTGATTACATTATCACGCAGTTGGGATGCATAGATCCTGAGAAATCAGTACCCAGAACAACCACCTCTGGCCCTAATAACTGCCTTGATACGCCTGGGCATTTAGTCAAACAGCGTTTGGTGGCGCAAACAGGTACAGCTGCCTATGCAACTTCAACACGATACCACAGTTCATCAAGAGTAGTGTCTGGCGTATTGTGGCGACCATTTGCTCGACCACCATTGACCAGACGTTTTAAGTTGGTGAGAGATCTGAAGAATGTGCTGGTCAGGTCGGCAGTCGAACATTTCCTGTATTCAGACAGGCCTGTACAGGACCTGCAACATGCGGTCCTGCATTATCCTGCTGAAATATAGGGTTTCGCAGGGATCGAATGGGTAGAGCCACAAATGTAACGTCCACTCTTCAAAGTGCCGTCAATGCGAACAAGAGGTGACCGAGACGCGTAACCAATGGCAACCCATACCATCACGCCGGGTGATACGCCAGTATGGTGATGACGAATACACGCTTCCAATGTGCGTTCAGCACGATGTCGCCATACACGGATGCGACCATCATGATGCTGTAAACAGAACCTGGATTCGTCCGAAAGAATGACGTTTTGCCATTCGTGCACCCAGGTCCGTCGTTGAGTACACCATCACAGGTACTCCTGTCTGTGATGCAGCGTCAAGGGTAACCGCAGCCATGGTCTCCGAGCTGATAGTCCATGTTGTTGCAAACGTCGTCGAATTGTTCGTGCAGACGTTTATTGTCTTGCAAACGTCCCCATCTGTTGACTCATGGATCGAGACGTGGCTGTACGATCCGTTACAGCCATGCGGATAAGATGACTTTCATCGCGACTACTAGTGATACGAGGTCGTTGGGATCCAGCACGGCGTTCCGTATTACCCTCCTGAACCCACCGATTCCATATTCTGCTAACAGTCATTTGATCTCGACCAACACGAGCAGCAATGTCGCGATACGATAACCCGCAACCGCGATAGGCTACAATCCGACCTTTATCAAAGTCGGAAACGTGATGGTACGCATTTCTCCTCGTGCCACGAGGCATCACAACAACGTTTCACCAGGCAACGCCGGTCAACTGCTGTTTGTGTATGAGAAATCGGTAGGAAACTTTCCTCATGTCAGCGCGTTGTAGGTGTCGCCACCGGTGCCAACCTTGTGTGAATGCTCTAAAAAGCTAACCATTTGTATATCACAGCATCTTCTTCCTGTCGGTTAAATTTCGCGTCTGTAGCACGTCATCTTCGTGGTGTAGCGATTTTAATGACCAGTAGTGTAGAACTACGAATTTAGAGATGTACTGAGGAAAGTAAGTTAGTTCTTCAGCGAGATTTTGCAAACACATACGATTACTAAAGAAAGCTTACAGTGATACTAAAAATTTCATCGACAAGCTACGCCATTTTAAATTAAATATCGGTCTTTAAACTGCTTATCTTCCCTCTGTGACGTTCGCAAATATTACATGTTTCTGTAGGCGAATAACTGTCTTTCTGTTCATATTGTGGCGTCTTGTAAATCAGGACGGATGATGAGGCAAGGGTAAAGTTTGTTAATAAATGAAAATTTAGAAATATTCATTTGATATCGGGAAGAACTAGATGAGGTGGATCTCATATCAGAATAATTCCATATAGTGCAGTGGGAAACGTAGGCCTTACTAGAACCTACCAAAATGGTTTCGATTAATACACGATCCGAAAAGAATTACTTCAGTAGTCGACACACCAATGGATACCCACAAACACAGGAAAATGAAAAGAAGTATTGGGCAACTGTAAAACATACGCTTATCTAAATCAAGGATAAAAATTAAATATGTCAAAGTGGTTGCATATGAGAATATGTAAATGAAATTTAAACAACAACGCTGAAATATTTCCACTAGGATAATAAGCCGTTAAATTAAGTACGAGTATAAAATCGAACTACTCGGAAAAGCCGGGTTCTAGTCCGCTAAAGGGATATCGCTGAACTAAGAGCAGACAGAGAACTATAGAAACGTAGGTGAGCCAACAGTAAAACCTCTAAACAAATTGAAATATACTTATTTCTAAAACTTATATAGTGATCTGCCAGAAGATTTTGTCCACCAACCCACTGTTGATATAAACTCGTTCAGGAGATAGCAGCGTAACCTGGCAAGAAATGACTACTAGTCAGACACACGCACTATGCATGTAGTATCAGTGAACATGCTGTCCCTTTGTATAATGGGAAAAGCACGCTATCTATCTGAGGTTCACCTAAGGCAGGTGGTGGGTCTCCTTAACAAGTGCTGGTCGAGCGTATAAGTCGATAGAATAGCAAGACCTGCTCGTCCTAAGTAATATTCATTTGTAGCTGTTGCTAGAAAATCGGTGTGGTGTCACCGCCAGACACCACACTTGCTAGGTGGTAGATTAAATCGGCCGCGGTCCATTTAGTACATGTCGGACCCGCGTGTCGCCACTGTGTGATCGCAGACCTAGCGCCACCACAAGGAAGGTCTCGTGATACGAACAAGCACTCGCCCCAGTTGTACGGACGACCTAGCTAGCGACTAGATGTACGAAGCCTTTCTCTCTCATTAGCCGGGAGACAGAATAGCCTTCAGCTAAGTTAATGGCTACGAACTAGCAAGGCGCCATTAGCCTTACAGTGATTGTAATTAAAGTCTCCTGTGTATAGTCAAGAGCGATGTACCACAATGACTGATTAAAGATAAGTATTAATCCAGCTACGTTCTTTTCTTCATAGCATTAATTACGTAGCCTGTTCCAGTACTTCACGCCCGTCTGCGTTAGTCTAGCGTGCATTTTCAGCCATCTCGATCTACAAGGTGTTGGCCCAGCTGCCGACACATCAATCGGCATCCCAAATGGTTGCGGCACGTACTATGGATGTTCGTTCTCTAGCTACCGATGGTAAATTTTTCCCAAAGAGGTCACGGCCGGTGCCATGGCCCGATTTTCGAGCAACTATGCTCAGTGGAAGAAGAGATAAAATAAGCGATCACGTTTTTCAGCTTATCCATATATACTAGACCGTTTCTGAAAAAAAGGGATAAAGTTTTCGAAGGAATTTAGGTGCCTTATAGCGTGCGATGCGCTCAGCTGAAGTGGTGGCATAGTGAACAGCGTCCAGGCTTTTTCATTTTTGCTTCCTATGTTCGGAACCGGATTAATGTTTTGATGTATTTTACTTTTTTTTATTTATTCTCCCATGTTATTACATGGATATTTATTACCAAATTAGGGGTTGCAAGGGCATTAAATTAGTCGTAAAATTTTACTGGGTTTCATAGTAAGGTTCAAACATTTGTTGTAAGGGTGTTTCAAACGTCGACGGCAAAACTCCAGGAATGGACTCCTTCATGGAAGAAGAAGATATAATGTCCAGAAAGAAGAGCTCTAAAGTGCACATTAAAAGAGGTACAAACACCTCTTCATTAACGATGCTGTGAGACAAGTAAGTCCTACCGCAATGTCTTTGGGTTTCATATTTTGGGAGGAGATAGTATGGAGCGAAAACAAGTAAGTCTAGTAAACAAGAGCTTTAAAATGCTTGCCTTATGAGCTGAGCACTTGTTGATCTTCGTAACTGTGACATCCATCTCTTCTAGTAAGCAAGTGCTCATAGTTCGTTAGATCTTCTATTGAGCAAGTGCTCATAGCTCGTAAGGTATGCATGTATGCATTTTACGGCTAGTGTTTACTGGATCCTTTTATTGTTTTAGTGGAGACTATGACCTTCCAAGAATAGAAACAGCAGACAGCTAACAGTAAAAGATATTTGTTTCGCATGATCGAAGACGAAGAAATACTCGTAGCTCTTCAGATATGCATTTTAGAGTCCAAGTTTACCACACTTATTCTATTCTTGCTATACGAGGAATCCCTTACTTAATATTTGCCGTGAAGTTTTTGAATTATCCTTTTAAATTCTCAAATTTTTTTATTTCATTCTTATACCAGGTAGGTACTCGTGGTCTAGGAGTAGCGTCTTTGATTCATTATCAAAACGTCTTCAGGCCCGGGTTCGATCCCCGCCACTGCCTAAATTTTGATAAATAATCAGCATTGGCGGCCGAAGACTTCCGGCATAAGAAGTCATCCTCATTCTGTCAACGGCCTTGTCAAAGATGGCGGAGGAGCGGATAGAGGTTCAGGGCACTCTCTTGTCCTAGGGGTGGGAAATTTCCCCTAAAGGCGGTAGAATCAGCTATGATCAACGACATAAGGATGCAGAAGGCAATGGAAACCACTGCATTAAAGACACGTTACGTGTATCCTCAGGACATGTGGCCTGTAATTGAAGAAGTGTCATGATGATCTCTCCACTGGCAAAAGATTCCGGAATAGTCCCCCATTCGGATCTCCGGGAGGGGACTGCCAAGGGGGAGGTTACCTTGAGAAAAAGGTTGAATAATCAACGAAAGGATAACGTTCTACGAGTTGGGGCGTGGAATGTCAGAAGCTTGAACGTGGTAGGGAAACTAGGAAATCTGAAAAGGGAAATGCAAAGACTCAATCTAGATATAGTAGGGGTCAGTGAAGTGAAGTGGAGGGAAGACAAGGATTTCTGGTCAGATGAGTATCGGGTAATATCAACAGCAGCAGAAAATGGTATAACAGGTGTAGGATTCGTTATGAATAGGAAGGTAGGGCAGAGGGTGTGTTACTGTGAACAGTTCAGTGACCGGGTTGTTCTAATCAGAATCGACAATAGACCAACACCGACAACGATAGTTCAGGTATACATGCCGACGTCGCAAGCTGAAGATGAACAGATAGGGAAAGTGTATGAGGATAATGAAAGGCTAATGCAGTATGTAAAGGGGGACGAAAATATAATAGTCATGGGCGACTGGAATGCAGTTGTAGGGGAAGGAGTAGAAGAAAAGATTACAGGAGAATATGGGCTTGGGACAAGGAATGAAAGAGGAGAAAGACTAATTGAGTTCTGTAACAAGTTTCAGCTAGTAATAGCGAATACCATGTTCCAGAATCACAAGAGGAGGAGGTATGCTTGGAAAAGACCGGGAGGTACGAGAAGATTTCAATTAGATTACATCATGGTAAGGCAGAGATTCCGAAATCAGATACTGGATTGTAAGGCGTACCCAGTAGCAGATATAGACTCAGATCACAATATAGTAGTGATGAAGAGTAGGCTGAAGCTCAAGACATTAGTCAGGAAGAATCAATACACAAAGAAGTGGGATACGGAAGTACTAAGGAATGACGAGATACGTTTGAAGTTCTCTAGCGCTGTAGATACAGCAATAAGGAATAGCGCAGTAGGCAGTACAGTTGAAGAGAAATGGACATATCTAAAAAGGGCCATCACAGAAGTTGGGAAGGACAACATGGGTGCAAAGAAGGTAGCTGCGAAGAAACCATGGGTAACAGAAGAAATACTTCAGTTGATTGATGAAAGGAGGAAGCACAAACATGTTCCGGGAAAATCAGGAATACAGAAATACAAGTCACTGAGGAATGAAATAAATAGGAAGTGCAGGGAAGCTAAGACGAAATGGCTGCAGGAAAAATGTGAAGACATCGAAAAAGATATGATTGTCGGAAGGACAGACTCAGCATACAGGAAAGTCAAAACAACCTTTGGTGACATTAAAAGCAACGGTGGTAACATTAAGAGTGCAACGGGAATTCCACTGTTAAATGCAGAGGAGAGAGCAGATAGGTGGAAAGAATACATTGAAAGCCGCTATGAGGGTGAAGATTTGTCTGATGTGATAGAAGAAGAAACAGGAGTCGATTTAGAAGAGATAGGGGATCCAGTATTAGAATCGGAATTTAAAAGAGCTTTGGAGGACTTACGGTCAAATAAGGCAGAAGGGATAGATAACATTCCATCAGAATTTCTAAAATCATTGGGGGAAGTGGCAACAAAACGACTATTCACGTTGGTGTGTAGAATATATGGGTCTGGCGATGTGCCATCTGACTTTCGGAAAAGCATCATCCACACAATTCCGAAGACAGCAAGAGCTGAAAAGTGCGAGATTTATCGCACAATCAGCTTAACAGCACATGTATCGAAGTTGCTTACAAGAATAATATACAGAAGAATGGAAAAGAAAATATAGAATGCGCTAGGTGACTTTAGGAAAAGTAAAGGGACGAGAGAGGCAATTCTGACGTTACGGCTAATAATGGAAGCAAGGCTAAAGAAAGATCAAGACACTTTCATAGGATTTGTCGACCTGGAAAAAGCGTTCGACAATACAAAATGGTGCAAGCTGTTCGAAATTCAGAGAAAAGTAGGGGTAAGCTATAGGGAGAGACGGGTCATATACAATATGTACAACAACCAAGAGGGAATAATAAGAGTGGACGATCTAGAACGAAGTGCTCGTGTTAAGAAGGGTGTAAGACAAGGCTGTAGCCTTTCGCCCCTACTCTTGAATCTGTACATCGAGGAAGCAATGATGGAAATAAAAGAAAGGTTTAGGAGTGGAATTAAAATACAAGGTGAAAGGATATCAATGATACGATTCGCTGATGACATTGCTATCCTGAGTGAAAGTGAAGAAGAATTAAATGATGTGCTGAACAGAATGAACAGTCTAATGAGTATACAGTATGGTTTGAGAGTAAATCGGAGAAAGACGAAGTTAATGAGAAGTAGTAGAAATGAGAACTGCGAGCAACTTAACATCAGGATTGATGGTCACGAAGTCAATGAAGTTAAGGAATTCTGCTGCCTAGGCAGTAAAATAACCAATGACGGACGGAGCAAGGAGGACATCAAAAGCAGACTCGCTATGGCAAAAAAGGCATTTCTGGCCAAGAGAAGTCTACTAATATCAAATACCGGCCTTAATTTGAGGAAGAAATTTCTGAGGATGTACGTCTGGAGTACAGCATTGAATGGTAGTGAAACATGGACTGTGGGGAAACCGGAACAGAAGAGAATCGAAGCACTTGAGAGGTGGTGCTATAGAAGAATGTTGAAAATTTGGTGGACTGATAAGGTAAGGATTGAGGAGCTTCTACGCAGAATCGGAGAGGAAAGGAATATGTGGAAAACACTGATAATGAGAAGGGACAGGATGATAGGACATCTGCTAAGACATGAGGGAATGACTTCCATGGTACTAGAGGGAGCTGTAGAGGGCAAAAACTATAGAGGAAGACAGAGAATGGAATACGTCAAGCAAATAATTGAGGACGTAGGTTGCAAGTGCTACTCTGAGATGAAGAGGTTAGAACAGGAAAGGAATTCGTGGCGGGACGCATCAAACCAGTCAGTAGACTGATGACAAAAAAAAAAAAAAAAAAAAAATCAGTTCTTAATTCTTATATTTTATTTCTAGGCTTTTTTCTTCAGGAAGATTTGGTACGATCCTGTGGATCATTCCGGTATCAGTAACATTCGAAACACAGAAATTCGGCCGCGCGGGATTAGCCGAGCGGTCTTAGGCGCTGCAGTCATGGACTGTGCGGCTGGTCCCGGCGGGGGTTCGAGCCCTCCCTCGGGCATGGGTGTGTGTGTGTTTGTCCTTAGGATAATTTAGGTTAAGTAGTGTGTAAGCTTAGGGACTGATGACCTTAGCAGTTAAGTCCCGTAAGATTTCACATACATTTTAACATTTGAACAGAAATTCGGAACAGCTCGATCGTCGTGTGAAGGCAGGTTTACCACAGTGACATTCTTTCCTATGAATCTCACTCCGAAAAGAAACGTCGTAAACACTGCGTGAAAATTCACGTGTTGGCCATAATTTCAAAGCAAACTGCGCATAACGGAGCACGTTTCCGAGATGTGACACTTGTAACTTATTGTGAATCAAAATGCACTACATAAATGTCACCGAAAAGAGATTCAATAAATTTTATATTCATTTCTTTTTCTTTCTTTTTTTATTATTCGTTCACCGGATGGAGAATTAGAAGACAAATAAGGACAGTGCTATTTCAATATCAATGGAGAAACTTTGGTGTGGTGATCTTCTGCGGACATTGGTAGAGTAACCAAAAATAATCGGGTTTCGAACACGGGGCGCAAATTGTTAAGCTGCGACGCTGACCACTATGCCACCATTTTAATTAAGCTACCTATTCGCTAAAAGTCACAGAGAGGACTTAGATCGTCGTTGTCTCAGATAGGTCGAATATCTGCAGAGAAGCCGAATCGCGTGTTGGCTCAAGGTGACGCTTTCACTGAGCGGAGCAATATTCATTCCCAGCAGTAGCAAATAGCGTCTATCTCCCCCATGTCTACCAGCATTTACCGTCGGAGGGCCTTTACCAGCTACCGGTGGTAAACACTGAGAGCTGTCAGACGCGGTCTTCCATTGAGTAAGCCCGACATAGCATCCTGTTGCCCCGTCGCGAGACGTGAAACGGGCCATTGCTTGGCTGCAGGGGAAGGGGATGTAAGGCGGTTTTGTTTACATATCGAAGCGTTTTGCTGGACAGGCACGGTATATACGTTGAATAGCACTTGTTTACGTAAAAATCCAGCTTTGCCATGAAGCGCCACACAACATATCTTCGGAGGCTGAGCACTCGACCGCGACTGCACTTGCTAGAATATCAGACTGCTGTATCACAAATCAGTGAAGGGCCGTCACACACGGACCTCTGACACTGGATACGTGGGTAGACCTTTAGAGTATAGTGTGTTCAACTCGCGCCGTCAGCTCCGAAGGTGCGTCCACGAGGGGAAGTACGCCATACTGGAGACAGGCCTGAAACAACGCCATGGGTGAGGACGCTGTCTGTCAATACAAGTACATAATTTGTGCCGTTTCTCTCACAATTTTACTCATGACAAACGATAAGTTCAAACTATGTACTACTGTGAGCAGTGTTTTCAACAGAAAGGAACATATTACTTATTTATTATGTAATGTAATTTTAATTCATTTGTGGCGAATTCTCCGCAGAATCGGCGAATAAATGAACATTTGGAAGACGCCGTCAGGAAGGAAGGACAGGACAATCGCTCGTGTGCCAACGCTGCATGAAGAAACCTCTACAGTACAAGAGAGATGTATAGTTGGGTAAAAACTGTAGTAGAAGACATAGATTCGAACACATCTCGCAAATAAATGTAATTTAGTAGACTTACGACTCAAAAAAAGGAAGGAAAAAAAGATAAAAAGACTCTACAATACTAACCAACAAAATAAATTACGTTTTAGCTAATTTGGGTTTTGACGATGAATAACAGCAATGTCGCGCATAGTAGAAATTGTGTCAGTTGGTTATTTTATGTTCAACTATTTACCTACAAATCTGAGCTAACTGGCTTCTATATGAAATGAAAGCAATCCAACCAGATAACATAACCATCTGTGCCTTTATTGCGATTCTTAGTCTACTTTAGTCACCAGCAATATGTATAACGTACCAGAAATTTGAATAACTTAGTCAAAAAGGAGTCAACGGCCTTGCATCAGTGATAACATTGGTTCCCTGCAGACCACCAAAGTTAAGCGCTGTTGGGCTTGGATAGCACATTGATAAGTGACCGTCCGGTCTGCTAATCGCTGCTAACAAGCGGGGTGTACTCAGTCCTTGTGAGGCAAATTGTGGAGCTACTTTACTGAATAGCAGCGGCTCTGGTCATGAAAACTGACAACGCCCGGGAGAGCTGCCTGCTGACCAGATGCCTCTCCAGATCCAACTCCAGCGACCCCAATAAACGGGGGATGACACAGCAGTCGGTCAGTACATTTGGCCTTCCGAGCCTTATCGGACAAATTTTAGAGTTGTTTGAAACACAAAGGGAAGATTGTTTATACCTATTCAAGGCACAGGAATAGATATGGACGCCTGTTCTGAAGCACTCCCATATGCTGTCAGCCTACGCCAAACACACAGCACCACGAAATGACACCGAAGTTAAAATACTGATGGATGGGCTAGCCTAAAATTCTCTCTACTTCTGTTCAACGGCAGCGACCACACATCCATAGAATGGAAAGCGCTATCAAGGTTGATTTAGTCAGTGTACATCAACCTGAGAAGTACACAAAAGTATAGTTCAATCGTTCAATAAAAATAAATTAAAGATGTGGAGTGCTAGTAATGAACAATTTTGGATAACCCCACAAAATTACAAATCTCAAATAAGTATATGCTCTACATTAAATAAGATCCTCACTAAGCTTCGAATGTTCTCAATCCCTAGTCTTTCCGGTTCGTTACGTATATGTTTACAACTGAATGTGCCTCAAGTCTCCAGCACGCTTTGCAGTTTTTGTTGATCACTCACTCATTTATTGCAAAATGTCACTGAAAATGAGAAAAATAATTCAGGGCAAATGAATGTACAAACAGGTGTCGTGACATAGTTTCCTTTTGAACATATCTATTCCTGATGGTGTAGAGTTTCCTAAAGTTGTAGTTGTAACACATCACTGTATTTGCTCAATACTGACACTTTAAGTGGAAATTCTGCAAAAAACCGTTCCGTGAGTTATGATTACGGCAGCGGTTTTTAAAATCCGCATTTAATGTTGGCAAGGTAAGTTTTGCTTGACTTGTCATGATGTCTTAAGTACGATAAAGGGACAGTTGATGTCAGCTCATCAGGGCGTGAGATCAGAGGCAGCGAGTGGAAAATTATGCCGCACCCGATTCGAACCCAGCATCTCCCGTTTACTAAGCAGTTGCGTTAACCACAGAGCCATCTAGACACTGCAGCTGCGCAGACTATCTCGGATCGCCTCGCAGCCGAGCAACACTGCCACACAGCGCCACGTATCTGCAGTCTCATCCACCCATGCTCGCTATTTAGAGGGGTCGGACATAATTGTGCACCCGCACTGAATGTAGTGATTCGTTTCCCATAGAGGGGGATCAGTTATATAATGGCTTGGTGTATGTTCCCTCGGACGTGAGACATTCTAAAACCTAATAAAATATTTGTTTCAACACCAACTTAGGTTTTCATTAAATGGACACCCCGTATTATTTCTTATGCAAAGGAAAACATGAAAAATCACAGTATGAGTGGCGTTGATTGCATCGCAATATATGTCACGTCGCGAGAAACTGCGAAGCGAAGTTGATGCTTGAAATAAACGAAACACGCCGCTCTTGCACATCCAGATCCCAATTGGTGGTTTGCGTACTAGAATGCGACAGACGCTGTACTTATGGCGATTTACACTGGTATTAAGTAGACTGGAAACAGTACAGGTATCCAATCGCACAGTGGAAAAGAAGGAAAGGGCTTTATTGATATTCCATACGGTAATAGAATGGGGATAATGTTAAGGAGATACAGATTATCAATGTCCAGGATAAACATTTGTGATAGCTGCGCAAGGATCTAATAGAGGGTACATGCTACTTGTACGTAATTGTAGGTATAACAAACGCACAGCACATGCGACTGAACATTTTTAATCATAATGCTACACACGAAATTTTACACCTTCTGAAACGATTACATAAACGTACAGTGGTAACTACAAAATAAACATACGTCTTCTCAGACAGACACAAAATGAAAGTCGGTTTTTCCACAGCAGAAACGCTACAAAGTATGATAGAAGAGATCGCCATTCGCATGGCAAAACCGCTGCGACGGCCCCAACACAGATCGGTTCATCGCTGTAATTGTTTCTGGTGTTGCGGCAGCGCATTCAGTAGTAATAGGGGCTTTCATGTTGCTCATTGTTATTGGAACCAGTTGACACATCACTGTTTCACATGTCCCCAGACTAAAAATGTGGGAGGTGTCCAGCGACCGCGCGGAAAATCTTTGAACAGCACTACCCTGTCCTATCCATCTACTTGGGAATTGTTGGTTTAGTGTATTTATTGGCACCATGACATTACGAGCAGGGTATAAATCAGGCTGATACCACGTGATATGACACAAATGAGGAGGTGGGTTTTCCATCTGTCCTGGTAAGGTACCTCTCACGAATCGCCCATACTCTCGCCCGTTAAGAGGGCCATTAATGAAATACGAGCTAATGATGTGTTATGCTGCAATATTACATTATACACTGACACTCTATCGATGTTGATTTTCTACCTTTTGCGTGTTTATTAATTAAGATGATTTTTAGTGCAGTAAATCATGCAGACTGCTTTGATTCGCAGTTTTACGAGTACCAGTTTTGATCATATTTATTACTTGGTGTAAGTCTTTCTTTCATTTATACAGTTCACGGTCCGATTTGACGAATCAACAGTGGGTTTGCTCACTCCGTAGCACTAACCGTTGAACAGTTTCAGTATAGTTTTATCTTCGTTGTTAGTAATTATGCTGCCGTAAAAGTAGTAGGTATTGAAACTTCCTGGCAGATTAAAACTGTGTGCCGGAGCGAGACTCGAATTCGGGACCTTTGTCTTTCGCGGGTAAGTGCTCTACCAACTGAGCTGTCCGAGCACGGCTCACGCCCCGTCCCCATACCTTCACTTCTGCTTGGGTAGCTCAGTTGGTAAAGCACTTTCCGGCGAAAGGCAAAGGTTTCGAGTTCGAGTCTCGGCCCGGCACACAGTTTTAATCTGCCAGGAAGCTACACATCAGCGCACAGTCCGCTGCAGAGTGAAAATCGCGTTCTGGTCGTAGGTACTGATTTTCAAATTTGAGTGAACTGGAGCTGTTGGCAATCATTTCAAAGAAACTATCAACGAAAACTGAAATTCACTTTAAAAAATTACGATCACGCCGAACTGTTTACTGATGCAGCGTCAACGAAGGATATGTGCGTGCCATGTTCCGCTTGTGCAGTATGGCACAGCACCTTGTACGGGTGAACATTTCTCAGGCGACTGGCGTGCAAGCAATTTCACAAATTTCTACATGTTTTAAAAAGGTCTTGGAGTGAATCTTAGCAGATAAATTTATGACAGGATTTGCTTTTGGTATGTTCTTTCTGTGGAAAAAGCTTCACAGAATGTTTGGACATGAGGGATTGTACCATTGCCTTGTGAGCAACGCCGTTGCATTGCAGTAGCTCTCGACGTGGGCCAGGGCATTTTAGTCGCTGTTAGATTAATCTTCATTGTACGTTGTTTACGGTCCCTGTTAATCCATATCAATTAAACTAATACCGCACTAGACTAATTAGTAATCGCCCTATCAAATAGGCAAGTAAAAAAGCGATTTGAAACAATTTTAATCGTACCAGGAAACTAACCGACATTGTTTGGCAACAATGGGTGTCGTATGAGTGGCGTGATGAGTAGCAATTGCGCTGACTACAATTACACACCGCAAAATCGAGATTGCAAATATCTGCCGAAACACGAGAGCTAATGCACTTGACGACTCCTAGGGGAGACACCTTATGTAAATAGAGTGTCCCAAAAAAATGTACCAGCAAACTTTAGAAACAGATTACTTACTCCAAAACGAGAAAAACATGTCTGGTAAGCAAAGGCCCTAAAGCGCTTCCCTTAAGATAGATGAGAAATCGTTCATCTTCGATAGTATGGAACATTTATTTCACTGCAATCTCTTTGCTTTTCATTTTTTTGGAGTAAGTAGTATGGAACAAAACCAGGAAAAAGTGTCAAAAAGTGTCTAGTCAACATTGGCTCCAAAACGTGTATACTAAGAGCTATGACAACTCGTTCAGTAGAACAGATGTTTCTCACCCAAGCGGAGATGAACAAGTGCTCATACCTAGTAAGGAATTTATTTTGGAGATCATGTTTACCAGAAGTTTTTCACCTATTTGTGTATAAGGTAACTGTCCCTACAGTTCGTCAGTTCTGTTTTATTTACACTCGGCGTCAATCCTAGTAGACGTGAGGCGGGGCGCGCGGGATTAGCCGAGAGGTCTCGCGCGCTGCAGTCATGGACTGTGCCGCTGATGCCCGCGGAGGTTCGAGTCCTCCCTTGCGCATGTATGAGTGTGCCTGTCCTTAGGATAATTTAGGTTAAGTAGTGTGTAAGCTTAGGGACTGATGACCTTAGCAGTTAAGTCCCATCAGATCTCACTCACATTTGAACATTTGAACGTGAGGCGCACTTTCTCTGGAATTTCGGCACACATTTGCAATTTCGCTTTTGCATTGTGTAGCTGCACTAACCAAAAGAATAGTGGTTATCACATCTTACATGCGATGCCCAGTGTTGACGACGGTTTGTTACCCCTCAAAAACGAAATGATTTTTAAAGCGGAATTTTAGGCATCTATTCGACAGAGCGGTCATGTGTTAGCCTAGTGCGATATTTGTTTTCTCGCAATGTTATTAACAGGAACAGTAATACTTGTAAAACAACCAGTACCCCAGAATCGACAGCTCTAATGCTACGCAAGAAAAACTAAACTCCTAATTAGTTGACAAAAGACCAGAGAAAATCCTCCTGATGAATCTTGAGATGGAAAACTGGTATACTCCATTAAATAGATGAAGCTTTCAGCTGTCGCATGTCCCACATCTAGCAAAGTACTGCCTTAGTCGTCGAAATTAATAACGTCAATACCTTAGCGGCAACGAAAAAGAAAGAGGTCACAGGTCACCAAAATCGTACCATCTCGAACGATCATTACCCAAACGAAGTGTTTAACTAGCATGACTGCTCCGCCACCAAAACTATCTGCGCTGTAGCCGGGAACGCCCATTGCTTAAGATATATGGAAGTTTCAGCGGACAGTGAACGAAAAACTCAAGATAAAACGTAATGCATGCGATACTGCTAGCCCTTAACTATTTACCATTACGTCACACACTAGTGAATCCATGTTAAATACCGAAAAAATTATCACCATTCGTCACATAGGTTATGGGCATATGTCCTACATGTCCCTCCTAAGAGTCGTCATTGACGTTGTCACTGGTGTCTGGGAATTCGTGTTTACTATATGTAATCGCAGTCACCCCAAACAAAAACCCTAACCACGTTTCTCTTGCTGTGTCCTTTGTTGACGGAATGTGCCTGTATGTGTCCCGTTACGAACACAATTATCCTTAAAACGGTTACCCATGTACACATTCCATGCAGAGTTCCCAATTTAGTAATGTGCCACATTAATTTCATCGACATTTATTAACAGGGACACTAAAAGAGGAAGAATAACCAGTACTCGAAATGTAAGTGGGGTAGCAGTCAACAGGTGCTAGTGTGGTGCCGTCGCAGCATTAGTAGCGGTTATTTTTTATTTTAATGTCTCTGTCAATACAGAACGATAAAACGAATATCACACTAGAATAACCCGATTCTACTCCATAAATGAAGCATGTAAATTCCAGTAAAAATCATTTTCTTCGTTATGGGAAGCAGACTGTGGCTTTAAGTCGAAACTGGGAGGAGCATGAAAAACTTGCTGAGCAGTATTAGGCTTGCATGACTCGAGCTTCGCACTGTAACAAAGAAACTGAAATTAACTAGCGAAATGGCAAAGAAAATGCGCCTGACGTCTCTTAATAGTGACGCCCTTCGTCATTACATTGTTTTACTCCTTTCGTTACAGAAGGAAAAAATTCTCCACGCTCTATTAGCAAAATTGCTAAACATGACAAAACTGGATTTTACAATATGATACAGATACGTTACAATTACAAAATACATGGGGGCCAATTGTTGAAAGAGTAGGACTCTACGTCTAGATACGTGTTCTTTCATGCACTCTGTTTTACGTTCAGTGATTGGCACTTGCACATGGATTTAAACTTATGATAATGGCTATTTACACAAATAATCATTACTAACTGTAGGCAGGCACTACGATGGCACTTGCGAAGAACTAGGTAACACATGCATCAATCATGTTTAGTATAGAGGCATTTTTGGCTGAGCCAAATTGTCAATTGTAAAAACCGACTGTAACTTTTTATGCCATGCAGGATTGTAAACGCAGTTGTCTGTGGAAATATCCTAGGTCCCTGGGGTTCATATGGTGACTGGTGTGATGTAATATCTCAATTGCTTGCATTGATTTTGGTTTCAATTTTCCCGTATTCAGCGTTAAGGAGAACCTCATTCTCAGGTGTCATGCCATTACGATATGCGCCTTTACTCAGTCACTTGTGTTAGTGCAGTTCCTCATTTGCGGCCTGCATCGTGGAAAAGAAGAGAAACAAAGCGTTTCGGGTGTGGTGTTACAGAAGAATGTTGAAAATTAGGTGGACTTATAACATAAGGGGTGAGGAGGTTCTCCGCAGAATGGGCGAGGAAAGGAGTATATAGACGGGAAGCATGGACAAGAAGAAGGAACGGCGTGGTAGGACATTTGTTAAGACATCAGCGAATAAGTTCCGTGGTCCTAGAGGGAGCTGTAGAGCGTAAATACCGTGTAGGAACACCGAGATTGGATTACACCCAGCAAATAACTGAGGGTGTAGGCTGCAACGGCTACTCTAAGATAATGGGGTTGCCACGGGAAAGGAAGTTGTGGCAGGATGCATCAAACAACCCAGAACACTAACGACTTAAAAAGAAATCCAAGAAAAAGAAACGTCAGCACATTGTTTAGCTATAATTTTGTGTTCTGCTTCGGTGCGTTTCTCACTTGTGCATAGTGCCAGCAGGCGGCAGTGAATCTCGTGTTGAGTGATGGTCTTAGTTCTTCTTGGTGCGTATTGACGTCATGTTCCTCAGGGGTAGTCGGAAATAGTTCTATTCTCAGTGACTTAAAAATAAATTTATCACAGAAACAATTGTAAAATTGTTTGGTAAATCCACACTCTGCTGACTTCGAGAGACTTTGTGGAATTTGGTGCTTCAAGCACCTGGGAAAAATGGCCTGCCTGCGCGATCACCCTCGGTTCCTAAGATTTCAGAATATCTGCCGTTTATGCTCCGCTCTTTATGTGTGGTATTCTTTCGTAAAATAACGTTTAAACTAATATGAAGTTCCTGATAGAACATAAATTTTCATAACCCTAGGAGTTACATCGCCACACTAAATCTGATCTAATCAAAACACGAACTCGTGAACCACTACGAAGCTTAATCATTTATACCAGATGGGAAAGATGCAAATATGGTGGATTAAATCACACCATATTGTCGTCGCTGGTCGGTGATGAAGCTATTATTGTTAAAATACGAGTCTTAATACATTCGTAATTCTTAGAATAGAGATGAATTTAGGAGCCCTGCACAGTCGCTAATTTTGTAGCACAAAACCTAAAGAACAGATCATATCCTTCCTAAAAATGAACTGACAGAGTGGCTAGATCAGGGATACCTGGCTAAACCAAATGAAAATCAAAGTATTGATGAAGTATTGGGTTCTGAGTTAAGATGATTAGGATCAACACAGAAAACCGAAATCTGAATTCCATGGTAGGTATTGAAGTATAATTTATTAAGAGTACGATCATTTTTCTAAGAGCATATAGTCTACATCGTAAACCAGTATTTGCCTGACATGGTACCAACAGCTGCTGTAAATCTGCTGATAGACGGCATCCGCGACCGAGTGGTTCTAGGCGCTTCACTCCGGAACCGCGCTGCTGCTACGGTAGGAGGTTCGAATGCTGCTTCGGGCATGGATGTCTGTGATGTCCTTAGGTTAGTTAGGTGTAAGTAGTTCTACGTCTAGGACACGGATGACCTCAGATGCTAAGTCCCATAGTGCTTAGATCCATTTGATTTGAAATCCGCTGATAAATAGGTTTTGCGGTAATATACTGTCTTAATTTTCGATTCTCTCTTCAGTGACTCAAATACGCGCAATAGGTGTAAAAACGTGTTATTTTTCTTTGAATGTTGGAGACTAAATACTCAGTAAGTAACGCAGTGCCTTACGACATTTATAATCAGCTTTAAGAACTACTACACGGAAGACAGGAAGCAATTAATTGGTTCACTCCCGTAGAAACCTGCAACAAAGCTATATTACGGGGGAAAATAACAAATGACTAACAACCAACAAAGACTAGTCCGTGTCCTAGCAACAAACAGCAGCTCGAACTACGCAAGCACGTGACGTTGAAAATGTCGCTCGCTGAAGTTAGCGTGCTTGCAGCCATTCTGTGGACTGCTAGCCTCGTTTTGCTTAGTTACAGGCCCTGTGAATCGGGAGGTGCAAGGACGGTCCCTGTGCAGTCATCAGATGGCATCGCGGTTGCTGTGGAGTCTGAAGCCCTAGCCGAGAACGAGTTTCAAGGAGACGGTGTTTATGATAGTACTGTCGGAGTTCCTGAAAGCGATGAGCGTCTAGTGCTGATACTTAATGAGACATTCCGCTGCAAACTTAAGGTATTGTTAGTATACTTTACGACTATCTAAATCTACTTATTTAGCTTTCGTTACGGACAACTAAAAGATTACGTGCAGTAACCGCTGAGTATTTTGTTTTAGTACGTACTACAATACGCGGTTGAATCGAAAGAAGCAATAGTGCAATCGTCACAGTCGACAGACGGCCTCCGTGATTCTGAGGAATCTAAACCGGGAGACGTAAAATCTGACGAAGACATCCCTTCTACTAGTAGACATACAGCGCCAGTGTATGATCAAGATCAAGTGCAGAAGTATGCGGAGAATGTACAATGGGAACAGAAGGTACTGTTAGAACTTGTATCGAATAACTCAACTTGTCCATTCATTATTTGGTTTTGCACTAGCACTACCACAAGATTATGTATCGTAATGACTGAATGTTTGGTTTTAGATTGTAGAACAAGCAGTGTTTGAATTGGAAGGCGCAACGGCTCAGCCTACTGAGTCATCGGAAGGCCTTGATAATGGTGGAGAGTCTGAAATAGTAAGAGACGAACAGCCTCCCGAAGACATGTTTTCTAACAGCGGTCACGCATCCCTGAAAAATGACCAGGATCTAGCGATGACATTTATGGAACGCATACGACGCAAACTGAAGGTATTATTGTTAATTCTACTGAATTACTTTTTTTTACCTTTTTTGTTTTGGACCGCAGCAATACTATTTGTAATGATGGTTGCGTCGGCACGTGTGTCTCCAGTTCGTACAATACGCAGTGCTTATCGCCATCAGTAAAGTAGAATCTGATATGGCGGCAGACAGCCAGTTAATTTTTGTTGCTGTTTTTCATGCTTCATGACTGCCGTATCCTGTCGTACTTTCAGTGCAAGAGGAACTGAGTTTAAACAAAAACAAGTAGTGCCAATTGGAGAACTTGCTTCAATAGGACACGAGTGTTCTGCTGTAGGTAACCAATACAGTGGATAATATTTACAACTCAGCTATTATGTTCCTTGTGGTTGGCGATGTTTCTGTCGTTTTTGTTATCTTCTTACTTAGTTGACTTATTCTACATGTGCTAAATTAACATGTGTAGTTCGTAACGCCTGAAAGTAAACAACGGAGTATTTATTAGTTTCATAACCACATTCAATGTAGTTAAACACGTCTTTGATGTGCGAAAATTGTTTATTACTCAGTGACTGTGATTAGAATCTGGTTAATTTGAAATAGAATATCGAGAGTAGGTCTATTTCCGTATGCACTGTTTGTGACGCAAAGATTTATCTGATAAGCGAGGGAGTAAGTGATGGTACAACTAGTGTCTACGTATATATTTCATCAGTAGATAAAGAGACTAGAATGATGTCTTGAAGTATTCTTTGGCAAACAGTCACAGGTTTCTGTCGCACAATGTGACTGGACCAAGAAACGCATTCCGTGCAGCCGTTCTTCACCCAACATCACTCGGTACTATTTCCAGACTCGCAACGCTCAGTTTATTAACTTCTATCGATCACACAATCATAATGCTTCAGTTTTGCGTAGACCTATACTATAATCTAACACTAAAATGCCACTCAAATTCGCAATGTTTATCTTGTTAGTATATCGCTCTGAATGATCACAAATCCCATTGTTCTGCTTGTTTGTCTCACGAAATGTACGCATGTCATATCACGCATTTCATGCCATGTATCTTTGTGTGTTCCTTGTTTTGAAAAAACCGTGCACTATCTGTTATTGGTTCACATATTCCTCATATCTTGTGCGTGGTTTTCACGGAATTTTTGTCCTTTTATACGTTGAAGACATCGTTGGTTACAGACATGTTTCTCTATAAAGTGACTATGATGCTCAATATGGTGATCCATCAGTTTCTGTGATGGAGTTCTTAACTTTACCCGTAGCAACAATGATGCCAATCAGCACGGTACTGGCTGGGACTTAAAGTTGCAGGGCTAGAATATTTTAACAGCTTTGACGTCATTGCTTATTGGACATTTCAGATTGGGGAGGTCTATTATAGAGATACGGGTAAATCGTATTACCGTTCTTCGATGGTTCCGAGGAATCTCCTGACATAACACAAACCTTAGAAGGAAATGGTTGACTATTTTCTGTTTCATTGTGGAAACTAGGAACCTTTCTTCTCTTGTATCTACGATGTCCAACTTACGGGGAAATTTCTAAAATTAAAATTAAATGTGACATTTGTTACAACGTTAACAATAATAACTTTATTTAGATGCGCACTGCAAAAATGAAAACTGGTGATCAGCATTTGACGGCCTCTGTCTTTTGTTCCGTAGGCCCTGAAGAGCAGTAAAGCGGGACCTGATGAATACCTGTTCCTGCGGAACACCGTAATTCCCGCGCTTCGATCCGCTGTATTATGGGTGCGTCGAACTGCAAAGTCGTACGATCGTGAACGTGTAGTTAGATACGTTCGACAAACGATTGAAGAAACAATAGAGTGGTGTAATGAAACCAATGTTATAAGTAACACCATTCTACTCATCTGGTGTGTGATGCATCACGTTATATTAGTTACAATAATGCATCGTTTTTTTCTTGAAGACTGATTGCAAGTATCAGTCCAAGAATATTACGTCAGTTTTGTTTGTTATATAATTTGTGTTGAAAGTAATTGTTCTTATTAACTACAATAACTGGCTCAGTTAAATACCACGGTTTCTTTAAAAGTTAACAAAATCATTAGAGAGCCAGTGTTTGCAAAGTGTTACTTGTTCAGTTCGTTATTGTGTTCTGAGTTTTCGTTTATGTGTTCAATGTTCAACTGTTTTCTTTTTAAAATACAAAAACCAAAAAACAAATGGTTTTTTAATCACAAGTAAATGCCGGAGATGGTTACTCAAACATATTGTTCTCTTAGGTGTACTTCTTCCTTCCCTATATCCCACTTGGATGTTTATTTATAGGTTTCCAGTATTTTGTAATTATTTCTTATAGATTGCAATTGTGATACTGTACGGTTTTTTTAAAAAAGAAAAACGATAAACCGTGAATGTCTTCAAAATTTTGCCGTTTTACGTGTCACAATTAACAATTTTGAGCTTTGATGACAGATGCAGATGGTAACTGCATTGACAAACATACTGATTCATAAAATAATACCATTTGGCATCGGAAAGCCTTTAAAACTGGCATTACAAACAGATAAAGTGAATAGTCTGAAAAAAGTTTCATGTGGTTCGTTTGGAGAGGTTTAGTGCTCTCAAAAATCTTTGTTGGGTTTGAGAGAAATTTCTTAGCAACGCTGCGATTAGGTTGTAGTGAATTTAAAATTAGATAGGAGGGGTTGTAGAGCCCTAGGCACCGTTCATAGCGAACACTGATAGAACACATTAGCTCAATGCAGGTATTAGTTTCATCATTGACTATCAGCTATGAAGTACAAATTTCCCAACCACATGACTGTCGAAAGTTTAACTACAGGGACATTTATGACGAATTTATGATATAACTCTATGATATTAGAGTGTTTTCGAAAGTGTCTTGTAATCTGGCAATACCATTAGTTCAAATTATTTCTCAATAGAACAGAGAAAAATTATCGGCAAATAGCTGCAATGTGCATGGCGTGGGCCCTTCCAAACTTTAACTGTCCGTCCTTTCCGTGTTTGGTATACTACGAAAGTATGGTCGTAATAATTACTCTCTACATGTTCCGAATATCCCAAATTAAGCATGTCTTTTCTTATCTTAGTTCCACGGGCCATAACTTGGAGAATGGTAAGTGAATATTCTCAAATTCCCGATATTAAGGGCACCTGACGTCACAGGTTATCATATAAGATTATGGAGCTCGTAAATTAGCATGAAGCAGATTCCTTCTGACTTAACGTATAGCCACTTCTTCCTGAATCACTTCGATGCTGTCAATTATTAGGTACTATGAAATCTTTAATGGGAGGCCGTATCCGGCTGATCGAGTAACAACTGCTTCATGTCCAGTTTCTGACTTCAGCAACGTAATCGACACTTCTACGCCAGGTTAATTGGATCAGCAGTCCGACTGCCCGTATTACATGTAAAATCTTGGACTAAAGAAGCAGTCCCTCATATGTCGCCTACTTTATCACAGGTATCTCAGAGACATCATTCGTACTGGGAACTATCCGTACACGTGGAAACATACCGGCACAGATGTATTTCATACCAAAGCAGATCAACATCTACGGATGCCATGGAGTTATCGACTACTCTGGATCCCGTCAGCTATGGGAACCTTTTAGAAAATCTATACGTACAGAGACTGCTGCAATACTTACATGAGGAATTAATTCTCCCCTTCAAGCAGACTAAAACGTTGCGACAAAGTTTATCTTATGAGTGGCTCTCATTTGGAATATTCGTGTTGCCATCACTTTAATTTTAATTCAAGATATGTAGTTTTAATACACAGTGATTCTTTTTCCGCGATGGAAGTGTAATTAACATTTTGTCAACGGAAAACGTTGTCTGTACACCAATTAAAGATAGTGCTCCAGTCATCCAGTTGTCGACACGGAGGATCTGAGAAAAATGTAAGACGCAATTTAATTGTGAAGAGGCCACTCTGGCTATAGGTTGCTCTCGTCATTTAAAGTGGGAACAGTGGATAAATAGGGCGGTGGCAAGTAATATTGACAGAGACAGAAGTGGCAGGCATTTGTGCTGGAGACTTGACCGAGTTGTCGATCTGTAGGAGAACATTTGGGGGAGAACAGTGGCCATGTGGTCATTAACTTCACATGACCTATACGAAAACTCATTGATATGTGAATATCTTGTTAATGAGCCCCTTTCCTTTTCAGCAGGTTCGTTATAACTGTTTTAACAATACTGTATCGGACGTTAGAGAATGCTGTCAAATTTTCTTTTGTTAATCATTACATTCGTTTGGATCAATTTTAAGATCCTCCATCAAGACGATCGAGAACGCAACATGTTCGAGAATATAGCTCGACAATTCACCATGCAGCCCTCTACAATTACCTTATTGCTGTAATCGTTGCTTTGAAACGTTGCGACTGATTCTCTTCTCAATCCATGCCCAAACGTATTTACTGCGACGGCTGAAACAGTGTCATCGCTGACTGGACGGTAAACGCTCCCATCTGTTCTTTGTACTGATGAAGTTTACCTGCATATAAGCAATCACCTCTGTTTCATTTGGTTGGTGGTCGACCTGTTGACGCCGGACAGGGATGCATTTTGTATAGCTTAACCATATAAAATCATCATAGCACTAAAAAAGACGAAACAAGAAAGACAAGACAGCCTCGATATTGCGTGTCCATGCTTCGTGATATCTTTGCTGTATTTCCAGAGCTATGTGCCACCAAATGCCTATGCTAACGTCGCGCAATGCCCACACGTTAAAGGTGACTGTTATCGGTCAGAGAGGTGGGAAATTATACAGCCCTAGTTGTGTTTGGGAATATTCATGCGAGCTATGTTCATGGAAATGTGATGAAGTAGACATCAGCGTCAGTTTACTCTCACGTTTCCTTAAATCTCTGCAGCACGACACCGGCCTTGTGAGATAGAACGTTATCCTTGTGGAAGAGCTTTCTCCATCGGGGTAGACATGAATGGATACAAGTTTAGGACAATAATTTCTTGCATAGTCCATTGCTCTAAATGTAACTGTGAGTACTACCACCAGCTGCTTGTTGGCCAACATCGCTATTTCTAAGGTGCTCCTTCACGAGCGCCAAACAGTCGTCACCTGTCTTTCGTCAAAATCGCTTGTGTCAGGGCATTTCCGCATAACAGGTCGCTCGCTGACGAAGTAGTATTAACAAGTGCTCAGAGTTCCCTCTTCCGTGTGACGCCTGAGGTATTTTTTTATGAATAGTAGTAGACCATGGTTTTGCCATTGGTATTGTTATCTGTACCGAACAACGGAGTTTGATTTTTGTGTGGGGGATGACATGGCCCACCACCTATGGCGAGTGATTTCGACGTCCTCTATGATCAACACTGATAACAAGTGTTTTTCCAGTTCTACATCAGTGTACCAGAAATACGCCCCGAAGAGGAGAAGGTGAAGTCGTTGCAGCAGGATCCGTGTAGCTTCCCCAGCGTGAGAAATACTTCACTAATTCATTATGACCTGCATTTAAAGAATAAAAATCTTCGTTCCAGTATCTAGGAGACTCTTCATCTACTAACTATTCAAATGTAACTTATATCGCTATAGCAGTAGAATCTCGTACCGCTCCCAACCAACAAAATGTTACCAATGCCCCTTCCTTGGGATCGGTTAGTATCTCTTCTGTTGGAGGAAAAATGAAGGTGTAATTGAAAAACTCTTGACATCCAATCTCTTGGTGAAAGTCTTAAAAACTCTCCTACACATATGTTCGTTGCTTCGCTGTATACAAATTTGTAGTAATAAGAGCAACTAACAGAAAACGTAATGAAGTGTAGGCTTTGGAGGTCGGTCAGTCTTTCTTCTTTGTCATACATATTCGAAGTTATACGAAGTGATACCGTAAAGGACGTACTGTCGAACAATAGACCTCCTTGTTAACCCTATACTCTCAAACTTTACCGGAAGCAGCGTTGATCTTTGGAACTGGATTAATCATAGGTCTTTATGTGGCAACTTTAACGGCGGTATGTAATCTGTCTTCGTTACGAGTACATCGGTAAAAATAATTTCGGTCCCAGATGCGATGCGTCAAATGTAGTGAGCATCATTCTGTTCAGTCATGAGACGCTCCTATTTCTACTTCCGCTAACTTTGGTGGACACCACCCCTCCATGATTGGGTCCGGGCCTGAATACTGTGTACTTCGAAGAGGTGAAGAAGTGGTTGTGTTCAATGAAACTGACTTTAGCGATATGTTCAACATCGCACGTAAGCCGATCTACTCGTCTGTCACTGGGGGACGAATACAGCTGCTCCTTCGAGTGTCCACGATTCAGATATTCAAAACAGGCAAAGTTTTTCTGTCTCTGCAATTGGGGTCAACAGCGAGGAAGTGAGCACGTAACTCACTGCGTGGATTGTTATCGGCACACAGACACTGCTCGCTGAACTTAACGTCGGCAGGCGGAAACAAGAAAACACGTGGATGTACGTCAGTGGTCGCAGCAGCGCATCTTACTCAAGATGAACGCCCAGCTGTGAGAGAGAATTCTATGAGCGTGGTGCTCACATGTTAGCAACTCCACAAGTACTAAATCAACGACGGATTCCGGTTCGAGTTGAACTAATCGATGAGATAATAAATATTATTGCCTCTGTAGATCAGAACATGTGGAAAAAGAAAAAAACGCTGCGAACTATACAGACGTCCGGTAGTCCATAAGAGGCTAAATTTGTTCTCATTCTGCTTGTGTTGTGAAGCCTGAAACAGTATTGCAATAATATGTGATGTTGGGTACCTACCTCTAACATATAAAACTTGCAAAGAGATCTGTTCAGTAGTATTCTAGTGTTGTTCTGCGGATCGTTGTTCAAGTAGCATACATGAGTGTTTCACAAAAAGGGAGGACGAGTTCTGTGGGAAGGAAAGTTCTGCTGTTTTGGTAAGACATTCATTGCCGCATCAACCATATCCGCTCTATTTAAGAAATAACGATATCGAATTAGTTACTGTGGAGGTACAATCTGCTTACAAAACCATTACAGTTGCCCAGAGTGTATGCTCTATGTGATCAAAAGTATCCGCACACCCACAAAAATACAGATTTTTCATGTTAGGTGCATTGTACTCCGTATCAGCGACCTCATTAGTCATTAGACATCGCGAGAGAGCAGAACGGGGTGCTCCGTGGAACTCACGGACTTCTAACGTGGTTAGGTGATTGGGCGTCACTTGTTTCGTAAGTGTATAGGGGAGATTTCCACACTCCTGAACTTCCCTAGGTCAACCGTTTCCAACGTGATAGTGAAGTGGAAACGTGAAGAGACACGTACAGCACAAAAGCATACAGGTCGACGTCGGCTGTTGACTGACAGAGACCGCCGACTGTTGAAGAGGTTCACAATGTGTAATAGGGAGACAAATATCCAGACCATCAAACAGGAATTCAAAAATTGCATCAGGATCCACTGTAAAAACTATGACAGTTAAGCTTGAGATGAGTAAAATTGGATTTCATGGTCGAGTTGCAGCTCATAAGACACACATGACGCCGGTAAATGCCAAACGACGCCTCACTTGGTGTAAGGAGCGTAAACATTAGATGATAGAAGGGTGCAAAAACGTTGTGTGGAATGATGAAGCACGGTACACAATGTGGCGATCCGAAGGCAGGGTGTGGGTATTGCGAATGCCCAGTGAATTTCATGTGCTTGCGTTTGTAGTGCCGCCAGTAAAATTCGGAAAAGGTGGTTTTATAGTGTGTGGTGTTTTGTAGGGAGGGAGCTTGCATCCCATGTTGTTTTGCATGGCACTATTATATCACCGGGTCTACACTGATGTTTTAAGCACCTTCGTGCTTCCCACTGGTAAAAAGCAGTTCGGGAATGGCGACTGTATGTTTCAACACGATCGAGCACCCGTTCATAATCCACGGCCTGTGTCGGAGTGGTTACACGGCAATAGCATGCCTGTAATGGACTGGCCTGCACAGAGTCTTGACCTGAAAGCTACAGATCACCCTTGGGATGTTTTTGATTGCCGACTTCATGCCAGGCCTCACCGACCGACGTCGATATCTCTGCTCAGTGCAGTACCCCGTGAATACTGGGCTGCCATTCCCCAAGAAACCTTCCAACACCTGACTGTTCGTATGCCTATGAGAATGGAAGCTGTCATCGAGGCTAAGAGTGGGCCAACATTATTCTGAATTCCAGCATTACCGAATAAGTGCGCCACGAACTTGTAAGTCATTTTGAGCAAGGTGTCCGGATACTTTTGATCACATAGTGTGGCTCCTCATTATAGTTTCGTGGAATATGACGAGAGGCAAATAATAGGTAGCATCTGTCTCCCTCAATAATTGATGGAGTTCGAAGTTCTCAATATTTAGCGTGGTGAGAAATTACATAACTAATCTAATGATAGTTAAATACAGCGCTCCTAATGCGGTACGTGTGAACATTTGACGATAAGTGCCTCTTAGCACGAACCGCGGCTACAAGTTTCGTTAACACACTACGCCAATGTAATTACAAACTGTGTTGAAGACAGTCTTGCTATGAATGAAAACGGTTTTCAGAAAAGTAAACCTCATTTGCCATGTAGACTGGCTGTTTTGTTTAAATTACGATAAAAGTTTGTTGTTGCTCCAATTATGAATTAAAATATTGTTAACAACTAGTATAGCTTCAGCTCAGTAACACACCATGCTAATGCTACACGAATAAAGTCAACTAAAAGCTGTGGTAATAAACATTCACCTTCCAGAAAAGTAATGTAACAGTCACCCGAGTAGAGGCAGAAAACGAGAGGCGACGCGTGTGAAGGTTGACCTATAGCAAGCCTTCTAGTCCAATTCCTCAACGACGAAACACTACTAACCGTTGGCACAGCAAGCAACCACAGTTCATCAAAGACCGGCTTGCCAATTCCCCTCAGCAGAATTGTTATCCCACTCCGTTGGCAATCAGCGCCTGCTGTACTGCAACCACACCTACCGCACGACTTCGCAGGTAGTCGCCTCGACATGTCGCGAACCACTGTTAGCACGCGATTCCCTGATCAGCTAGGATGTGCCTACACCACTTACTCAAAATCTAGAAGTCAAAATAAAAAAAAAGCCAAGAAAAGTTACTCTCAGACAGTCACATTCCTGCCGAGTGTAATGAACTGTGATAACGGATCCATTTTTGTCTTCGAAAGCCCTTTAACAAGAATTAAAATACGAACTACAGAGTGACAATATTCCTTGATGATAAAGCCTGTTGTGGCGGCAAATAACCAAATGCACACACCCATGTAGTGCTCAGGCTCAATTCCAGATGTTGTAATATATATCACCAACAACACGACCAAGATTCCAGTACTAAAAATGAGATTACGATAAACTTATGTTCAAAATCGTGTACGAAGAAATAAAGTAGTTGGAGAAACTACGCTAAACCCGGAAGTATAGCAACGTATGACAGATTAAACATGCAATATATACACTGAAGAGCCAAAGAAACAGACATGTGGCACCGACTTGACTAACGTCTGAAGCAGTGCTGGAGGGAACTGGCGCCATGAATTCTGCAGGGTTGCCCATAAATCCGTAAGAGTAGGAGGAGGTGGATATCTCGTTGAACAGCACGTTGCAAGGAATCCCAGATATGCTCAATAACGCTCATGTCTGGGGAGTTTGGTTGCCAGCGGAACTCCTTAAACCCGCAACAGTGTTCCAGGAGCCACTCTATAGCAATTCTGGACGTGTGGAGAGTCGCATTCTTCTGCTGTAATTGGCCATGTCCATCGTATGCACAATGCACGTGAGTGGATGCAAGTATTTAGACAGGATGCTTAAGTACGTGTCATCAAAAGCACGTGTTCTACACCAAGACAGAGCCTCCACCAGCTTGAACATTCTGTTGCTGACACGCAGGGTCCATGGACTCATGAGGCTGTCTCCATACCCGCACACGTCCATGCGCTCGATACAGTCTGAAACGAGACGACAGAAACTGAATAATTTCCGACAAGTAATCCAGGATGTGGGGCGTAAGTACCTCTCTTTACACTTAGGAGGTAGTCAGGTTGGCCCGAATAAAACCACGCAGAAGGCCAATTACTTATAAAAGTGTGTAGGAGGTCAGTAACAGTCGCTTTCTGTTTGCAATAAAATTCGCAAAATCCTAATGCACGTTAGGGAACCGATATGCAGGAAAACAAGCTTCTATATACAATATTCATCGCATATTAGTTTGGAATTTGGTCATATCGTCCCGATGACTTTCCATTGTTGTCCAATTTAAAAATGCAGTTTACTGGCATTTGTAATAACAGAACACGTTACGTTAGTTTCCGAGTTGCAAAACAGAGGTAACACGAAACTATTGGTGAAAAGTGGCACAACGATTATGATCTAGTCGTAACATTTTTTTTCTACTGGTCGCTGATGTTATGTTCATGCTATAGGTAACTAGGTGGCTTGTGGGACGAATATTTTGCTCAACTATTTGTTCCTGCATGTAAGTGGGCGAAAACGTGTCCATAAAGTGAGAAAAACGGAGTGATGCACATAAAGGCAGGCTGAGAGAGAATGAGAGGGAGTGAAACGGAGCAATAAAGAGAGAGAGGTAGAGGAAGAGAAACCAAAAAAAATTTGCACACTGTGAAAGAGGCTGGAACACGAGCAAGAAGACGAAAGAAGGCTATAGCGGATGAGACAATGAAATAAGCATATTTATTGACTCATTTTCAATGACTCCCACTTATGTCAAATCTGTAGTCGTGAAGGTGCTCTCGAAAGGAGAAGTATATCTCATTTTTGCCGAGAAACTGGCACATCGACGTATCTACACTGCTGAGGATATCACTGGAGACAGCCCAGTACCTATTACCGAAACTGCAAGAGTAATAGGAATATGAAATTAGGAGATTTTATTAATTTTTCGCATACAGTGCAGTTCTAAGGTTGCATTATTATTCATTCGTAGTTTATTCGGTGCTAGTGGCAACCCTATTTGACATCAAGAATGGCCGTACCCAGAAGTGCATCTTGTCGAACGGATTTTGGATGAGAAATGAGCAGGTAATTCCATGGTGCTTCATCTCTAGCCGATTATACTTAGTGACATGAAGTGCTTATTTCAGTAGTAGTACATGTCAATTTTTGTTCATTCTGAGATCCTGAGTCCTAAAGTTAAATGAGCACTGAAAAATCTGCAGTTGAGATACCAGAAAAATATAGAAGTATATGTACTTGAGTATTTCTGGCATATCAACCGCAGATTTTTCAGTGCTCATTTACCTTTAACACTCTGTATCTCAGAATGAACAAAAATGGACTTGTACCACTATTGAAATAAGCCCTTTATATGTAGTGACTGGCTACTGATGGGATGCATGGCTTCCGGCAACCTTTAAGCACACTTTCAATGGATGAGAGATCTGGAGAACATGCAAGTCAGAACAACAATCGAATACACTCGGTAATGCACAGCACGCTCCAAATACGGTTTTCGTTGTCTTGTTGGAACGGTTCCTCAAAGTGGCCTAGCTCGTCTGAATTGTACAGACTCCGCTTCCTACGACCCACCTGTGGGAACCAGGAGAGATAGTATTGCCTACGCAAAGCTACAGCGTTTCATCACGAAATGTTCTGGGCTAATATCGTGATTAAATGTGATTCGTCAATGTTCTCAGTTGTCTGAGGCTCCGCACATGAACGTGCCCATCACGATGTTCATCACTACACCGAGGCTCGTCAAAATATGCGAAGTGATACTCGTCCGGCTGGCCACTGTCGCATACCTGTCTCTTGACAACAGCAACAGTATTCGACGCTTTGCGACTTTTTGATACTCCAGAATTCCTCGGACTTTTCGTGTGTGTTCTTTTCTCCCTGTAAGAAATCTGTTTCCGTGTCTCCCTATATATTACATGGGCATACGTTATGGTCCAGCCAAATGGACTATACACCTTTCCACCCTGAAATTAAGGCGTGCGGCCATTCAGATCCTGCGTGAGATTCAGTGACGGATTTAAAAATTTTGCTCCCAGTGGCACACCATATCATATGAGCCCCTCCCAAAAATAACTTTTTTAAATAAAGCTACTACCCGATCACTTCAGAATTGAAAGTTTTGTGTGGGAGCGCTGTGAGCTGTTTCCGCACACTTCTATTCGTTGTTCTGAAGGCCGCGTCAGCGGTCTAGTCGCACACAGTCAAAATGTAATATGGTTCCTGAACTGTACTTCGTGTACGGCAGCGGATAAAACAAACCAAAAGCTGCATTGTGTTAACACATTCTTCTGTCGAAAATCAACAGAAAGGAACTCAAGGAAAATAATAATTCAGCAGAGCGTTTAGGAGACGACCGATTTTTGTTATACATTGACTTTTATTATGTTGTTTTATACGAAACCGTAGGAAATGAAAGTAAAAATGTTGTGTCACGATATAAAAATTGAAGCGAACGTGTCATACATTAGAAATAAATATGTACTGTTAGAGAGATGCGTTCAAAATTAAAATTAAACTGTCGTTTTACGATCTAATAACTTAAACGTATAGCAGATAATAACACACGTTCGGTATTAATACGTGAATCTACAGGAAAGGGTAAGAAATGAAAATGGAATAGAGATACCGGTTCACGAACCAGTAACTAAATACAGACGAACAAACACAAAAATGTATATGCTACTACATAATTTTACAGAATAGTGTGCAAAAATCAAATTTGTTTTATAATCTAATAGTTAACGTGTAAAGCATTAGGTTCTTAGTAGGCAGATGCTGGATAATAAGTGTACGCAATACATTTAATACATGTAAGGGCTGAACAGTTTTGTACTGCAGCTACAACTCTGACCATAGATCTTTCTATCAGTATTAGCAAAGCTATTACGTATTTTTTGTCAGAACTGAACTACGTTCTTTATTGAAACTTTTTCATGTGAGCGTACTCTACGATGACGTATATTTTCGCGATAACAATACATTTCAGCAGACGCCAAGAACACGCATCAGTCGCAATATACTACAGCATAGGAATGACTTGACTGCACTCGCCAAGGGGCCTGGGTCATTCGGGTATAGTTTTGTATTGTCGGGCGCCTTCGGTCACGTCTGCAGGCAAACGAGGTTTACTTCCGCGTTTGTAGAATAAAATGGCAATACGTAGTTTGTAAATTATGTGAATGTGCTCTAAGTTATAGAAAAATCACATTATAGTGTTAAAATTTTAAAACTAATATAAATAAATAAAAATACTCACCAGTCACACGAGTTTGCGTCTGGCTTGTTGATCGTATCTTCATAGTTCAGAAGGTTATCAGTTAGGAAGTTGGCATTGATGTGGAGAATGGACAAGGCATTCAATCTCTCCTAAGACAACGTAGAACGCAGGTTCGATTTCAGTCTTTTACGAGCCGTATATAGAAATACTGTAAGAGCCATGTCAACATTCGGAAACACTGACTGTAGCCTCCCTTTTCGTAAAAATTTATCCATTGCGACTGGTATATTACTAAGCTTAGAAATTTTCAAAAGTTCCGCTAAATGTACACATTCACTAGGGAAGGAATGCTTTACATCTGTGTCATATAAAGTCACTGAATAATATGAAGTAGTCCAACAGTGTTCTATAGCTATTCTTGCTCCTCACTAATTCGGCGAACAAGTTGACGTAGTGGAAGAAATTTTTAGACTCTAACTTTTTTGCCTCCAGTCAGAAAATCTTCTTCAGGGTCCACTTCTTCGTCATCATGGAGTTTGCGTGTCCATGATCTTTTATTGGGGCATTCATAATCTATATCAGACACAATCTTCATGGATTTATTTTCATAATAGTTGTACACGCCACGAATAGATGCAATAAATCCCACAAGTGGTCAATATAATTCATGCACTATTTTAGTGTCACACTTTGCAGTTTCAGATTTACGCTAGCAAGTCTCTGGAGTATGTCCTTCTAAACTGTCATCATGAATACTGTATTTTCTGCGGAGTTGATTCAATAAACCTGAAGCCTCATTTTGCGGAAGTGGTTTCTTAAACGTAATGTTGGCAAAAAGTGTGAGGGCACTGGAAACGCTCTCCCAGTTTTCATATGGACTTACACACGCTTCCTCTCTTGCTCACCAACATGCTTTGATAACATTTCTACCGTTTCGCTTCCTGGTTTCATGAAAGAAAGAAGTTTATCCCAGCGAAGTGTAGAAGCTGAGAAAAAATTTTAAAGGTTTTGCACTACATTGAAACATAAACATGCTTCCCGACAATAGCTTGCAGCACTAGTGAAGACTAGAAGAATTTGCTGCACAAGTTACATAAAGCGGTTTTGGATTTCGCTCTTTAATGCGTGCCAGCTAACCAGTGTAGGTTACTGACATATTGCTTGCGTTGTCATATGACATTCCTCTACAGTCAGTAATATCAATGGAATCTCTAGACAAGACTTTCTGTGCGGCCTCAGCTAAGTTTTCGGACTTGTGTCCCGGGTTTGGTAAAAACAGAAGAAAATATTCAAATTATATTGGAAGTTGAGAGTGCGGTCGGTGTCCCGTTCCTATATGTGATGGTATACAGAACATCTGACAACACTCTAGGTCACAGAGTGTACAGAAAGTCGACTAACACAAACAGGTATTTAAATGCCTCTTCGCACCACCATCCAGCCCAGAAGCAAGCAGTACTCAACACTCTGTCTTCAAACGTCTTCCGTATCAGCAATGACGACAACTTGGAATCGGAACTGAATTTTGTATAGAGGACATTAAAGGCAAAAGGTTTGATAATTATTCAATCGACAGGGCTTTCAGGCGGAATATTTATACCGCTATAAAAATGACGAGGAACCGCCTTCTCACTCCGTCAGGTTAACGTTCGTGTCCGGGGTCACTGACCGCAAAAGTAGAATTAAACAAAAATTGTATTCAGACATCTTTCTTTACTGAAAACGAAATAAACGATTTTTTCCGACGGAGAAACGGATGCACCTGCTTACCTCTACAATGTGGGCCTCTATCTAGTGACATGTGGCTGTGGTAAAGTGTATACAGGGTGGTCCATTGATAGTCACCGTGCCAAATATCTCAAGAAATGAGCATTATACGAAAAAACTGCAAAGAACGAAACTCGTCCAGCTTGAAGGGGGAAACCAGATGGCGCTATGGTTGGCCCACTAGATGGCGCTGCCATAGGTCAGACGGATGTCAACTGCATTTTTTAAAAATAGAGAGCCCCACTTTTTATTACATATTTGTGTAGTACGTAAAGAAATATGAATGTTTTAGTTGGACCACATTTTTCGCTTTGTGATAGATGGCCCTATAATAGTCACAAACGTATAAGCACGTGGTATCACGAAACATTCCGCCAGTGAGGACGGTATTTGGTTCGTGATACATATCCCGTGTTAAAATGGACCGTTTACCAATTGCGGAAAAGGTCGATATCGTGTTGATGTATGGCTATTGTGATCAAAATGCCCAACGGGCTTGTGCTATGTATTCTGCTCGGTATCCCGGACGACATCATCCAAGTGTCCGGACCATTCGTCGGATAATTACGTTATTTTTTTTTTTAATTCTTTATTCAAAACATTACATTACATTATTCATATAACCCACTACCTAACTACATTAGTGGGTCTTACTAATGATACAGTTAATGCAGCTTTTTCTACACTACAGGTACTTCTATTAGTTTTACTCTAGTCTAACCGCTATGGGATTCTAAGCTACTTAATCTAAGTCTACATTCTACCTGCAGCGTTACAGGTGTTCCAGTGCTACAATAAACCTACTGGTGTTGGCCACGGCCCACTGAGCTAATCCCAGTGGGCGTGCCCCTGGCACTGGGCTGGCCTTAAGTTGGTGTCGCTGCAGTCTACTCTAGGTATTATTCTATCTTCTACATCTAATCTAATCTAACTACATGTCTTAATTGGTGTGCGGTCAAATCCGGTGTTTTGTACCCCCCTCCCTCCTAGTCCAAGGTAAGGCGGATTCCAGCCGTATGACGGCTGGCCAGGTCCCCACTTGGCGGTACAGGAAGGGTGTACGAAGTCTAGTTCGGTGAAAGTGTTAGTCCTTTACTGATGGTTGTCCCTCAGAAAGTTCTTAATTACTTTCTTTGATATCACATCAGTGAGAGTATTTAAGATGTTGGAAGTGTTTCCGCGTCTTAATATGTGGTACGTGTCATTGTTTGGTAGCTGTTGTCGTAGATCATGGGCTACATCATCGAAGAGGTAGCACTCATACACCACATGTTCTGGGATACCTTGCACAGCACCACAGTCGCACGCTGGTGTAGCCTGTTTCCCAAACCGACATAGATATGTCGGGTATGGTCCATGTCCAGTAAGAAAGTGCAGCATTTCTCTTGTGGGTGTGAAAAATGTAAATTTCAACCTTTCCTCGATATCTGGTAGCAGTTCATAAGTTCTGCGTCCCGTATCCTCACTACTCCATTGATTCTGCCAAAGTTCAATTCCCCTCTTTTTGATGGCATACCGGTCCCCCACGTAGACCCCAAGTATTTCCCTGATTTTATCCCTGTTTTCCTTCTTCACCCAGTACCAGGCGGCTTGCTCCCTGATTTTTATGTCTAATGGACAGATCCCCATTAGCACTAATAGCGCTCCTCCTGGTGTAGTTCTGTAAGCCCCCGCTGAACGTAGAAGCATATTCCGCTGCACTCTTCTTACGGCCATGGCAGGCATGACCCTCGTGAGTCTGTGTGCCCAGACTCCTGATCCGTATCCTACTATGGAGGTCAGAATACTTTTATGATATAGTTTTATTAAATTTAGTGGCAGGTGGAATCGCTTGTGACCTATTCCAATGAGATTATTTAGTAAGACCAGTGACTTTTGGGATACGGTGTCAATATGTGATGCAAAGTTCCACCTCTCATCGATGATTACACCCAGGTATCGGGCCTCACGGCGCTGAAGAACTGGCATGACGTTGATTCTTACTGTGGGATTTCTGACCAATTGGCCTTTGAGAAGCAAATATGTTGATTTGTTGGGCGCAATAGTCATTTTACTTTTTTGGCACCACGATGTAAGCACAGTTACGGCTCTCTCCACTTTCGGTTCTAGATCCTCACGGCTTTGGCCGCCGACCAGCAAGAGGAGGTCGTCTGCGTATGCTATGACCTCTAGCACATCGTCACAGTTCTTTAGATCTTCAAGTAGAGGCTCCATATTGATGTCCCAAAAGAGAGGTCCCAGGACAGAGCCTTGAGGACATCCTTTGGTCACAATCTTCCTGACCGTGCCGCTAGGGGCCGATAGCCAGACCTCCCTGTCTACACAATAGCTCCTCAGACAGCCGTATAGTAGCCCTGGACAGTTCTTTTCCCGCAGGCGGGAAAAGAGTGAGGGCCACCACAGGTTGTCGAAGGCGCCACTGATGTCTACAACGATGCCGACAACATACTTGTGCGGGGCAGAGCCACAGACCTCGGCAGCCAGGGCGATTGCGTCAGACGCAGAACACCCAGACCGAAAACCGAATTGTCTGTCGCTCATCCCACACAGCATGCGGTGTGCTGTCAGTCTGTGTGCTAGTAGCCTCTCAAAAAGTTTGCCCAGTACATCTAGCAAGCAGATAGGTCTATAGGACTTGATTTCTGTAGGATCTTTGTCTGGACTCTTTTTGATTATTATTACATTCGCTTTTTTCCAAATTGCTGGGAATTTCCCGAGTTGTAGGCACTCGTTGTACAACTTAGTGAGAGGAGCTACGAGCTGGGGGGCAAGGAATTGCACCACTTCCGCAGTAATGCCGTCCGGGCCAGGAGCTTTACCCTTTTTAAGGGCCTTTATTTGGGCAGCGACTTCCTCTTCAGAGAAGGGGTAAGTTCTTGTGTTATTGTTGTAGTCCCTTTGGTCTTCTCTTCTTATTCTTTTCTGTTCTTCTGTCTCATTTTCTTCCACGTCGTCAGGCAACAGGACCCGGAGGAGGGCCTCGGCAGTTTCCTGCCACGTGCCCGTCATCCGGTCCCCGTCCCTGACTGTGGATAGCACCATAGGTGATCTTATTTTCTCTCTTACTAATTTGTATGGGACTCCCCAAGGGTCCATAGCCAATTGGCTTTTCACGTAACTTTCCCAACTTCTGAGTCTGACAGCCCTGAGCTCCTGTTGGAATTGATCCTTACTCTCTCTGTAGATCTGTAACCATCTTTGTTTTTCTCTCCAGACGACACTCCGCTGGTAGTACCTCCTCGCCCTCCTTACAGCCTGGCGCATCTGTTCTAATTCAGCCGACCATGGTGTGGGGGTGGCCGCAACGGCTCTCCTTCTGGTTGGTACCGCGGCTCGCACCGTCCTGGTGATAGCCTGTACCAGCTCTTCGGCGTATTCGTCTACGTTTTCATCACCCTCCAGCAATGTCGGGATGTTGCACTCCTCCGCGAGACGGTCCCAGTTGGCTTTGTTATAATTGAACTGCAGCTCCCACCCCATGTCCCTGTGGCACTCCCTTTCCCCAATATTGAAAGAAATTAAGTTATGGTCACAGGTGGTTGCTCTATCCCACACTTTCCAGTTATTGACTTTTGTGATGAGGTTTGGTGTTACCAACGTTACATCTATATTTGTGCCATCTCCCCCGCCGCCTGTATAGGGGGGGGGGGGGGGGGTTCCCTTGTTGGTTTGCAGCCACCAGTTGTAATGCCATTATCGTCTCTTCGGCCTTTAGCCCTCGATCATCGTGAGTGCCACTGAACCAAAGGGGGGACTTTGCATTTATGTCTGCCGTCACTATCATCCTGCGTCCCCGCAGTGTCGTGGTAACCAGTGTGAGTATCTCCAAGAACTCATCTATTTCTCGCCCATATTGGAAGTTTATGTTGGAGATGTAGATCACTCCTGTCGATGTTTGTAGTGCCACGACATTGCAGCGTTCGCTCGAGAACTGCGCGAGGACCGTGGCTCTGAATGATTTGTTAATGATTATTATTGCAGCTTTTGGTTCTACTCCGGTGTATATTATTTGCCAATTGGCAGCCATGTATGGGATTCGTCCCGCTTGCGAGTACGGTTCCTGTAGACAGAGTACATCTAGACTCTTCTCTTCCACCACCCTCCGAAGTTCCTGCAAGACTAGTTTACTGTTGTGTGCGTTTATCTGACCCACGTTTATTTGGTTCACGTGGGAAGTAGGTGTGAATATGTGATTCTGGCCAGTTTTTGGACCAGTCGTGAGCTACTCTACCATTGGTTATTACTGCTTGATGATATAGTTCTTCTATGTTGAAATTCTCATTGCGTCTTTCAAATACCTTTTTAACTAGATCTCGCAGGGCTCCGAAGTCGGTGGGGAGATTCATTGTCTTGAGCTGGATTCTATCCACAGCCTCCATTACTGGAAAGGTGACATCTCTGCCATATTCATGGCCGACACGTACCACATGTCTTAGTGCAGTAGTGAGGATTGCTGGCTCCTCCAATCTGGAGAGTTGCAGTGCATGCTCCAGGTTGGGGTATATTCGTTGGGGGTCTATTCCCATTCCTCTCTGGGTTGGTGAGTCAGGGGATGAGTTTGTGCTGGTCACTTCATCATACTGGACTTGTTCGGTATTTTTCGATTCTTTGCTATGTGGAAGTGAACTCCCAGGTACAGGATGCCTTCGTGGCCGAGAAGGTTCTTGGTTCGACCCAGGTCCCCAGCAGGGAGGAGAGGGAGCTTCTTCTTCGCACGGATCTGTTTGTACACATACATCTTTCATTATTATAACCATAGATCTTGGTTGCGTGACTTTTTGTAGAAATTGTTTAAATTTGCTTGCTCTCAGAGCGTCCCTCAACCTCTTGCTTGGGGATTTCCTTTTAGGCTTCCTGAGTTCAGTTATGGCCTCAGCCATAGTCAATTCGCGAAATTAGCCTTTGTTCCAACATCCTGTACGTTGGGCAGTTCCTTCCGGTGGTGTTGCACGGTTTTCTTCCTCTTTTTATGCATGGGATGCAGGTTACATTTTTGTTGCAGTTTTTCCTTGTGTGGTCTTCTGCCCCACACCTGGAGCAAGCCGGCTTCCTTTCACAATGCTTATGGACATGGTCCAGATCGCCGCAATTGTGGCACCGGGGGACTACTAAGTAGTCTCTGACATTAATTGCGGGAAACCCTATGTATACTTTGCCCATAGCGGTTAGTTTGCGCCACATCTTACCAGAAACCTCGGCGACGTGATGGACAACATCTCGTTCCCGAGGCCCGGTTTTAAAACGCAGCTTGAATTCATTTTTGAACGTTTCCCACTCACAGTCATCAAAATTCTGGTTATAAAGGGTTTCGTATATGTCACTTTCGGTCAAGGCTACAGGTACATCATATAAAATAACTAGTGGATTTCTCTTTTTGAGTGGTTCACATTTGACTGCCTTCTTTAGTTTATTATTATTTAGTATCTTGTCTCTATCTTCTTATTTACAGGAAAAGTTCAGCCACATGAGAAACGTTAACCACGACCTGCAACAAATGATGATGCCCAGTCAGGTGTTTTAGCTGCTGTCGCGGCTAATCCGCACATCAGCAGCAGACAAATTGAGCAAGAATCGGGAATCTCAAAAACGTCGGTGTTGAGAATGCTACATCAACATCGATTGCACCCGTACCATATTTCTGTGCACGAAGACTTGCATGCCGACGACTTTGAACGTCGTGTATAGTTCTGCCACTAAGCACACGAGAAATTACGATACGATGACAGATTTTTTGCACGCGTTCTATTTAGCCACGAAGCGTCATTCACCAACAGCGGTATCGTAAACCGGAATAATATGCACTATTGGGCAACGGAAAATCCACGATGGCTGCGACAAGTGGAACATCAGCGACCTTGGCGGGTTAATGTATGGTGGGGCGTTATGGGAGGTGGGATAATTGGCCCCAATTTTATCGACGGCAATCTAAATGGTGCAGTATATGCTAATTTCCTACGTAATGTTCTATCGATGTTACTACAAGATGGACCACTGAATGACAGAATGGCGATGTACTTCCAACATGATGGATGTCCAGCACATAGCTCGCGTGCGGTTGAAGCGGTATTGAATAGAATATTTCATGACAGGTGGATTGTCGTTGAAACACCATACCATGGCCCGCACGTTCATCGGATCTGTAATCCCTGGAATTCTTTCTGTGGGGAAAGTTGAATAATGTTCAAATGTGTGTGAAATCTTATGGGACTTTACTGCTAAGATCATCAGTCCCTAAGCTTACACACTTCTTAACTTAAATTATCCTAAGGACAAACATACACACCCATGCACGAGGGAGGACTCGAACCTCCGCCGGAATCAGCCGCACAGCCCATGACTGCAGCGGTAGTTGAAGGGTAATTGCTATCGTGATCCACCGACAACGCTTGACAACATGCGTCAGCGCGTTGTCAGTGCATGTGAGAACATTACGGAAGGCGAACTACTCGCTGTTGAGAGGAATGTCGTTACACGTATTGCCAAATGCGTTGAGGTTGACGGACATCATTTTGAGCATTTATTAGCTTAATGTGGTATTCACAGATAATCACGCTGTAACAGCATGCGTTCTCAGAAATGATAAGTTCACAAAGGTACATGTATCACCTTGGAACAACCAAAATTAAATTTTCAAACTCACCTACGTTCTGTATATTAATTTAAAAAACCTACCTGTTCGCCTAAAATAGTGAGCCATATGTTCGGCTCTATTACAGCGCCATCTATCACAAAGCGAGAAAAGTGGTCCAACAAAAACATTCATATTTCTTTACGTATTACACGAATATGCAATAAAAATGGAGGTTCCTATTAAAAAAAAAGCGCAGTTGATATCCGTTTGACCTAGGGCAGCGGCATCTAGCAGGCCAACCACACCGCCATCCAGTTTGCCCCTTCAAGCTAGACAAGTATCGTTCTTTGTAGTTTTTTCGTTTGTCGCTTATTTCGTGAGACATTTGGCCCGGTCACGATCAATGGACAACCCTGTATAGGCGAAACGGGAAGAACTGTTAAAGAACACATTAAGGAACACGAGCAGCACATGAGGTTAAAACAAAGTGCAAAATCGGCAGTAGCGGAACGTCTTGACCAATGAAACAAACGTTTATAGAAGAAAGCTCAGAGAAGCGGCTGAAATTTCGAAGCAGCATCTAATTTCAATAGAGAGGACGACTATAGGCTTACGGCATCGTGGTTACCCGCCACCACGGAAGTAAGTACGCTGCCGCGGTGTGAGAGCGGCATAAGCAACGCACTGCAGGTCACCTCGGTGGACAATAATATTTTGGGTAAACGTTCCCCCTCTCCTGCTCTGTCCGTTTCGAATCTAGAAATTATGACGACCAACCAATAGCGGTAGCAGGAATTTCAATCGGTAACCTTTCTCCAGCTTAAGTGTGGAATAATGCCTTTTTATCCAATGACGACGGGCCGTGAATGGTATACACAGGAGATTGGCTAACAACGCTCCATCTTCTGCATCAGAGTGGGAATATTAGCTGTGAGTACGGCCGACCAATGGTAGCCATATGAATTTTAACTAACACTATTACTTCTCCAGCATGAACGCGTGAGAACTCTCCCTTTATAAGAGGACGCGACACTCGTCTCTGACAGTGTTCTAGCAGTAGTGGACACCAGAAGATCCTGAGGAATATACCAGCTGACGGGCTGAATCGTCGATCATTTTAGAAAAAACATGACGCGGCCATATAACCCAGAAGATTTTAACTTCATTGTCTTCAGTGTTCTACAGGTTCACTATTCTCGTTCACATATCTTAATATGAAAGCTAGCTGAATAATATGCGAAATTTCGAGAGTAGAATCTACTATTACAAAGAAATATTTGTCCATAATCAAAATATCCACGGGTATGCTGCCGGTCTATAGTGTCCAACGGGCACAATATTTCGGCGATCAAACATGTCGCCATCATCAGGTGAACTGACGGACTGAGCTCCTGTGAACGTGCCGGCACAGAGATCCGTACGCTATGGCTGCTCAGAGGGAACTGGGTTCGGTCGCGGCGGCGGCCGATTTAATTACCCTCCGCCCGCGGCGCGCTCCCTCCACCGTCCGCGCCCAGCGCCACGGTCGCGCGGTGGAACAGATTGCGACGGCGTCTGAGATGACGTCGGTGTGATGGCTCTGTCCGCCGTGGTCGTCACAACTATTCGTCTGCTCGATTTACTCTTGATTAACCCGATCGCTGGTTCCCAAGCCTTGCTAAGATTATAGCCACAGTCACGGTTTATGAGGTCGTCATTGGTGCGAATTTCGATGGCCTCTCTAACAACGCTGTCCCAGTATCTCGACGTCTGTACCAGAATCCTCGTGCGGTCATACTCCATGGCGTGATTTTCCGACAAACAATGTTCAGCGACCGTCGACTTGCTCGGATACATCAGTCGAGTGTGCCTCTGGTGTTCACGTCATCGATCCTCGACGGTACGCATCGTCTGACCAATATACGACTTGCCACATTGACACGGAATCTGGTACACGCCGGCCTTCCTCAAACCGAGGTCATCTTTGGCGCTCCCCACCAGTGCACGAGCTTTATTTGGAGGACAAAACACAGTTCCGACCCGGTGTTCTTCAGAATGCGGGCGATTTTTCCCGAGAGTGCGCCTGTGTATGGAATAAATGCAGTGCCTACCTCCTCCCTCGTGACTTCATCCATCTCAACAGGTTGTGCTGCAGTGGTTGGGCGGAGAGCATGTTGAATCTGCCACTCTGAGTACCCATTTTTTTCGAAAATACTGTGTTTTGTCCTCCAAATAAAACTCGTGCACTGGTGGGGAGCGCCAAAGATGACCTCGGTTTGAGGAAGGCCGGCGTGTACCAGATTCCGTGTCAATGTGGCAAGTCGTATATTGGTCAGACGATGCGTACCGTCGAGGATCGATGCCGTGAACACCAGAGGCACACTCGCCTGATGTATCCGAGCAAGTCGGCGGTCGCTGAACATTGTTTGTCGGAAAATCACGCCATGGAGTATGACCACACGAGGATTCTGGTACAGACGTCGAGATACTGGGACAGCGTTGTTAGAGAGGCCATCGAAATTCGCACCAATGACGACCTCATAAACCGTGACTGTGGCTATAATCTTAGCAAGGCTTGGGAACCAGCGATCGGGTTAATCAAGAGTAAATCGAGCAGACGTATAGTTGTGACGACCACGGCGGACAGAGCCATCACACCGACGTCATCTCAGACGCCGTCGCAATCTGTTCCACCGCGCGACCGTGGCGCTGGGCGCGGACGGCGGAGGGAGCGCGCCGCGGGCAGAGGGTATTTAAATCGGCCGCCGCCGCGACCGAACCCAGTTCCCTCCGAGCAGCCATAGCGTACGGATCTCCGTGCCGGCACGTTCACAGGAGCTCAGTCCGTCAGTTCACCTGATGATGGCGACATGTTTGATCGCCGAAATATTGTGCCGGTTGGACACTATAGACCGGCAGCATACCCGTGGATATTTTGATTATCAAATACGCCGGGAGAAACTCAAGAATCACAATATTTGTCCAGTTTATTTCACTTACGATAACTCTTTCGATTCGTTCAGAAAGAAGCTTTATTATTTCATCACACATTGTTGGAGAAAGATAGCTTGTATGTCCCTGCTCTGGATTTCTATATCGATCAATGTTTTCTGCGAGAGAACGAGCAAATTCGGCTATAAGTTCAAGAGACATCTCAAACTGACCATTATGTAATGAAGGGATGGTTCAACGTATCCACGTAGGGGAAGTCCACGACTTGGTAGCTTCTTCACTACTGCAAACACCCTTTTCAACTCACTGCGCCAGTACATGTTTTCTGTCTCAACATATGATTCGAAACGGTTACATGTTGTTTCAAGAGACGTTTTTCTTGTTAAGAGTGATAACTGAGGATTTTAGTGTTCATGTGAATTCACATGATGAGAAGAAATATTAGAAAAATTTTTCCAGTCTGCAATACCATTAGTAGCAATCGTGGCCCTACCTCCGAACAATAAACCTGGTGCGCAGAAAACAGCACCGGTGCCAAAGGAGTATATTATAAAATCACACAAAGTTGATTCACCATTTAAAATTTTGCGTTCAAGTACATTATTGTACAAATATCTGGTTTTATCGCCTATTGGTCTTCTTGAATTAGAAAATTCCCGTTACAATTTTGATTAATGCCACGTCGTAAGAGAATGTCGATTGTTGATTCATTGACACGTCATTCTGCAGGATCATCACTCACCAGGTTATTTCATTTTGTAGTGTCTGACTCGACACTTAGTTTTTCGTGAAAGTCGAAATCAGGAACAATTTGCTTGTCTTCATTTTTTTCTTCTGTTTCGTCTGTGTTTCGTTCTTTGTAGTTTATTCGTTTGATGTTTATTTCGTGATATATTTGGCCCGGTCACTATCAATGGTCCACCCTGTATACTTTCAGTATCACTAGTTTACGTAACAATCCAGCTATGCCATGAAGCGCTATACAGCATATTTTCGGAGGCTGAGCACTCGACCTCGACTGAACTTACTAGGGTTTCGGACTGTTGTACTTGCAGTCGGTGACATTGGATACGGGGGTAGACCTTTAGTGTTTAGTCTGTTCAACTCGCGCCGTTAACACTGAAAGTGAATCCGCGAGGGGAAGTACGCCATACTGGAGACAGGCCTGAAACAACGCTATGAGTCTCGACGCTATCTGACATTACACGTACACAATTTGTGTCGTTTCTCTCATCATTTTACTCTTGACAAACGATAAGTTTTATCTATGTACTACTGTGAACTGTGTTCTCAACAAAAAGGAAGATATTTCTTATTTATTGTAAAATGTAATTTTAATTCATATGTGGCGAATTGTCTGCAGCATCGGCGAATAAAGGAACATTTGAAAGACACCGTCAGGAAGAAAGGACAGGATAACCGCTCGTGTGCCATCGTTGCATAAAGAAACCTCTACAGTACAAGAGAGAAGTGTAGTTGGGTAAAATCTGTAGTGGAAGATAGAGATTGGAACACATCAAGCAAATAAATGTAGACGTAATTTAGTAGACTCACGACTCAAAGAAAAGGAAAGAAAGAAAGGAAAGGACTCTACAATATTAACCAACAAAGTAAAGTACGTTTCAGGTCATTTGGGTTTTGACGATGAATAAGAGCAAGGTAGTGCATAGTAGAAATTGTGACCTGAATAAACTGAGGATGACACAGCGGTCGGTCAGTACAGTTGGGCATTCCGAGCCTTTTCGGACAAATTTTACAGTTGTTTGAAACAGAAGGGGAAGATTGTTTAAACCTATTGAAAGCGCAGGAATAGATATGGACACCTGTTCTGAAGCACTCAAATATGTTGTCAGCCAACGCCTAACACACAGCACCACCAAATGACTTCCAAGTTAAAAGACTTATGTATCGCCTACCGTGAAAGTCTCTCTATTTCTGTTCAACGGCAACGACCACACATTCATAGAATGGACAGCGCTACTAAGGTTGATGTACTCAATGTACATCAACCTAAGAGTACACAAAAGTAACAAATGTAGTTCAATCCTTCAACAAAAATAACCGTACAGGTGTCCAGTCATACAGTGAAAAATAAGGAAAGGGCTTAATCGCCCGTGCTTTATTGATCTTCTCTACGTTACTACAAAATGGTTTAAATGGCTGTGAGCACTATGGGACTTAACATCTATGGTCATCAGTCCCCTAGAACTTAGAACTACTTAAACCTAACTAACCTAAGGACATCACGAGATGCGGGCCCTACGGTACTACAATCGAGATAATGGTAAGGAAATACCGAATATCACAGTCCTTGATAAACATAATTAACGGCTGCCCAAGGTTCTAACACAAGGTACATGGCCATTTGTACGTATAAGAACCGCACAGCACATGTCACTGGACATTTCCAACCATAATGCTTCACACGAAATTTTACACCTTGTGAAACGATTACATAAACGTACAGTACTACCTATAAAATAAACATACGTCTTCTCAGACTGACAATAAATGAACGTCAGTTTTCTCACAGAAGAAACGCTTCAAAGTTAAGTTAGAAGAGGTAGCTATTCGCACGGCAAAACCGCTGTGAGCGCCCCAACATCAACCGATTCATTGCTGTAATAGTTTCTGGTATTAGGGCAGCTAATGCAGTAGTAATACGGGCTTTTATGTTGCTCATTGTTATTGGAACCTGCAGACACACCACTTTTTCACATGTCCCCAGACCAAAAATTCCATTGGCAGATAGCCAGCGGGCACGCTGAAAATGTCTGAACAGGAGTACCCTGTTCTATCCTTCTATTTGGAAATTGTTGGTTTAGTGCATTTCTTGGCACCATGATATGATGAGTAGGGTATCCGTCAGGCTGATACCACATTTTATGACACAAATGAGGGGTCCAGGTAAGGTACCTCTCAAGAATCGCCCATACTGTCGCCCGTCAAGAGGGCCATTAATGAAATACGGGCTAATGATTTGTTATGCTACAATTTTACCTCATACACGGACACTCCACAGATGTTGATTTTATACCTAGCGACGCCAATGTCGATTTTCCAATGACCAATGCTGCATATTGCTTAAGTTGAAATACCCACGGATCATAAACGTGGCTTCATCGGTAAACAGTAACATACGTGTGTCATATCCTCGCTGCAGAACAAATCGAAAGAATGAAGGTGATTCTGGAAGTCATTGCCATCAAGCGCTTGATGGGCCGAGACATGTGGTATGGGTGGTATTAATACATGTGAAAACTGCAAAGGATATTTGTTCAGGGATTCCCACCGGTCTCTCTATTGGACGAGGGTATGAGGATTTACTGCAGCGAGTGCCAGAACCGTTAGTTCTGCTGCTTCATGTGTTACTTTTGGCTCCGGATCCGCGTTCGTGGAGACAAGTGTCCTGTCGCATGAAGCCTTCTAACAATATTCGTGAAAGTAGGACGGGTGTCTGTTATTATAATGCTGGGCATACAGTTGTACCGCTCTTGTGCGTAACCTAGTGCTAATATCCAGAGTGGCACAAACGAATCTGAATCACATAAAGGATGCAAAAAGTGTCACGTAACTTTAATCTTGTGAGAAAGGGGCAGTTCATATCAGAAGCTAAACTTTTGCATACATACTTCTTACAACGGTGGCAGGTGAAAATACACTACTGGCCATTAAAATTGCTACTCCAAGAAGAAATGCAGATGACAAACGGGTATTCATTGGACAACTACACTATACTAGAACTGACATGTGATTACATTTTCACGCAATTTGGATGCATAGATCCTGAGAAACCAGAGCCCGAACAACCACCTCTGGCCGTAATAATGGCCTTAATATGCCTGGGATTTGAGTCAAACAGGGCTTGGATGGCGTGTACAGGTACAGCTGCCCATGCTGCTTCAACACGATACCACAGTTCGTCAAGAGTAGTGACTGGCGTATTGTGACGAGCCTGTTGTTCGGCCACCATTAACCAGACGTTTTCAATTGGTGAGAGATATGCAGAATGTGCTGAACAGGGCAGCTGTAGAACATTTTCTGTATCCAAAAAGGCCCATACAGGACCAGAAACATGCGTTCGTGCATTATTCTGTTGAAATGTAGGGTTTCGCAGGGATCGAATGAAGGGTAGAGCCACGGGTCGTAACACATTTGAAATGTAGCGTCCACTGTTCAAAGTGCTGTCAATGCGAACAAGAGGTGACCGAGACGTGTAACCAATGGCACCCCATACCATCATGCCGGGTGATATGCCAGTACGGTGACGACGAATACACGCTTCCAATGTGCGATCACCGCGATGTCGCCAAACACTGATACGACCATCATGATGCTGTAAACAGAACCTGGATTCATCCGAAAAAATGATGTTTTGTCATTAGTGCACCCAGGTTCACCGTAGAGTACACCATCGCAGGCGCTCCGGTCTGTGAAGGAACGTCAAGGCTAACCGCAGCCATGGTCTCCGAGCTGATAGTCCATGTTGCTGCAAACGTCGTCGAACTGTACGTCCAGATGGTTGTTGTCTTGCAAACGTCCCCATCTGTTGACTCAGGGATCGAGACGTGAGTGCACGATCCGCTACAGCCATGCGGATAAGATGCCTGTCATCTCGACTGCTAGTGATACGAGGCCGTTGGGATAGAGCACGGCGACCCTTATTACCCTCCTGAACCCACCGATTCCATATTCTGCTAACAGTCATTGGGTCTCGACCAACGCGAGGAGCAATGTCTCGGTACGATAAACCGCAATGGCCATAGGCCACAATCTCCCCTTTATCAAAGTCGGAAACGTGGTGGTACGTATATCACCTCCTTACACGAGGCATCACAACAACGTTTCACCAGGCAACGCCGTTCAACTGCTGCTTGTGTATGAGAAATCGGTTGGAAACTTTCCTCATGTCAGCACGTTGTAGGTGTCGCCAGCGGCGCCAACCTTCTATTAATGCTCTGAGAAGCTAATCAATTGCGTATCACATCATCATCATTCTGTCGGTTAAATTTCGCGTCTGTAGCACGTCATCTTTGTGGTGTAGCAATTTTTATGACCAGTAGTGTATATCATGGCAGTGTTTGATGTTCCATTACAGATGATTTCCGTTAATCAGGACTTTCATCTACCGGAATGAAATATTCCTCACACATATATCATTTTATAACAATTTCTGCCACACATTATTATGACAAATTTGGAATAGTGTATGTTCTAGTAAAAGTGAGAGGCTTGTGTGTTCTCCATAGCAGTCAAAAGAAAGCTAAGTGTCGCAAGAATGACTTTGACATTTTCTTTACCAGACACACACCTGAAGAATAATTAATGCTTTTTGGCACTACAGAGTAATTACTAGTTTTATTCACACAGAGTTGCGGCGGAGCTATAAATGGTCCTGGCCGCTACCCTGCTTTTCTGTTCTGATTACTGGTCTCACTTAAAATAAGTCGTAAAACTAATCTATGCGAATCAATAATCGACAAATGACTGAAACTAAAGAATGCTCTTCTCCCTAGAAACCTCAGATATCATGGAGCTATCGGATATTATCATGTCCGATAATATCCTCAATATTGTTTACCGAAGTCAAAAACATTGTTTCTCGCCAGTGTCATTGGCTATTCCCCGTCGTACGTGAGTGATATCGAGAGTCTTTAGTCGTCCTTGTGAGGTATCGTTACATCCAGGCGTAAAGTTCAAGCAATGAATTATATCTTCCAACTGGTGAGAAACCGTTTTGATGTAATGTAAAATATTATTCTTTCCTATAATTCCAGATTTTCACAGATCAGTTATAACATCTTTGCCACTAAGCTGTACTTCTTTTTATTTTTGGTCCTAACGTGCCTTGAGGTCCCTGAAGACAGATATGAAGGTGCGAAACAGTAATCCACTCATACTTATCACTGTCTTTGTTGTATTTGAACAAGTCGTAGCATTAATCGAATGAACGACATACTCTGTTGCATTTTCGTCTCTAAATGATAGAATGCAGCTTTCTGCATTTTCAGGTAACATGACTCATCACCGCTCAACACAGCAACAGATGTAGGGATAACGGAAATCTTCGTGTTTACTTCAATTACGAATTAATAGCATCTCCTCTACACATTTTCTTGAAGTAAACTTCGTTGCTTTGCGATACCCTGTAGTATATGGTTACTTGAATCTGATTAAACAGGTCAAAGAGGAATTGAAGTGAATGACGGTGATCTCAGATGACCTCCAACAATAACTGTACATTCCCTCTCACCAGCGACTCTGCATGCTTAATATCTCAAGAAAACTGTAAAGAATAGTTGTCCATGATATTTATTTAAGTTTAGTAGTTTTTGTTACAATTACTGGTGGTAACGGGACTGTGTGAACGCTCAGTGCAGTAAAAGTAGTGGACAATGAGTTGCAAATATGAGTCAACAGTAGCTGTTGGCAATCATTTCAAAGAAACTATCAACGAAAACTGGAATTCACTTTAAAAAATTACGATCACGCCGAACTGTCTACCGATGCAGCGTCAACGAAGGATATGCGCGTGCCATGTTCCGCTTGTGCAGTCTACCACAGCACCTTGTACGGGTGAACATTTCTCAGTTGACTGTCGCGCAAGGAATTTCGCAAATTTCTACATGGTTTAAAAAGATCTAGCAGTGGATCTTAACAGATGAAATTATGACAGGGTTTTCTTTTGGTGTATTCTTTCTGTGGCAAACGCTCCACAATATGTTTCGACATGAGGGATTGGACAATTCCCTTGTGAGCAATGCCGCTGCATTACAGTAGCTGTCAACGTGGGCCAGGGCAGTGTTGTCGCTGTTAGATTACTCTTCATTCTACGTGGTTTACGGTCCCTCTTAATCCGTATCAATAAAACTAATGTCGTACTAGCCGAATTAGGGATCGCTCAATCAAATAGGCAAGTAAAAATGCAATTTAAAATATTTCTAAACGTACCAGGAAACCAACCGACGTTTTTCGGCAACAATGGGTGTCCTATGAGTGGCGTAATGAGTAGCATTTCGACTGACTACAATTACACACCGCAAAATCGAGATTGCAATTATCTGCCGAAACACGAGAGCTAATGCGCATGACGACTTATAGGGAAGATACCTTCTGTACATAGAGCACCCCCCCCCCCATTAAAAAAAAAATACCACCAATATACTTTAGAGACAGATTACTTACTCCACAACGAGAAAAATCTGTCTGGTAAGCAAGGGCCCTAAAGCGCTCGCCTTAAGACAGATGAGAATTCATTCCTCTTCGATAGTATGAAGCATTTCTTTTACTACAATATCTTTGCTTTTCATATTTTCTGGGTAGGTAGTATGTACCAAAACAAGAAAATAGTGCCTAGTCAGCATGGTCACCAAAACGTGTACCCTAAGGGCTATGACAACTCGTTCGGTAGAACAGATGTCGCTCGCTGAAGTTAGCCTGCTTGCAGCCATTCTGTGGACTGCTAGCCTCGTTTTGCTTAGTTACAGGCCCTGTGAATCGGGAGGTGCAAGGACGGTCCCTGCGCAGTCATCAAATGGCATCGCGGTTGCTGTGGAGTCCGAAGCACTAGCCGAGAACGAGTTTCAAGGAGACGGTGTTTATAATAGGACTGACGGAGTTCTGAAGAGCGATGAGCGTCTAGCGCTGATCGTTAATGAGAGATTCCGGTGCAAACTGAAGGTATTATTAGTATACTTCACGACTATCTATATCTACCTATTTAGCTTTTGTTACGGACAACTAAAAGATTACGTCCAGTAATCGCTGATTATTTTGTTTTAGTACGTACTACAACACGCGGTCGAATCGGAAGAAGCAATAGTGCAATCGTCACAGTTGTCAGACGGCCTCCGTGATTCTGAGGAATCTAAAACAGGAGACGTAAAATCTGATGAAGACATCCCTTCTACTAGTAGACATACAGCGCCAGAGTATGATCAAGATCAAGTGCAGAAGTATGTGGAGAATGTACGACGCGAACAGAAGGTACTGTTAGTATTTGTATCGAATAACTCAACTTGTCCATCAATTATTTGGTTTGGTACTAGCACTACCACGAGATTATGTGTAGTAATGACTGGATGTTTGGTTTTAGATTGTAGAACAAGCAGTGTTTGAATTGGAAGGCGCAGCGGCTCAACCTACGGAGCTATCGAATGACCTCGATAATGCTAAAGAGTCTAAAATACCAAGAGACGAACAGCCTCCCGAAGACGTGTTTTCTAGCAGCGATCACGCAGCCCCCAAAAATGATCATGATGTAGCGATGACGTTTATGGAACGCATACGACGCAAACTGAAGGTATTTTTGTTAATTCAACTGAATAACTTTTTTTTTTTACATTTTTGTTTTGGACCGCAGCAATACTATTTGTAGTGATGGTTGAGTAGGCACGTGTGGCTCCAATTCGTACTATAGGCAGTGCTTATCGCCGGGAGTAAAGTCGAATCTGATATGGCGGCAGACAGACAGTTAATTTTTATTGCTGTTGTTCATGCTTCATGACTGCCGTATCCTACAATACTTTCAGTGTAAGAGGAACTGAGTTTAAAAAGAAACTAGTAGTGCCAATTGGAGAATTAGCTTCATTAATACACGAGTGTTCTGCTGTAGGTAACCAATAAATGGATAATATTTGCAACTCAGCAATTATGTTCCTTATAGTTGGCGATGTTTCTATCTTTTTCGTTATCTTCTATCTTAGTTGACTTATTCTACATGTGCTAAATTAACATATTTTATGTGTAGCTTGTCACGCTTGAATGTAAACCACGGAGTATTTATCAGTTACATAACCACATTCCATCGAGTTAACACGTCTTTGATGTGCGAAAATTGTTTATTACTCTGTGACTGTGATTAGCATCTGATTAATTTCAAATAGAGTATCGAGAGTAGTTCGATTTCCGTATGCACTGTTTGTGACCAAAGATTTATCTGCTAAGCGAGGGAATAAGTGATGGTACAACTAGTGTCCACGTATATATTTAATCAGTAGATAAAGAGACTAGAATGATGTCTTGAAGTTTTCTTTGGCAAACAGTCACAGGTTTCTGTCGCGCAATGTGACTGGACTAAGAAACGCATTCCGTACAGCCGTTCTTCATCCAACATCACTCAGTATTGTTTCCAGACTCGCAGGTTATTATCTTCTATCGACCACACAGTCGTAATCCTTTAGTTTTTGGTATATCTATACTATAATCTAACGCTAACATTCGCAATGTTTATCTTGTTAGTATATCACTCTGAAGGATCTCAAATCTCATTGTTCTGCTTGTGTGTCTCACGAAATGTACGCATGTCATATCACGCATTTCATGCAATGTATTTTTGTGCGTTCCTTGTTTTCAAAGCACCGTGCACTAGCTGTTATTGGTTCACATATTCCTCATACCTTGTGCGTGGTTTTCACGCATTTATTTGTCCTTTTATACGTTGAAGACATCGTTGGTTAATGACATATATGGCTATAACGTGGCTATGATACTCAATATGGTAAAGAGTGGAATGGAATAAGTCCACTGATATTAAACAAACCTAGGAAAAATAAGTCCTGACTTAGAACTAAAGTACGTTGCGTCACAATCATTGATTTTTCGCTATATTATTCCTGGTCCTAAGAAACAAAGGCATCGACTATTTTCTGCTTCATGGTTGAAACAAGGAACCCTTTCTTCTCTCGTGGCTACGCTATCAAACATACGTGGTAGTATCTAAAATGATAATTAATTGTGACATTTGTTGCAACGGTAACAATAATAATTATATTGTAAAGCGCACTGCATAAATGAAAACTGGTGATAATCATTTGACGGCCTCTGTATTTTGTTCCGCAGGCCCTGAAGAGCAGTAAAGCGGGACCTGATGAATACCTGTTCCTGCGGAACACCGTAATTCCCGCCCTGCGATCCGCTGTATTATGGGTGCGTCGAACTGCCAAGTCGTACGATCGTGAACGTGTAGTTAGATACGTTCGTCAAACGATTGAAGAAACAATAGAGTGGTGTAATGAAACCAATGTTATAAGTAACACCATTCTACTCATCTGGTGTGTGATGCATCACGTTATACTAGTGACAATAATGCATCGTTTTTTTCTTGAAGACTGATTGCAAGTATCAGTCCAAGAATATTACGTCAGTTTTGTTTGTTATATAATTTGTGTTGAGAATAATTGTTCTTATTAACTACAATAACTGGCTCAGTTAGATACCACGGTTTCTTTTAAAACTTAACAAAATCATTAGAGAGCCAGTGTTTTCAAAGCGTTACTTGTTCTTAATTTTACACGTTTATGAGTTTGAGTTTGTTCAGTTCGTTATTGTGTTCTGAGTTTTCGTTTATGTGTTCATTGTTCATCTGTTTTCTCTTTAAAATACAAAAACTAAAAAACAAATGGTTTTTTAATCACGGATCAATTTCTGTGATGGTTACTCAAATATATTGTTCTCTTATGTGTACTTGCTCCTGCCCGACATCCCTCTTAGGTATTTATTTATTGGTTTCCAGTATTTTCAAATTTTGCTTGTGGATTGCAATTGTGATACTGTTCGTTTTTTTTTTTTAAAAAAAGACGATAAAACATGAATTTCTTCAGAATTCTGCCGTTTTACGTGTCATTATTAACAATTTTGAAATTTGATGACAGGAACAGATGATAACTGCATTGAAAAATGCAGAAAGTAATACCATTTGGCACCTGAATGCATCTAAAACTGGCATTACAAAAATGAGAAAGTGAATAGTCTGAAAAAAAGTTTCATGTGGTTCGTTTGGGTAGGTTTAGTGCTCGTAGAACTATTTATTGGATGTGGAAGAAATTTCTTAGTAACGCTATGATTAGGTTGTAGTGGATTTAAAATTTGATCGGAGGGTTTTTAGACCCCAAGGCACCGTTTATGATGAACTTCGATAGAACACATGAGCTCGTTGTAGATATTAGTTTCGCCATTGACTATCACCCATCAAGTAAAATTTCTCCAACCACATGACTGTCGAAAGATTGTCTACAGTGACATTTATTACGAATTTGTGCGTTAACACCTTTTAATATGTTCCTATACAAGAAACCGTTGAAATTGAAAATAAAAAAGTTGTGTTACGGCCTAAAAATTGAAGTGTTTGCGAAAGTGTCTAGTAATTTGACAATACAATTAGTTCAAATTATTAGTCAATAAAAGAACAGAGAAAAATTATCTGCAAATAGCTGCAAAGGGCAAAGGGCAAAGGGCAAACCTAAACTTACCATTCTTTTCGTGTTCCGTATACTACGAAAGTATTGTCGTAATAATTACTCTCTACATGTTCCGAATATCCCAAATTAAGCATGTCTTTGTTTATTTTACTTCCATGGGCAACATCTTGAATAATGATAGCTAAATTTTTTCAAATACCGATGTTATGCTCACCTGACGTTCATAGGTTACCATATAAATTTATGGAGCTCGTAAATTACCACGAAGCAGATTCGTTCTGACTTAACGTATAGCCACTTCATTCCTGAATCACCTTGGTGTTGTCAAATATTGAGTCCTAATGGGTTTTTTCTTTAATGGGAGGCCGTATCCGGCTGGTCGAGTAACAACTGCTGCATGTCCCGTTTCTGACGTCATCAACGTAATCTACTCTCCTACGCCACGTTAAAAGGATCAGCAGTCCAAGTGCTTGTATTCTATATAACATTTGGGACTAGAGAAGCTGTCCCTCGTATGTCGCCCGCTTTATCATAGGTATATCAGAGACATCATTCTTACTGAGAACTATCCGAACACATGGAAACATACCGTCATAGATATATTGCATACCAAAGCAGATGAATATTTACGCATATCATTGAGTTATCGACCACTAAAACAAACTTAAAACTGCCTTGTGTTAACACATTCTTCTGTCGAAAGACTACAAAAACGAACACAAGGAGAATAATTTTTCTTTTGTGGCTTAAAAACTCAGCAGAGCGTGTAGGAGAGAACGGATTTATGTTTTACATTCTCTTTTAATATGTTACTATACACGAAACCGTTGAAAAAGAAAATAAAAAGTTGTGTTACGGCCTAAAAATTGAAGCGAACGTGTCATACGTATGTAATTTTACAGAGATGCGTTCAAGATTAAAATTAAACTGCTGTTTTACGATCTAATAATTTGAATGTGTAGCTAACAAAAAACACGTTCGGTATTAATACGTGAATCTATAGGAAACCGTCAGATATGAAAGTGAAACAGAGATTTCAGTGAACAAACCAATAACTAAATACAGACGAACAAACACGTAAGTGTGTTTGCTATTGCATATTTTTACAGACTAGTGAGGAAAAATCAAATTGGTTTTATAATCTAATAGTTAACATGTAAAGTATTAGGGTCTGTGTAGCTAGATGCTGCATAATAAGTGTACGCAATACCTTTGTTCCATGTAAGGGCTGAACAGTTTTGTACTGCAGATACTGGTCTCACCATAGCTCTTTCTATCACTGTTACCAAAGCTTTTACGTATATACCGACAGACTCGAACTATGTTATTTATTAACACTTTTTCATCTGAGGGTACTCTCCGGTAACGTATTTTTCGGCGCTAACTATACATTTCAGCAGACGCCAAGAATACTCACCAGTTCTAATACTCTACAGTATCACTGTAACTTGACTGGACAGCTCCGAGCAGCCTGGGTCATTTGGATATTGTTTTGTATTGTCGGGTGCCTTCGGTCACGTCTGCACGTAAATGTGATTTAGTTCCGCGTTCTGCCACCGGCAATTGTAAAATAAACAGGTAATAAGTAGTTTGTAAATCCAATGAATATGCTCTAAGTTATAATAAAAATCACATTATAATCTTTAAATTTTAAAACTAATATCAATAAAAAAAGAAACTCACCAGTCAGCGAAGATTGCTTCTGGCCTTGACGGCAGAAAACTCCTTGATCATATCTTCCTAGTTCAGACGGTTATCAGTTAAGAGGTTGGAATCGATGTGAAGAATGGTTCAAATGGCTCTGAGCACTATGGGACTTAACATCTGTGGTCATCAGTCCCCTAGAACTTAGAACTACTTAAACCTAACTAAGCTAAGGACATCACACACATCCATGCCCGAGGCAGGATTCGAACCTGCGACCGCAGCGGTCACGCGGTTCCAGACTGAAGCGCCTTTAACCGCACGGCCACACCGGCCGGCTGTGAAGAATGGACAAGGCGTTCAATCTATCCTCAGACATAGTAGAATGCAGGTTCGATTTCAGTCCTTTAAGAAACGAAAACGAGAGTTCTGTTGAACAATTTGTAAGTACTATACAGAGAACTACTCTAAGAGCAATGTCAACATTCGGAAACGCGGACTGTAACCTCTCTTTTCGTAAAAATTTACTCATTTCGACTGGTATATCACTAATCTCAGGAGATTTCAAAAGTTCAGCGACATGTACATATTCACTGGAGAAGGAAGGCTCTAAATCTGAGTCATATGACGCTTGGAGTTTTGCTGTACGTTCAGCAATACCGTCAGGTGAAATGTTCTCAAGGTTACTGAAAGCTGTGAAGGAGTCCACCGGTGCTCTATAGCTTTCCTTCCTCTTCACTAATTCGGCGAACAAGTTATCGAGTACTGGGAGAAATATTTCGACTCTCAATTTTGTCCTTCCAGTCAGAAAAACTTCTTCAGAGACCGCTTCTTCATCATCATGGAGTTTGCGTTTTCGTAATCTTTTGTAGATGCCGTCATAGTCTATATCAGTCACAATTTCCGTGGATTTATTTTCATAATAGTCGAACATGCCACGAATAGATGCAATAAATCCTACAAGTGATTCATATAATTCATGCACTAATTTAGTGTCACACTCTGCAATTTCAGATTTACACTATTAAATCTCTGGATTGTGTCCTTCCAAACTGTCATCGTGAATACTGTCTAGTGTGCTGAGTTGATTTAATAAAGTTGAAGCCGGGTTTGGTAAAAACAGAAGGAAATGTTCAACAGGTTCACCATTCTCGTTCACATAACTTAATATGAATGATATTTCATCAATGTGTGATTTTTCCAAAGTAGAATCTACTATTAAAGAGAAGTATTTGGCCTGTTTTATTTCGCTTATGATAATTCTTTATCTTCATTCAGAAAGAAGTTACATTATTCCATCACAGATTGTTGAAGAAAGATACCTTGTACGTCACTGCCCTGGATTTCCATATCGTTTAATGTACTCTGTGAGAAAAGGATGAAACTCGGGTATAAGTTCAAAAGACATCATAAATTGACCATTATATAATGAATGGAATCTTATAAACGTGTCCACGTAGCGGAAGTCCACGACTTGTTAGCTTCTTCACTACTGCAAACACCCTGTTCAACACAGCGCGCCAGTACATTTTTTCTATATGAACATATGACTGAAATCGTTATCCATTGTTCCAAGTGACATTTTCCTTGTTAAGAGTGGCAACTGAGGATTTTTGTGCTCAATTGAATTCTTATGATGAGATAAAATATTTTAAATCTTTTCCCAATCTGCCATACCATTTGTAGCAATCGTGGCCTTACCTCCGAACAATTTACATGGTGCACAAAAACAGCACCAGTGCCGCAGGAGTATACTCGAAAATCACTCAAATGAACCATTTAAAAGTTTACGGTGAAGAACATTTTTGTTCAAATATCTGTTATTATCGCCTATTGTTTTTCTTGAATTAGATAAATCACCGTTACAACTTTGATTAATGTCAGTTTGTAAGAGAATGTCGATTGTGCTTCATTGACACGCCATTCTGCAGGATCATCATCTTTTTGTAATGTCTGGCTCGGTACTTAGATTTTCGTGAAACTCGAAATCAGGAAAAATTTGTTTTTCCTCATTTTTATCTTTTGTTTCGTCTGTTTTTACTTCATTTACAACAGCTGCAGTGAAAGAAATATCATCAATACTACTTGAACTCGAAGTCTAACCGGCAACATTTATCATGAAAAATTTATCTACTTTGCCAAGCGATTTTAGAACCTTGGCTTCTCGTTCTCGCCTTTCCTTCGATAATTTCCGAAATGCCGCTCTACTTAATTCTGCGAGTTTGCTTTTTTGACTGTTATTCATGTTAAGACACTTACAAAATTGTCAACCAACATTCAAAACAAAACAAAAAATTGTAAAAGGAAAGAAAGACTGCATCCAGTTCCAGTCGTACCACACCGCACGTGAGCACAAAGCTTTTTACTTTAAACACGGCACACGAGCACAATGATTTTTCCTTTAAACGCGGAGCGATCAACTGACCAACTCGGATTACTCGACGTAATTGCGTTATGAAAGAACGGCAACGCAGAATAATTTAATTTCATTGTCGCCTGTTTCTCTGTTGTCGGTGAACAGTAAAAGCACACCTGACGGCTGGAATTCGTCTCGTAAAGAAAACAGGACAGTCCATTTTTTTGGCTTCTGTTTCCCGTGTCACCGAAATTTTAGCTGGAACCCAAATATGTTCCGAATATTCTTGACACTGTCTTTATAATTTAAAAATCAATTAGTTCTTGCAGTGCCTTGCAGTGAGTTGTGCTGGATCGACTCCTATCCCACTTATTATTGTAACATTTTAGGGGTTTCTGTGGGCAAAATAGACGGACTACCAAGTTTAAATAGTGTAGTTAACAGTTGATGTGGTGTGTTGTCATTCGTGTGTACACTGCTGTTATGTCTACAAGCAAACGCACCTTTTGCTCCAACATAAAATAACAGTAACCTTTCCTCGACGAAAAAGGCTTACTTAAGGACTTTAATGTAAATTTGTATTGCCACGTACTATTCGATTACACAGAGTGGGATCTTTGATATCCTGTAGCCTGCAGCACAATAAATGAGACATACGAGAGTTGGTTTCTTATTCTTTTTTAACCAATAAAGTAACTACATAAATAAATAAATATAATTTTGAAACTGTTGCGAACCTTATTTCTCACATTATTTGATATTCTGCTTATGTTCTTTCCGTACAAACATCTGCTTTAAAATGTAAAACATTCCCAGTATCAGCATGTTTTGTTAAACGGGAGTCATTAAATCAAAGCTCAGATACTGAAGATCACAGAGCTTTCACATTAATTACAGTATTGGAGGGTTGACTTGATACTTCATGGTAATTTCTACAAGAAATTTAAGTAGAGTCGGGTTTTACATACTGATGCCACACATGTTACAGTACTTAAGTAACTGGTGATTAGTTTAACACAGCTTTTCAGGGGTCCCGGTATTTTCACGGAGAAATGTGGTAGTGTTAAGTAGAAGCTGACAACGTTCTCGGAATAATAACGTTTCAAACATTGTATTGTAGGTTGTGTCCTGACACTTGTTTCAAAATATTTTGAACAATCATGAGGATGATACCAGACAGAAACACAACATTGAATTTCCATTCAGTCACCAAGTAAACTATATTGTTATTTCCAAGCTTGTATTGTCAAATTTCGTTCTTAAGGCTTATTTAAACTAATAAGTTGTTTAACAATATTAAAAAAATTTTGTCCTTTGTAAGCGCAGTTATTTTAAAAAGTGAAACATTAAAATGAGTACAGAGCAAAAAACGCCCCCCCGCTTAATGTGCCGCCCCTAGGCCTGTGCCTACTGGGTCTATATGTAAATCCGCCACTGATGAGATTGTGTATAGTCCTTCTTAATCCGTCAGCCCGATATTCACATCACTTTCCGGACAAGCCCTGACAACAGCATACTTATGCAGGCAGGTGTCCCTTCATTGCGGTTCCGGCGCCAACCATTACTGGCCGCTTATGGTACACAAGTCGGTCGTCCATCTTCCGGAACGGCGGCCCCGGTCAAGGTGTACGATCGTGGTTCGCATCAGAGGTCTTCTCTCTGGGCTTGAATTTTTCCGTCTTCCACCTCTTTACCGGGCCCCTCTGCGTATACCCCCGTGGTGTGTGCCCCACCCATGCCTTCGGCTCGATTTGGCACAGGGCCCAAAGGACTCAGTACCTGCTGAGGGCCACTGCCGCCGCTTTCCTTCAATTCTTGCCGCGTTTCAAGTCTGTGACGTTGTCTATACTGACGGTTCGACGGTTGCTGGTCGTGTCGGTTATGCTCGTACTCTAGGGGATCATTATGAACTACACTCATTGCCGGCTGGCTGCAGTGTTTTCACTGCTGAGCTGGTCGCCATCTCTCGCACCCTAGACTATATCCGCTCCTGCTCAGATGAGTCCTTCGTTATCTGTAGTGACTACCTGAGCGGTTTACGAGCTATCGACCAGTGTTTCCCTCGCTCTCGTCTGGAGATGGATATCCTGGAGTCCCTCCATACTATTGCCCGTTGCAGCCGCTCTGTGGTCTTTGTGTGAGCTCCGGGTCATGTAGGCATCCTGAGAAATGCACGTGTTGACACGCTGGCCAAACATGCTGTCGGTGCACCAGCCTTGGAGATTGGCCTTTCGGGGAGTGACCTCAGGTCAGTTTTGCCGCAGAAGGTACTTCGCACCTGGGGTGAAGAATGGCGCACCATTCTTTCACCCAACAGACTTCGAGCCATCAAGGAGGCTACCGGAGCGTGGCGCTCCTCCTTGCGGGTCTCTCGCAAGGACTCTGTTGTCCTCTTCCGTCTGCGCATTGGCCACACCTAGATGACACACAGCAATTTATTGCGCCGCGAGGACCCACCTTTATGTCGCTGCGGGTCAGCTTTGACTGCGGTCCTCATCTTGTTGGACTGTCCGCTTGTAACTCCGCTCAGGCAGACGTTCGCGCTGCCTGATTCGCTTCCTGCAATTTTATCAGGTGACATTGCGACGGTAGATTTAGTCTTGAGTTTCATTCGTGCAGGGGTTTTTATCGCTTAATCTGTCTGTTTGTTTTGAATCTGGCCTTTATCCTACGATTTTAGCCTTGGGTTTTTAGTGCGTTTCCTGGTGGTTGGCTTTTCATTATGTTTTTCTTTTTTCTTGTTTCTACGGTCGCCCAACCACTGCCACTCTCGGTGTGATTTTAATTCCTTTTGTCTGGTCTCTGTCTATGTCTTTCTTGTCCTGTGTCATCTCTTGTCATCTCCATTGTTTGTTTTTATACCTTGTGGATGTTTCAAGTACATGGAAAAAGGGACCTATGGCACTAGTAGTCTGGTCCCTTCAATCCCACAAACCAACCAACCAACCAACTTTCGAGTGATCCTCGCCAACTCAAGAAGCAGTTTTGCAGAACGATATACGGCAACCTCGATAGGCGTCAACAGCGTTACTGTCAAGTCATCTCACATTCCGCTAGTGTCATCTCTTGTGGCAACAACCTAATCGCCTTTCTCTACATATGTTCTGTGTTGAGATAAGCGTAGTATCGTAGGCTCTCTCTCCGATGCTATACAGACGACCATTGTAGCAAGTAGCCAGCCACAGTAAACATGTCCCGCAGACTGTTGTTACTGGTATGCTCGTAGTTTCCTCTCTTGCTATTCAGTCTGGCGCTCCTCAACGCTTTACCACTAGCCGCCTCTCCGCAGACCTTTGTCGAGGCAAATATTAGGTTCCCGGCTGGTTTTCATTTTATTATTATATTCCAGTGACATTATTTGCTATGTTGTTCCTGTTTTTCCTCCATGGATATCTATAAAAGGGGTAATGTATCAAATCCTACGGCGAATTCTCCGGTAACCTTCTCTTTAGAGTTTTAATTTCAGTGGCCTCTCCGGATACGCAGTGTTTTCAGCTCGAACACGGATTAGTGCATCATGGTAGTTTCCTCTATTGTACTATTGTGCGTTCTGGAATCCGTTAAAAATCTCTGTTGTTTTGACTGGCATCCAATTATTTCCATAACAACTTGACATACAACGTGCCGAAATTCGTAAACTAATGTGCGACGTACTATGTCTAAATCAGTAGCACACAGTCTAAATTATTCTCAGCCATCTTCATATCAGCCATCCTAAACTTAAGACCTTCTCTTAAAGCGGCCTTGTGAAATGCAACATAGTCATTCCACTCACTAGAGGACGTACTATATTCTTCGTGCTTGCCCAGGAAATGATCTTGCAAATGCGTTACCCTGACCAATTAGTATAAAATTATGTACCGATGTAATTATTTCCAGTATCTTACTGCTCTGTGTCCTATTTATATTCTTAGTCCTCATTTGCAGGTTATTTGTACTCTGTGTAACGCCCCAAAGACCACCTTAAACTCAATTAAAAAAGAACATGAAGTAGGGAAAGTTATCTTGGCAGTTACATCTTTTCCGATGAGCTAACACGAAAGATTTTTGTCAACAACTACATTGTACACCACTGAGCATATTTGTCAGCGAAAGAAAAAGAAGAAACATTGTATTTCAGCAATTGACAAATATCCATGTGAAAAATGTGAAATTAATATCTCAAGAGTCCAAAGTAATGTCATCATTGATAACTTTTATGTGGAAGAGAGGTGTAATCGCAACGAAGAAATTCAATGCGCCTACAATGCTCTTCCACAGATGAAATCGCTTGCTAGAACTCAACTAGTGCAGACTTACGAGATCAGTTCTGATCTGTATTATTGAGATTGCGAATCGTGACGAGATTGTTTTCGAGTTTAGAAGTGTTTGTTGCGTGACGGGATTCACGGCCTAAGAAACTGATTTTATGAACTGAGACAGGAACAGATAGACTCATTTAACCGTGCACTACGGGTTAACTGAAATCTAATAACAGAATTAGTGAACATTGGACTTGACTTTAAATTAGTTGGACCTTAATGAGAAGTGAACATTCTATGAAAGAATACACGCAATTAGTCTTGAGTAGGACCTAAGTACATGACATCATGAAGATAAAACAATTACGCTAAAGTGTTGAGCTGTGGAAATTGCCAAGAAACTATAACTCAATCGAACTGACTTAACTAAACTATTCCATGTGAGTGTGGTGCGGGAGTTATAAGTATTTAGTGACTAAATAACAATAAACTGTTCGTTACCAGTTAAGTACCCGGTGTGGACTACATCATTAAATAGTTTGATGAATGACTAAATCAACGACTTCTCATGAAAGATTATTTCATTCAAGTGCAAATATTCACGTCATTAGTTGAGAAGTGAACTTTAAGATATTTTCGTATTACGATGCAGTCTTACAAAGACTGAATCAAAGAGTATCTCTGGATCTCGCTGCATACCAGCACAACAATTCCATAGCAACGAGACAACAGCGCAAGGAAAAAGCTGTTAACTAAAATATTTCCTCGCAATCAGTAGTGTGTGCTATGAGAACGAGAGAAGAATTAATAACTACTGCAAATCCGGGCAATTAACAATACAATATTAATAATAAATAGCATCAATTATACGAGTTCGCATAAGTGGAAACGCTGCGGACTTGTAATTGAGATACAACGACTACGCGAGGAATGCCTTTTCGGAAGTTTTTCAGGATTTTTTTCCCGTTAATCTACGGGGACTGACGTTATATCGCATCGTGTATCTACTCTGCCGCGAGAGCTGTGGCAGTAGCAGCTCTACGGCGTCGACTACTTCAGCACGCGGTTGGAATCCGGGAGCACGCGCCGCACCTGCTGAACGTTTCCTCCACCAGGAAATACCTCTTCGTTAATGGCTGCTATTGGTGAACTTATTCTTTCATTATCCTGATCCACAAACGTAAATGTGTGGTTCTCTGTGGCCTCCTAGACTTTCTTATACTACGTTCACTTTCTCATGTACACTGGTTTCCATATCAGCAATTCCGTCATTAACCGCCGTAAATAAATCCTTTCCTTAAATTAATCAGGTGTTCATGATACGACTTAATGCCACTGGTAATAATCCAAGCATCCGTATTATCTTTAATTTCTCTGATTTATGAGCATTACACTGATAAACAGTTTCTTACGACATCCCACGAACTCAGTGTCTCACAGATCGCTCGCTAGCCGGTGCGAACCACAAGTACTTTTTGTCTTCTTAAACTCTTACACTGTGGCCGAAGAATAAGACAACACTACGACTTTAACTGCGTCCGCCGCTCAGTGAGCTGACTACCGATGTGAAACCATGGTATGCTATGGTATGGTATTAAACCTGGGACCTAGAAACGAAGGAGAGGCTTCGTCTCGCCGTAGCCCGCAGTGGTTCATTTTGTATGCCACCTGGGAGGCGGCGTGTGGTTAGGAACAGGAAAAGGAAGAGGTACTAATCTCTCGGTACTGCAGATACAATTAAAGCACCTTTACTAGCGGATAACATATGCGTACATATTACATAACTTGCAAGGCGGTGCGAAGTTGAAGCGAAGTGTCCTGGCTGTCTGCACCTGATCAAATGGCCCGAAGCAGTCGCGGAGCTCGTAGACAGCGCCGGCTAGAGGGCGCTGTCGTCGGTGTCTGTCGTAGTGCCAATCTAAGCAGTGGCATCGTAGCTATCGATACCACAGTTCACAAGCAGCCACCCACGCCCACCGCCGCCTTATACCGATCCCAGAGTTATCGTGCGGTTAGGCTCGCAGAAGAACCCCACACCTCCCCCCCGGGAACGTCTCATACCTCACGAGTGTAACTCCAAATGTTTGTGCAGTAGAGTAATGGTGTTGTGTGTGTACGTGGAAACGGTGTTTGCACAGCAATCGTCGACACAGTGTAACTGAGGCAGAATATGGGGAGCCAGCCCGCATTCGCCGAGGTAGATGGAAAATCGACTTCAAAACCACCCACAGGCTGGCCGGCACCCCGCACCTCGACACTAATCCGCCGCGCGGATTCGTGCCGTGGACCGGCACGCCTTCCCTCTCGGCAAGCAGCGCGTTAGACAGCGCGGGTAGCCAGGCGGACCATGTGACACCGTAGTCAGATACCGCGAATGCGACGCGAAGCCGTCGTCTGTTACAGCGCCTGCAATTTTCAGCTGCGCCACTACTGCGACGTTAAGCGCTGGCAACTCTCGTGAACGGCCCTGTTGATGCAAAGCGACGCGTTTTGTGTGCCTGGCGTCTCATAAGCATACGAGGAAGTTCCATGCGGCTTTTCGCGGATGATGCTGTAGTATACAGAGAAGTTGCTGCATTAGAAAATTGTAGCGAAATACAGGAAGATCTGCAGCGGATAGGCACTTGGTGCAGGGAGTGGCAACTGACCCTTAACATAGACAAATGTAATGTATTGCGAATACATAGAAAGAAGGATCCTTTATTGTATGATTATATGATAGCGGAACAAACACTGGTAGCAGTTACTTCTGTAAAATATCTGGGAGTATGCGTACGGAACGATTTGAAGTGGAATGATCATATAAAACTAATTGTTGGTAAGGCGGGTACCAGGTTGAGATTCATTGGGAGAGTGCTTAGAAAATGTAGTCCATCAACAAAGGAGGTTGCTTACAAAACACTCGTTCGACCTATACTTGAGTATTGCTCATCAGTGTGGGATCCGTACCAGGTCGGGTTGACGGAGGAGATAGAGAAGATCCAAAGAAGAGCGGCGCGTTTCGTCACTGGGTTATTTGGTAACCGTGATAGCGTTACGGAGATGTTTAATAAACTCAAGTGGCAGACTCTGCAAGAGAGGCGCTCTGCATCGCGGTGTAGCTTGCTCGCCAGGTTTCGAGAGGGTGCGTTTCTGGATGAGGTATCGAATATATTGCTTCCCCCTACTTATACTTCCCGAGGAGATCACGAATGTAAAATTAGAGAGATTAGAGCGCGCACGGAGGCTTTCAGACAGTCGTTCTTCCCGCGAACCATACGCGACTGGAACAGGAAAGGGAGGTAATGACAGTGGCACGTAAAGTGCCCTCCGCCACACACCGTTGGGTGGCTTGCGGAGTATCAATGTAGATGTAGATGTAGATGTAGACAGACCGCTGCGTTTAGCTATGCCGACTCCACTGCAGCCTCTGTCTGCCACACTGAGCGACACGATATTAATCTCGTCGAATCTACATCTACATCTACATCTGAAATTAAACTTAAGTGAGTGGCAGAGGGTTCATCAAACAACCTGCACAATAATTCTCTGTTATTCCACCCTCGAACAGCGCGCGCAAAACTACGAACACTTGTATCTTCCAGTGGGAGCTCTGATTTCTCTTGTTTTATTACGATGATCGCTTCTTTGTATACAGGTCAACCAAATATTTTCCCATTGTGAAGAGAAACTTACCGATTGAAATTTCGTGAAAAGATCCCATCGCAACGAGAAAGGTCATTTTATTTACCCGGTGTCCATGACAGTGACACTTTCTCCTCTGTTTCTCCGTAATACATACCTCACTCGTCATCTTTGAACATTCTCGATGTACTCCGTTAATCATATCCGGTAAGCATCCCACACCCCGCAGCAGTACTTCAAAAGAGGACAGACAAACGTGACAGTGTCTTTAGTAAATTTGTTGTATTTTCTAAGCACTCAGCCAATACGTCGCTGCCTTACGTTCTCCTTCCCCACAACATTTCCTACATTCTTTCCAATTTGAGTTGTTCATAATTGTAATTACTAGGTATTTAGTTAAATTTACGGCCATTATATTTGACTTATTTATCGTGAAACCAAAGTTTGACGGAATCCTTCTAGCACTCATGTGAATGACCGCACACTCCTTATTATTGAGCATCGATTTCTAATTTTCGCACCATACAAATGGCTCTGAGCACTATGGGACTTAACATCTATGGTCATCAGTCCCCTAGAACTTAGAACTACTTAAACCTAACTAACCTAAGGACATCACACAACACCCAGTCATCACGAGGCAGAGAAAATCGCACCATACAGATCTCTTTTCTAAATCGTTTTGCAACTTGTTTTCATCTGCTAATGAGTTTACTAGACGATAGACGACAGCATCCTCTGCAAACTACGTACGATGGCTGCTCAGATTGTCTCTCAGATCGCTTAAATAGATAAGCAACAGCTGAGGGATAATAACACATCCTTTGGGAAGGCCAAAAATCACTTCTGTTATATTTGGTGACTTTCCCTCTGTTACTACAAACTGCGATCTCTCTGACGAGAGATCACAAATACAGTAGTATAACTGCTAACATGCTCCATAAATACGCAATTTGATTACAAAAGCTTGCCAGGTATTGCGTCATAAGCCTTCTGAAAATCTAGAAGTAACGAATCAATTATAGACTCCTTCTCAATAGCACTCAACACCTCGCGTCGGTACACAGCTCTTTGTGTTTGACAAGAAAGATGTTTTCTAAATCCTTGTTGACTGTGCGTAAATAGTCTTCTCTTCAAGGTAATTCATAATATTTGAACACAATATATGCTCCTAAATCCTGTTGCATAATGACGTTAATGATATGCGCCTATAATTTCGTTTATTACTCCTATTGCCTTTCTAGAATGTTGGTGTCACCTGTGCAAATTTCCAGTCTCAAGGTACGGATCTTTCGTTGAGCGAGCGGTGGAATATGATTATTAGGTATGAGGCTATTGCATTTGCGTGCTCCGAGAAGAATAACTTTCGGGCGGATGAGTCCCGTTTCACACTGTTTCCAACTTCTGGCCGATTTCCCGTCCCAAAAGTGATATACTGCACGGGTTTGGTGACGATTTCAGTAGCCACATCGTGGATTTACATGGGTCTCATGGTTACTCTGCATGGCCACATTACTGAGATGGATTATGAAACCGTTTTGACTGATCAGGCCCAACGCATGCTACAGTGCTCGTTCCCCAATGGCCTTGCTGTGTCCAAAGGCCTGTTTGGAAAGGTCACATCGTCTAGCAATCGCTTAGTGAGCACAGGGATGAATTGTTGCATCCATCCTGGCCACCATTGCCACCAGATCCCAATATTATTCATCTGATGTGGTCTATATCGAAGACAAGGTAGCAGGATCGCTATCCTTCTACATCATCCTTACCGAACTTGCCATTGTTTATCAGGAAAAATGTTTAATTGGCAACAACTCTCCTGTACTCTATCAGGCATGGTAATGTGGTATATTTTTTGTATTTTCATACCTTTGTCCAATCCCTGTAGCTTGGTTCATTTAATGTCGCAGGTTTTATCATGCACCAACGATTTAAGACCTATGAATCAGGTTAGTAAACAAATTTATAGACACGTAAACTGCTTGGATAAATAGCGTAGGATTGATAACCTTTTTCACACAACATAAGGTCCGTTTAAACCAATATAAATTTATTGAGATTAATTCGCAAATTTGGAAATGAGTCTTTGTATCATTGTGAATTCAACTGAATACAAAGATGGATAACAATTAACACAGCATAGGAGAGAAACGCAAACAAGCCTATTAGTCAAGAGATTCGAAAACAAACAGTGAAGACATGGCAGTGCTGTTTCTGAGTAGTAATCAAGCAGTAAAAGTAAATTTCATAATCCTAAGTAATTCATGCAAAAACGGGCAACTAAATTCATTACACGCTAGTCTCAGAATGCATATTGCTGCGGTGTAGATAAAGTACTTATCTACCTCAAGTCCCTCGAATAAAATCAAAGTTTAGTTGGCCGATCAGACTCAATCACCAGCGTCTTATATTTTAAGTACAATGAAATCGTTGGGTAAATGCCGCAAGAACAAAGTTAGGCGTTTCACTAGAGCAGCTGCTTGGCCGCCCAGACTTATTCGACTGCTGTCGAACACAACCGCTAATGAAATACCACTAACGAAAAAGGAGGACCTCTCCGGACGGCTGACTGGAAACCAAAGACGGAAGACAACAAGCGCACTGTTGCGCGTCCTTAAACACTAATCGACAACTCAGGCTGTCTGCAGATATAAAGACACTGTCAGCACAATTCTGCAATAGCTATTGCGACCAGACGCTACGAAAACAGTACTGTATTACTCGAGACTTATAATCTGGATGACGATAGATCAAACCCGCGTCCAGCCATCCAGATTCAGGTTTTCCCTGATTTTCCTAAATCGCTTCAGGCACATGCTGGGTTACCTATGAAAGGTTACGACCGGTTTCCTTCCCCATCCTTAATACAGTCCGAGCTTGTGCACCGTCTCTAAGGACCTCGATGGCGACGGGATATTAAACCCAATATTCCTTCCTTTGTATTACTCGAGGTATTAGTAAAATATTTAACCATGCCTACATCTGGTTTTACAATATGAAATAACAGCACTAAAACTATAAAATATGTGTGGCCAACGATGTGTCGACAGAAGTGCCGACTCAGTGTGATTTTGAGGGGACCGCAATGCACGCTATAAACACACGAAGGATGGCGTGAGGTCTGAAACAGGATACGTAATGAATGCTATAAAGAAAAGTACGTAGCTTTTGGAATACTTAACTTTAATCCATCCTTGTTGTATACATCGTTCTTGCTGAGACATGCTTTAGACGATAAGTATCAATTGCTACGTAAGGCTAATGGCGCCTTGCTAGGTCGTAGCCATGGACTTAGCTGAAGGCTATTCTAACTATCTGCTCGGCAAAGGAGCGAGGCTTCGTCAGTGTAGTAGCTAGCAAAGTTGTCCGTACAACTGGGCGAGTGCTAGTACGTCTCTATAGACCTGCCGTGTGGTGACGCTCGGTCTGCTATCACTGAAAGTGGCGACACGCGGGTCCGACATGTACTAATGGACCGCGGGCGATTTAAAGCTACCACCTAGCAAGTGTGGTGTCTGGCGGTGACACCACAGCCAACATATATAAAGTATGCTTTTCTGCCCTCTGTATACATTTTCCGTCACACAGAAATTTTGCTTTTAATAATTATCACTTGCACAGTGATTAAATGCAACAGTTACAAAATGGCTCTGAGCACTATGGGATTCAACTGCTGAGGTCATTAGTCCCCTAGAACTTAGAACTAGTTAGACCTAACTAACCTAAGGACATCACAAACATCCATGCCAGAGGCAGGATTCGAATCTGCGACCGTAGCGGTCTTGCGGTTCCAGACTGCAGCGCCTTTAACCGCACGGCCACTTCGGCCGGCGCAACAGTTACAATAGCCATCTACACTAACAGTAAAAATACCTAATATCAATTTGTTGGTAGTTGTTACTTCGAATGGTTAGGTGAGGACCTATGTGTTTCTTAGTACCTTCATAGTATGAGAGGCATATTTACATATATACATTTTATAAAAACGTACTATATTGTAGTTTTTGATGATACCCTCACCTTTCATTTGATATTATGCGCTCGCTGTAGTGATTGAACTGGTACTAATTTCCATTCTCCTGCATAATAATCACAATGAAAGATGATACCAACTCCCTTAAAACTAGTCGTACAGCCATGGTTAAAGACACAGTGAATTCGTCTCGTATTTGTGAATTTTATCGTCTATTTGGCTTTATTGTGTAAGTTTTTAAAGCTCTGTAACATATTTTCTTTCAATGCAGCTTCCAGCTCATATTTCGATCACTATAGCAACCTTTGTCTCTTTACCTGCATGGACCGGCCGGAAGGAGTCCAGCATCCAGTAACCATTCTCCTCACCTGGGACCTACCAGGCCCGTCCACCACTCTCACATTCATTGCCCTTCCCCCCAGCAAACGCTCAGCAAGCTACTGATCTTTATGTCATCTACAACCGAATTCATATTTTGCTTACCTGGATAATTTAATTATGATATAACATCAGATCTCATCCTTATAATATAAATTACTGCGTTAATCCTCATTTGTGCCGGACTACTGCAGTAATTTTTGATGCATGTGAGTCATAATATATTCTAATCGTGGAACACATGTATAAAAAAATATGTAACTACATCTAGCTTATACAATCAGTTAACATCAAAAGCATACATCTTGAGAAGTTGAGTTTCTGGGTTCAATAAATATTAACTTATAATTATATGTATATGATCATTCCGCATTTTTGAAATTAGATTTCACAGTCCAATGAATCATTTTATCACTATTCGTAGCACACAACCTCCCACTTGACACTTTTGAAGTGATTAAGATTGCTGGCGTTGTGGTGTGATAACATCAGGTAATAGTGAGCACTCCCTTGCTTTGTCTGCTGCTGATATGGCAACTGTGAGTGCCTGTGGCAAGCTGCACTCAGAACTAACCCCTCTCCTTTAGGCAAGACTATCAATATGAATCGACATGTTTCACATTACTAACGCTCCTTATTTGCGGCCCCGTGTTTGCAAATAAATAAACTACTTAAAATAGCCGAGGAGCACCAGTCTCCAACATAGATTCAAGTCCAGTTATGTGGAACTAGGACTCAAACAACGAATGGGATCGTAAAGTGACTTCCCTTGAACTATCAGTGTTACGAATGCATATGGTACATTGAACAAACCACTAAATCTCAAGTGCCCCAAAACATTCCTTCAGCTTTGGTTTTGGTACGATGATAGATGACCATTGTGTATGTATGAATGGTGCATAATACTATACGTAAGCTCACAGAAAGGAGAGGCTAGCTAAACTGACCCAAGAATTTTAAACAACATATCTTACCCAAACAAGTACAAAAAAATCCTCAAAAATACGCAAATCCGAGAACTATAATTGTAATTATTCCCCTTCTCAAAAACTTCCTACACAAAGACTTCACTTCTAGCGTGCTACCACTCTTACGCACCATTCTCACACTCCTGTCGCAATACAAGACATCCATTTGCAGATTGTCAGTATTTCACATTTCTTGGCCGACAAACAGTTTCTCCTTCAAAATGACCCAACTACCTCATGAACACACAAATCTTTTCCCCAAAATTAACTTGAAATCCAGTCTAAAGCTACACATCTATCAATACTGGTTTCCATTTAAGATCCACGTTTTCTGTTTGAGTCACCCCTGGTATGATTAAGCCGGCCAAAAGTCCGTTTCTTTTGACAAACTGTTCATCTCATAGTAGAATTTCCACCTTACGTCCTCAACTGTATGCAGTTTTTATCCTCAGCCCCTACCTTGCCTTCCATGCAAGATATTTTTTGATGTCGCAACACAAGTCCTATTATCCAGTGCATTCTCACCGTCAGTGTTTTGCATGTATTCCTTTCCTCGCCGATTCTGCGGAGAACTTCGACTTTCCTTTTATTATCAGCTCACCTAATTTTCAAGATCCTTCTGTATCACCACATCTCTAATCTTTCGGATATTTTGACTGGGAATTCCCCCTACGCCAGTTCTAGCGTACTTTTTATGTTCATCGTGTTGTTTACCTTCCAATATGAATGACTTCTTCCGCTCCGTATACTTCGTGGTAACTAATTATGATATTAAATTAATAGTTGAACAAATTTTTCCTACTGCTCATTCCACCTTCCACATTCTACACTCATTAGTCTGTTTATTCCGTTCAACAGGTCCTACAATGCTTCTTCACTTTCACAGAGGATAGCAATCTCATCCACAAGTCATAGTACTGATATATTTTCTTTGATATCCATTACTAGCTCATCGATGTGTCGTTCGAACAGTACGGGAGACAAACTGCATTCCTTTTCTACATCATTTCTGAATCGTATACTTCGTTGTTTATACTCACTCTTATCCTTCGCTCTTGGTTCTTTTAGATACTGTAAATTACCCTTCTGTCCAAATAGGTTACTCGTATTTCACTCATAATTTCGAAAGCCTTGCACAATTTTACCCTGTCGATGCTTCTTCCATGTGGTCAGACCTTATGAAGATGTTTCGATATTTCTCAAGTTTTGCTTGCATTGCCAAGTGCATAGTCAGACTTGCGTCTCCGGTTCTTTCACATTTTCGAAAGCAAAACTGATAGCCTTCGAATAATTCGTCTATTTTCCTTCGTTGATCTGTATGTTTTTCTTGTCAGTAATTTGGTTACATGAGGCGTTAAGCAGGTTGTGTGATATTTTTTCGAACTTACCTCCTCGTTCCATAATTTGTGGTTGTGTAGATGACACTTTTCTGAATCTGATAATATGTCTCCATTAAATTACGAGGGCGCGTTGAAAAGTAGCGCCTCAGAACATTTTGTGTGAAAATCTGAAGGCTTTTTAAATACCATAGAAGAAACATTTCGAATCTTCTTTATTAATTCATACAGTCAATGTACAATATTTAACTTTTTGATAGAGGCAAAATCTTACCTCTGCTTCCACTGATTTATCGCTATCAAAATAAAGCCCTCTAAGGTGATCTTTAAGTTTTGTGAAAGATTAAAGTATGACTGGGCCAAGTCAGGACTATCGATGATAGTAAACCCAAGGAGTCTGTTGCAGATGTCATAGCACTCGTAAGCGTTCGGTGTGTGGACGAACGCTTTGAATTCGTAATTATACATCTACATCTACATCTATGTGATTAACCTGCTATTCACAATAAAGTGCCTGGCAGAGGGTTCAGTGAACCACCTTCATGCTGTCTCTCTCCGGTTCCACTCTCGAACGGCACGCGAGAAAAACGAGCACTTAAATTTTTCTGTGCGAGCCCGGATTTCTCTTAGTTTGCCTTGATGATTATTTATCCCTACGTAGGTGGGTGCCAACAGAATGTTTTCGCAATCGGAGGAGAAAACAAGTGATTGAAATTTCATGAGAAGATACCGTCGCAACGGAAAACGCCTTTGTTTTAATGATTGCCACTCCAATTCCCGTATCATGCCTGTGACACTATCTCCCCTATTTCGCGATAATACAAAGCGAGCTGCCCTTCTTTGTATTTTTTCGATGTCATCCGTCAGTCGCACCTAATGCGGATCCCACACTGCACAGCAATAATACAGAATAGGGCGGATAACCGAGGTGTAAGCAGTCTCCTTAGGAGATTTGTTGCACCTTCTAAATGTTCTGCCAATGAATTGCAGTCTTTGGTTTGCTCTACCCACAATATTATCTATGTGATCGTTCCAATTTAGGTTATTTGTAATTGTAATCCCTAAGTATTTAGCAGAATTTAAAGCCTTCAGATTTGTTTGACTTATTGCGTAATTGAAATATAGCTGATTTCTTTTAGTACTCATGTGAACACACTTTTCTTTATTCAGGGTCAACTGCCACTTTTCGCACCAAACATCTTATCTAAATAATTTTGCATGTCGTTTTGATCATCTGATGACTTTACAAGACGGTAAATGACATCATAATCTGTAAACAATCTCAGACAGCTACTAAGATTGTCTCCTATGTTGTTAGTACAGATCAGAAACAATAGAGGGCCTATAACACTTCCTTTGGGAACGCCGGATATTACTTCTGTTTTACTCGATGACTTTCCGTCTATTACTACGAACTGTGACCTTTCTCACAGGAAATCACGAATTCAGTCGCACAACTGATTCGATTACAACACGCTGTATCCCACACAGCGACATAATTACTTTATATTCTGACATGTTGCACACTACATTTCGGAGTACTGCAACGGCAGACGGTCTCAACCTACTTCAGCAAAACGGGAGTCTACCGAATAACGTGCATGATATGAGAAGCATTAAAATGTTCTTGGGCATTACTCTTCTGCTCACTCTCGCGCATGCCGCACACCAACTTGAACACTCATTTGTTTGCCCTTTCCCACAAGTACCTTAGAAATTGTAGAGAAGAGTTAAATATCCCTTCTGCCTTTTTAGATAGTAGATTTTCCTTGGTTTTGATTTTAAATCTAGGTCCTGATTTTAATTCTCGATTCCCATCTTCTGTTTGGATTACTAACCACTGAGTGAGCTCAACTAACAAATGTGAATGGTCCAAGATGAGGAGAACACACAGATGTGTTCCACTCCCCCAGTGTAAGTAAATATAAAGTCCAGGGCGCAAATACTAAATACCTGTCATGATTCCACCAAATGATGGTAATCGAATAAATTAAATTTATGCATTAAATCAGATCCTCACGATCAACTCGACTGTTTTAGTTTTACTTAGTACCATGCCCTCATAGACAAATTATACAGGGTGGTCCATTGATCGTGACCGGGCCAATATCTCACGAAATAAGCGTCAAACGAAAAAACTACAATGAACGAAACTTGTCTAGTTTGAAGGGCGAAACCAGATGGCGCTATGGTTGGCCCTCTAGATGGCGCTGCCATAGGTCAAACGGATATCAACTGCGTTTTTTAAAACAGAAACTCCCATTTTTTATTACATATTCGTGTAGTACGTAAAGAAATATCAATGTTTTAGTTGGACCACTTTTTTCGCTTTGTGATAGATGGTGCTGTAATAGTCACAAACATATGGCTCGCAATTTTAGATGAACAGTTGGTAACAGCTAGGCTTTTTAAATTAAAATACAGAACGTAGGTACGTTTGAACATTATATTTCGGTTGTTCCAATGTGATACATGAACCTTTGTGATATTACCATTTCTGAGAACGCATGCTGTTACAGGGTGATTACCCGTAAATACCACATTAATGCAATAAATACTCAAAATGATGTCGGTCAACCTGAATGCATTTGGCAATAGTTGTAACGACATTCCTCTCAACATCGAGTAGCTCGCCTTCCGTAATGTTCGCACATGTATTGACAATGCGCTGACGCATGTTGTCAGGCGTTGTCGGTGGATCACAATAGCAAATGTCCTTCAACTTTCCCCACAGAAAGAAATCCCGGGACGTCAAATACGGTGAACGTGCGGGCCATGGCACGGTGCTTCGACGACCAACCCACCTGCTATTCAATACCGCCTCAATCGCAAGCGAGCTATGTGCCGGACATCTGTCATGTTTGAAGTATATCACCTTTCTGTCATGCAGTGAAATATCTTGTAGCAACATCGGTAGAACATAACGTTGGAAATCAGCATACTTTGTACCATTTAGATTCCCATCGATAAAATGGGGGCCAATTATCCCTCCTCCCATAATGCCGCACCATACATTAGCTCGCCAAGGTTGCTGATGTTCCACTTGTCGCAGCCATCGTGGATTTTTCCGTTGCCCAATAGTGCATATGATGCCAGTTTACTTTACCGCTGCTGGTGAATGACGCTTCGCCGCGCGCATAATATCTGTCACCGTCCCATAATTTCTCTTATACCCAGTGGTAGAACTGTACAAGATGTTCAAAGTCGTCGCCAGGCAATTCCTGGTGCATAGAAATATGGTTCGGGTGCAATCGATGTTGATGTAGCATTCTCTACAGCGAGGTTTTTTAGATTTCCGATTCGATTCTCACGCAGTTTGTCTGCTACTGATGTGCAGATTAGCCGCGACAGCAGCTAAAACACCTACTTGGGCATCATCATTTGTTGCAGGTCGTGGTTGACGTTTCACATGTGGCTGAACACTTCCTGTTTCCTGAAATAACATAACTATCCGGCGAACGGTCCGGACACTTGGATGATGTCGTCCAGGATACCGAGCAGCATACATAGCACACGCCCGTTGGGCATTTTGATCACAATAGCCATAAATCAACACGGTATCGACCTTTTTCGCAATTGGTAAACGGTCTATTTCAACACGGGTAATGTATCACGAAGCAAATACCGTCCGCACTGGCGGGTGTTACGGGATACCACGGACTTATACGTTTGTGGTTATTACAGCGCCATCTGTCACAAAGCGAAAAATGTGGTCCAACTAACACATTCATATTTCTTTACCTACTACACGAATATGTAATAAAAATGGGGGTTTCCATTGAAAAAAACGCAGTTGATATCCGTTTGACCTATGGTAGCGCCATCTAGCGGGCAACCATAGCGCCATCTGATTTTCCCCTTTCAAGTTAGACAAGTTTCGACTTTTTAGCTTTTTCATTTGATGCTTATTTCGTGAGATATTTGACCCGGTCACTATTAATGGACCACCCTGTAGATTCAGGTATATATTCTGAAGAAGGCTCAATTATTTGGGCTGAATCTTAGGTAAAGGTTGGTTTCATTACCGCAATCGAGGCTGATAGTTTCTTATATACTGGGGATTTCACGTTGCAGTCCACAGCGAAAAACTGGAGGCGCTCTTGAAGACACTCCCCCTGCAGCATCATCGTACTGACGTCGATGTAGAGGTGAGCACGACGGTCTGGCACCGCCCCAGTTCGGACATATGATGAAGCAGCACCCCAGTACTATTAAAGTCGTATACGCAACCGTACTTTTGTAATTGTTGAAATTGTACTTAAGTGGGGGCACTTGTCTTTTGTGCATCAAGTGATGCTTTACAGTTCGAAGACAGTAGTAAATATTAAACATACCCCAGTGGCAATGGATTGCATAAGATTAAGCAAATCTTTCTGTCATTCTTGTAATAACGCGAACTAAGTTTTCATAGAGTGTAGCTCCGATCAGCATCTGCAAGAGCAGTCAATAATCGACAGCGATGATGATGCCACTGTAGTTGAGTCAGTTCATAATACACACATCAAAAGAAGTTTTGCATCACCCCGGTTCCCAGAACTCCTGAAGATAGACGTTGACTGTGGAAATTGTACCACAGACACAGTTCCGCTGACTGGAGATGTCACTAAACCCGCCCAAAGATGTAAAGAATCACGCATGAGCACCGCCTATTAGACGGAGGTGGTCCGACAGGCGATCAATTTTAGTCATTCCGCCAAGAAGGATGCACATGGCTCGTCTTGTCTGTAGTTCAACCCTGCCTAGACGGTCAATACCGTGGTTTGATCGCGTCCACATTGTTACTTTATGCCAGGATGTGCTTTCTAAGAGGGAAGTGCCCAGAAGTCTCGGAGTGAACCAAAGCGATGTTGTTCGGACATGAAGAAGATATAGAGAGATAGGAACTGTCGATGACACTCCTCGACCAAGTCGCCCAAGGGCTACTACTGGAGTGGATGACTGCTGCCTACGGATCATGGCTCCGTGGAACCGTGACAGCAACGCAACCATGTTGAATAATGTTTTTCGTGCAGCCACAGGACGTCGTTTTACGACAAACTGTACGCAATAGGCTGCATGATGCGCAACTTCACTCCCGACGTCCTTGGTGAGGTCCATCTTAGCAACCATGACACCATGCAGCGCGGCACTGATGGGCCCAACAACATGCTGAATGGATCGCTCAAGATTGGCATCACGTTATCTTCACCGATGAGGGTCGCATATGCCTTCAACCAGCCAATCGTCGGAGACGTGTTTCGGTGAAACACGGTCAGGCTGAGCGCCTTAGACACACCGTCCAGTGAGTGGAACATGATGGAGGCTCCCTGCTGTTTGGAGTGGAATTATGTGCGGCTGACATACGCCACTGGTGGTCACGGAAGGCGCCGTACGATACGTGAATGCCATCCTCCGACTGATAGTGCAACCATATCGGCAGCATACTGACGAGTCATTCGTCTCCATGGAGGACAATTGGCGCCCAAATCGTGCACATTTTGTGAATAACGTCCTTCAGGACAACGACATCGCTCGACTGGAGTGGCCAGATCATTCTCCAGGCATGAACCCTATCGGACATGCCTGGAGTAGATTGAAAAGAGCTGTTTATGGACGACGTGACCCACCAACCACTCTGAGGGATCTACTCTGAATCGCCGTTGAGGAGTGGGAGAATCGCGACCAACAGTGCCTTCGTGAACTTGTGGATAGTATGCCACGACGAATATAGGCCTGCATCAATGCATGATGACGTGCTACCGTGTATTAGAGTTACCGGTGTGTACAGCTATCTGCACGACCACCTCTGAAGGCCCCGCTGTATGGTGTTACAACATGCAATGTGTGGTTTTCATGTGCAGTATAATGGGAGGAAGTGATGTTTATGTTGATCTCTATTCAAATTTTCTGTAGAGGTTCCAGAACTGTCGGAATCGCGGTGATGCAAAACTTTTTTTGATGTGTGTAGTAACACAGCAGTCGTGTTGAACTGTGTATTACAGAACGACATTACATTTTATTCCAGCAACACCAAGTGACGTAAGTTATGTTAACCGTACATACCTTGGCATTCTTAGTGCTTTTGTGTCACAGAATGGCTGTATACATTGTAAACCTATGTCACTGTTATACAAAATGGCTCTGAGCACTGTGAGACTTAACATCTAAGGTCATCAGTCCCCTAGAACTTCAAAGTACTCGAACTTAACTAAGGACATCACACACATCCATGTCCGAGGCCGGATTCGAACCTGCGACCGTAGCGGTCGCGCGGTTCCAGACTGAAGCGCCTAGAACCGCTCGACCACTGCGGCCTGCCCGCTGTTACACAGTTCAAATTTGAGTTGACATACGAGATCGAAAGTAATGTCGTGTTCACCAAGTGTGAGCACGATCATTACCTTTACGTTGACCGTATCAGTCAGTAAAGAGAATTGTACGGCCATTATCTGATGCAGTAAAACCGTTATTGCTAGTGGAATTTAACACCATACCTCCTCAGTAGACGGATATTACCTTTTGAAATGAAGTCGTAAATTATACTGTTCCAGTGAGCTGCCCCCCTATGATGTTTCATAAAAAAATTCAGCCTCGAATATGGTTGCTGCTTGCGGGCATAAGCCTATCTTGAGCAGTGCCACTAAGGCAGTAGGGGCGCTATCCACTATGCTTGACAAAGCGGCACTGACGGTACTGTCGTGCTCTTTGTCTCTCACTTTCTCCTTAGGATTGCCACAATCGTCTCGTATACTAGGCGGATGGAATATAGACATCGAGAAACACCCTTGGATGCTCAGCTTAATGAGGAAGGGTTCTCACCAGTGCGGGGCGTCCATCATCGGAAGCCGATGGGCTCTGACTGCAACGCACTGCGTCCTGGGATCCAATGATCCCGGAGAATATACGCTACGCGCTGGTTCTTCAGATTCCCAAGAGGGGGGTTGGCTGGTCGGCGTTGATGACATTAAGGCAGCCCCGAACGCCAAGTTGTGGGAAAGAGACATTGCTCTATTGCACGTGCAGATTGCTTTCCCCTTTGGAGAATAAATCCAGGTAGGGGTTTTAATTTTCCTTTTTCCAGCACTTAAGTCTTCCTAATTTGTGTGATAACTCATATGACGTCTGTCCTGAGGGAACCAAACGCCAGGATATTCTGTTACTTCACTGTTAGATACGTATGTAAAAACCGGTGCTATAATTATATGGCAAAGGTAGTAATTGTAGTACTTATCCTCATCATTACTCAAGCACATATTGAGTATCATGCAAAATTATCCCACCGACAAAAGTTTACTCGTTGTCTAGGGCTATTACCTAACTATGTTGGTATAATTGACCTCTCGTATCCTCTGAACCATTACCGAGTAATTGCGTTTGATTTGATTTCTTATCTTCGTATCTGTGTTGCTTCATAAATTACCAATACGACAGTCAAAATGATCACGGTTTGCTCTACGAGACTTGGTTAAAAACAAAGTTGCATCGTTCACTCTCGGTACCTGCTATTGGCCACAGCAATGCCCTCTTTTTCCTTCAATCTCAAGTTTGCATTCACTACTGCTCTGTTTCGAATCGGGTTTCATTTTGCTGCAGTGTTACTTGTACGTCAAAATCGATACACAACAGACTGAATAGGTGCTCTGATGAAATATTTTCCGATATGCACCTCATTTATGGGTTTATTAAATTCAGTGGGAGAGAGGCAAAACGAACATCGACAGAAACCATACCACAGTGTTTGTATTTCATATGCAGGTATTTTCATTGCGCGGTATGTATCGTACTTTTCGATGATTGCAAGACATAAGCTCTCTCACTGTTGTCAAGGTGTTTCCTAAGAAAGAAAGTAACTGAGACAACGCTGACGGTCCACCTGACGAAGCCAAAGGTGATTGTCAACAGATCAATAGTGCGTGTTTCGGCGGTTTACCTGGCCATCTTCTTTTCTTCTATTTCTTTCTGTCTGGTGTTCGTCTGTACTCTTCTTTTCTGTAGTGTTCGTTGCCTAATTTGTGTTCTTTAGCACCTGGGGGGGGGGGGGGGGCAGTCTCCTTCCCCTTGGGGTTTTATCTGCTCTGCGACTTTGTCTCGCTTGTTTTTGGAATGGGGGACTGATGACCTTAGCTGTTTAGTCCCCCTTAAACATCCCAACAACCACCACCACCACCACCTGGCCATCATTGGTAAATGTGGCTTCATCACTATTCGTGATACTTAATGCATCCGGTGTATACTGCCTTAATGCCTGTGTACAGGAGTTAACTCGATTCTCATAATACTTCCTAAGCAGCTGTTGATGGAGAGAGATGTCATAGGGATGGAATCTGTGTCGACGGAGGCTGCGTAAGACATGTTCCTGACTCAGGCCACATCCTCGTGCCACTGCGTGGGATAGAACTTGGGGATCAATTCCAACAGCGGCGAGAACATTAACTGCCCCCTCTTCTGTCGTCACCTGTATCCTTCTGTTCCGTTGTCAGCGTGTTACACTATCACTTTCACGTAACTGATTTGAAGAGGTCGATAAATAACTTCAGAAATGGTTGATGTCTGTTGCGATATCTTGTCGCATACGTCGTACAAGAATGAACTGCGTTTTTTCTACACTCTCCGTATTTTACGAGGACGTCGTCTTTTTTTGCATTGGTATATCACACTGTCTACTCACGACATCCTGCGTGGACTGCCGCAGACTAATTGGTCAACAAGTCGCAGTCCCCTTAAGGAACACGCAGCCTCACTGTAAGCTAATATAACAGAAACGTACCAAGCAGTTGCTCTGATTGAATGACGCAGACAAGTGTCTGGGTGAAATATTTTCAAAAAACGATTTCTCGAAAAGGACATGCACTTAAGTCCTGCAACAGACATTACTGACATTCTAATTCACCCTACTTTTAGTTTGTTAATATCAATAAACAATAGTTTTGTTAAAAAGAGTATATTTCCATAAAAACTTACGTACTTAGTATTAGTACAACTTTCTATTGGCTAGCAATATGAGCCCCTGGCTTCTAATCCATCCTGTGAAAACCGCATACCAGCAGTTCTTTCCATTTCCTCAATATCTGCGGTGAATTTTTTAGGTGATTCATGCCAGATTTCAATCGTTTATTATAACTAAGGGGGAAGCAGCCTTTTCAGTAGTTTCAGGGGCTACAGTCTGGATAATTGACTGATCTGGCCTTGTAACACCAACCAAAACGGCCTTGCTGTGCTGGTACTGCGAACGGCTGAATGCAAGGGGAAACTACAGCCGTAATTTTTCCCGACGGCATGCTGTTTTACTGTATGGTTAAATGATGATGGCGTCCTCTTGGATAAAATATTCCGGAGGTAAAATAGTCCCCCATTCGGATCTCCGGGCGGGAACTACACAGGACGACATTGTTATCAGGGGAGAGAAAACTGGCGTCCTGCTTGTCGGACCTTGGAATGTCAGATCCCTTAATCTGGCCGGTAGGTTGGAAAATTTAAAAAGAGAAATGGATAGGTTACAGTTAGATATAGTGAGAATTAGTGAAGTTCGGTGCCAGGAGGAGCAAGACTTCTGGTCAGGTGCATACAGGTTTGAAAATACAAAATCAAATAGTGGTAATGCAGGAGTAGGTTTAATAATGAATCAAAAATAGGAATGCGGGTGAGCCACTACAAACAGCATAGTGAACGCATTATTGTGACCAAGATAGATACGAAGCCCACGCCTACCACAGTAGTACAAGTTTATATGCCAACTAGCTCCGCAGATAACGAAGAGGTTGATGAAATGTATGATGAGATAAAAGCAATTATTAAGATACGGGAGACGAAAATTTAATACTCATGGGTGACTGGAATTCGACACTAGGAAAAGAAAGAGAAGGAAACGTAGTAGGTGAATATGGAATGGGGGTAAGGAATGAAAGAGGAAGCCGGTTGGTAGAAATTTGCACAGAGCATAACTTGATCATAGCTAACACGTGGTTCAAGAATCATGAAAGAAGGTTGTATACATGGAAGAAGCCTGGAGACACTGAAAGGTTTCAGATAGATTATATAATGGTAAGACAGAGATTTAGGAACCCTGTTTTAAATTGTAAGATATTTCGAGGGGTACATGTGGACTCTGACCACAATCTATTGGTTATGAGCTGTAGATTAAAATTGAAGAAACTGCAAAAAGGTGGGAAATTAAGGAGACGGGACCTGGATAAACTGACAGAACCAAAGGTTGTAGAGAGTTTCAGGGAGAGCATTAGGGAAAGATAGAAGAGAATGGGGGAAAGAAATACAGTAGAAGAATAATGGGTAGCTTTGAGAGATGAATGAAATAGTGAAGGCAGCAGAGGATCAAGTAGGTAAAAACAAGAGGGCTAGTAGAAATCCTTGGGTAAAAGAAGAGATATTGAATTTAATTGATGAAAGGAGAAAATACAAAAATGCAGTAAATGAAGCAGGCAAAAGGGAATACAAACGTCTCAAATATGAGATCGACAGGAATTGCAAAATGACTAAGCAGGGATGGCCAGAGGACAAATGTAAAGATGTAGAGGCATATATCACGAGGGGTCAGATAGGTACTGTCTACGGGAAAATTAAAGAGATCTTTGGAGAAAAGAGAACCACTTGCATGAATATCAAGAGCTCAGATGGAAACCCAGTTCTCAGCAAAGACGGGAAAGCAGAAAGGTGGTAGAAGAGTATAGAGGGTCTTTACAAGGGCGATGTTCTTGAGGACAGTATTATGGATATGTAAGAGGATGTAGATGAAGATGAAATGGGAGATATGATACTGCATGAAGAGTTTGACAACGCAGTGAAAGATCTAAGTGTAAACAAGACGCCGGGAGTAGACAACATTCCGTTAGAGCTACTGATAGCCTTGAGAGAGCCTGCCATGACAACACTTTTCCAAGATCAAAATAAACGAGACAGGTGAAATATCCTGACATCAAGAACAATCTAATAATCCCAGTGCCACGGAAAGCAAGTGCTGACATTTCTTAAAATTATCGAACTATCAATTTAATAAGTAACGGCTGCAAATTACTAACGTGAATAATTTACAGAAGAATGGAAAAACTGGTAGAAGCTGACCTATGGGAAGATTAGTTAGGATTCTGGAGAAATGTAGGATCACGTGAGGCAATACTGACACCACGACTTCTCATAGAAGATAGGTTAAGGAAAGGCAAACCTACTTTTATAGCATTTGTACACTTAGAGAAAGCTTTTGACATTGCTGACTAGAAAACTCTCTTTCAAATTCCGAAGGTGGCAGCGGTAAAATACAGGGCACAAAAGGATATTTACAATTTCTACAGAAACAAGGTGACAGTTATAAGAGTCGAACGGCATGAAAGGGAAGCAGTGGTTGGGAAGAGAGTGAGACAGGGTTGTAGCCTATCCGCGATGTTATTCAATCTGTAAATTGAACAAGCAGTAAAGGTAACAAAAGAAAAATTCGGGGCAGGTATTAAAATCCATGGATAAGAAATATAAACTTTGAGGTTCGCTGATGACGTTGTAATTCTGTCAGAGGCAGCAAAGGACTTGGAAGGGCTGTTGAACGGAATGGACACTGTCTTGAAAGGAGGATATAAGATGAACATCAACAAAAGCAAAACGAGGAAAATTGGAATGTTGTCGAATTAAATCGGGTGATGCTGAGGGAATTAGATTAGAAAATGAGACGCTTTAAGTTGTAAATGAATTTCGCTATTTGGAGAGCAGAATAATTATGATAGTCGAAGTAGAGAGGATAGAAAATGTAGATTGGCAACGGCAAGGAAAGGGTTTCTGAAGAAGAGAAATTTGTTAACATCGAGTCGCTTCTGAAAGTATTTGTATGGAGTGTAGCTATGTATGGAAGTGAAACGTGGACGGTAAATAGTTTAGACAAGATAAGAATAAAAGCTTTCGAAATGTGGTACTACAGAAGAATGCAGAAGAATAAATGGGTAGATCACGCAACTAATGAGGAGGTATTGAATATAATTGGGGAGAAGAGAAATTTGTGACGCAACTTGACCAGATGAAGGGATCGGATGGTTGGACATATTCTGAAGCATCAAGGGATCACCAATTTAGTATTGGAAGGCAGCGTGGAGGGTAAAAATCGTAGAGGGAGACCAAGAGGAATACACCAATCAGATTCAGAAGGATGCAGGTTGCAGTAGGTACTGGGAGATGAAGAAACTTGCACAGGATAGAGTAGCATGGAGAGCTGCATCAAACGAATCTCTTGACTGAAGACCACAACAACAACATTATAACTAGAAATGCACACACTTACATCAGTATTCACATATCATCTAGTTTTTTTAGGCGGTTAAGGTATGGGTTGATAATAATTAATTGTAATGAAATCTGGCACGCTATCATAACATGTCTAACGCAAAAAAATGTGGGGTTGGAGGGTGCAGTGTTCTGAGATAAGTTGACATTCATAATGGGCCCTTCGGCCGAGGTGGTCGTGCGGTTCTAGGCGCCGCAGTCTGGAACCGCGAGACCACTACGGTCGCAGGTTCGAATCTTGCCTCGGGCACGGATGTGTGTGTTGTCCTTAGGTTAGTTAGGTTTAACTAGTTCTAAGCTCTAGGGGACTAATAACCTCAGAAGTTGAGTCCCATAGTGCTCAGAGCCATTTGAACCATAATGGGCCCCGCATAAGCATGACTCTAATGTAGCACTGAATCACACGTGTAAGCAGTAATAAAAAATTAGTACTGATATCACGCAGATTCTAGGCCAGTCCGCCGTCCTCCTGTTCATTTTCAACAAAAAAGGTCTTAAAATTCTTCTCAAAACAAAAAGAAAAAGCTAGGGGTGTCTATGAAGAAAGGAGAATTTCGAAAAAGTAAGGACCATCCTAATAAATGCACAATGCCCTGCGCGCTCTCGGAAGGTTAGGAATAAAAAGAGAGTGTATACTTTATATGTATTTGTTGAATGGCTTACCTGATACTTAGATGTTGGTTTTATTTGTCCCTGCTGCTATCTGTAAAAGCACTATGTGCTCCTGGGTAGCACTGGAAAGCACAATCTCATCATCTAAATGGACCAAACATTGCTTCCATTTCAATCCTTACAGGGCAACATCTAATAGATGATGGAGAGTAGCAGGTTTGTTCTTCAGCGCAAAAGGCATGTAGCAAGATTGATAATGACCTGAGCTGTTTGGGAATGCTGGTTTTGGATGATCTTGAGGTGCTACCTCTGACGGATGGTGCACGCTTCATAGGTTCATATCTGTGAAATCATTACACAAACCCATATTATCTAGGACTTCATTTACGATTGGCTACGGACAGACTTCTGAAATTGTTTTCTGTTAGAGATAACGGTACCTGCAACGGCATCTCAGTGCTTTGCTGCCATATGGTGGTTTCTTTGCGACAGTGACAACGGTTACACGTCAGGGACTATTATTTGTTGCTACCATCCCATTTTAAAGCTGCCGGTACACAAATTCTTCCAAATGAAACAGACTGTAAATGCTGTAGGATCCGATACAGTTTCCTATTGACATCCACCTCACTTCCGTTGGCTATAAGATACTGGATAAGTGGCATGGTAGCCTATAGTCCAAGAGTATATAATTAACCTATTTACTCTTCCAGTGATCTTTGCATGATCTCATTGTCCTGTCTTCCTTCAGGTGCTATTTCCTTCCACACTGCAGTCAGACTTACCGATTGTCCTGCTCTGATGTGAACTATCTGTTCAATTTGTCCTCGTCTAGTATCTCCAGCTGTCAGTGTATCGCCTTATTGCTGTATTCCTTCATTGTTCTTGTTTACGGTACTGGCTCTGCTTCCACCAAGCTGCTGTACCTTGGATATTGTGTGCCATGTAAAATATTGTGTTTTATCTAACTTTTCAATAAAACAAGAAGAATTCACCGTCATATCAGCCCCTAAAACTATCTAGATTAACACTCCAGTACCTTTCTTGTGATATCCTGCAAGTTGAATTTCAAGAACGTTGTACAGTGTTTAGGCGGTACACACGTTTTCTCGGATGTTCCTTGTGACAGTAATGGATTTTTTACCATAACACCCAGAAAATGTAGTGCTCCATGCAGCTCCACTATAGGCTTTTTCTAGGTGAACTTCGGCGCTATTTGGTGCTATGTACACCGAATATGAATTCACTTCTATTGCTGAGTAAGAGGCGATCTTCTACATTAACCTGAAAGTTACCTCCCCCCTTTCGGAACCATATCATTGTTGAAATGTGTGAATCAATATGACTCTTAACTACGCCGATTAACCCCAGCTATACTAACGTATTTTCCATAATGTGTACTACTAATGGTGGAGACTATATGACCACCACAAGATAATTAAATCACAAATTTCGTTGACTATTGTTAACTTTTGCTAACAACATTTTTGAATAGGTACTGATGTATAACTAGTGTATAAACCTGAAAACGTGTTCAGCACAGTCTTAGGAATATCTGTGCATTCTCTGTTATTTGTACATTGTGGTGAAATGTGGCTTATGACCACCATATTAAATTTGAAATAATATAAATTTCGTTAACTGTCGTTGACCTTTCACATAACATGTTATTTAAAGACATTAAGATATGTAAGAAGGCTCCTGAACCTAAAAATGTAAATATGACATTTATTGGGAAAAGACATATTTACTACCAGGCTTATACTTTTGGATGAAGTTTAACTGAAAAATTCAAAACACTTATGGATTGTAGTATAGGAAAGAATAAATTTTAAAATGTAAAGCAGATGACCAGATTATAATATATCAGAGAAGTCGGCATAAAGAATCCAGAACTCCCCCAACCCCACAACCTTCCTTTATATTGTAGGGGTTAATGCCAAGCATAATGGATTTAACCCTAATTTATCAAGTTAAGTTATACATGCTACAGATACCTGAGATCCAGTGTCTGATAAAAATTTGCATATTGTTGTGTCTGAAAGGAAGTTCATGACCAAAAATAACTCAGAAGCTTGCTCATGGGAACTAAAATAAAAAATATCTGAAAAGATGTTAAAACATTATTGAGACAGGTTTATCAGAGAAGAAAACTAGTCGTAAGCCATTTAAGACGACGAGATATTCAAAAATTCGCCTAGTGCCTCGATGACAAGTTCACAATGGAAGCATATGTTACGTTGAATAGACTAGTCTCTCAAATATCGGAAATGATGTTTAGGTAGTAGTGAAACAAATTAAGCAAAAAGATGCAGCGATGTCACTAACTACATCTTATCAGTCTCGACATGCTGACACAATGGACCTCAACCACTCTGCTGATCGTTCCAGACTCACGTCTCTCAGAAGCAAGTGTCTTTCTAGCTCCAAACGAGATACTTTCACCCCAGAAAGCTTTCCTACAGAAATTTAATGTTTCCCACAACACATGGGGCAGAACCATCTCGGTGACTCTTGTTGCCTAACCTCTCTGGCTACCAATCATAATGTGTATTTCCAGAGACAAAAGCATATAGTTTGTATCCTACGCTAATTGATAGGGCTGTAAATGATTGCTATCCGAGTGCATTGATTACTGTTGCAGTTAATGGGAAAGAAAAGATGGAAGAAACATCCATTCAACGTAAGAATATTACAGTTCTCCACTTACATACTCTGTTTTTTAATTTATAGCTAGGAAGTATGAAATACCTTGACTTGTGAAAAGTGTTGGCCCTGGTATTTGACATACACGTTCCAAGTAGATGTGATACGCTGCAGACGTGTACAATGAATTTACGATGTGAGCAATGGTACATCCAAAGGCCGCTATCGGCTTAAAGAAATTAACAGTACGACTATTGGCTCCGACTATTCGCGAAGCGTTGTATGAGATTCATTGTAACAGCTGACTACAGCAGGGAGCTGCGTCAATGGACCCCCCCCCCCCCCCTTTCCTCCCATCTCCACCAGTGACCTGGAATCTGCCAGTCAAAACCCTAAAGAGGTATTGCAGTGTATCAAGTATGCTTTCTGCCTGACAATCGATCAAGAGCATACTGAGCATATTTGCTTTTCAAAGTGGATATGTATAGTGGAACTTATTTTAATATACATGAAGAAACCAAATAATAATTAAAAACTTGATCACAAAATATTAATGTTCCACAATAATATTTAACAGTTCAATACGAAACGGCTTTTGGCTTCTTGGAGCATAATTAGATACCTTAATAGTTAATAAACAGTAATTAATAGGTTGTGTTTTAATACATACAACTGTGCTGTCTCTCTCTTGGGTCTTCACAGCTTCACTTCTGCCAGTACGTCACCTCCTAGCTACGAGTCTTGTTCCGTCACACACTTTTAATCTGCCAGGAAGTTTCATATCAGCGAACACTCCGCTGCAAAGTGAAAATCTCATTCTAGTGTCATTACTGCTGTGAAATATGAAGTTGACTCAAAAATTTACTGCGTCTGCACTTATGTTTCTGCACAGCGTACTACATTAATTTCCATTCAGTCAATTAACATAACTACGATGTATTCGCATTCCCCTCACGTTTTATCTGTTTCTCATACAAGAGTATGATGAAAAAGTACTTCATTAGGTGTCAGTTTCTCAATCGTATTCACCTACGAATAAGGAGGGAGTATTTGAAAGAGTTACCACCAGTTGACCGATTGCTGAACTCATAAGCTTGGCTTGTGGAAGGGTCACTGGAGCGGTTATAGGTAGTGCCACTAGCAGGCGTTGGTTAACAGCGGCCTATGTGCATCAAACAGCCGAGTAGAAATTTTAGCAGTTTTTAGGGCAAAATATTAAAAATCCAGTATCCCTAACACACGCTCATAGGAAATGGTGTCAGTAGCTGACAAGTAGAATAGGGAGGATGGAATATTTTTAAAGACTAAACTGGAAGATTCTTCTGTGTCTGAATTACGTGGCTTCATAGCAATGGGAGAAGATTTACGGTGTATAGTGTGCTACTGTACCTCTGAAATTGGACAAGAAAAAAATTTGTGGTTTTCTTCATGGCTGCCTCTGAACGTTGAACATTGAAAACTGTTTTAAAAGACACTTTTTTCCTTTTGCCGGTCGGAATTTTACATCCCCTGTACGTCTGCAATAGTCAGGTCTTTTAGTAACCATATAGCAAGGGTCAACTATTCTTTTTAGTGGCTCATACCGCATTGCCTGATTTAAAGAAAGTAGACCCTATGACATTGGTTTAATTGATATTAATCGTATAGTTTTTTAAGACATACCCCATTGCGTTCAGCTGATATTTCAAGTTATTTGCCGTCTCTGAGAGCTTCAGACTCTCAGATGAACCTCATACTTTCCATTTTCTCTACCTGTGCTTTAGTGGTCTTTCCAGATTCTTCCTTTCTTTCCGGTACTGCTTGCTCAGTACCATCGTAAATAGAATTCAACTCTTTCTCAGAGCCTCCTTAAGCAGAGTGTCGCTTTCAAATCCTTCGTCTCTCATAACTACAGTCCGATGTTATGCTAGTTGTAGATAACACCACGTCTCTGTGCATCATTATCAAATCATGTCAAACCATTTCTCTAAATCCTCAAACGTTATAAGCATAGGTTTGCTTAGCTGATAGTGAGTGGAAAGAATATCTACATTTCAGTACAGGTAATTATATGTAGTCAGTTACAAGCAGTTCGTCGCAAGACGCTACAGTCTGAGATTTTTAAAACAATAGGTTGCTGTTAGCATTCACAGAAGTTTTCTAAAAGGATTTCGATCATTTTTTAAGGGAAGAAATGTTCGTTTTTCCCAAAGAACAGTTTTCATTTTTCTGCCAAAGATAAGATATAATCGTTTAGAACAAATACTTTAATTTTTCGAAGAAATGTTTCAGTGTTACAATAAAGATTTACTGCTTTCTCGATTAAGAGTCATACGATTTTGAAAGAGGAATTTCCGTGCGTCTCGAAGAAAGGTTCTTCTTTACATCGAGTGAGGATTTCTTGTTCTTCAAAAAGTGCTGCTAAGTAGGAAGATACTAGCTTTTCTCATGGAAGGAACTCTTGAGTACTGGCGCTCAGGTGGAGAGAACCAGGGCCAATGAAGAGCAATTCGGCAAGGGCAAGGCTAGATAAACGAGAGGATGAATGACCGTTAGTAATGAAGTGTAACCGACTGGTGTGGAACAGTCTTCAGTACTGATTCTTGCTTAGAATTATGGCCCGATGAACTGCGAAGTCGTGTCTGAAGACGCCCTGGACAGAGGTCGGATATCAGCTTGACTGACGCCCAAACACACGGCCCAACAACAGGGGCTGATGGTCTTGGGTGCCATTTCTGTTCTTAACACGACCCATTTGGTTGTCACTCCCGGCACGCTTAGTGCAAAGTGGTACGACGACGGTATTCCACGGCTTATTTTGTTGCCCTCCATGGAAAGCCATCTTAGGCTTACGTATCAGCAAGAAAATAGCAGGCAGCACAGTGCAAGGGTTTCTGTAGCTTGTCTTCGTCCTTGGCAAACCGTACCTTGCCCACAAGGGTTACCGGATCTCTTCCCAATTGAGAACTTTTGGTGCACCAGTTGGGGATTTTAGTGATCTAACGCACCAACTGGACAGTATTAATCACTATATCTCTCAGGAGGACATCCAACAACTCTATCAGTCAATTCCAAGTCAAATAACTGCTGCCACAAGGGCGAAAGATTGACCAAAGTGATACTGCTTTCCTCAATGTGTAAGGCTCTTTCTCTTGAATATAAACTACTAACCATTAAAATTGCTCCACCACGAAGATGACATGCTACAGACGCGGAATTTAACCGACAGGAAGAAACTGCTGTGATATGCATATGATTAGCTTTTCAGAGCATTCACTCAAGGTTGGGGCCAGTGGCGACACCTACAACGTGCTGACATGAGGAAAGTTTATAACCGATTTCTCATACACAAACAGCAGTTGACCGGCGTTGCCTTATCAAATGTTGTTGTGATGCCTTGAGTAAGGTGGAGAAATACGTACCATCACGTTTCTGACTTTGATAAATATCGGTTTGTAGCTTATCGCGATTGCGGTTTATCGTATCGTAACATTGCTGCTCGCGTTGGTCGAGATCCAATGACAGTTAGCAGAACATGGAATCTGTGGGTTCAGGAGGGTAATACGGAACGCCGTGCTGAATCGCAACGGCCTCGTATCACTATCAGTCGAGATGACAGGCATCTTATCTGCATGGTTGTAACGGATCGTGCAGCCACGTCTCGATCCCTGAGTCAGCACATGGGGACGTTTGCAAGACAACAACCATCTGTAGGAACAGTTAGCTGACATTTGCAGAAACATGGACTATCAGCTCAGAGACCATGGCTGCGGTTACCCTTGACGCTGCATAACAGACAGGAGCGCCTGCGATGGTGTACTCAGGGACGAATCTGGGTGCACGAATGGCAAAACGCAATTTTTTCGGATGAATCCAGGTTCTGTTTACAGCATCATGATGGTTGTATCCGCGTTTGGTGACATCACGGTGAACGCACATTGGAATCGTGTATTCGTTATCGCCATACTGGCGTATCACCCGGCGTGATGGTATGGGGTGCCATTGGTTACACGTCTCGGTCACTTCTTGTTCGCATTGACGGCACTTTGAACTATGGACGTTACATTTCAGATGTGTTACGACCCGTGGCTCTATCCTTCATTCGATCCCTACGAATCCGTACATTTCAGCAGGATAATGCATGACCGCATGTTGCAGGTCCTGTACGGGCCTTTCTGGATACAGAAAATGTTCAACTGCTGCCCTGGCGAGCACATTGTCCAGATCTCTCACCAATTGAAAACGTGTGGTCAATGATGGCCGAGCAACTGGCTCGTCACAATACACCAGTCACTACTCTTGTTGAACTGTGGTATCGTGTTGAAGCTGCATGGACCGCTGTACCTGTACGCGCCATCGAAGCTCTGTTTGACTCAATGCCCAGGAGTATCAAGGCCGTTATTACGGCAGGAGGTGGTTGTTGTGGGTACTGATTTCTCAGGATCTATGCACCCAAATAGCGTGAAAATGTAATTACATGTCAGTTCTAGTATAATATATTTGTCCAATGAATACCCGTTTGTCATCGGTATTTCTTCTTGGTGTAGCAATTTTAATGGCCAGTAGTGTAGATTCCAACTTTTGTGAGTTTGTAATCATTTGTCTATCTACACATGCAGGTAACATCTACCGATTTCCGTCCCATTAGTATAATTTCTTTGTGGTGCATTGTCTTTGTTTCCATTTCTGACAGTGTGTACAGTATAAGGTAAGCGTCAGCTGCTTCATTCGCGTATACTGTGTAGTCTGCACAGATGTATTTTTCGTTTTTCTCTAAGAGTGTTTGTATGTTGTTACAGCCACTGCGGTCTTGTAAATGTGCGCACTGTAAAAGAGTTAATGACTCTGTACATGGTTACCAGTCTTCGAGTGATTAAAATGTTTGAAATGGTTAAATTTAATTTCTAATGGCGAATTACAAGAAGGAATGTACAAATCGGGTAAATGTTTGTATAGTAATTAGCGCAAGTCTTACACCCGATTCAGAATTCTCTCAGACGGATAGCTCACTACAAAGAATCGCATTTAAATGATAAATATAGGTTGTCATCAGTTATAATTACTATGTTGCGCATTAATTACAATGGAAGTAATGTTATAAACCCACATTAGACGTATTGAAAAATTAATATATTAGAGATTCATTTCTTTTTCTATGTATTTTGACAAACCTGACTTGTTGCCGTGGTTATTAGATAGTTTTATTTCATTCTGTTCACAAGTTGAAACAGCTTCTAGTTTTTTCATTGTAATTAAGACTTTAGAAGCATGGTATTATCCGTAGGAACTTCTAATGAAAAGGAGATTCAGCATTAATAATGAACTATTTTCAAAAATCTTTTCATCCTCTACTTCACACTCATAGCAGTTGGATTTCTGGAAACAATGAAAAATGTGATACTTCCTGGCAGATTAAAACTCTGTGCCCGACCGAGACTCGATCTCGGAACCTTTGCCTTTCGCGGGCAAGGGCTCTGCCGTCTGAGCTACCGAAGCACGACCCACGCCCTGTCCTCACATCTTTATTTCTGCCAGTATCTCGTCTCCTGAAAAATGTGTTCTTTTATTTCTATTAGAAAAGTCTAATAGTAAATTTTAATTTTTGCAGCTTAAAATACTTTAGTAGTTCTTTTAATAACGATTAATTTTTAAAAAAAATTCTCCCACTGTTTCACCCCATTAGAGGTTAAATTTCCAAGAATGCTTAAACACATTTTTTTAAATTTCTAACCTAGGAAACACACACCCATTTTAGTAGTTTTAATTTCAAAATTTCCTTAAATTTTAAATTTTTAAACATCCTTTCATCGTCTATTTTATATCGGTAGTGGTGTGATTTCGGAAGATTAGTTCTTCAACGAAGGCTTCAGTACAAGATCAACATCTATATCTTCCAATACTGCGAAATATTGTCGTACAAATTTAATCTCCCTCTTCAGTCCTTAAGAGCTGAATGTCCTAAAACACTGAAATAGATAACGTTCTTATTTCTAACCCATAAGCCAAATAGAATTTTTTTCTGACTGAGTTTCAACAATGCTTTCGTAATGGGATATTTCCGTAAAAGTCCTTCTTCACTCTCTTGGGATTTAAATGTCTAAAGACACGAAAACACTTATTTTGGATGTATTTTCTGCACATGGTGTTATACTGGTTTCATGACTGTTACGAACTGCATTAAGCAATACAAAGCTGCAACGGTATATTTTGTTAGAGACGATTGGTATCGGTCTTGATTCAGATAATCATAGGGTTCACTGTAGCAAAGAAGAACAAAAACATACATAACAAAGTATGTAACATTTAAATGAACAGTGGCTTGGTGAAATGACGTTAAATAAATCATATCTTACATCCCTACAAACAAAATACTTACGAAACTATCTGAGATATACATTTGTGTAACTGGAGTAGTAGATACCAGTTGTACATTCCAATGTCACTAATAATAGTTAGATATATGTAAAATATGTGTCCATTTATCCTCATAAACATTTGGGTGTGGTTTACTTAAGCACTGGATAGAGCAGACCAAAGAATATTCAGTGACAAATTTCAAGGACTGCCAACACATGCCAGCTATACTTTACATCAATTGTCAGTATCACACAGACGCTAATATGGTACATATTGACAAACGCTGCATGCATATGTTGTACTACAACATTAATAATTTAGTTACAGATCATTTATATTTCTTGGTTACTATATATTATTAGTGGAAATACATCTAAATCTACATCTACGTCCATACTCCGCAAGCCACCTGACGGTGTATGGCGGAGGGTACGTTGAGCACCTCTATCGGTTCTCCGTTCTATTCCAGTCTCGTATTGTTCGTGGAATGAAGGAATGTTAGTATGCTTCTCTGTGGGCTCTAGTCTCTTTGATTTTATCCTCATGGTCTCTTCGCGAGATATACGTAGGAGGGAGCAATATACTACTTGACTCTTCGTTGAAGGTATGTTCTCGAAACTTTAACAAAAGCCCGTACCGAGCTACTGAGCGTCTCTCCTGCAGAGTCTTCCACTGGAGTTTATCTATCATCTCCGTAACGCTTTCGCCTTTACTAAATGATCTTGTAATGAAGCGCGCTGCTCTCCGTTGGATCTTCTCTATCACTTCTATCAGCCCTATCTGGTACTGATCCCACGCTGGTGAGCAGTATTCAAGCAGTGGGCGAACAAGCGTACTGTAACCTACTTCCTTTGTTTTCGGATTGCATTTCCTTAGGATTCTTCCAATGAATCTCAGTCTGGCATCTGCTTTACCAACGATCAACTTTATATGATAATTCCATTTTAAATCACTCCTAATGCGTACTCCCAGATAATTTATGGGATTAATTGCTTCCAGTTGCTGACCTGAAATTTTGTAGCTAAATTATAAGGGAGCTATCTTTCTATGTATTCGCAGCACATTACACTTGTCTACATTGGGATTCAACTGCCATTCCCTGCACCATGCATCAATTCGTTGCAGATCCTCCTACATTTCAGTACAATTTTCCGTTGTTACACGCTCTCGATACACCACAGCATCATCTGCAAAAAGCCTCAGTGAACTTCCGGTGTCATCCACAAGGTCATATATGTATATTGTTAATAGCAACGGTCCTATGACACTCCCCTACGGCACACTTGAAATCACTCTTACTTCGGAAGACTTCTTTCCGTTGAGAATGACACGCTGCGTTCTGTTATCTAGGAACTCTTCAATCCAATCACACAGTTGGTCTGATAGTCCATATGCTCTTACTTTGTTCGTTAAACGACTGTGAGGAATTGTATCGCAGGCCTTGCGGAAGTCAAGAAACATGGCATCTACTTGTGAACCCGTGTCTATGGCCCTCTGAGTCTCGTGGACGAATGGCGCGAGCTGGTTTTCACACGATCGTCTTTTTCGAAACCCATGCTGATTCCTACAGAGTAGATTCCTGGTCTCCAGAAAAGTCATTGTACTCGAACATAATACGTGTTCCAAAATTCTACAACTGGTCGACGTTAGGGATATAGGTCTATAGTCCTGCATATCAGTTCGACATCCCTTCTTGATAACTGGGATGACCTGTGTCCTTTTCCAATCCATTGGAACGCTACGCTCTTCTAGAGGCCTACGGTACACCGCTGCAAGAAGGGGGGCAAGTTCCTTCGCGTGTAAAATCGAACTGGTATCCCATCAGGTCCAGCGGCCTTTCCTCTTTTAAGCGATTTTAATTGTTTCTCTATCCCTCTGTCGTCTATTTCGATATCTGCCATTTTGTCATCTGTGTGACAATCTAGAGAAGGAACTACAATGCAGTCTGCCTCTGTGAAGCAGCTTTGGAGAAAGACATTTAGTACTTCGTCCTTTAGTCTGTCATCCTCTGTTTCAGTACCATTTTGGTCGTTGAGTGTCTGGACATTTTGTTTTGATCCACGTACTGCTATGAAATAAGACCAAAATTTCTTAGGATTTTCTGCCAAGTCAGTACATAGAACTTTACTTTCGAATTCATTGAACGCCTCTCGCATAGCCCTCCTCACATTACATTTCGCTTGCGTAATTTTTGTTTGTCTGCAAGGCTTTGGTTATATTTATGTTTGCTGTGAAGTTCCGTTTGCTTCCGCAGCAGTTTTCTAACTCGGTTGTTGTACCACGGTAGACATGCTTCAGTATAATCAATTCTGAAAGTATTATGGGTAGTAGGCATAAGCATAACGTAGTAATGACATTCAGGGCCAACTTGAATATATGTATTTTTCTTTATTTTCAATTTTTCACCCCATTCGGTACATAGAAGCATGCCAAACACAGCCCAATAACCGTTATAATGAATTATCATAGATTAGACATTTCTGGTACCTTGTCTGTTCAACTCATTACTTAATTATCTTTACTAATTATATTACTGAAAAGGTTGTCTTTGGGCTACCATACGAAATATATGCAGAGCGTTTACAAATCATAACCTTTCCCACTAAACTTCCAAAGCTCTAATGTATGTCAGCCGTCTATGTCACACTAGTAGTCTTCTGCATAGTTCATAGCTGGTATTATGGTCTATGTACAGTCCTAATTTTTCCAGCTCTCTTAAATGCCAGAGCTTAATTTTTTCTTATAAAATTCAACAGGAGTGTTATGAATCGAAAATCATGAAACATGCACTAAAGCTACCTAATTGCTTACTGTTACATCATTTTGGTTTCTAAATATTACATGTTAACGTAGATAAAACTGTTGTGAGCACAAAAGAAAAAAGAATCATGGCACCTGTTAGACATGTGTTCAATTTCTGTGATGTAGGTATCTGTCACTGCTGGTTGTATGTATCACGCTTATAAGTCTAATATACTGACTGACTATCTATCTGTAGTTAAATGAGTTCTCATCACGAAGACCAGTAAACAACAAAAATCTAATATGCAACTTAGGAAAAGTAAAAGGCAAAAAACTAAGTAGTTTCGTTACAATTTTCAGATCTGATTAGACTGAAGTGTGTCTGGCCATGTTTCAATTAATGTTATTGTTGTTGTGGTCTTCAGTCCTGAGACTGGTTTGATGCAGCTCTCCATGCTACTCTATCCTGTGCAAGATTCTTCATATCCCAGTACCTACTGCAACCTACATCCTTCTGAATCTGTTTAGTGTATTCATCTCTTGATCTCTCTCTACGATTTGTACCCTCCACGCTGCCCTCCAATAATAAATTGGTGATCGCTTGATGCCTCAGAATATGTCCTACCAACCGATCCCTTCTTCTAGTCAAGTTGTGCCACAAAAGTTCTCTTCTCCCCAATTCTGTTCAATACCTCCTCATTAGTTATGTGATCTACCCATCTAATCTTCAGCATTCGTCTGTAGCACCACATTTCGAAAGCTTCTATTTCTTCATGTCTAAACTACACTCCTGGAAATGGAAAAAAGAACACATTGACACCGGTGTGTCAGACCCACCATACTTGCTCCGGACACTGCGAGAGGGCTGTACAAGCAATGATCACGCGCACGGCACAGCGGACACACCAGGAACCGCGGTGTTGGCCGTCGAATGGCGCTAGCTGCGCAGCATTTGTGCACCACCGCCGTCAGTGTCAGCCAGTTTGCCGTGGCATACGGAGCTCCATCGCAGTCTTTAACACTGGTAGCATGCCGCGACAGCGTGGACGTGAACCGTATGTGCAGTTGACGGACTTTGAGCGAGGGCGTATAGTGGGCATGCGGGAGGCCGGGTGGACGTAGCGCCGAATTGCTCAACACGTGGGGCGTGAGGTCTCCACAGTACATCGATGTTGTCGCCAGTGGTCGGCGGAAGTTGCACGTGCCCGTCGACCTGGGACCGGACCGCAGCGACGCACGGATGCACGCCAAGACCGTAGGATCCTACGCAGTGCCGTAGGGGACCACTTCCCAGCAAATTAGGGACACTGTTGCTCCTGGGGTATCGGCGACGACCATTCGCAACCGTCTCCATGAAGCTGGGCTACGGTCCCGCACACCGTTAGGCCGTCTTCCGCTCACGCCCCAACATCGTGCAGCCCGCCTCCAGTGGTGTCGCGACAGGTGTGAATGGAGGGACGAATGGAGACGTGTCGTCTTCAGCGATGAGAGTCGCTTCTGCCTTGGTGCCAATGATGGTCGTATGCGTGTTTGGCGCCGTGCAGGTGAACGCCACAATCAGGACTGCATACGACCGAGGCACACAGGGCCAACACCCGGCATCATGGTGTGGGGAGCGATCTCCTACACTGGCCGTACACCACTGGTGATCGTCGAGGGGACACTGAATAGTGCACGGTACATCCAAACCGTCATCGAACCCATCGTTCTACCATTCCTAGACCGGCAAGGGAACTTGCTGTTCCAACAGAACAATGCACGTCCGCATGTATCCCGTGCCACCCAACGTGCTCTAGAAGGTGTAAGTCAACTACCCTGGCCAGCAAGATCTCTGGATCTGGCCCCCATTGAGCATGTTTGGGACTGGATGAAGCGTCGTCTCACGCGGTCTGCACGTCCAGCACGAACGCTGGTCCAACTGAGGCACCAGGTGGAAATGGCATGGCAAGCCGTTCCACAGGACTACATCCAGCATCTCTACGATCGTCTCCATGGGAGAATAGCAGCCTGCATTGCTGCGAAAGGTGGATATACACTGTACTAGTGCCGACATTGTGCATGGTCTGTTGCCTGTGTCTATGTGCCTGTGGTTCTGTCAGTGTGATCATGTGATGTATCTGACCCCAGGAATGTGTCAATAAAGTTTCCTCTTCCTGGGACAATGAATTCACGGTGTTCTTATTTCAATTTCCAGGAGTGTATTTATCGTCCACGTTTCACTTCCATACATGGCTTCACTCCACACGAATAGTTTCAGAAACGACTTCCTGACACTTAAATCTATACTCGATGCTAACAAATTTCTCTTCTTCAGAAACGCTTTCCTTGCCATTGCGTCTACATTTTATATCCTCTCTACTTCGACCATCGTGAGTAACAATAAGAAACAAATGTTTAGTGAAAGAATTATTAGTATCATAATGTAATAGATGCATTTAGCGTTTGTCGTCATGTGTAATTTTAACATCTATTTGGTGCTGACAATTGCTGTAATATATAGCTGGTGTACCTTCGCAGTGCCTTATAGTTCTCATCGAATATTGTTTGGCTTACACTGTTCAGTGCTTCTGCATAATACACACAAACGTCCATGACGTTCAATGGACATATTTGCTGAGTAAATAAAGCGTGTATTAGTGCTGGAACAATGTACATGCGAGAGCTGCTATTCCAATTAAGCCAATGAGTAGCGCGGATTGTTTTGTAAGTACTTTGTAACAGCTACGTAAGGATGAAAGATATGATGTATTTAATGTCGCTTCATGTAACAGCTGCGTAGGTTAATTTTGAAGAGTTAGTTGTATGTGTTTTTATTCCTCTTTAGTACCGTGGACCCGATGATGATCTGATCCTAGACAGAAACTGATCGTTTCAGATTTAACATACAAATGCATCAATGTATCATGTAATGCAGTTCCTAACACAAATTATTTTTATTAGAATTTGAGACACTAAATACCAACTGATATAGATTTAGCTTTCAAAAAGATTTCATAGTGCAATGTTTTCATATCGATTTTAATCCCATATTTCATTCCCGTAGCGTTGGATTCCCAAACGCACTGAAACACGAGAGGACAAACATAAATTTTCATAGATGTAGCCTTAAAATTACTCTAGTGCTTTAATAATGACTTTTTTGAAAAAGAAGAAAAATCATGTACAACTTCATACCCTTACGGGTAGAATTTTCAAAAATACTGACACACTTGCTTTGCTTTTATTTCTGTACGAGAAATTAAATACGAATTTTCGTAGTTCCAGCTTCAAATTTGTCTTGATGGCGACATATTTTCAAACCTCCTTTCATCCGGTAGGAATGGAATTTCGGAAAGTCTTTTCAAATGGCGCCTACAGTATAATTTCAACATCGTCTTCCTAATTTCAGGTAGCTGTCCTCAGCTTTCATTACTGGGCGGCGATGAGTTAGTGAATCAGTTAAGATATATACTTAAGACTCAGGATTAAACTGAGAGACACATAATCAGACAGTTACTATAAGCGCTACACACACACACACACACACACATACACACACACATTCTTGTATATGCAGGAGAGATCTGCTAACTGACGATTTGTCTCAGTTTGATCCACACTTATCCTGTACTGTGATTTGTGTCAGCAGGATGCAAACCTGGGACGAGATGAGTTAGATCCTGGCACTAGAGTGACTGTGACGGGCTGGGGCCACTCTGATGACAATATGCTGAAGAGGACGATATTGGTTATAACAAACCGTACCACTTGCGAAAAGGATTTAGGTTTCAACATTACACCGGACATTTTGTGTGCCCGACCTAGCAAGTCAGGCAGGGACGTCTGTGACGGAGAAAGCGGTGGACCACTGACACGTAGAGGAATTCAGTACGGCGTTGTGTCATACGGAAGATGCTTAGGTGACGTCGACAAAAACAGCCTGTATGTCAATATTCACAGGTTCTACGACTGGATCGAGGACACCGTGTCGCAATATTCACGGCTGTAACAGTGTATCTCATTCGTATAATATTATTACCATGAACTGTGATTTTTAGTCATTTAATCTGAATACACTAACGTTATGTTCGATGACGATTTCTATTATTGATTTCCTTCGTATTATAGCAAAATAAGAAAAAATTCAAGAAATATAAATAATAAATACATGCCTGAAACATAACCTTCCTGCATACATCTTGGTAATTCAGATATTACCGTTATATTAAGATGGAGATAGATAGAAGGATGTAACACTCAGTCGAGTCTTGTACGACATGTAACTAGTGCCTATTTGCAGCATCAACTGATTAACTATTCACAAATATTTAGGGAATTAACCTCTGTGTGAAGCGAAAATTTCGTATGATTATACAGGTTGATTCAAAAAGAATACCACAACTTTAGGAATTTAAAACTCAGCAACGACAAAAGGCAGAGCTAAGCACTATCTGTCGGCGAATTAAGGGAGCTATAAAGTTTCATTTAGTTGTACATTTGTTCGCTTGAGGCGCTGAAAGTTTTTGGTCCCTTTTTCTTCGAAGGTGCTACTGTAACTGGACTACAGTATCTGGAGATGTTAGAGAATTGGCTGTTCCCTCAGCTCGAACAAGAAGCACAACAATTCATATTCCAGCAGGATGGAGCGCCACCACATTCGCACTTATCTGTCCGTAACTACCTGAACGTCAACTACCCGAGGCGATGGATCGGCCGCCAGGCCGCCCGTGACAGAGCACTTCATCACCGGCCTCCAAGAAGCCCTGATCTTACCCCCTGCGACTTTTTCTTATGGGGGTATGTTAAGGATATGGTGTTTCGGCCACCTCTCCCAGCCACCATTGATGATTTGAAACTAGAAATAACAGCAGCTATCCAAACTGTTACGCCTGATATGCAACAGAGAGTGTGGAACGAGTTGGAGTATCGGGTTGATATTGCTCGTGTGTCTGGAGGGGGCCATATTGAACATCTCTGAACTTGTTTTTGAGTGAAAAAAAAAAACCTTTTTAAATACTCTTTGTAATGACGTATAACAGAAGGTTATATTATGTTTCTTTCATTAAATACACATTTTTAAAGTTGTGGTATTCTTTTTGAATCACCCTGTATTATATTTATTTTCATAGAGTCATTATTCTTCTATGAAGTATTCCTTAGAAACAATATGAATTGTACTACGTATTACTTGATAACTTGAACTGGTAAGTAATGTTGAGCCTCCAATAGAACACATTCACTGAGATGAAAGAAAAGCTTTTCCACTTTCTAATTTAAATACGGATATCCATTTCAGGAGTGATGACTTTCAGTATTACTCTTAATGGATTAATGGACTTAAATATGTTTGGCGCTATACAGTGAAATCATCAGCGCCGTTTCTCATGGGCATAGAGTGGTGATATTAGTCACTTTTGTTCTAATGAAATCTACAGCCACAGTCCTAAAGAGTTTCACATATATTGTCCAGTACATATTTTCATAGCATCATATATCGATAGTGTTAGTAAAACAACTGACTGCATATATATGGTTGGTTGATCAAGTAACTAACAGCATGAACCATCCATCCAAGAACACATGAAAATGTTCTATTATACTGAGCAGAAGTCCTGGCACCACACAAAATCTCACCTATTTTTTTCTACTGCTCTGTTGTCGTCGAAAATTGACAAAGACTAGACCAAAGGCTCCTCTGATTTTAGGACTGCAATACGCAGGCCGTTAAATCACGATGAATTATTAGTGTTACGCCACAAACACTGCATTCCAAAAGTTTTTCCTGTCGCAGGAGATAAACTTGTGTGATTGGGCACTGTCCGATAAGAAGGGCCTTAGAACAATTTCATTAAGTCTTTCAGTTCTAAACGAAATGCGCCATATTCGAATAGTTGGTTTAACCAACCACAGCTTCTTGTTGGCCTCTTCCAGCAACTTCCTTTACGAGTGTCTGTCTGTCTGTGTGTGTGTGTGTGTGTGTGTGTGTGTGTGTGTGTGTGTGTGTGTGTGTGTGCGTGTGACTTAGGCTCGCTTAATGACGAGGTTATCAACGTCCTTACCAGAATTAGCAGAAACGAGTGTTTCTAAAAGTAGAAACTTAGATGACAGGAACAAAATGCTGTCTGAGATAAAAGCAATATCACTCTCCCACCGTCTCACTCACGATCGCACGAACATCCACGCTAACTGACACTAGTTAAGACAAAAGTAAAAAATTGTGAGATGTTCTAATGCAGTCTGATTAAACACCAGTAAGTCATGAAAAAATTAAAATGAGCCAGCCGTCCTGAAAACTCATTACAATTGTCGCCCTAACATTTAAGGGAAGAAGTCGGACACTGCACAAAACTAAACACGACGAAACATGTTCGTGGCATTCTGTTTTGAAAAAATGCTGCCCTCTTGTCTTAATACAAAGTACAGCCCAATAAAACGTGGCACACTGTGATCTGCACGCCACTTTGGCAGGTACTCTCACGCAGCAAGAAGCCAGGCGTCATAGGGCCGTGTCCTATGTGAAAACGAGTGAGAAACACCTCATTCCGGCTGTGAGGTTGGAAGGAGGTACGCCGTGGCCGGGTTGTGGACTTTATCACATGCAGCTTCTTGTCTGTCGCGTCCGACCACTCGTCTCTCCATGGACTCATGACCCTACACCCCAACAACGAAGCAATTACATGCAGGGGATGGCACGCTGAATGAAGTGAGAGTCGCGACACGCCTCCTTGGCTGTAACATCCGCCTTCTCGTTCCCCACAATACACGTGTTACCTGGCAACCAGTAGAGAAACGCCTACTTCCCGAGCCTTTGTAAGTGGAGTAAGGCGTCCACTGTGTCTGCTCGGTTGAAGTGCGGCAGAGACTGAAGCGCACACATGTGTTGGAACAGACGAGGAGTTTTACAGGCATGTGCATCATATCTAGTTTAGACTTATCCCCGAATACAACCACATAGTTGTGGTGCTCATTTCAAATGTCGGAAGATACATTAAAAATACGGAGTGTGGAAAAATTTGACCCGAACAGTATGGCAGAAAGACGGCATAAAAAAAGCAAATTACGCGTTGGTACTAGTGGTCGCAGTAGGATGCTTTTTCCACTACAAGGACGTAATTGAATTCAGACATATGGACGAAAAATAATTGACATTAAATGTAGACGTTAATTAAATGGTTGGACGAGCCATTCACCACGATTACAACAAGAAATACTTAAAGTAACAGACATACATGTATCATACTTAGATAAAGTACCATACGTCACATTTTCTGAAATGGAAATAATCACATGTCCGTGTTTCATGTTACAACATATCCAAAAGTTCAAACTAAGTGAAAAAAGGGTATGTTGTTATGCAACAGACTTGCCATCGCTATTGAGGTGAGTATGTCGTTGCAAATGTGGTAAATGATGCGAGCCACCAATTCCTGTTCGTCCTCGACTGTGTCTCATACACTCTGTGTTTCATGGTTTCCCCAGGGAAAAGAACCAATGGTGCCAAGTAAGACGAACGTGGAGACCACTGCGTTGTTTCAACGCAACCGAACTTTCTGTAGAAAATGTACTGTGTAGGTGACCTCGACAGCATGAGCAAAAAGTAGAGTAACAGCGTCGTGTCACAATGAAAGTTTCTGCGTAACTTCATGCGTTACATCGCCCTGGAATCCAGGCGATACTTGTTGTAAATCACTAGATACGTCTAAGGTAACACTCAAACGCCACTGGGAGAGTCATTGACAATTCCCACAAGTATGTTTAAGGCGAGTCGCTCTTAATCACCATGGACATACGTTTCATGAGGACTCTGTAGTGCCAAAACTTGGCTGCTGTGAGAACTGAATACGCCTTCATTGGTGAGGCAAGCCTTGTCCATAAATTACACACATTCAAGGATATGTGTCTGTCGTGCTACACGTTGTAGGAACCAGTCAACATATTACAGACAACAAGAGAACTCGACTGGACCCACAGGTTGTACCTTTGGTAGATAGAAATGATGTAGACCCATCTCACGAAACACATTTCAGACGTGACACCGGTCCACACCAAATTAATTACCGATTCGTCTGGTACTTGTTGGAACTTGTTCTATGCCATGTAATACATCTTCGTCAACTCTACTACACGAGTAATGGATCTCGCGCCTTTATCATGCTTACTAGCCTGCAAGGAACCAACCTTTTCCGTAAACCTACAGATATCACAGAAGTACCGGGCGATCAAAAAGTCAGTATAAATTTGAAAACTGAATAAATCACGGAATAATGTTGGTAGAGGGGTTCAAATTGACACACATGCTTGGAATGACATTGGGTTTTATTAGAACCAAAGAACGACAAAAGTTCAAAAAATGTCCGACAGATGGCACTTCATCTGATCAGAATAGCAATAATTAGCACAACAAAGTAAGACAAAACAAAGATGATGTTCTTTACAGGAAATGGTCAATATATCCACCATCATTCCTCAACAATAGCTGTAGTCGAGGAATAATGTTGTGAGCAGCACTGTAACGCATGGTGAGGCATTGGCGTCGGATGTTGTCTTTCAGCATACCTAAAGACCTGGGACGCCAAGCATGACGAATGTGGCGGCCGAGCACACAAGCATCACCAAACAACGTTGTTTGCCAGCGCTGTGTTCCATTGTGCCTCATGCAGTGCAAGACTTAGCAATATCAGTTTCTGGTAGGATAACAGTAGATGTCTGTCGAGAGCCCATTGCAAGTCTGTCACCACTCTTTTGTTCCTCCAGTACTGGATTTTAATATGAACTAGCAGCAGGTTTAATGACACCTCATTCTAGCATCTTCTCGATCTCAAAAAATATGGTCTTTTCATAAATCAAAGGTATTCGATAAAACTTAGCACAGATTTATCTATGCTCATTGACTTCAGACTGATAAAAGAAACGTTTAGTAGAGCACAGGTTCTGAAAATAGCAAGTAATGACATTATTTAAACTGTGCTTAATTTTTCATCTGTATCCTCAACACAATGAACCCAGTTCTGCATTTCATGTGAAGTGCTTACACCCCATTGTTACTCCATCAATAGAAATGCATGTGCACTATTCTCACTTCCAGCTAACTTTCAGGCGAGTGACAACTCCGATCTGACAAGATTTTTGAGACAATGGCACGTGTTCTCTCCCTTCACTGTACATTCATCAAACAACAGCTTCATCCTATATCCATCAAACACACCACATCACAACACTACATCAGAAGTACGTGGTGCACTGACACAAAATTTTCTTCTATTGTAGCTTTAGTTGCCAGGTTTCGCCCAAAGAAAGACGTTCACACAAAAATCGCAATACCTGACACTTATATTCAAGGCTCTTTTGTCTCCTTGCCTCCATGTATTTTTTCAAAGGACTGCCTCTTTCACTTTCATGCGTTGCAAAGGTAGAACTCCCAGACAACCTACCCCATAACCCCACTGTAAGTCAGACTCATCAGACTCACTCAATAGACCCACCGAACGCTTTGTGTGACGAACACACTGTGAAACAACTCCATTCACATTCTTCGCAGGTGCTTCATTTACTACTGACTTGATAGTACCTCGATTTTTTACCAGTAATAGTTCTCTCATATCTCCAAGATCTAACATATTTAATTGTTCATCTCTCTCATTTATCTCTTCTGAAGGTACAGTTTTGGCTGTGAACAGCAGCTGACATGCTCTTGGGGTGAGTTCTCCACGCATATATTAATCCTTGGGTCAGCTGACCATACTTCAGTAATGTATGCAGCTCAGCCTCTATTCCTGAGGCCGGCCGGAGTGGCCGTGCGGTTCTAGGCGCTACAGTTTGGAGCAGAGCGACCAATACGGTCGCAGGTTCGAATCCTGCCACGGGCGTTGATGTGTGTGATGTCCTTAGGTTAGTTAGGTTTAATTAGTTCTAAGTTCTAGGCGACTGATGACCTCAGAAGTTAAGTCGCATAGTGCTCAGAGCCAGTCATTCTGGTACCCACCGTTTTCATCGCTTCCACTGTTGCCCTCGTTATGCCAAAATTCTGGTGGTCCTGATTGGCGCTTCCCTTTCTGATATTCTCATTTCTTCCTTGATGTGGGAATTTAACCCTTTGCTCTCCAGCGATCGTTTCTACATCTACATGTGCAAAACTCATAACGCCCAAGATCATAATTATGACTGCCCTGTCTTACAGGGTCCGGTTATTGTTATTAATAAGCCTGTCTTCCCCTATTCACCATCCTCATACTCTGAGATGCTTCAACGTCGCCCTTGTCAAATCTGACGGGAATAATTTGGCAAAAATGTAAAGATAACTCCGTTAGGGAGAGTCTAATCAGTTCAACTCAGTTGCATGGATTACAAAATTGAAATGATGTACAACTTGGTAAGCAAACTGAAGTTACTTATTCATTTGTTGAACATTTATCCTCGCTAAAGTCACTGGTTCGAAAGCATGAATGTTACTGAGAAGTCAAGTACGATAGGAAAAGTGGGCTGCAAATGGAGAAACAGAGCAACTATTAGTATAACCTTTACAGAGCCTGAAAAATCAGTTGCAGCGTTGGCTGCCACAGAATACGACACTGCTTGATCAAGAAATTCTCTTAACAGGCATGACAACCAGCATGAATGAGAAAAATATCGAATCTGTATAAGTAGGTATAACACAGCTGTAATCGTAAGAAAATAATTGAATCGCAAATTGTTGAAACCAAATAAGACCAAATTTTCAGTTTTCATTTTTCACTGAATAGTACGTTTAAGAGTATAGCCTATCGTGTGGTGTTGGAATGAAACACGTCATGCTCCTACAAATGGTAGTGCACTTTACGCTGTTTGTTGTTGGAACCAAATATGTCACTGACTTACTTCTTTTCAAAATATACTGCTCGTACCGCACAGGATCTGTGTACCTCCAACAATACACACTGTTGATGAACTTAATGTTCACTGCGCTGCAGTTTGTTGTATTGCTATGGCTCCAAAATGGAAGAATAGTTGTGCAGATTCTGATAGAATTAAGGTAAAGACAGCTTGTACCTTATCAAAATTACAGAGGAGACTAGGTTTACTGTCTTACAGGTAAATATCAATCTTTCTTGGAACAACAGGAAATTGTGTAGATGTAAATAATATCACTTATACCAGCAATACCAATCTTGTGTTGTTAATTTCCTTTCAGCTGCAGAATGAAATGTTATGATTCCATTGACGTAAATCCACGTAATAATTTTTTGGCAAGATTTCTTGATCTACCTAACAAAGATGTACAGGAATTTCATCTGCAGCGCCTTATATAAGCAAAGGAAGTAAAGCAGGCACATCTTTGGAAATCTGATCCTGAACGTTGTGAAAATAGTAGGGATGTAACGTTTCTTTACCACATAATGCTTGGAAGTGAAAGGAAACTGGTTTGCAAAGACTCTTTCCTGAATATACATACAGTGACAAAATCATGTGCGTTCCATATCTGTATGTCGATGGAATAGTAAGACATATTTTCCACTTAAGACATGAGCCCATCATTCCAGGCTTAATGGACGGCATTCCAATGGCCTACCAAACAAACCTAGTACCTATTGTCAAAATGAATATGGAATATGTGTAGAAAGTCATTGAATATGTGCCTTCTGCAAAGAAACCATTGTATGAAGAAGTGCTTTATTTGTTATTGACTGACTAAAATCATAGCTGATGTACAGTTCATCATTATTGGTTTAAAAATAATTCAGTTTGTTCTGTTATGTCAGACCATACTAATGAATTATGAAATGTTCATCCAATTAAATCCTAAATATGCAAGAAATATGTTCCTAAATTGTTGGAACTAAATTATTGAAAAAATTCTGAAATCATTAAATATCGAAATGATATACTCAAACTTAACTATTTCTCTCTCAATAAAAGCAAAATGAATTCACTTTCGTTTCTGAAAAATTCCAATAATGTAGCAGTAATATGAGATGGTAGTATTCGGCCTTTTGTTTACCCTAAGAAGGTAAGAAAATGACTTATTTTGCTTTGGCTCAAAAATGGTTCAAATGGCTCTGAGCACTATGCGACTTACCTTCTGAGGTCATCAGTCGCCAAAACTTAGAATGAATTAAACTTAGCTAACATAAGAACATCACACATATCCATGCCCGAGGCAGGATTCGAACCTGCGACCTTAGCGGTCGCTCGGTTCCAGACTGTAGCGCCTAGAACCGCACGGCCACTCCGGCCGGCTTATTTTGGTTTCAACATTAGACGATTCAATTAAGGAATCACCAAAAAGAAAACACCAGGTGTGAATGAAATACCTGTCGAATCTTGCTTACATTTATGGTAATGTTCGGCCCAAACTGATAAGGATGTACACCGAGATAATATCTCTAGACAGTCGGCATTCATCCATTACGGAAGGAATTCTTGTGTTACTACTGAAAGAACCCACTGTCACTAGATTTCAAAATTACTGACCGATAATTTTCCTGAATATGCAGGTTATAGTTCTAAGACGACTGTTGAATTATGGGACAAAAGGATTTGACTTCCAAGATACGCAGTCACTATGAACCCATTGCGATGAAAGAACGCTCAATATGGCATGTTTTTACAGATTATCGTGGCATAGCACACCTACACGGACTAGCTCAAAAAATGGTTCAAAAATGTTCAAATGTGTGTGAAATCTTGTGGAACTTAACTGCTAAGGTCATCAGTCCCTAAGCTTACACACTACTTAACCTAAACTATCCTAAAGACAAACACACACACCCGGGCCCGAGGGAGGACAGTAACCTCCGTCGGGGCCAGCCGCACAGTCTATGACTGCAGCTCTTGAGACCGCCCGGCTAATCCCGCGCGGCTCAAAAAATGGTTCAAATGGCTCTGAGCACTATGGGACTTTCCTTATGAAGTCAGCAGTACCCTAGAACTTAGAAGTACTTAAACCTAACTAACCTAAGGACACCACAAACATCTATGCCCAAAGCAGGATTCGAACCTGCGACCGCAGCGGTCGCGTGGTTCCGGACTGTAGCGCCTAGAACCACTGGGACGCTCCGCCCGGCCATGGGCTAGCAAAAATAAGTCTGTTAGCTTTTATCAACTTCGACGAAGCATGTAAAATAGTTAATCAGGATATCAGTGATTGCAGGGTAGGGTCGTTGATAAAATACTATAGTGCGTTTCCGGACCCACTAAATTAGCAAAATAAACTGTAAAACTACTCGATTAAAACCTGACAAAAGGGCCGCAGTACAGGGTTATCCTCATTCCGTGATTGGTTGTTAGATTTGTAAAGAAGGGGACCATACAGTGAGGTCATCGGTCCGATCGGATTAGAGAAGGATGCTGAAGGAAGTCGACCGTGCCATTTCGAAGGAACCATCCCGGCAATATAGAAAAATCACGGAAAACCTAAATCAGAATGGCAAGAAGCGGGCCTCCCGAATGCAAGTTCAGTGTGCTAGTTACGCCCCCCCCTTTCTCCCTAGTTCGTTAACACTTTATGCAATCGCACTCGAACAACTGCTGAAAAACTATATGGTCTACAAACCCAAAATAAGAAATCAGTATGTCATACATGTGCAGATTACATCAATATTATCATTAACAACAACATGAGATATTAGGCTAGAGAACATGGACAATACATCAGAAGTGTGTGGTATAAGTTGAGAATTTGAGTCTGACTGCAGGCGTTCTAGGGTAATCCGTGTGAATGTGATGGCGTAGTGTGTACGGATGGCGTAGTGGTCTGGGTGTCTGTATAGTATGCAGGATCTTCGTACAGTAATTTTCAACTTGTTGTACTGAAATGAATCAATTTCCACTGGCAGCCTAAGTCTTAAATTCCTCTGTACACATAATGAAGTTGACATCCGTGACAAACTGTACATGCCGCCAAACTACATACAATTTGGAGCAAATATTCACTCACGGGACCAAACAGAAATAAGAAAATTGGCACCAAATGGAACTGGTAGTAATAAACAGAATTGCGGAATATACCGTTAATATATACCAATTTCTGCAAATCGGACTAGAATCTGTTTCGCAAATCCAAAACCAGCAGCTCTACCTGGCTAATTGAGAACTGATGTCTTCAGCGTGGTAAATAACGTAACAATATCTTCAGAAGAATACAAATATATGTTGTATGAGGAAATCACATCAAGGACAAAAAATGGCGGCAAAACTTCCAAGCAATTACTCTTTCTCACCTCGAAAACCCACGGACCAGTTGTAGCATTTCCTCCCCAAATACATGTGCAGAAGATCAATGAGAAATAAGTCCCAAAAACAACTTCGATTAAGAACACAGTGTTAATTAGCCAGTGACGTAGGCGCCTTTTATTTATATGATTATTCTGAACTTAGCCACAGAAGGACATCTCTATTATTAGTAATTACAAACACCAGACCCCAATGAAGAAGGCTGCATTAAGTATCACGCCGAGAAGATATATCTACAGGATGTGACAATTTTACCGAAAAAAGAAGGAATTTCAGTTCAGCAGAGCAGAAAACATTAAGTGCAAGAGACTATAATTACAACGGCAGAAGAGCAAATTATATATAATATACTACAGTTTACTTCAGAGAAGCTAAGTTTATAGATAGTCGAACATAATTTTTCCTTCAACGAAAAGACATTATGTTTCTGGCACATCACCATTATTTAATTATCGTAAGAAAAAACTGTCTTAATTTTTTTATGTCCATCGTTCTCACTGGAGGTTGGAGAGTTACATATTAAAATAGTACGCCTACAGCCGTCGTTATTATGTTATTTATTATATTGCTACCAGATCCGGATGCTTCGGTGACCATTTCCAGGCCTTAAGTGACGCTGAGGGGATTAACCCTAATAACATAGACGATTCCTCAGTGGCAGATACGTATGAACTGATTTTTGCAAACCAAGCGTGACAACAACGTTGTGTCTCTAACCACCAACTACCACCTCGTTTAGGAATTGGAATACATAGAGATAACAACAATTAAGCAGGAAAAAAAGAATTGGCGGAGAAATTCCACACGAAAGGTTCCAAGTGCGGTTCCCGGCCAGGCAAGGAAAGTTCATTTCGACGTATTTGGTTTCAGGGTGAGATATTTTTATTGGAAACAATTTTTCACTTTCTCCAGCGATCACAAGTATTGTTACAAATGTTAATAGTACATAGTTTGGCATACTTAGCGCCGCTTTAATATCGCAGAACGCCTTATTATGGGAGCTGAATACATTGCAAACCAATTTTGCTATAATACAGGTCAAATGTCAGAGGGGATTATCTGATCTTAAGTAATTTTCGTGTCTAGCAAGAGTCAGTCCGTAGTCTATTCTCATGTTCACTTTACCAATGATGGAAGAAACTAATAGAAATTTGTACTGCCAATATCTGACGCAATAACACTTTTATTGCTAACGGAGTTTTACTGGGTACCTTCTCAGCAGAAAGACGTCGTAAATTATACTGTTCCAACCAGCTATCGCACTGTGATGTTTCATAAAAATAGATTACCTTAATTAACCTTCAATACGAGTGCTATCTCTAGGCCTCGAACCTACGTTGAGAAGCGCTACGAAGGCACGCTCGCTGTTTCATTATGCTTAGAAGTGCGGCACTCACCTACACCTTAGAATGGCCGATATCATCTCGTATACTGGGTGGAGATGAGGTAGAAGACATCGAAAGTTTCCGTTGGATGCTGAGCTTACAGGTATGGGGTGTTCACAGGTGTGGAGCGTCCATCATCGGAGACCGATGGAGCGCTGACGGCAGCCCACTGCGTCGCAGGCTCCAGTGGTCCGGCAGACCTATCGCTGCGGGCTGGTACCGTGTCTCATGAACTGGCGGGCTGGGTGATCGGCGTTGACTTCATTAAGGCACACCCGGAAGCCAAGCTATGGAGGAACGACATCGCGCTCTTACGCGTGCCGAGAGACTTCCCTTTCGGAACCGAAGTCCAGGTAGGGTCTCTAACGTTCCTTGTTTCACCACTTATTTATTCCTATATCAACAGGATGAATTCAAATAACGTCAATGCTCTGCAGAACAAGCACAAGAATATTCTTATTTCTCGTGATCAGATGCGTATGTGAAACTCCAGTATAAAACTGCATGACTACCTGTAGTAATTGTGAACCTGCAGTAACAGTAATGGTGTTGGTCTATCACTGTATTGGGTTGGTGCATATGTTTGTGACGTTTGTCCATAAAAATGACGAACACAAGAGATACATATAACAGAGACTATAGCCATTAGAAATGCTTTCTCCTTCCTATTTGCTACAACCTGCCAATGCTTGGGTAACTTTTCTATTCCACGACTGTAGAAACCACGCGGTTTTGAAGCTAAGAACTTGTCGAACTATGTTCAGAGCACATTTCCAATTGGAAAGGAAGTTCCTTGAAGGTTGTTCGATAGATAGCTTGAAAGGTGAAAGTCTGAGGACGTGACATCAAGTGAATGATGTGGGTGCGGATAACTTCAAGCCTAAGAATCTGTCGAGCTATGTTCGGAGTGCATTTTCAACTCGAAAGGAAATTCCTTGAAGGGTTTTAGAATGAGATTTCCACTCTGTAGCGGTGTGTGCGCTATTATAAAACTTCCTGGCAGACTAAACTTGTGTGCCGGACCGAGATTCAAACTCGGGACCTTTGCCTTACACGGGCAAGTGCTCTACCAACTGAGCTACCCAAGCACGACTCACGCCCCGTCCTCACAGCTTTACTTCTGCCAGTACCTATTCTCCTACCTTCCAAACTATACAGAAGCTCTCCTGTGAACTTTGCAGAACTAGCACTCCTGAAAGAAAGGATATTGCGGAGACATGGCTTAGCCACAGCCTCGGGGATGTTTCCCGAATTTCACTCTGTAGCGGGGTGTGCGCTATTACGAAACTTCCTGGCAGATTAAAACTGTGTGCCGGACCGAGACTCGAACTCAGGACCTTTGCCTTTCACGGCCAAGTGCTCTACCAACTGAGCTACGCAACCACAACTCGCGCCCCGTCCTCACAGCTTTACAAGGTGTGCAGGAGAGCTTCTGTATAATTTGGAAGGTAGGAGACGAGATACTGGCAGAAGTAAAGTTGTGAGGACGGAGTATGAGTCGTGCTTGGGTACCTCAGTTGGTAGAGCACTTGCCCGCGAAAGGCAAAAGTCCGGAGTTCGAGTCTCGGTCCGGCACACGATTTTAATCTGCAAGGAAGTTTCCTTGAAGGCTGTTCGATGGATAGCGGAAAAGGTGAAAGTCTAAGGACGTAACATCAACTGAGTGATGTGGGTGCGGAATAACTTCATAATCTAACTCCTCTGTAGTTTTTTTTTTACCAGTGCAGCAGAAAGCGGGCGGGCGTTATCGTGGAACAGTATCAGTTCACGCAGGCTTCCTGGTCGTTCTTCTTGGACTGCTTCCGCAAGAAGTCTCGTTATTGCCATAAATGACACCTAGGGGAAGCGATTCATCGTATACCACACTGTTCCACCAGATGCATAGCGTTGTCTTTTGTGGATGCGCTTAAATATTTGTACGGGAATTTGGTGTTCTGTTCGAGCTTAACGATTCCTTTCTGTTCCTTACATTAGCGTAAGGACACGATTCCTCGTAATCATTAACGATAGGGGTCACGAATAACGGCTTTTGGTCACGAGCCAACTGATAACCAGCAACCGTAGATGCACATGTGCCCATCCACTTATTTTTGTAATTTTGGTTTAATGCATACTGTACTCACGTACCCAGCTTTTGAACCTTGCTCGTAGCGTGCAAATATCGTACGAAGGGAATGACCACAGTTCATCATATTTGTGAGTTCTAGAGTTCACAGACGTTGATCAGAGTCGGTTTATGAGTTTAAATGGTCATCGTAAAACCTCAAAGGTCTACCTGAACGTAAAGGGTCACTAATGTCAAAATTATCTTACTTAAAAAGAGAAATTCATTTTCATGTCGTGCTGTGTTCAGTGGCATTATCTCGATGTAGGGCGCAAATGGTTCTGGCTCTGTCGGCTGCTGTAAGTCCTCCAGGTAGTCAAACAAGAATATGTGGGAAGTGTTACGATTTCTCAACTTGGCAATCAATTTTCTAACGTCCACAGGTCTAACTGCTTTCTCGAAATGACAGAATGTAAATTAAAATGGCAAAAGTGAGCAAGGGTATAAAGAATAAGATTAAGAAATATCAGTTACATTAGAAAACATATTAAACAAGGAACAAAATTAAAATTTTTGAACCGTGGTTAAAGCTGTCTCGATAAATGGAAATGAGGCACAGATCTCTCTCAGGAAAGTTAGACGTGTTCCTAGGTAATACCATTTAAGAGATGAGGATATTAGTAATCATCTGGATATTTATAATATTACAGGAAAAAAAGAAGAAAATAGAACACCATGGAAAAATCCCCCACAAAGAATGTGTGTAGTGAGTCTATGCACTACGAGCCAAGAAGAAGAAGGGACATAGTGGCGCCCTGAATGTGCTGGCAGTGAAAAGTGCCGATGGAACAGGCACGCATACCTAAACTTTGAAGTGCAGATGAAGAAGAAGTAGACCATGTTTGTAGTTATAGTGCATCTATTAGTGGTTATTATTGATAATGGTTTGCATCCATCTGTTAGGCGGCCGCGTTCTACTGACAAGTATTTGAATAAGGGACCGTTCACTCGTATCCCGAACAGAGTGCTGGCATACGTGATTTCGCTCTGTGCTCTATGTACTATACTGTCAGAAATTTTCAGTCACATGAAAACTGCGTACCGGGGCCAGACTCGTATTCGGGACTTCAACTTTTCGCGGGGGAGTGCTCAACTGACTGAGCTACCCAAGAACAGCTCATGACCTGCCCTCACAGCTTTCCCTCCGCCAGCACCTCTTCTCCCACCTTCCAAACTCCACAGAAGCTCTACTGCAAAATCTGCAGAACTAGCACTACTGGAAGAAAGGTTACTGCGGAGGCATGACTTAGTCAAAGCCTGGGGAATATTACCAGAGTTAAATTTTCACTCTGCAATGGAGTGGGTGCTGATATCAAACTCCCTGGTAAATTAAAATTGTACGTTAGACAAAGACTCGAACTCTGAACTTTTGCCTTTCTCTGGCCATGTGTTCTACCGACTGAGCTACCCAAGCATGACTCACGACCCACCCTCACATCTTTACTTCCGCCAGTACCTCGTCTCCAACCTTACAAACTTCATAGAAGCTGTCCTTCGAACCTTTCAGAACTAGCACTCCTGGAAGAAAGAACGTTACGGAGACATGGCTCAGACGGAACCTGGGAGATGATACCATATTGAAGTATGTAGCTTGGAAGGTAGGAGACGAGGTACTGGTGTAAGTAAAGCTGCTTGAAATGAGAAGGATATCGTCAGATACATTTGGGTAACTGCGTTTCATTGGCAAGATATTACGAATATGCGGTTAGTATATACAATGGTTTACTTAGAAAAAATTTGTGATAACTAACCAAGAATATAGCTTCAGGAGATCGGACTCAAATCAACAAGGACTAACAGAAGACGGTAAAGCTACACAAAAATATAGCATATCTGGTCACTGACTTTGTAGACCCAGAGAACGGCGCTCGGAAACACTGAAAACTCTGAACTGGCAGCTATCCAGTGAAAGCCTACTTACAAAGTTTCAATAACCGGTATTACTCGAGAACTCTGAACATACACAAAGCTCCGTTAAGTATCGCCCCGGTAGAGACCGGGAAGACAAATTTAGACTAAATACGTAGCACTCATGGGCATTTTGGAAGATACTCTTCACACACTCGATATGCGAACGGAAGACTAAACTAATATGTGTTACACTGGAGCGTATTTCACTGTTGCTCCAGGGCATTCACATTCACGTCTCTCGCGCGAATGGAGCAATTTCCACCAAACTTGGTAAACATAAATCATGTGAGCTGAAACGTATAGTATAGTAATCAAGTTATTCAAGCCTAGGATTCTAAGGACCGAGACGGATAGTGGTGGAGGGAGGTGGCGGGGGAGGAGTTTGACATGTAAAGGTAATGAAAGGGTCCATTTGTACCTTCGTGGTTTTCAGAATCAGTACACTGACTGTTGACAGGACTGATGACACTTAACCCATAAAGGTGATGGAGGTTAAAGTAAGATTTGACCGATGATGCATATGTCTTAGTTGTATACCAATGTGCCTCCTAGCTAAATTCAACATAATGGCCTGGCTAGCCACACAATTCTTAAAAAAATTACCGCACTTGATTTTATGTGCCAATAAAATGAAACTTTCATTCTAATATTTCGCGGAAAATACTGTGAAACAGCCAACCTCAGCTGAATATTTCTATCAAATAGTATTATGAAACAGCAGATTACATCTTAGTACTTTAACAGTCATAAAAGAGGTATCGCCTTCACCATGTTATGATAATATTAAAAAGTATATATCAGAACACTGGCATAATAAGTGTAAGGTTCATCACACTCACTTCTAAAATACCCTAGCTTTAAGGCAGCAAGACACACACACAGACACACACACAAACATCTACCAAAGTTGATGCCTAAGTCTGTGTTCTCCAAAATTAAGTTATCCCATGCCACTTCTGTATAAAATAGACGTTGCTAAGAAATTACACCCTAAGACTTTGGACTGCTTTCAGTTTCTAGGGCTAAATGAGGTGAGGTACCAAAACGAACCTGACCAAGCCTATAAATACATCGAACAAATGTTGGTTAAATTACACTCCTGGAAATTGAAATAAGAACACCGTGAATTCATTGTCCCAGGAAGGGGAAACTTTATTGACACATTCCTGGGGTCAGATACATCACATGATCACACTGACAGAACCACAGGCACATAGACACAGGCAACAGAGCATGCACAATGTCGGCACTAGTACAGTGTATATCCACCTTTCGCAGCAATGCAGGCTGCTATTCTCCCATGGAGACGATCGTAGAGATGCTGGATGTAGTCCTGTGGAACGGCTTGCCATGCCATTTCCACCTGGCGCCTCAGTTGGACCAGCGTTCGTGCTGGACGTGCAGACCGCGTGAGACGACGCTTCATCCAGTCCCAAACATGCTCAATGGGGGACAGACCCGGAGATCTTGCTGGCAAGGGTAGTTGACTTACACCTTCTAGAGCACGTTGGGTGGCACGGGATACATGCGGACGTGCATTGTCCTGTTGGAACTGCAAGTTCCCTTGCCGGTCTAGGAATGGTAGAACGATGGGTTCGATGACGGTTTGGATGTACCGTGCACTATTCAGTGTCCCCTCGACGATCACCAGTGGTGTACGGCCAGTGTAGGAGATCGCTCCCCACACCATGATGCCGGGTGTTGGCCCTGTGTGCCTCAGTCGTATGCAGTCCTGATTGTGGCGCTCACCTGCACGGCGCCAAACACGCATACGACCATCATTGGCACCAAGGCAGAAGCGACTCTCATCGCTGAAGACGACACGTCTCCATTCGTCCCTCCATTCACGCCTGTCGCGACACCACTGGAGGCGGGCTGCACGATGTTGGGGCGTAATCGGAAGACGGCCTAACGGTGTGCGGGACCGTAGCCCAGCTTCATGGAGACGGTTGCGAATGGTCCTCGCCGATACCCCAGGAGCAACAGAGTCCCTAATTTGCTGGGAAGTGGCGGTGCGGTCCCCTACGGCACTGCGTAGGATCCTACGGTCTTGGCGTGCATCCGTGCGTCGCTGCGGTCCGGTCCCAGGTCGACGGGCACGTGCACCTTCCGCCGACCACTGGCGACAACATCGATGTACTGTGGAGACCTCACGCCCCACGTGTTGAGCAATTCGGCGGTACGCCCACCCGGCCTCCCGCATGCCCACTATACGCCCTCGCTCAAAGTCCGTCAACTGGACATACGGTTCACGTCCACGCTGTCGCGGCATGCTACCAGTGTTAAAGACTGCGATGGAGCTCCGTATGCCACGGCAAACTGGCTGACACTGACGGCGGCGGTGCACAAATGCTGCGCAGCTAGCGCCATTCGACGGCCAACACCGCGGTTCCTGGTGTGTCCGCTGTGCCGTGCGTGTGATCTTTGCTTGTACAGCCCTCTCGCAGTGTCCAGAGCAAGTATGGTGGGTCTGACACACCGGTGTCAATGTGTTCTTTTTTCCATTTCCAGGAGTGTATTACGGGAAACACACCAATAACTGTGCAGTTTGAACTATTTTCAGTTCCTGGAAGAAAGCAACTGAGGTGTTCTAAGGTGTAAATAAAAATACGAAAAGTACAAAACCAGATCAGGTACAGTCTTAGGGGGAAAGAAGTTACCAAAACACGTGCAATGTGTAAGTTAAGAGTCACAATGCTATTGTGACATATAAAACGTTAAACAGATGGGGCAATATTGATATTCGATATATTCGTTACAACACATTCTTGTTGTTGCGTACCAAAACAAGCTTTCAAGAATTTCCGTAACATTTACACATTGGAACTATGGTGCCTACTTCCTGTAAAGCTTTTACAGACAGTATTCCGTAATCAACTACTAATTAATATCAAAATAGAACCGTAGTGCTCCAAAATGCGGCATGTAGATGCTAAATATATCCAAAGTTAAACAATTTGACGGATCCCATTTTAATACGGGAAGAAGTCGCTTCGAAGAGGTTGTTATTGTTCAACACCTACCATTCCATTGTTCTGTCTGGTGCAGCACATCGGTATGTAGAATTAAGAACAGACGTGCTTGCAGCTTATTCTTTTATTAACAAAGCGTTTCATCTTCATGGGGCATCTTAAAATGATGTTGAAATTTTGCTTTTAAATAATTTTTTTAAAAGAACTTAGAGTCGCTCTGTGTTATATTGAAGCACATATCGAATTAGATGAATCCACAGAGACCTTTTAAGATAATCTTCAGAGTCCCACGAAAGCGAAATGTATTGTTGATTAAAGAACAAATTCTAACCAAGACTGGTTTTAATTCAAAGTTCCTGGAAAACCTAAAGTACACACTGTCATAACTTTGTTGTTGTGGTCTTTAGTCCACAGACTGGTTTGGAGAAGCATTTCATGCTACTATATTTTCTGCAAGTCTCCTCACCTCCAAACAACTACTGCTGCCCACATTTAATTGAACCTGTGCACTTTTGACCCCTTACACTTCTGTTCAATTTAAAATTGATGATTCTTTAATGTCTCATAACGTGTTCTATCCATCGCTACCTTACCGTTTTTCAGTAAAGTTATGCCACAAATTTCCTACATTGCTAGTTCTAGTTAGTACCTGTTCATTATCTTCATAATATACGAATACAACTTAATATTGCACCAAACATGATATGTGAAGGTAGCAGTGAAACAAGGTTCTATGTGCATAAATGAAATTCCGAGAACTCTTGGCACCACAGGTTTCTGATTGTAAGCAACGAATCGATTTTTATAAAACGAAATGAGGAATTTTGCGTAAAATGATTAAAAGTAAATAGTTTTGTTCTTCTGTTAGTGTACATCCTTAAATGGATAAAAGATTTGTAACAGAAAACTTGTTTGTCCTACTTGATTTCCATGTTCCAGTGTAAAAAGTGCAAGCAATGCTAATAAATTATTATAAACCCAGTGTATGAAAATACAGAAGTTTTGTAAAGATAACCAGCTTTTGTAATTTCTTAGATTTATACCGTAACAAGGAGGTGGGGGGGGGGCTGTTTGTTGCCATATTACTGTAACACAGGATAGCTTGCCGTAACGTCATGGTGTATTGAGGAATCTGATACATTATTCCTTGAATATTGGGACAACTACTGCAATTGGGCTGTAACTAGTCGATGAATGGGATAATTTGATACATTTTTTATGTAACAGCGTTATGTATGATGCAACTTTTTACAATTTTCGTGTAATATGGTAATCTATGGGGTAATTAACCACATTTCAACTCTAAAATGAGGAGAACTGGTTATAATTTTTCTGTAGTACTTTGACAGTTCTCACAATTTTGCGATACCAGGGTCACGATTGGATTACTTACCTACACTTCTGTTGTAAAATAGCGATGTATGGAGAGTAGTATCATGTAGTCCCACGATGCAATAACAGAATTTGGAAACCTTTGTACTGAAATATCAGTGCTGAAAGATAATATTCTAGTATGGGAATAGACTTTGAATAACGGTAACTGAAATCACAGCTAGCCTCATTTCGTACCTACAGAGTGTTCGGAAATTCCCATTACAAATTTCTAGGACTTGTAGAGGGGAGAAAGTACACAATATTTTGAATAGGAACCTGTGTCCAGCAACGTACCATTTCAGTTCTACGATCGTTTCAATTCATGTGTGTAAGGCATCCACGTGTACTGGGATTTCGAATTTTTGTTCATGAACAATAATCTGTAATTTTAGTTTCATATTGTAATAAGCAACCTGTATATATTTGTTCTCAACATCTTTACTTATCTTCACAAATAAGTTTTTTGTGGCACCAAGATAGAAATTTTGTTTACGAACAGGGCTGTGTGGTGCCAAGAGATATTGACGTCTCACCTCTATGTGTGCACTGCTTTACTATTGTCTTTACCTACTCACGTATTACGAAATTATTAACTAGAAGTGTTAAAATGATATAAAGAAGTAATGGAAACAGCTTCATCCCCGTTCAAAAATTCTGTGTAGTTAGCTCATTTGCCTGTGGCTGTGTCGTGCAGAAACATTTCTTGTTTTCGAGCACTGTGATTCTATTTTGGTATTATATGGTAGTTGGTGTGAAAATAGAGTTTACAAAATTTCTACAGAATGTTGGCAGCATAGACACAACTGGTAAATTATACAGCCGCCCTCAATATTTAATTTTTGTACATAAAATCAAATATGCTTAGCTCGAATGTAATAAAAAGCATTATTCATTGGTAAATGGTAGTGACAATAGTGAATATTCTTCTGAGAAATCAGTTGTGACAATTTTAAGGTGGGCAGATCGGTAGAAGAGGAATGGATATATCTAGGAAAGGCAGTCACAGTAAGTGGACAGGAAAATATGGTTCAACGAAGATAACTGCTAAGAATCCTTGGGCAACAGCTGATACCAATTGAGTTGACGAATGAAGAGAATAAAAAAACGGTCATGAAAAAACAGGAAGATTGCATGTCAATAAACTGACTTAGTATTGAATTAAATAGAATGTGGATAGAAGCCAAGGAGAAATGGTTGCAGCACAAATGCAAATATATCGGAAAAGAAATAATCATCGGAAGAAATTATTCAGTACAGAACAAAAGCAAATGGAATTACACGGTTAGCCCAGGATTGTACCCTCTGGACTAAATGGGCTGTTGAGCTACAAAGTACTGAATGAAAATAAATAGCTGCATATGATTGCAATATAGACAAACTGCCTTTGTATGACGTTATTTCTTTTCCAAAATATATAATGGACGATATTTTGTTAGAGATCTTGTTGCACTGTTAGTACGCAAGGAAATGTGCTGTGGCATCTGAGTGTCCGAATTTCGCTTAACCCCAAACACACGGTAACATAGCATAAAGTACCAGTTACAGGTGGGGTATAAGCTGAACTGTGTGAAAAGATTAGGACACAGGAAGAGCCAAATTAACCAATTGTTTAATTAATTACTGAGTTCAAAAAGAGTCAAGATCAATTTGAAGGGGAGTATAACCTGTTTGCTATTTTACAAATCAAGTTCGGGAGTACCTAATATCGTCCATTAAAGCCGTTAGACATTAGTTTTACGATTTTTACAAGAATAGAAAACACCAGAGTGAAATAGATCACGTTCAGTATTTTAAGATCACGTTAGCTATCTGTATCAACTGGTGGGCCAGTGACATATATCATACATCCTACAGTATCCAGCGATAAGAGGACCGATTTTGAGTGAGGAAAGACTTCTACATCTCAAAAGCTCATACAACTGAGTAGAAAATCACTATGTGGCTAAGACGATTTCTGCACAGGGTTTACATTCCAACTTTCTAAACTTTCTCAAAATTTACCAAAGGGGTACATGCGCATGTGTTATGCTTTGAAAGCTGCGGATAAGGTAAGAGATACATTGAATCATTGGTGGCAATCACCAGTAATATCATACGTCTTCACCATGAAACCGCTCATTAATAAACTATCACATGCTGCAAGTTATTTTCTGATTCTGGACCCTAGTTACACATCAGTATGTCTTTAAGAAGTATGTTTTTAATACAAATCAACAACCGTTAAACACTTTTGTTTCCTTATCTACTTTTTATCTTGGGCTTAAAGTAACCCTCCTCCCCCCACCCTAGAAAGGAAAACAAATAACAGTTTATGTTTTAGTGTGTAAAAGTGTACTATTTCTTGCTTTATAACTGTAATTGTTTAAAAACCTAAAACGTTCTTTCGTTTGGCGATCTTATCTAATAATGAAGAGTTCTCCAAATTGTAACACTTGTGAGGGTTTATTTATTATAGACTGAAAAGGAAGTTACAATGTCATTTATTTCAACAGTGCCATGCTCAACTGCAGGATGTTGTTCTAGGCACTAGATTTAAAGAATGGACGTACTGAGAAAATTCGACTCATTACACGTAATTTTCTAAACGTCTGCAAACGGTACAAATTAGGAAACAAACATCATAAACTACTTCCTTGAACTTAAAAATATGTGCTGCACTAATTTCAAAGGAAAGTCTCATGTTTTGGTTCTTAGGTCATTATTTACAGGCACTACAATGTAACTATTTCACTCCTTTCTGCAGCCGTAAGCACGTCCAGTGAGTCCACATTTTGTATAGGCTACTCGTCAGTTCACTTGCTCCTTGGCAAGACCGCGAGCTTTTACTTGTAACCTCGGTGGTATTCCTTGAATGGACACCTGTAGTTCATTTTGTGCCCACTGTGGCGTCTTATCTACTAAAATTCTGTGGCAATCCGCTTCGTTCTACTAATCGAAAGAGCATTTTATTACGTAAAGCATGCATAATCTGAACATCATCTCTTCAAATGTAAGAATATCCTTCACCAAAACTTTTATTCTTCGTCGGAGTATACTGAATTGCATTTCCGTCTGCATTTTCATTTTTATTTTCAGCATTCGTCCTAACTGTAGCCTTAGCCAATCATTATATGTGTGCACAGTTATTTAATGCATGATTCCTACTTATATACGCTTTTGCAACTAAATACTTCACATCTGCGCTCTACTTTCCACAACGACTCTCTGTGACCATGCTGTAATAAAGAATGTTTCTTTAATTATGTACTTACGATTAAGAATGCATTAGAAAATTGTAAGCAAATGCTCTTAACGTTATACTGCACTAATAACGCAATTTTTTTTAAATCTTCACTGTACAAGATAGTTTCTTAAACTCTAATATTCGAAACTTAAGGCAGTACATTCTAGGTGACGTTGTCAGTCATTGTCGGTGTCCTACGAATGAATCATAATGACTCAGATTTCTGACAGTCTAAGAAGTAGGGTTATTTAATGTATGTTTATCCACAAATAAAACAATATTTTTACACTTATCCTATATTTATAATTCTCTTCGCCACATACAAAAAAAGTTAGATGAAAGCTACAAGAAAATCTACGTTGTCTTCAGACAATGTTTTCCTCAGCACACAGAATTCATAGCTGACAATATGGCTCCAAATAGAAGGCAGTTTAGGTTGATCTTACTAATAGTTGAATTGTACAAAGCATATGAATGTTATAGTAGTTGAACAATACACACATACAGCAGAATGCTGGTTGTTCTTTCTCTGATCGACACGCTTCTCACAACGTTTCTCGAAATTTAAGGCCAGATGTTTTCTTCGTGGTCGTAACTGCACCACTAAGTAAACTTCACACTCCTGCGATTATTCGAGAGAATTACCACTTGATGTCTGGTTTTCGATATACTCGCTACTGGCAGATCCGCTAGCGAAAATACACGTGGCACCACCTGTTGTCCCCAGTTAACTGCGGTCTAAGAGCGTCAAATACCCGACTACAAACTATCAATATTGTGTTGGCAGAAGAGCCAACACCGTGTTACTAGAGGAGGCCGAAATGCACGCGTTTTAGCTCACGCAGGCTGGCGTGAGGAGGGAAGGACTATACTGGAGGAGGGAGGAGATTAGTATTTAACGTCCCATCGACAACGAGGTCATTAGAAACGGAGCACAAGCTAGGGTGAGGGAAGGATGGAGAAGGAAATCGGCCGTGCCCTTTCAGAGGAACTATCCCGGCATTTGCCTGAAGCGATTTAGGGAAGTCACGGAAAACCTAAATCAGAATGGCCGGAGACGGGATTGAATCGTCGTCCTCCCGAATGCGAGTCCAGTGTGCTAACCACTGCGACACCTCGCTCGGTAGGACTATACTGACGTGAGGTCTGGAACATGACAAGGAATTAGAATTCAGAAAGCGGACGTAATAAGTTTGATACTTAACTTTAATCCATTAATGAAGAACGTCGCTCTTGACGGTACATGATTCACAACATTATCTGTTCAGAATAGTTATAGTGACTGAATATGGCGCCTTGCTAGGTCGTAACAAATGACGTAGCTGAAGGATATGCTAAACTGTCGTCTCTGCAAATGAGAGCGTTTGTAGGCAGTGAAACATCGCTAGCAAAGTCGCCTGTACAACTGGAGCGAGTACTAGGGAGTCTCTCTAGACTAGACCTGCCGTGTGGCGGCGCTCGGTCTGCAATCACTGATAGTGGCGACACGCGGGTCCGACGTATACTAACGGACCGCGGCCAATTTAAAGGGTACCACCTAGCAAGTGTGGTGTCTGGTGGTGCCACCACAGTTAACAGTTAGTGTGGAACATTATAAATCCTTTACTTCACACAAGCATACGTAACAGATCGTTTAGATGGTTTCAGCTCGTGACAGGTGCCACAAAAACACTAAAGTAAAGTTTTCAAATGAAATTAGCTGATTCTCCTGTGTCTGAAGAATTTGGCATTCCAACGTCCAGTGAATATTTCTTCGATGGTGGACAACAGTTCCACCTTTGGTATTAGACAAGATATAAGAGCCTTTGTTATAACGTAGTCTCTGTGAGAACGTTTAGTATTCGTAAGAATTCGGCACTTGGATTGGAAAATATTCCCAGCAGCGAAAAATACTAATGAAGCTTCTATTCTCGGACCGTCCGTAGTTTATAATTTACTAACCGAACTTGAACCCCCATGTTGCTGTGATTTTCCATTCGAGGGCTCGTTTGATGCAGGGCTCATTTATCCCGTGATAGCCTCTTTATTTCGGCATAACTCTGGGAACACACAACCGTTTCAGTTGCTGTAATGTACCGAACCCTGTGCCTTCTTTTAAAACTTTTATCCCCCACACTTCACTTCATTGCCACACTTACAGTGTCCTAACGCCACTGGATATATGCTGAGAAATTACACAAGTTTTATTAAAGCTCTCCCAAAAATGTCTTTCACCTGCAGCTCTACACAGTACCTCTTGATTAGTCTCGACTACTTATCTGTCTTTCAGCTGTCATCTGTAGCACGACACTGCGAAAGCTCCCGTTTGGCCTGAACTAAATATCTATATTGCTGTACAGATTTGTTCAGAAAAAGCTTCTAGACGTAGCAATACATATTCGACAATAAAATATCTACCTGCAGTAAAAAATAGTTATTTTCAGTGCCTTATTTCTTGTTAATTATGTCACTATTGCCTGACTGAAACAGACTACACCCCATCATCCTTGCTTTACTTGATATGAATCATATAACATTTTAATACGTTGTCCACTACATGTAACTCTTCTTTCAATATCTTTGCCATTGCCGAGAGATCCAAAACATCATGGGAAAAACTCAAAGTTTCTATTTTTCCTACCTGCACTACAATCCGCTCTCCAGATTAACCACCGATTTCCTTTGCTACCGGCTCAATATCATCGTCAGGTCCGTCAGCCCTGTCTGATTGCCTTGTAAAGCAGAGTCTTCATTTTAAATCCTCCCACTATAATAATTACAGCCTGTATTGCATAAAATATGTACGTAACTTTTCAGTCCCTGTATTTTATCCATGCTAAGGTCAGAATTTGATGGGATGTCTCCTCACCAAAACGCCAAACTTTATTCTAAATGTACAGGTGCTATTTACGAGTTGTTTGGTCTAATCGACAGTGAATAGAAGGAATAACTACTTACAACCGTAGCATAGTATACAGGGTGATTCAAAAAGAATACCACAACTTTAAAAATGTGTATTTAATGAAAGAAACATAATATAACCTTCTGTTATACATCATTACAAAGAGTATTTAAAAAGGTTTTTTTTCACTCAAAAACAAGTTCAGAGATGTTCAATATGGCCCCCTCCAGACACACGAGCAATATCAACCCGATACTCCAACTCGTTCCACACTCTCTGTAGCATATCAGGCGTAACAGTTTGGATAGCTGCTGTTATTTCTCGTTTCAAATCATCAATGGTGGCTGGGAGAGGTGGCCGAAACACCATATCCTTAACATACCCCCATAAGAAAAAATCGCAGGGCTTCTTGGAGGCCAGTGATGAAGTGTTCTGTCACGGGCTGCCTGGCGGCCGATCCATCGCCTCGGGTAGTTGACGTTCAGGTAGTTACGGACAGATAAGTGCCAATGTGGTGGCGCTCCATCCTGCTGAAATATGAATTGTTGTGCTTCTTGCTCGAGCTGAGGGAGCAGCCAATTCTCTAACATCTCCAGATACTGTAGTCCAGTTACAGCAGCACCTTCGAAGAAAAAGGGACCAAAAACTTTATTGGCTGAAATGGCGAAGAAATGTACAACTAAATGAAACTTTATAGGTCCCTTAATTCGCCGACAGATAGTGCTTAGCTCTGCCGTTTGTCGTTGCAGAGTTTTAAATTCCTAAAGTTGTGTTATTCTTTTTGAATCACCCTGTATAATAGGACTGATGTCAGTTTTAAGTAACTCTTCAAAAGGATTTCGTCGCAGGGCGCTACAATCAGAGCTTATTCAAACAAGAAATTTCAGTTACATTTCAAAGACACGTTCTTACTTTACTTATGAAAAGGGGCTTAGACTATTTAGAAGAAGAATTTTTCGTTTTCCCAAAGCAAAACAAATCATTTTCCAAAGAAGAGATTCAATCTTTTCGAAGAAGGGTTCTAATTTTTCCAAGAAGTGTTTTTGTGTTTGGAAAAATGTTATGGTTTCTCGAAGAGGAGTTTCACTGTGTCCCAGGAATATTCTTATTGATTTGGCAGGAGGATTCTTTATTTATCCTGAAGAGGTCCATTGAACGAAGATTTTAGTTTGTTTCAGGGGACATTTTGTTTGAATACGCTAAGGGAGGTGAAAGCACAAGCGCCAAAGAAGGCCACTTCAACGAGCGCTGGACTATGAATGTGGAAGGATGGAGCACCGTAAAAAAACAGTTGCTCTGGTGTTTGTTTGATGATATGTCAGTCTGATTTCAATCCCGGTTATTGTCATTATTATCATGTGATTTGTAAATTCTGGAGGGTTCACGGATTTACTGATTTATGGGGCATTGGAAATTACTAGAACTTTCCATGTGTGTATAGAGAGCCGCCCTCTCTGCAGAATCAGGTAATTTTGTTCTATTTGGACTTATGCGTGTGCTCTATTATAGGGTTGTGAACGTGATTTATGCGCTGTTGTCAACTATTCTAATATATTAATCGGTCCCAGATTCACTAGATAGGTGGGCATTTTATTAGCTACCTTATCTTTTGGTAAAGCTTTCATTAGCAACAGCAGTACCCAAGGCGATTTCCGTTTTCACAGAAACTGTTTTGTCTACTGAACAATCTGCCGCCCTATTATCGAAACTTAATCTACTACCTGATTTGTGTTAACAGGCTGTTGCACTGGCAGAATCTCCCATAACACCTGGTTATTCAGCGACTGTGGCTGGATGGGGCCGCACAAACGTCAACGAGAGTTTCTCATGGTCGCTGCTGAACACCACAGTTACTGTATCGACCAGTAGCAAGTGTGAAAAGGATTTCGGATTCAACATAACTTCAGACATTCTGTGTGCCCGACCTAAGACACCAAGCACGGATATCTGCGAAGGAGATGGCGGCGGAGCACTGACGAAACATGGAATTCTGTACGGTATTGTGATATATGGAAGATGCTTAGATGATGTCAGCCAAAATAGTCTGTACGTCAATGTTTCATATTTCTATAACAGGATCACAGAAGCGACAGCACTTGAACCCTTATGATTGAGCTTCAAATTTGTGTATCATTATTGCCTTAAGTGGCTTATATAATAATTTTGCCTGAATTTCACGAACGTTATCTTTGATGTGATTTTCCTTATTAGTATTCTTCGCTGTAAGGTAAAATTAGAAAACTTTGAAAATATGTCTTTCATCTTCATCCATTTTATGTCTGCACCTGAAAATTTCTATATCTTTGTTGAAATTAAACGAATTACCGTCGAATTGAGTTAATAAAGTCATAAAAATAATACGAAATCGTGTAACTCTCTTTGATCATCTGTTACACCCAAATACTGCCTATAATGAATTGGATTAAATACACTGAAATGTAGTATATTTATCTCTGGGTATAAAATCACTGCAAAAGAAATGACATGAGAGTATCACACAATTTTCGGTTTTATACATTAATTATTATGGTATGGACTACCCACTAGAAACAGAAGTATGATCCGTACTATGTACTACTCGATGATAATGCAGACTGGTGATTAAAGCTGAATCTGCAATAAAATGAATGTATTGAAATGATGCAAAGTTATTTGCACAATGAGATTCGAATGGGAGCATGTTACTCTGAATCCATAGCTATACGCCTAACCTACAGTACAACCGATATGTTGTACCTAACGATAATATGAGCCAAACTGAGATTTGAATGTAGGTTTCTATTTAATTTGTCCCACCACATTTTATAATATTTCACTTTTTTAATTCTTTTAGCTTTTAAATTCTTTTAGACTCTTCAAGCAACCTACATCCCCTTACATTTTTACTTTCTATTGTAGGTGGGTGCCTTCTCAGAAGGGCTTACTTCGGTTTGTTCGACTGTAACACAGGAAAATATACGATCTTACTTTTTAAATTAATGTACACTACAAGCAAATCCATGGAGATTCTGGAAAACATAGAATGTCACCTGTTGTATTGCTTACAGGGACTTAACTAGATATAAGGACAAAACGATGATGTCACAAGCTACAAACGCCTTATCTGTAATGTCGTCACTGTCACCACTAACATAATCATCATTTACAATGATATCATCAAGATACACGTCCTTCCTCCTTCCCTCTCTTCTACACCCAATCTAAATCCCAAATTCCTTATCCAACCCAGTTGTGCCAGTAGGAAATTGAGAATTCATTACAGACGACCAAATCAACCTAGTTGTGCTTTATAACCCATCGAATCACAGTGAAATACTGAAATGACGCAACCAATCAAAGAGGAGATGCTAGTTTCTGACGCAAAGTTCAAAGAAGTGGAATACCTTCATCTGATTATGCATCAAGATCAATGAATTAATTTCTTTTTGTGACCTTTGCTTAAGGATCAAAGATAAGAACATAAAATATTTACTTCTAAATTGCACACACACTCACACTCACACACACACACACACACACACACACACACACAAACACACACACATGCCAGAATGTTGGATGGGCCACGATGGTAATTGACATCACAGGTTGACTGCTATTAGCTCCTTGTGACCACTGTCCACCAAGGTGACCACCAATCTTCTTATGTATCCACCATTCCACTGTGGGATAATGTTGACCATTTTACAGAATGGTCACTATTACCCTACATACTAGTGAGTGGGTCAGTTTCCAGGGTCACAGGTGTTATCCTGTGTATAAAAATGAGTGGACTATTTACAGAGCTGATTACATTATCCCTCAGATAACCTACACACACAAACACACACGCACACACACACACACACACACACACACACACACACACACACACACACAAATCTGCATTTCACTACTGAAAGATAACTAATACAGATGGAAGCCACGAGAGCAGTGTGATGACTCCCTCAGCAGCTTTTCTCAAGTCGGGATCTTAAACGAAAAGACCATCTTATAATATTATAACAAATTTCCCTCAACATGACAGTGGAAATAACAAATTGTCCATGTTTCAGTAAAAGTGAAGCAAATTGCCTTTCATGTTGTTTCACTATTGTAAGGTCTTTCATGTCAAAGATGGATTATAGCAAAAGCCACAGTTGCAACAAAATTGGGGACGTTGCCCTCCATGTTACAATGAAAATGTAATAAGCTGCCCATGTTATAGCAAAAATTGTAAATAAATGCCCTCTATGTTAGAGTGAAATTGCAACAAACTACCCTCTGTGGTACAGCAAGACTTGCGGGCTTTAAAATAAAAACGAAATGTCTGGTGTGGTGACCCTCAACTACGTACCCTCTGACTCACAGTTGAAATATTAAAAGTTTTGACTATTTTCTTTGTCTAGGGGCTGGCATACGTGCTCGCCGCATTACAAGCCAAATACTGCTGAATCTACAGTATACAATATGAATACACACATTAATCGAACGGTCCAAGATTCCTATCACTCGTTGTTGTGGTCTTCAGTCCTGAGACTGGTTTGATGCAGCTCTCCATGCTACTCTATCCTGTGCAAGCTTCTTCATCTCCCAGTACGTACTGCAACCTACATCCTTCTGAATCTGCTTAGTGTATTCATCTCTTGGTCTCCCCCTATGATTTTTACCCTCCACGCTGCCCTCCAATACTAAATTGGTGATCCCTTGATGCCTCAGAACATGTCCTACCAACCGATCCCTTCTTCTGGTCAAGTTGTGCCACAAACTTCTCTTCTCCCCAATCCTATTCAATACTTCCTCATTAGTTATGTGATCTACCCATCTAATCTTCAGCATTCTTCTGTAGCACCACATTTCAAAAGCATCTATTCTCTTCTTGTCCAAACTATTTACCGTCCATGTTTCACTTCCATACATGGCTACACTCCATACAAATACTTTCAGAAATAACTTCCTGACACTTAAATCTATACTCGATGTTAATAAATTTCTCTTCTTCAGAAACGCTTTCCTTGCCATTGGCAGTCTACATTTTATATCCTCTCTACTTCGTCCATCATCAGTTATTTTGCTCCCCAAATAGCAAAACTCCTTTACTACTTTAAGTGTCTCATTTCCTAATCTAATACCCTCAGCATCACCCGACTTAACTCGACTACATTCCATTATCCTCGTTTTGCTTTTGTTGATGTTCATCTTATATCCTCCCTTCAGGACACCATCCATTCCGTTCAACTGCTCTTCCTAGTCCTTTGCTGTCTCTGCCAGAATTACAATGTCATCGGCGAACCTCAAAGTTTTTATTTCTTCTCCATGGATTTTAATACCTACTCCAAATTTTTCTTTTGTTTCCTTTACTGCTTGCTCAATATAGAGATTGAATAACATCGGGGAGAGACTACAACCCTGTCTTACTCCCTTCCCAACCACTGCTTCCCTTTCATGTCCCTCAACTCTTATAACTGCCATCTGGTTTCTGTACAAGTTGTAAATAGCCTTTCGCTCCCTGTATTTTACTCCTGCCACCTTTAGAATTTGAAAGAGAGTATTCCAGTCAACATTGTCAAAAGCTTTCTCTAAGTCTACAAATGCTAGAAACGTAGGTTTGCCTTTCCTTAATCTTTCTTCTAAGATAAGTCGTAAGGTCAGTATTGCCTCACGTGTTCCAGTATTTCTACGGAATCCAAACTGATCTTCCCCGAGGTCGGCTTCTACTAGTTTTTCCATTCGTCTGTAAAGAATTCGTGTTAGTACTTTGCAGCTGTGGCTTATTAAACTGATAGTTCGGTAATTTTCACATCTGTCAACACCTGCTTTCTTTGGGATTGGAATTATTATATTCTTCTTGAAGTCTGAGGGTATTTCGCCTGTTTCATACATCTTGCTCACCAGATGGTAGAGTTTTGTCAGGACTGGCTCTCCCAAGGCCGTCAGTAGTTCCAATGGAATGTTGTCTACTCCGGGGGCCTTGTTTCGACTCAGGTCCTTCAGTGCTCTGTCAACCTCTTCACGCAGTATCATATCTCCCATTTCATCTTCATCTACATCCTCTTCCATTTCCATAATATTGTCCTCAAGTGCATCGCCCTTGTATAAACCCTCTATATACTCCTTCCACCTTTCTGCTTTCCCTTCTTTGCTTAGAACTGGGTTTCCATCTGAGCTCTTGATGTTCATACATGTGGTTCTCTTATCTCCAAAGGTCTCTTTAATTTTCCTGTAGGCAGTATCTATCTTACGCCTAGTGAGATAAGCCACTACATCCTTACATTTGTCCTCTAGCCATCCCTGCTTAGCCATTTTGCACTTCCTGTCGATCTCATTTTTGAGACGTTTGTATTCCTTTTTGCCTGCTTCATTTACTGCATTTTTATATTTTCTCCTTTCATCAATTAAATTCAATATTTCTTCTGTTACCCAAGGATTTCTACTAACCCTCTTGTTTTTACCTACTTGATCGTCTGCTGCCTTCACTACTTCATCCCTCAGAGCTACCCATTCTTCTTCTACTGTATTTCTTTCCTCCATTCCCATCAATTGTTCCCTTATGCTCTCCCTGAAACTCTGTACAACCTCTGGTTCTTTCAGTTTATCCAGGTCCCATCTCCTTATATTCCCACCTTTTTGCAGTTTCTTCAGTTTTAATCCACAGGTCATCACCAATAGATTGTGGTCAGAGTCCACATCTGCCCCTGGAAACGTCTTACAATTTAAAACCTGGTTCCTAAATCTCTGTCTTACCATTATATAATCTATCTGATACCCTTTAGTATCTCCAGGGTTCTTCCATGTATACAACCTTCTATCATGATTCTTAAACCAAGTGTTTGCTATGATTAAGTTGTGCTCTGTGCAAAATTCTATCAGGCGGCTTCCTCTTTCATTTCTCAGCCCCAATCCATATTCACCTACTACGTTTCCTTCTCTCCCTTTTCCTACACTCGAATTCCAGTCACCCGTGACTATTAAATTTTCGTCTCCCTTCACTATCTGAATAATTTCTTTTATTTCATCATACATTTCTTCAATTTCTTCGTCATCTGCAGAGCTAGTTGGCATATAAACTTGTACTACTGTAGTAGGTGTGGGCTTCGTATCTATCTTGGCCACAATAATGCGTTCACTATGCTGTTTGTAGTAGCTTACCCGCATTCCTATTTTCCTATTCATTATTAAACCTACTCCTGCATTACCCGTATTGGACTTTGTGTTTATAACCCTGTAGTCACCTGACCAGAAGTCTTGTTCCTCCTGCCACCGAACTTCACTAATTCCCACTCTATCTAACTTTAACCTATCCATTTCCCTTTTTAAATTTTCTAACCTACCTGCCCGATTAAGGGATCTGACATTCCACGCTCCGACCCGTAGAACGCCAGTTTTCTTTCTCCTGATAACGACATCCTCTTGAGTAGTCCCCGCCCGGAGATCCGAATGGGGGACTATTTTACCTCCGGAATATTTTACCCAAGAGGATGCCATCATCATTTAATCATACAGTAAAGCTGCATGCCCTCGGGAAAAATTACGGCCGTAGTTTCCCCTTGCTTTCAGCCGTTCGCAGTACCAGCACAGCAAAGCCGTTTTGGTTATTGTTACAAGACCAGATCAGTCAATCATCCAGACTGTTGCCCTTGCAACTACTGAAAAGGCTGCTGCCCCTCTTCAGGAACCACACGTTTGTCTGGCCTCTCAACAGATACCCCTCCGTTGGGGTTGTACCTACGGTGCGGCTATCTGTATCGCTGAGGCACGCAAGCCTCCCCACCAATGGCAAGGTCCATGGTTCATCACTCGGCAAATGCGAATTTTGAATGTAACATAGAAAGCTATAAATGAAAGATCGCAATTCATAGAAATCTGTGGGTACTATTTTTAACGACTTTAAATCATGAGTACCATAGCAGAAGTACCTTTAAGAAATCCGTTAATAACTGCAAAACACTTATTGGTGTCGATGGTCCAGCAATTAAAGAAAATATATGTTGAATAACAGGGAAACAATAGATTCGTACTTCACGTAATTAGTTACGAACAACAACACAGCTTGTGAGATATTCGCTTCTAAGCGCATACTACGTCTTCACTGCAGAAGCCACTGAAACCTCACAAGTGCACAAGTCAGCACTACGAAATATTTCTATCTCCCGCGATCACGCGCAAACTGCTACTCTCTCCAAGTATTTCCTGCGACCCAGCGCAAACTGCCCATCCAGCACCCCCCCCCCCCCCCCCCCCACTCCCTGTGTCCTGTGCGACCCGATGCTCCTCCCTCACTTCCATACCACCTCTCCATTGTTTGGTATTCGCCTACCGTAGTAACGAGAGCTATGATTGGCTAGAGCGCTCCCTCCACCTCTCCAAACCAACGCACACTCACGAACATATATAAACACATACGAAATACTGGATTTACCTTTAAATAACATGAAATTAAATAAATATACCTATGGCTGGACCACAAACACGCTCTAACACACATTATTAAATACATAAGCTAATAAAAAAAACATGTACCAAAAGAATAGAAACAAAAGCAGGACAGTAGCCTATTGTCTCTGTGCTTTCTAAAACACAGTAAATATTTGGTGTGCGTACTGTAAGACCTTCGGTACGCACACCATCAGATTATTTGACTTGTGGCTCTAACGAAGTAGGCGAGTGTCAGCAATATGTCTCGTGGTCTTACTGTGGCGTGTTTATCTTCTGCCGTTAGGTCAGACGATAGAAATGCCACCTGCACTCTTAGAGTAGCAGATTGACGGTGACCAACTTTATCCAGAGCTTCATTAATTTTCACACACATTTATTAAAATAATAAAAAACATAGATATTACGTAACTTTATTCTGGATGCTGTTTACAATTGACAATCTGAAGTTCCTTTGGTCTTGGTACGTTCATCTTATTCTCACATATCTCTGATACTTGACAAAGGTGTCTATACATTTATCTTCATGGCTATGTACAGGAATATGATAATCTTACTAGGCGCAGACTGAAACTTGACTACAGACTAATGCAGACTAATGCAGACTGATGCAGACTAATTTAGACTGGTGCAGACTGACTAATCAGAGGTCTGTACACTCGCTATAATACCTCGAGCGTTCAGGTATCACTGCGCGAGTGAGATCCGCGAGGAGAAAAGGTTCTACGTTAGCAGCAATCTCATTGGCTGCGTGACATATTAATACGCGGATCGGCGGAAGCAGAATTTGGTCCATCTTTATGGCAGCGCCATCTCGTAGTGCGGAGACGGACGAGCGCTGCGCCTGCGCTGTTGTGCTTAGCGGGATGCGCTCTATTGGGAAAGTTGTGTACGCGCTGACTACGCGGGACTATGTACACATTCTAGGCGCGCAGTCCGGAACCGTGCGACTGCTGCGGTCGCAGGTTCGAACCCTGCCTCGGGCATGCATGTGTGTGATGTCCTTAGGTTAGTTAGGTTTAAGTAGTTCTAAGTTCTAGGGAACTGATGACCACAGTTGTTAAGTCCCATAGTGCTCAGAGCCATTTGAACCACTTTTAACTATGTACACAACAAAATATTTGACCAATTTCTTCATGAATAGTAGATATCGGACTTAAACAAAGACATATACGAATAAATATATTTACAAACATGCTTCTTCTCTTCGTGTAACCGTGGAGTACTTACGGCCTGATGCGATCAATAGAAATCGGCCACTTTGACCTCCCACAACTCATGCACTATTCAAGTTGCATGCCTGTAATTCGTACCGATTTAGGTTTACACTAATAGCTTTATGAAGACGCATCGACCGGCAAAATCTGATGAACCATCTATACATTGGAAATTCGTTGCTGAGTGTTACTTGTATAGTTTACAGTCAGATACTAAACTTTGAACTACTAAAGATATTGAAAATCTGATTGCACCATCAGAATAGTCGTGCAAATAATGGTAATGTACATGTTTATTTTTGAGGTATCATGATTCCTCTGGCTACTATTAATTTCTACATGAACTGTGAAATTTCTGCCGTTATGGTTTCGCAATGAACACGACCTTTGGCACTCATGTCATACAAAACTCCTTCGTTGACACAAAGCAGAGTCCTGGACACAGTGTCAACATGGAATTCCCAGCCACGCGGTCAGCTTGGACAACGCGCTGGGGCTAGCTACCTCTCTTGCTCCGGCTAACGTCCGGCACCACGTTGTTGCCGACGGGGCCCGGCTTGCCGAGCGGCCAACTCTGCACTTAGAATGATTTCAGGGCACCACAACTCGCCCGTTACCTCACAGGCTGCAACAGATTGCCCTCCAACTGACAAACTAACCCATGTGACATGAGAACTGTAATACATTCTACTGCATGGTACAAGATATCCGTAAAAACTTCTGCTCTTATAGAAGAACTATAAGTAATTTTTTTCAAGCGCAACTTTACAATTTTTCCACCGAACACAGGTACCTGATAACACCCAGCCTACCCCAGATTCTAAGAGATGCTAATGTCACGTTGCGTAAAGGTTAAACATTACACTAAAGAAGGAACGAGTGGGAGAAAAGAGACTCAAAGAACAGGTACTGTAGACATCAATGTATTACAATTTTTTCTTAAAATGCTTTTACATAAAATGTATGTAAAGTGGATGTTTCTACTTACATTATATTTACATTAAATATTTTACATACAATATATTTTATTACAATGTTGTTACATGCAATATACAATGACGGAAAAAATCGCAACACACAAACTAATCAACACAGAGTAAGGAAACATAATTAATACTTTTTTCTAGTTAACACATTTAAATAACTGACATTGCAAGGTCAAAAGTTAATGTAACCTCGAGGCACGAAACTGCACATTCGAAATACTGGTACATTAATAAAAGGTGTGGTTGTTGTTGTCTTCAGTCCTGAGACTGGTTTGATGCAGCTCTCCATGCTACTCTATCCTGTGCAAGATTATTCATCTCCCAGTACCTACTGTAACCTACATCCTTCTGAATCTGTTTAGTGTATTCATCTCTTGGACTCCCTCTACGATATTTACCCTCCACGCTGCCCTCCAATGCTAAATTTGTGACCCCTTTATGCCTCAGAACATGTCCTACCAACCGGTCCCTTCTTCTTGTCAAGTTGTGCCACAAACTCCGCTTCTCCCCAATTCTATTCCATACCTCATTAGTTATGTGATCTACCCATCTAATCTTCATCATTCTTCTGTACAACCACATTTCGAAAGCTTCTATTCTCTTCTTGTCCAAACTATTTATCGTGCATGTTTCACATCCATACATGGCTACACTCCATACAAATACTTTCAGAAACGACTTTCCGACACTTACATCTATACTTGACGTTAACAAAATCCTCTTCTTCAGAAATCGTTTCCTTGCCATTGCCAGTCTACATGTTATATCCTCTCTACTTCGACCATCATCAGTTATCTTGCTCCCCAAATAGCAAAACTCCTTTACTACTTTAAGTGTCTCATTTCCTAATCTAATTCTCTCAGCATCCCCCGACTTAATTCGACTACATTCATTATCCTCGTTTGCTTTTGTTGATGTTCATCTTATATCCTCCTTTCAAGACACTGTCCATTACGTTCAACTGCTCTTCCAAGTCCTTTGCTGTCTCTGGCAGAATTACAATGTCATCGGCGAACCTCAACATTTTTATTTCTTCTCCGTGGACTTTAATACCAATTTTTCATTTGTTTCCTTTACTGCTTGCTCAATACACAGATTAACTAACATCGGGGACAGGCTACAACCCTGTCTCACTCCCCTCCCAACCGCTGCTTCCCTTTCATGCCCCTCGACTCTTATAACTGCCATCTGCTTTCTGTACAAATTGTAAATAGCCTTTCGCTCCCAGTATTTTACCCCTGCCACCTTTAGAATTTGAAAGAGAGTATTCCAGTCAACATTGTCAAAAGCTTTCTCTAAGTCTACAAATGCAAGAAATGTAGGTTTGCCTTTCTTTAATCTATTTTCTAAGATAAGTCGTAGGGTCAGTATTGCCTCACGTGTTCCAACGTTTCTACGGAATCCAAACTGATCATCCCCGAGGTCGGCTTCTACCAGTTTTTCTATTCGTCTGTAAAGAATTCGCGTTAGTATTTGGGAGCTGTGACTTATTAAACTGATAGTTCGGTAAATTCCGCTTCTGTCAACACCTGCTTTCTTAGGGATTGGAATTATTATATTCTTCTTGAAGTCTGAGGCTATTTCGCCTGTCTCATACATCTTGCTCACCGGATGGTAGAGTTTTGTCAGGTCTGGCTCTCCCAAGGCCGTCAGTAGTTCCAATGGATTGTTGTCTACTCCCAGGGCCTTGTTTCGACTCAGGTCCTTCAGTGCTCTGTCGAACTCTTCACGCAGTTCGTGTCTCCCATTTTATCCTTATGCACCTCCTCTTCCATTTCCATAATATTATGCTAAGGTACGCCCTTGCATAGAACCTCTAAATACACCTTCCACATTTCTGCTTTCCCTTCTTTGCTTGGAACTGGGTTTCCATCTGAGCTCTCGATATTCATAGAAGTGGCTCTCTTTTCTCCAAAGATCTCTTTAATTTTCCTGTAGGCAGTATCTATCTTACCCCTAATGAGATAAGCCTCTACATCCTTACATTTATTATCTAGCCATGCCTGCTTTGTCATTTTGCCCTTCTTGTCGACCTCATTTATTAGACATTTGTATTCATTTTTGCCTACTTCATTTACTGCGTTTTTATATTTCCTCTTTTCATCATTAAAATTCTGTATTTCTTCTGTTACCCAAGCATTTCTACTAGCTCTCGTCTTTTTACCTACTTGATCGTCTGCTGCCTTCACTACTTCATCCCTCAGAGCTACCCATTCTTCTTCTACTGTATTTCTTTCCCCCATTCCTGTCAATTGTTCCCTTATGTTCTCCCTGAAACTCTCTACAACATCTGGTTCTTTCAGTTTATCCAGGTCCCATCTCCTTAAATTCCCAACGTTTGCAGCTTCTTCAGTTTTAATCTACAGTTCATAACCAATAGATTGTGGTCAGAGTCCACATCTGCCCCTGGAAATGTCTTAGAGTTTAAAACCTGGTTCCTAAATCTCTGTCTTACCATTATATAATCTATCTGATACCTTCTAATGTCTCTAGGATTCTTCCATTTATACGACCTTCTTTTATGACTCTTGAACCAAGTGCTAGCTATGACTAAGTTATGCTCTGTGCAAAATTCTACCAGACGGCTTCCTCTTTCATTTCTCTCCCCCAATCCATATTCACCCACTATGTTTCCGTCTCTCCCTTTTCCTACTCTCGAATTCCAGGCACCCATGACTATTAAATTTTCGTCTCCCTTCACTACCTGAATAATTTCTTTCATCTCATCACACATTTCATCCATTTCTTCATCATCTGCAGAGCTAGTTGGGATATAATCTTGTACCACTATAGTAGGCATGGGCTTCGTGTCTATCTTGGCCACAATAATGCGTTCACTATGCTGTTTGTAGTAGCTTACCCACACTATTTTTTATTCATTATGAAACCGACTCCTGTATTACCCCTATTTGATTTTGTATTTATAACCCTGTATTCACCTGACCAAAAGTCTTGTTCCTCCTGCCAGCGAACTTCACCAAATCCCACTATATCTAACTTCAACCTATCCATTACCCTCTTTAAATTTTCTAACCTACCTGCCCGATTAGGGGATGCGACAAACCACGCTCCGATCCGTAAAACGCCAGTTTTCTATCTCCTGATAACGACGTACTCCTGAGTAGTCCCCGCCCGGAGTTCCGAATGGGGGACTATTTTACCTGCGGAATATTTTAGCCAAGAGGCCGCCATCATCATTTAACCATACAGTAAAGCTGCATGCCCTCGGGAAAAATTACGGCTGTAGTTTCCCCTTGCTTTCAACCGTTCACAGTACCAGCACAGCAAGGCCGTTTTTGTTAGTGTTGCAAGGCCAGGTCAGTCAATCATCCAGACTGATGCCCCTGCAACTACTGAAAAGGCTGCTGCCCCACTTCAGGGACCACACGTTTGTCTGGCCTCTCAACAGTTACCCCTCCGTTGTGGTTGCACCTACGGTACGGCCATCTGCATCGCTGAGCACGCAAGCCTCCCCACCAACGGCAAGGTCCATGGTTCATGGGGGTAAAAGGTGTAACCGCCACAACGTTGAACGTAAGCATGAAAACGTGAATGCATAATTTTGTACAGGTGACAGATGTCAGTGTGTGGGATGGAGTTCCATACCTGTTGCAGTTAGTCGAACAGTACAGGTACGGTTAGTGCTGTTTGCGGATGACTTCTACATCTACATTTATATTCAGCAAGCCACACAATGGTGTGTGGCGAAGGGCACTTTACGTGCCGTTGTCATTACCTCCCTTTCCTGTTCCAGTCTAGTATGGTGCGCGGGAAGAACGACTGCCGGAAAGCCTCCGTGCGAAATCGAATCTAATTTTACATTCGTGACCTCTTCGGGAGGTATAAGTAGGGGGAAGCAATATATTCGATACCTCATCCAGAAACGCACCCTCTCGAAACCTGGATAGCAAGCTACACCGCGATGCAGAGCGCCTCTATTCCAGAGTCTGCCACTTGAGTTAGCTAAACATGTCCGTAACGCTATCACGCTTACCAAATAACCCTTGACGAAACACGCCGCTCTTCTTTGAATTTTCTCTATCACCTCTGTCAATCCTACCTGGTACGGATCCCACACTAATGAGCAATACTGAGGTATAGGTCGAACGAGTGTTTTGTAAGCCACCTCCTTTGTTGATGGACTACATTTTCTAAGGACTCTCCCAATGAATCTCAACCTGGCACCCACCTTACCAACAATTAATTTTATATGACCATTCCACTTGAAATCGTTCCGCACGCATACTCCCAGATATTTTACAGAAGTAACTGCTACCAGTGTTTGTTCCGCTATCATATAATCATACAATAAAGGATCCTTTTTTCTATGTATTCTCAATACATTACATTTGTCTATGTTTAGGGTCAGTTGCCAGTCCTTGCACCAAGTGCCTATCCCCTGCAGATCTTCCTGCATTTCGCTGCATTTTCTAATGCAGCAACTTCTCTGTATATTACAGCATCATCAGCGAAAAGCCGCATGGAACTTCCGACACTATCTACTAGGTCACTTATGTATATTGTGAAAAGCAATGGTCCCATAACACTCCCCTGTTGTACGCCAGAGGTTACTTCAACGTCTGTAGACGTCTCTCCATTGAGAACAACGTGCTGTGTTCTGTTTGCTAAAAACTCTTCAATCCAGCCACACAGCTGGTCTGATATTCTCTAGGCTCTTACTTAGTTTATCAGGCGACAGTGCGGAACTGTATCGAACGCCTTCCGGAAGTCAAGGGAAGTGGCATCTACCTGGGAGCCTGTATCTAATATTTTCTGGGTCTTATGAAGAATTAAAGCGAGTTGTGTCTCACACGATCGCTGTTTCCGGAATCCATGTTGATTCCTACAGAGTAGATTCTGGGTTTCCAGAAATGACATGGTACGCGAGCAGAAAACATGTTCTAAGATTCTACAACAGATCAATGTTAGAGATATAGGCCTATAGTTTTGCACATCTGCTCGACGACCCTTCTTGAGAACAGGAACTACCTGTGCTCTTTTCCAATCATTTGGAACCTTCCGTTCCTCTAGAGATTTGCGGTACACGGCTGTTAGAAGGGGGCAAGTTCTTTCGCTTACTCTGTGTAGAATCAAATTGGTATCCCTTAAGGTCCAGTGAACTTTCCTCTGTTGAGTGATTTCAGTTGCTTTTCTTTTCCTGGGACACTTATTCCGATGTCAGTCATTTTTTCGTTCGTGCAAGGATTTAGAGAAGGAACTGCAGTGCGGTCTTCCCCTGTGAAACAGCTTTGGAAAGCGGAGTTTAGTATTTCAGCTTTACGCGTGTTATCCTCTGTTTCGATGCCACTGTCATCCCAGAGTGTCTGGCTATGCTTTTTCGATCCACTTATTTAACGTAAGACCAGAACTTTCTAGGATTTTCTGTCAAGTCGGTAAATAGAATTTTACATTAGAATTCACTGAACGCTTCACGCAAAGCCCTCCTTACGCTAACTTTGAAATCGTTTACCTTCTATTTGTCTCAGAGGTTTTGGCTGCGTTTAATTTGCAGTGAAGCTCTCTTTCCTAACTTTGTTGTTGAACCACGGTGGGTTTTTCCCATCCCTCACAGTTTTACTCGGCACATACCAGTCTAAAACGCATTTAACGATTGCCTTGACTTTTTCCATAAACACTCAACATTGTCAGAGTCGGAATAGAAGTTTTCGTTTTGATCTGTCAGGTAGTCTGAAATCTGCCTCCTGTTAGTCTTGCTAAACAGATAAACATTCCTCCTTTTTTTTATATTCCTATTTACTTCCATACACAGGGATGCTGCAACAGCCTTATGATCACTGATTCCCTGTTCTGCGCTAACAGAGTCGAAAAGTTCCGGTCTGTTTGTTATCAGTAAGTCCAAGATGTTACCTCCACGAGTCGGTTCTCTGTCTAATTGCTCGTGATAATTTTCGGATAGTGTACTCAGTATAGTGTCACTCGATGCTCTGCCCCTACCACCCGTCCTAAACATGTGAGTGTCCCAGTCTATATCCGGTAAATTGAAATCTCCACCTAAGACCATCACATGCTGAAGAAATTTATGTGAAATGTACTCCAGATTTTCGCTCAGTTGTTCTGCAACTAATGATGCTGAGTCGGTAGGTCGGTAAAAGGAGCCAATTATTAACCTAGTTCGGTTATTGCGTATAACCTTTACTCATAATAATTCACAGGAACTATCCACTTCTACTTCACTCCAGGATAAACTACTACTAACAGCAACAAACACGCTACCACCGGTTTCACGAAATCTATCCTTTGGCTCTGGCTCTGGCTCTGAGCACTATGGAACTTAACATCTGAGGTCATCAGTCCCCTAGAACTTAGAACTACTTAAACCTAACTAACCTAAGGACATCACACACATCCATGCCCGAGACAGGATTCGAAACTGCGACCGTAGCGGTCGCGCGGTTCCAGACTGAAGCGCCTAGAACCGCTCGGCCACCAGCGGCCGGCAATCTATCCTTTCTAAACACCGTCTGTGCCTTTGTAAAAATTCGGGCAGAATTTAACTCTGGCTTTAGCCAGCTTTCAGCTTCGGTGCTTTCTATCAGCGCTTGAAGTTCCGGTATTTTACCAGCGCAACTTCGACAGTTTATAATACCGATTGCTGCTTGGTCCCCACATGTCCTGACTTTGCTCCGCACCCTTTGAGGCTGTTGCCCTTTCTGTACTTACCCGAGGCCATCTAACCTAAAAAGACGCCCAGTCCATGCCACACAACCCCAGCTACCCGTGTAGCCGCCTGCTGTGTGTAGTGGACTCTTGACCTATCCAGCGGAACCCGAAACCCCACCACCCTATGGCGCGAGTCGAGGAGTCTGCAGCCCATATGGTCGCAGAACCGTCTCACCCTCTGATTCAGACCCTCCACTCGGCTCTGTACCGAGTCCGCAGTCCGCAGTCAGCGGCGATGCTGCAGATGGGATGAGGCGGGAGTTGTCCAATGATATCCTATACATACTTGAGTGAAGACAGCTCTAGTGATCGATCAGGCCGAGGTAACATGTCTATACTCTGTACAGCATATTCGTTTGCAACACTTGCATTGTGGCAAGCTTTGCTCTGTTGGAAAACTCCCCCCTGGAATGCTGTTCATGAATGGCAGCATGACAGTCGAATCACTGTATTGACGAAGAGTTTGACAGTCAGGGTGAGTGGGATAGCCACGAGTATATGCATGCTGTCATACGAAGTAAGTTTACTGTCATGTGGAATCTCACCACAGATCATAACTTCAGGTAGAGATCTAGTGTGTACATACAGAGAGGTTGGTTGCCTGTCCTCAACTGGTCTCGTTCTAACCTACACATGACCTTCATTGGCACCGAGGCAGGGCCAGCATTCATCAAAACACGCAAGAGACCTCCACCCTGCCCTCCAGTGACCTTAAGCTAGAAAACAGGTACTCTGAGGGAATTCGAGATTGACTTATAAAAGTTGCCCTACCTTGAAGTCATTTGTTACTATTTCGATCACAAAATTTTCAACGCTCTCTGGAGGAAGTTATTCAAAATATGGGTGCCACAAGAAACTGCAACATCACCCAGCTGTGAAAGATATTCACATTAAGACACACGATGAAAGATTTATCATGTCTTCATAATTATCCAGAATCTGTTGTTGACAACTGGATGTCTTCAAGGCCAGTGTGCCGTAAGACACCTACTGCCTCTTTCAATGGACTGAAGTTGTTCGATATTGGCAGTAAAGTGTCATTCTGCTTAATCCTCACATGGTTTCTGGGGTCTTTTTAGACTCCAAGGCCCGTTTAGCTACAAAGAAATAATTTTAATATGTATGTACTCTTATTTTTCCCAATATTTCCTTTTTATGGACTTTTTATTGTAAATGAGTAAAATGTTTTTTGTTGTTGAACTGTTCGTAGGACAATAATTTAAATTTTTTGCATGTGAGTCAGAAAATACCCCAGGTATATAATATGTCATTTTGAACGTTATATTTCAACTTTATTACGAAAAAAAACTTGGCAACAATGTACCTTAGAAATCGACATTTGCATGTCCATTTTTGTAAACAGTTCGTAGAAAATACGCGAGCATTATTAAGACAAATTCGCACTTAGGTATCGAATTTTGTTAAAGTAACATGTAGTGTTGTGCTTCATTAGTCATGGATGGTGATTTACTTCTTGAAAGGGCTACAGCCTCGAGCAGGCTTTAATACTGAGATACAGTGGTGTCCCAACCTCTGTCTAGGGCGAGAGAAACGTGAAGACATGCGAACACTTTAAATTTAGACATTGGTTAAATAGATGAACGCTATTCTCAAAATCCCTGAAAACAGACGACATGGAAATGTCTGGGCTCCTAAACCCCAGGCATATTGTTTATCACACCAATAAATATTGGGTTTTTAGATGCAGACTACGTGGCAAGGCAAATGAGATCATTTAAATGAATCCATTTTGGTGCCAGTTTCAGCATTACAGTAAAATTATTACTCACTTTAGCGAAATCAGCCTACCAATGTCTACCTCGTCTTGAATCATTGCTGTATCTCATAACTACCCTGTTCCCTCAGTTCAATAATCAAGAGGGTAAAAAAATGAAGATAATTAACTTTCAATTTTTCTGACAGCATAAGCTAACGTAGAAATATATGTCATCTTAAACAGGGAAACAGAATTGCTGACTGGTAGATCCTAAGTTGATTGTAGCAGTGGTAAATATACTGCTTCTGTATTCTCATTTAAATTACTGTCTCGGCTCGTTGTGCTGCAAAATTCGGAGTATGGTTCCTTCAGAGTCCCTGGTCACGACACGCTTACAAAAAGAATATTAACCTTTTCACGTAGGATGATCATAGCATATTATTGAATTCAGTTTGCTCTCCATTTATCTAATAAATTACATTGGTTAAAAATTATGACTGGACAACTGAACTATCTTTTCTAAGTAATTTTATATTATATATTAGACAAACATTAATATTCTTAAGATTCTGGATACAGTTTGGTTTTACAATACACATTTCACAATACAAAACTTCACATTAGTTCATCTGCAGGCAAGTCACACACTTAGTATCGCAAATCTATCATTCCTGCCATCGGATTACCACATTGTGTACCGTGATTCGTCACTCCACCCAGCGCATTTCCACTGTTCAAACGTCCAATGTTTACGCTCCTTACACCAAGCGAGGCGTCGTTTGGGATTTACCGGCGTGATGTGTGGCCTCTGACAGCCGCTAAACAGTGAGATCAAAGATTCCTCACCTCCCGCCTAACTGTCATAGTTCTTTCAGTGGATCCTGATGAAGTTTGAAATTCCAGTGTGATGGTCTGGATAGGTGTCTACCTATTACACATTACGACCCTCTTCAACTGTCGGCGGTCTCTGTCAACAGACGAGGTCGGCCTGCACGCTTTTGTGCTGCACGTGTCCCTTCACGCTTCCGCCTCACTGTTACATCGGAAACAGTGGACCTCGGGATGTTTAGCAGTGTCGAAATATTGCGCACAGACTTATGACACAAGTTACATCCAATCACCTGATCACATTCGAAGTCCGTAAGTTCCGCGGAGTGCCCCATTCTACTCTCTCACGATGTCTGATGACTACTGAGGTCGCTGATACGGGATACCTGGTATTGGGTAGCAGCACAATGCACCTAATATGAAAAACGTATGTTCTGGGGGGTGTCCGGATACTTTTGATCACATAGTGCAATTGTAAGCGTGGTTAGCGATGAGCTGTAGACCCTGGAGTATTGACAGCTTCATCAGTAATTCATCTTCACTCATTTTGTTAGAATGTGAGAAAATTTGGAATAATTTTTTTGGTTCTACATCTACATATATATTTCGCTAGCCACCAAGCGATGTGTGGCGGAGGGCTGTATTCACGCCAAAGTCTTATTTCCGCCCCTTTGTTCCACTCGCCGATCGCGTGACGAAAATACGACTGTCTGAACGCCTCACTACGAGCTCCAATTTCCGTTATCTTAGAATGGTGTTCATTGCCCGATTTGAAAGTTGGTGGTAATAACATATGCTCTACGTCCTGGGGGAAGATCGGATTTTGTAATTTTGTGAGCAGCCCCTTCCGTTTAGAGCGTCGTATATCTACAATTGTGTCCGACTTTAAATTTCTATGAGATTTCTAACGCTTTCGCGATCGCTAAATGTACCAGTCATGAATCTTGCCGCTCTTCTTTGGACCTTCGCAGTAGCTTGAATGAGGTCCCACTGGGTGCCATACAGACGTACAATACTCCAAGACTGAACGAACTTACGTATTGTAAGGTATTTCCTTTGTTGAAGGACTGCATCACTTCAGGATTCTACCTATCAACCGCAATCTAGAGTTCGCCTTACCCGTTGCTAATGTAATATGATCGTTCCATTTGAGATCATTTCGAACAGTCACACGCAGATACTTGACGGATGTTACCGCTTCCAAGGAGTTGGCGAGTTTGCCGTTCGTTGTTTCAGAATCACTTGGTTTTGTAATGTTCCATCCTGTAATTACCTAACAGAGCTGTAATTTACGGGACTTTAACTTGGGTTCCGTCATTTGTATCGTATATTCTCTGTAACTTAATAGCAAATATATATGGATCAATTAGAAGAATCATGTTTCCATTCTTCTGTTGTAAAATTCCGTGTAAAATGGTCAAGAGAATATTAACAAAGGTTGTAGTTAGAAACAAATTTTGTAAAATTTCCAGTTTTCAAATCCCATGTACCTGTAGTAGGTAGTGCGAATCACAAAGGTAGCAACTACATGCAAAGATTAGAAGTTGTTATCCTAACACTGTACATGTTATCTTGCGAAGAGCTAGATTATGATCTCTGTCTTAAGAGCAGGTCTCAAATAATTAATTTCACTGTGATAGAACTCGGTAAGGCCATTGCACTTAGGGTTGACTAACGATGCAAAACTAAAACAAAAATGTTTGAGATGTCTGATGAGGGTAGTCAGTGGTATACAGGCCAGAAAAGATAAGCTGTCATCTGTGATGTTTCGGGATTTGCTGGCGGATCGGTTGTAAATACTATTCTCGGATTTGTCACCGGATCACATCGCGCAAATTCTACAAAAAGTTTCGTCGACACAAGTGCTCTACATAGTCAGCTTATGATAGATGCTGTTGTCACTACTACAAGACGATACTGATGAAAAATCGCGCAGTGGCATTGAAATGTAGGAGACCAGGAGCAGGCAATATGTGCGCGTTTGAAAACGTTCACAGTTGAAGGAAAAGCTACATTCGTAGTGCCTACTACCGTGAGTCGCGGAAAGGCTTTCCGTGTGTGCACTATGCGCAGAGACTGTGCTCCCGGATGCTCATGTGGTTTAAAGCTAATTAAATCTCAGCAGCGGACTGCGTCCAGTCATGAATCGTAAGTTCTTGTTTCTTCTACTTTATCCGAATGGCAACCATTGCTAGATTCCAGGTGGCCTTAGGAAATGAGACATACGTAAGAGTCCATGCCAATGTGGGACCGAACGATTTGGAGTTGTGGTTAGCGCACGTAAGTTTCGCCTCCGGGAAGATGACGGTTCAAACCGGCATCAGGTCATCCTGTTTCAAGTTTTCCGTGATTTCTCGAAATCGCTTCATGCAAAGGCCAGGACGGTTCTTTAAAAGCGCAGGGACGACATCCTTCCCAAGCCTTCACTTATACGATGTGACTGAAGACATCACTGTTTGGTCCCCTCCCCCTAATGAACCAACCAACCAGTGTGGGAAATCTTAAATTGAACAGACACACCGAACGGTTCAAGAACGTTGTGTTGAACACCATCGCCGTACACCAACTACTGGGGTAACTCGATTAATGAGTGGTACAGAAGCGTTGCGTGGACACGGGACACCGCATGTCTCTCGAGGTGGCCACATTTATCCGTACGGTGGACAAACTCATGAACAGAGATGCAGGTTTTCAGTGAAGTGCAGCATGCAATCCAGTACTGGCCGCCATTACACTAAAACAGAAGAAACAAAAACGTCCTAGTCATAACACTACAGAGCGCACTATTGATTTTTAACAAGAGCGTCCGGCAGCCCGGTCTTTGCCCACAGCACACGAGCGGGTGGCCTTTCTATGGCTCTTGGTAGTATGCAGTATGAGGGCCCCTTTCCTCGAACTGCCCGTACAAACTGCAACTTTGAGGAAAAAATCATTCATGGGCATTTAGGAAGTTCAAGATTTAGTTATGTTAATAATAAAATTATTGTTGCGTAGGAGGTTTTGGAAGAACAATGCTATAATTATCTGACATAAATTACATCCTCGAGGTGACGCTCTGCTTTTACACACAAACCTTCCTTCTGATTCAGCAAGCTTTTTAGGGTTTAATACTAGCTGTTTCTTATCTAGTGTGTTAATTCCTGATACATCAGAGACTTTGCATGCATTTTCCTATCTCGTGTGAAACATACGAGTTTCCTGTGTTCCAGTAGTAAATCAAGCCCTGTTGACGGATGCATAATATTACACTTCCGTCTTTCAAGACATGTGTGATCCCTATACCTCTATAATCCATTACATTCTGCTTCCACATATCCACCAACAAGAAACATATAAGCCGACGTCGCATTTCTTTGCCAGAAATTTGCAGTACAAAAGTTGTTTCGAAGACTTGCGAGGTCTGCTTATCTGTTCACTATTCGGGAGATTCTATTTCCAGTTATCGCAGAGCTTGGGTAGTGTTTTTTGCAAAAATGGAAAGCTAGAAATATGGTACTTTGCCAGCAACAAGATCGAAAACATGGTAACAAATGTTTAGTGATCACATTTACGCTTGCTGACTCATCTTAGTGGCGTGTTTTGAAGGCTGGAAAACATGTTGCTGTACTTTTGTCGCTGACAGAGATTCCGTCATCACTATGGATGATCACCCCGTAAAATTTGCCACCTAGGAGAATGCAGAGAAATGGTTACCTGACAATTATTGTCCCTCTTAATATTATCCAGTCAACTGACCAGCATTCCATTCACCCTTGTGTGTTTGTGTGTATGTATGTGTGTGTGTGTGTGTGTGTGTGTGTGTGTGTGTGTGGGTTTGTGTGTGTGCGTGACTAAGCCTCAAATATGGAGCTTACAATCTTTGACTTTCAAATGAAGGCTACGGAAATGATGCACATATTTTACGTTGGCACCATTTTCACGGATCTCGGTGAATCTTCTTAGTTAAATACAAAGATATGCATGCGTACGCTATGCTACATAAATGTCTTTCACTTTCGAGCGAAGATTACTTATATAATGATTGTCTTTGAGTCTGGCGTATGTTTGAAGGCAGAGTAAGGAATTTATTACTGCATTTCTTGGCACCTGGTTATGATGTTTGTATCTTCTATCTGCTTAGTTGCCTCATATGAAAACGTCGATGCAATTAGTCAGTGAAGTGGAGTAGGAGAAGGTACAAATGACAACTGGAATAGCGCAAACTTCTTTGATATTTATTTTTTAATTTCCAACTAACACAGTCGTGTTAAATCCACAATCAACGTTTTTAAATGGTTGTACACTTGAAGGTGAAGGAAATGATTGCGTGGCTCGATGATGTCATCGATAAGGATAATGACGTCACTGTTAAGGTGGGCATGTTTTGTGGCATAATGCAAGTGCCCTTGAACATACACTACTCTGGTGCCTGTGAGTAGGCAAGCCGACAGACGAAGAACAAAGTGTTCACTACATAGCTCGTAAGATCTTCTTCTGACAGGATATACTGTGTTCACAACTTAAAACATTTAGCTTCTTTCTCCGTTAGATGTGTTAGTGTGTAAAGCTCATTCCTTCATAAACTTGATATTAATCATTCTTCTTGAGAAAAATAGTAACAAATAAATATAAAGTTTAGTGAACTTTTTTGTGCTAAGTGAATCATTAATAGTCTTTCTTCACGAATGGAAAGTCAAAATTACTGCTTTTCGTAATTACAGTCAGCTGTTTCTTTTATAGATATGTCCTATTTATTGAAGAACGAAAGCAAAGGGAAAATCGTAAAAAATAAAAGGAAAAACAAAATTTAATAATTGTTTATAATTTTTACCAAATATCTCTTTTCAAATGATATTTTCCTTACGATCTAAGTTAACGCAATCACGCGGGAATCCTTCTGCTACGAAGATTGTTAAAAAATTTACCAATTGTGTTTCGTAAAACTCATGAAGGTGAAGTGTAGATCGCGATACCTAATGAATATCCAGTAGTCCTCTAGTATGCGTGCTGCATTTCTGTTTGTGTAACGTATGTAGAGCCCCATCATTAGATTCAGGAAATAGATTTGACTAGGTGGTTAACTATCTTACTCATATTCGTGTATCTAAAGCCCTGTTTATATATTTCCACGTTCATTTCTTACACTAGCATCTTGAGAGATGTTCTTTCATATCTAAGTTACGACTTTGGTTACAATACTGCCCACATATCACCGTAATTTTGAACAGTCTCTTCACATTAACGTTTATTCTTTGGTGACGTCTTACCTTCTGTCCCTATTGACATTGAAACCTTATTACACGTTTCTTGTGATGATGTAGCCCTTATTCTTTAACATATATCTTTTAATAACACGCAGTTTTTACATATGACCTTCATGATCACATTAATGTGACGGATATCCATTGGGGCTAATGTAACCTTAAGTGCCTGCGCCTTAGCAAGGATTATGTTATTCCAACGATTTTTCATGTATTCTCTTGCAGGTTTGATTGAGCTCTTGCGTACTGTGTTATTTCCGCATATTCTTGGCCACTATTCGTCCACTTTTCTTGTGTAGAGCAGATTTCTGAAAGAAATAACTAAAATATTCTTCTAGAAAAACATTTCATCAGTCCGTTACTAATGTTTTACTAGATATAATATTTGGAATCAGAGATATTGCTGTATTGTGTTATACGTCGTTCGAAATATACATTTTACTAACTTTGTTGATATATTTCTCTTTTTGTGTTTTTTAGTATTTGTTTCTGTGGTCTCCATTTACTTCTCCTACTTGATGATAAACATGTAATTCGAAATTTCCTTTATGCACATTGTCGTTGCTGTGGTCTTCAGTCCTGAGACTGGTTTGATGCAGCTCTCCATGCTACTCTATCCTGTGCAAGCTTCTTCATGGACCAGTACTTGCTGCAACCTACATCCTTCTGAATCTGCTTAGTGTATTCATCTCTTGGTCTCCCTCTACGATTTTTAACCTCCACGCTGCCGTCCAATGCTAAATTTGTGTTCCCTTGATGCCTCAGAACAAGTCCCACCAACCAGTCTCTTCTTCTTGTCAAGTTGTGCCACAAACTCCTCTTCTCCTCAATTCTATTCAATATATCCTCATTAGTTATGTGATTTACCCATCTAATCTTCACCATTCTTCTGTAGCACCACATCCCAAAAGCTTCTATTCTCTTCTTGTCCAAACTATTTATCGTCCATGTTTCACTTCCATACACGGCTACACTCCATACAAATATTTTCAGAAACGACTTCCTGAAAGTTAAATCTATACTTGATGTTAACAAATTCCTCTTATTCAGAAACGCTTTTCTTGCCATTGCCAGTCTAGATTTTATATCCTCTCTACTTCGACCATCATCAGTTATTTTGCTCCCCAAATAACAAAACCTCTTTACTACACTAAGTGTCTAATTTCCTAATATAACTCCCTCAGCATCACCCGACTGAATTAGACTACACTCCATTATCCTCGTTTTGCTTTATTGATGTTCATCTTATATCTTCCTTTCAAGACACTGCCCACTCCGATCAACTGCTCTTCCTAGTTCTTTATTGTCTCTGACAGAATTACAATGTCATCGGCGAACCTCAAAGTTTTTATTTCTTCTCCATGGATTTTAATACCTACTCCGAATTTTTCTTATGTTTCCTTGCCTGCTTGCTCAAAATACGGATTGAATAACATCGGGGAGAGGCTACAACCCAGTCTCACTCCCTTCCCAACCACTGCTTCCCTGTGATGTCCCTCGACTCTTATAACTGCCATCTGCTTTCTGCATAAATTGTAAATAGCCTTTCGCTCTCTGTATTTGACCCCTGCCACCTTTAGAATTTTAAAGAGAGTATTCCCATCAACACTGTCAAAAGCTTTCTCTAAGTCTACAAATGCTAGAAACGTAGGTTTGCCTTTCCTTAATCTATTATCTAAGATAAGTCGTAGGATCAGTATTGCCTCACGTGTTCCAACGTTTCTACGTAATTCAAACTGACCTTCCCCGAGGTCGGCTTCTACCAGTTTTTCTATTCGTCTGTAAAGAAATCGCGTTAGTGTTTTGCAGCTGTGACTTATTAAACTGATAGTTCGGTAATTTTCACTTCTGCCAACACCTTTCTTTGGGATTGGAATTATTATATTCTTCTTGAAGTCTGAGGGTATTTCGACTGTCTCATACATCTTGCTCACCAGATGGTAGAGTTTTGTCTGGACTGGCTCTCCCAAGGCCTTCAGTAGTTCCAATGGAATTCCTGTCAATTGTTCCCTTATGCTCTCCCCGAAACTCTGTACAACCTCTGGTTTAGTCAGTTTATCCAGGTCTCCTTAAATTCCTATCTTTTGGCAGTTTCCTCAGTTTTAATCTACAGTTCAATAGATTCTGATCAGAGTCCACGTCTGCCCTTGGAAATGTCTTACAATATAAAACCTGTTTCCTTCTCTCCCTTTTCCTAGTCTCGAATTCCAGTCACCCACGACTATTCAATTTTCGTCTCCCTTCACTACCTGAATAATTTCATTTATCTCATCATACATTTCATCATTTTCTTAATCATCTGCAGAGCTAGTTGGCATATAAAATTGTACTACTGTAGTAAGCATGAGCTTCGTGTCTATCTTGGCCACAATAATTCGTTCACTATGCTCTTTGTAGTAGCTTACCCGCACTCCTATTTTTTATTCATTGTTAAACCTACTCCTGCATTACCCCTATTTGATTTTGTATTTATAACTCTGTATTCACCTGACCAAAAGTCTTTTTCCTCCTGCCACCGAACTTCACTAATTCCCACTATATCTAACTTTAACCTATCCATTTCCCTTTTTGAATTTTCTAACCTACCTGCCTGATTAAGGGATCTCACATTCCACGCTCCGATCCGTAAAACGCCAGTTTTCTTTTTCCTGATAACGACGTCCTCTTGAGTAGTCCCCGCCTAGAGATCCGAATGGAGGACTATTTTACCTCCGGAATATTTTACCCAAGAGGACGCCATTATCATGTAACCGTAAAGTAAAGCTGTATTTCCTCGGGAAATATGACGGCTGTAGTTTCCCCTTGCTTTCAGCCGTTCGCAGTTCCAGCACAGCAAGGCCGTTTTGGCTAGTGTTACAAGGCCAGATCAGTCAATCATCCAGACTGTTTCCCCTGCAACTTCTGAAAAGGTTACTGCCCCTCTTAAGGAACCACACGTTGTGGTGGCACCTACGGTAAGGCCATCTGTATCGCTGAGGCACACAAGCCTCCCCACCAACGGCAAGGTCCATGGTTCATGGGGGGGGGGGGGGGTATTGTTATGCACATTACTTTGTAGTAATCTGTCAAGAAGTGTTTCAATCTAGCTTGTATTTACATCTTCTACATCAGGAAGAAGGAGGATTATTACTGATTTCTGAAAATGTATTTTGGCACCATATGAATTGACGTTTCCAGTAATTATACTAGCAACACGCCTGTTCAAAAATGGCTCTGAGCACTATGGGACTCAACTGCTGTGGTCATAAGTCCCCTAGAACTTAGAACTACTTAAACCTAACTAACCTAAGGACAGCACACAACACCCAGCCATCACGAGGCAGAGAAAATCCCTGACCCCGCCGGGAATCGAACCCGGGAACCCGGGCGTGGGAAGCGAGAACGCTACCGCACGACCACGAGATGCGGGCAACACGCCTGTATTCCCACGCCTAATACTATGCCATCTACGGGCGAACGACTTGTCTGCTGTACAAGTAATAACATATATACCTAAATCTTCCTCCTGAAACGATTTACTATTGAAAAAGGTATCAACATTTCTACAGCAGCTACGTAGATTTACTTCAACATACAGACAGGAAAATGTGTCCAATTAACTTAATTCTTCGTAGTTCAGCCAATCTGCAGGAAACGTTTTTAAATTATTCACGCAAATCTTCTATGTCAAGGAGTGTATCTAAAAGTTAAGATTTCAGAAAAAAGCCTACAGTACCTATTGAGATTTGCCTCCACATAATAGAAATATACCTCTGCAGGGAATTTGAAATTATAACACGTATACATCCGCGACTGTGTTCTAATTTACTATCGGCAACATTAATTTACTTTCGGTGACGTTAAAAGCATGGGTGGTAACATAGAGAGTGCCACGGGAATTCTACTGTTAAAATCAGAGGAGAGAGCGGATAGGAGGAAGTAATGCATAGAAAGCCTATATGAGGAGGAAGATTTGTCAGACGAGATAGAGGAAGAAACAGGAGTTGATTGAGAAGAGATAGGGGCTCCAGTAATAGAATTTAAGAGAGCTTTGGAGGACTTCAGATCAAATAAGGCAGAAGAGATTGATAACATTCCATCAGAATATCTAAAGACATGGGGGAATTTGGAGGCAGAACGACTATTCACATCGGTGTGCAGAATGTATGAGTCTGGAGACATACCATCTGATTTTAGGAAAAGCATCATCCACAAAATTCCGAAGATTGCAAGAGCTGACGAGTGAGTGTATTATCGCACAGTCAGCTTAACAGCTCATGCATCCAAGTACCTGACAAGCGTAATGTACCGAAGAATGGAAAGGAAAACTGATGATGTGCTATACGATGATCAGTTTTGCCTCAGGAAAGGTAAAGGCACCAGAAAGGCAATTCTTACTTTGCGGTTAGTAATGGAAGCAAAACTAGAGTAAAATCTAAACACGTTCATACGATTTGTCGACCAGGAAAGAGCGTCCGACAATGTAAAATTTTGCAAGCAGTTTGACATTCTGAGAGAAATAGGGGTACGCTATAGAAAGAGATGGGTAATATACAATATGTACAAGAGCTAAGGGGGAATACTAAGAGTGGACGACCAAGAACGAAGTACTCGGATTAGAAAGGGTGTAAGACAGGTATGTAGTCTTCAACGACCTGTTGAAGGTGATTGCTAGCATTAAATGTCGATTTTGTTTTAGTCATGGAAATGTACTAGATTTGTTCGTGTACATGATTTTGGTAAAGTATTGATTTAACTTCGTTTCTTTCATTGCTAATATTAAAGATTATTTTCCTGTCAGAGGTTTTATGGAAATATAAGAACTTTAAAGCAACATCGCTTTCACAAACCCAATCTAAGGTGGTAATATCCCAATACTACAATAGAAATTTCAACATGGAAATTTTTTTGTGGTAGTTAACTGTTATAGTCCTATAGCTGTAATTAAAGTTGAGACATTCTGTAGTTCATTATTCAGGTGCAGGTTTTGTAATCGGCATTTGCCAGGATAAAGCGTCAGGAGGTTCCCATCGTCTCTGCTTTCGACCTTTCCGGAATCAGAACCAATGTTCCTTCGGTGTCTCAAGGAATCGTGGGCAGGATTGAGTGCACATTGTTGTACATTTTTGTGTTTCTGTTTTCGTATGATTTTTCCGATATGCAGGAAGTCTCTCGATGAAGGGGGTAATATAGGCCAATTCGAATAAAACAAATCATATAACAAGTGTCCATTTTTAGTTAACTGTGGTGATACAGCTGGTTCAGAGATAAGTTTTTGTTTTTCGTGTTGGTACTGCAGTTTCTGTGGCGTTATTATTCAATTGTTATTTTTGTATGGAAGATCAAGTTGTGGCGTTCTGCTTGAGCTGCATTATTTAACTATTGAACTGTGACTTTTGTTGTTTATTGGCAGCCAATTTTCTTGCACTGCTTAAGGTTGCTGTATTTATTTGCAGTTCTGAGTACGATGGAATGATACTGAATAGGCCATAGCAAAAAGCTCATGACCCAGTTATTTCAAAAAATTAATTATATATTGTAACAGAGAGATGACAGTAGCAAGATACGTACAAGAACGGAAGCAGTCAACAGTCAAATGTTGTCACTATCTGAATTCAGTCGTAAACTCCATGTAGAAAGATCATGAATCAGTGATTGGTGCTCTTTTGCAAACGACTATATGGTAGTGTGTTTAACTGAAGGCAAAAGACATTGGAGGCCTCTTTCTGCTTTCAAATGTGTTTCTACTTATTTAATTTTACACATCATTTAATGGTTCACTGCAGAATGCCCACAAAATTTTACAGTAAAATGAATTAAGTTCCTGACTCCAGTGAATAGGAAAATAACGTCTGTGGGCTGAATTTACTTTTACGAAATATTAAGGTTCGGGATAGCTTTTGTTTGAAAGAGGTACAGGACAATTTTTTTAACATAAATAATTTGAGAAGTAAGCAGTCACACTTAGACAGGTACCACTAAGTTGCCAACAAAGGTGGAAATGAAATTTGATTGTTTCTATGCCATTATATCTGGAAACACATCCCAAAATATGTGGATGAGCTTCAAATTTTCATCAGCTGGTGTGGGGTCAGAACAAAAGCTCAGTTATTCATTGCTGCTTAAAACTTGTATCAACTGGGAGATTTAAGGAGATGAATCATTATTTTCCTATACACAAGCAGAATTTCCTTCCAAAGACAGAAATAATAATATAAAGAAGTTGGTGAGCCATCATAGGAGGTCCCGTATTCATGAATACTGTGCCAATATGGGTAAGTTCTCATTATAAACTGCTGATGATGTTGCTATATTCCCATTTAAATATTGATGACCTATCTATTTATAAGAGTCTTGCTTCTCCGAATCAATCATAGAAAAATTTCCCAAGGAACATATAATTTCTTTATCCCCGTTTAAATGGATGAGTTTTGAGTATAATCCACATATCCTGGACAAGTGAAAACAGATCAGTTATTGATTGTGCTGTCGCAGGGGTATTTCGCCTCCAATGAGCCTCACTGAGGATCCTGTGCTTCAACTGTGAAGCAGTTGACATGGCCTGTAGTGTTTCAGCCTTCAAGGTTCGACCTCAAGTTTGCTACACATTCTTAAAAGCGAGGTTCGAATATTAATGGAACAGGTTATTTTGGCTACGAGGTTGGGCATATTCTTCTATCGTGATGGGGCACCTGCACATCCCAGCCTTAAAGTGATACATGGTAGTATTTGCTTGGTGCAAACTTGTAATGTTATGCAATATGGCTTCAGTTCTGCTATTGCATGGTCTGTTTAGTCGCGAGCACAAGCTAAGGCGTAACTGTACACACGAAGACCGTTTTCTCGCCTCCCAGTGTCCAAGTGGAGGACGTGGTTCGATTACCAGTACTGCCAAAGATTTTTTCCTTGTTGGGAGGACTGTTGTAGGATGCACTCAGTCTCATTATGTCAGTTGAGGAGCTATATGACGTAATAGTAGTGGTTCCACGGTCTGGAAAGAATGCAAAACAGCCGGAAGAACGTTGTGCTGCCGACATGTCACTCAATAGCACATTCACATGACACCGAAAGGCAGAGGAGGATAAGGTAGCGGTAGGCATCCCTCTAGTCTTCACGGTCTGGTAAGAGGCTAGTTAATTCGTCGACGTTAACATTGTATGGAGTGTAAGGTACAGCATTACATCTGCGGATACAGTAGATCTTCGCTGTGAAAGTGGAGAGCCAACTAATTATTCAGCGCTAAATATTACAAATCTAGAAAGTGGGATGAATGTAAAATGTTTCTACTCTTAAAAGAAAGGAATGATCATTTTAAAATATCAGTGTCAGATGGGTTATGTTCCTCGTGCCTAACTGCAAACGTTCAATTTGATTTTGGACCTTTTTATATCCTATGAAAATTAATACTTGCTCTTTCTACTCACCCCAAAAACTGATTTAATAGAAACAATAGTGTCAGGCTTATAAATTTCTTACTACTGTTCTTAGAAAGAATCAGGACATGTCAAAAACTGTTTTGAATCTACGAGAGGAAGAAAGAAGATACATCTGCTCCAAAAATAGTTTATATATATATATATATATATATATATATATATATATATATATATATATATATATATATATATATATATATATATATACAAAGGTAAATCAATTGTTATGCGCAATTTAGTTATATTTATGTTTATTTGGCAGTACAGTTGTTTTACGATGACGACGCACGCTTTGTTTATTTGGTGTTATGTCTTTGCAATTTGCAAGCTGCTAGGTTAGTGCGATTTTCTCATATGATGCCATGGTTGGAATCCGTGGCTGTGGTTTGAAGACAAATGTTGACGTTATTGAGATAGCAACCAGCCCCAAATTTATTTTAAGTTCCTTTATACAAAAGGTTCCGTTACCGGTTTCGAATCATTACGAGTCATACTCAGACGGCTTTCATGCTTTCAACATGTGCTGCGTTTTCTACTGATTAGTTGTCCTAAATCATAAATAATACATAATTATAAGAACGTCACAAAGACGGTTGAGTTACAGATATGCATTGGGATGTGACTCAGCTGCAGAGTGAAAATCTCATTTTGGAAACATCCAAGCCACGTCTCGGTAATATACTTTCTTGCAGGGGTGCTAGTACTGCAAATTTTGCAGAAGAACTTCTGTGAAGTGTGGAAGGTGGGAGACAATGTACTAGCAGAACTGAGGCTGTGAGGAGGGGACATAAGCCGTCCTTGGGTAGCTCAGTTGGCTGCCGGCACGATAGCTCTGCATGTTCGGTCAGAGGGTTAGCTGCCCTCTGTAATAAAAATAGCTGAATTAATGGATCACCGATGACCACGAACAACCGTCATGGGACGACCGCTCCGATCAAACAGAACGAACACTAACGAGCAAAATGAGATAAGAAAAGCTGATAGAGCACCTGCCTTCGAAAGGCAAAGGGCCCGATTTCGAGTCTCGGTCCGGCACGTAGTTTTCATCTGCCATGGAGTTTCATATCAGTCCACACTCCGCAGCAGAGTGAAAACCTTATTCGGTTGGTATGTTAAATATACCACATGGTCTTTTAATATTTCGGGTTGTGACTTGTTCAACTGATCCTACTAAACATATCCGTTACCAGTAATGAAAGGAGTAGCTTTTGAATATCTAGTAGAGGTTGTCTCCATAATCATGTCGTTTAAGTCAAGCAACATATAATTTCTGATCAACGTGAGGGAACCAAATGCATTTCACAACATAAGAATAAAAACTTCTCCTACATGGGAGCAAGGCAATGAGAGATACGGTGCGTCATATTGCTGTCATGAGGATAAGTTACCTCAGATAATTGTGTAGTACTCAAACTGCTTTACTCCTCAATAGTGTTTCCTGAATGAATAAAAACCTTCTCATTCTGTCAATGTAGGGTTTCCATGACATGTGCTCAGGTAGTACATTCATAAAATTTTTGGATTCCTGTCTATTAATTCCTCATGATGAATTCATCGCATCTCCTGTCTATTTGCTTGTTATGACATACTAACACCCGAATTCATCAAACAAATATCAGGCCTTCTGCCCATATCCGCAAGCACCAATATCGTACCCGATGACATGGGCTGTGTCTTCAATCAATAAACATAGTACCTTTGTCGATTGCGGTTATTCTTTCGAGACACTGCCCTTTGCGTTTTGCCTTCATCCCAACTTGTTATTATAATCGAAGCCACCAGCCACAGCAGCGTCTCTATATGTAGGAAAACATCAGTTTATAGTGACAAAATCTTTCAGCTATTACTTCATCGAGGCCATCATCTCTGATCGGGTTCCACGCAGCATCTTATTTGAAACAGTATACGAGGAGACATAAAAATATCAGAGAAGAATCTCTGCTATTTAAAAGAACAGATACCATTTGTTTGCCTAAAATCTTTTGTGAAATAAACGGTTAATAAACAGTGCTCAATTATAACCTAAGGGGAATGTTAGAGAAACATCGGTGCTCATTATATATTGATTGATAAAGGTCTGTAAATATTTAATGTTCAGCTCATATGTGGCAACTGCTTTCACAATGATCTACTATATTTCCTGAATATTTTGTGAAAAATAATACGTTCCGGGCAATGGGGACAGAAAACAGATTAAAATATTAAATATATCATTCCATATTTAAAATACAATGTGCGTTTCAGTGATTTATTAAACATGGAACTCTCAGTAAATTATTCACGATACGTATTTCCATATTGCGTGCTCTGTTTCTGGAATCATCCTCTGTTCTATACTTCGCTCCAATAAATGCTTCGAGCTATTACAATAGAACAGTGTTGCAAACTTCAGAACATTGTTTCACTGATAAAGAATTTTACTGAACTAAAATTTAAATTTCTGTACTTGCTGAAATTATCTTATTTTCTCATGATACAAAAACAGGATCTTTCTATAAATATTTTAATTATCATTCAGAGTCAATGTTTTGCGGGCAATGGATCTGATATTTCAATTAAGACAGTGGCCTCTGTTGCTGTTCTCAGTATTATACTCGTTTCGTTATATCGGTTCAGGTGTACTCACAGGTGGTTTCTTAAGTGAGAGCATGACTTGTTTCCTTTGTAGTGAAGATACCGAAAGGATATTTAAACCTTAGCATTCGATTTGCTTAGACCACCGGAAAATATGATTAACAGACGCCATAGCAATCGAAATTTGGAATATGATAACGGTTAAGATAAGACTGTAACGTGCTGTACGATGTCTGATATAATCAGGTATATGTTAGATGATCGTATTATTCACGTGTTATTCAAGAAGCTGTGCTATAATTATGACAGGTGCCATGGGACATGAAAGTAAAATTATTGAATTGCGTCCAAGCTGAGTGGGTATCACTTTGTGGAATTGCATTCTGCCAACTACTGTTTTTAAAAATCTCTCTTAATTAAACGGAAAGCAATATGGTGCTGATATTTTTTATGGATTCACTCTGATTTGAAAGATATAGTTCCAACAAGTGCAGGGTATAATTTTAATGAAATCTTTTAGACCCATTTTGAATTACGGGATAAAGTGCCATCAGTGGGACAGCCAGCTTTTATAACTCGATGTAATTGCTGTTACCTAAGCCAGCATTACTTCCGAAAATTTGAAACAATAGATACAATCGACACCTATACCTTCATTACATCCCAGTAGGATTGAGATATCAGAAGATTGTTGTCGATATTCTTTTGCTGCCAAATGAATCGGCGTCTCCTTCTCTTAACGCTACCGAAGAAATGGGTAGGACTTTCGATGTTCTTTCGTTACAATGTGGTGCAGTGGAGATTACTTCCGATATGCATTTCATAGTGGTTTTCAGAATACGGGTATCGATAAGGAAGCTAGGGAGGGGAATATGATTTTTCACATTCGGTAGAATTAAACAGTACAGATCGTGTATTCCTTTCACTTCATGTCTCGTGAACTCGGGGCTGTTTATTTTATGTAAATATTAAAGAAACGATGCAGAAAACACGCCTCAGTTCCTTTCCTCTTCGCCTGATGAATACTTCTTTACCTCTATGAAGTATTGTCAGTCAGAGAAGCTTCAGAAATCAGGAAAATATCACAGTTTTCTTAATCTACCAAATTGCCCATTCATCTGATTTTTCCCACTGGTTGTAAGTGCAAAATTAGAGGCTTTGAAGCTTTTGTGACAAGCTTGGCTGTGACTTTCTTGACTTGCCCTACGTCAATGTGGACTGTGTTGTCATCTTAAATTTGAGACACGAATGCCCTCCTCAATAGCGGCTTCTACTTTTGCTAACTGAATATGTGTGCCCTGCAACGATGGGTACTTTTCTTTTAAGGTTAGGTGACTCTTCATATTGTCCAGATAATGAGTGTATGAAGCCCTGGGATATTAGTATAAGACAAAAGCACCGGCGCACATTAAGTATTGGGATTTCGACAAATTTGTTGTTCCCGATTGAACCCTAAAAATCAAGCATACGATTATGTTTGATGAAGCGGCAATATTATCCCAAGCATCTACCCAGTTGAATTCTGTCACCAGAGAAGCCTTTGGGCTCAGAATTCGTAGCAACAACTGTAACTGAGACACCAGCAACTCCCATAGCGATGATGAACGGCAGCAGAGAAACCAATAAAATCATTCACCATGCGACGTAGTCAGCATTGCTACAAATCATCTTCAGTCGCAGACATCGATTTAATCTCTATTAACTTATACAATTTCCATGAATTAGTGGCATGTCCATGACATAAAAGAGAATAAGGCCCGATGCATTCCCTATGGAAATCAGGAAAAAATGTTTTACTTCCATAAACTCCCTTTTTAACCACAACATACTTTAAATCTTTCGAATAAAAGAGCTGTCGAAATAAGAAAGAGCAGTTTACACGGGTGCAGAAAGTGAACAGCAAAAGTGATCCTCAGAATTAGTTTTCGGTATCAGTGACATGTAACTGTTGTACAATCTAAGGCATATTCCAGGACAAGACATAATGAGGCATTTCGAACAGAATGACCTCCTCTTTGGCAACTAACATGAGTTCTAAAACAAATCGGTCGTAGGAAACTCAGCTTGTTAATGCCATGGATCAGTGCAGATGTACTATTTCTTCACGCGGATAAAATTAGTAACACATCAACCCTTATGAACGTAAGTACCATTATACAGACTATCAAATGGATGGATTCTTAGTAGGAAGGACGCAGCGTGTTGTCTTATCGACAGTGTTACTTCAGCAGTACCTCGGCAGCGTCCATCACACACTGGCTAGGGGTCTGCATTATAAACTTAAGGATACGTCCGTGTATGAACATACATTTCTGTTAGAAACAGTAAAGGTTCAATCAACAAAGTTCAAACAGTACAGTTCACAGAGACTAGGTTGATTTCGTTTAATGTTGTTAATTTATAGAAGATTTTTCCTCTCGATTTAACTATAATTCTTATAGAGAAGAGTCTTCTACAAAGAAAAGCAATGAGTAGAGTTCATATTACTGAACCAATGAGTTTACTTCAAGTTTTTCTCACTCAGTGGCAAAATTTTCATTCTGCCTTACGGACTGGCTACAGATAGTCCGCTCGCAGGTAATTTGGCGAGAGTTTTCATTAACATCTTCGAGACAAAATTTTTCACTTCCCACTTGAAATTCGGACAAAAAATTCACTTTCATGCAAAATATGTTGACGATATTATCATTGCGTTCGCCAGGAATGATCACGAGTTAGAGAATCATTTCGATACATTCAGTGACTTCTATGAGAAATTTTGCTTTATGGCAGAACGTCAAACTGAAAACGTGAACTTAGTTTTCTGGATTTAACAATTTTTGCAAAAAATCATTCTTTCAGTTTGCGAGGTGCCGGGGTGAGCAGTGTATTTAACACTAAATTCTTCTAGAATCTTCATATATAAATGATGCTCTAAGCCCCCCCCCCCCCCCCCCTATTCTAACTCCCACTTTTGCTGTTGCACATGGATTAAAAAGAAACACGAACTGACTGTAATCGACCCTGCAAGTGGAGTAGAAAAGAGTTTGGCACCTGCAATAATTTAATTTGATAAATAAGTTAAATAAAGGAAAGTTTCATTAACGTAATGAGAAATGAAAGGGTTGCTTTACCGATTAACAGAATGACAGTTCTGTCCAAAATAACAATATGATTTATTATGACTCAACTCAAAACAATAAACAAAACACATGAAACATTTACAATACATCAAATTAGCTCAAATTGAATACTCAAATAAATGCTGTGAAGGTGAAGTTGTATCTAAACTAGATTGCGACATTTATGACGAAGTGTTATGTGGAGCCAATTCCTTGCAACTCAAATCTTAAGAGAAACACACAGCCAACACAACATTAATTGCTGCTACAGTAGTGAGAATTCAGACAATGAACACCAAAGACAAAACAAAGTTAGAAAAAGACGAACAGGCGTGCTCTGCTGAGCTCTGATCATCACCTAGAAAAATCCGTAATCTGCCAGTACTGCGGACATACGTTACCAAGCTGTCTTCTCAACTGCAAGAACACGATCTGGCGTACTGGAGGCGATGGCTGGTTGCTTCGACGTCCCATCGTGGTGATGATAATGTCGCGAGTATAGCCTGAAGCAAATTATCCTGGTCTGGTTGTTCCAGACTAAAGACTTCCTAGCAATACAAATGCGCCTTTGAGGGAGACGAAGAAGGCTCGCCACGCAATCACTGACGGTACAGTGATTGATTTTAACAAGCGAAGTCACACAGTAACTCCGATACAGTCAACTTTAGCCAAAACTGCTCAAGACAGACAACATAGTCTGCTTGTACGCAGAACGCTCAATTGCCAACTGTACTCGGAAAGTTACGTTGAAGTCGAAACTTCAGCAGCTTCGTCAAACAGTTACAATTAAATAAAAGTATATTAGACAGCCAACGGAAGGCAGGCTGTCCAGAGCAGCGAGAGCTCAGTCACGTAACGTACTCCGACCGAAAAGCGAGAGATGACCCTCTCAAGAGCACCCGTACAAGCCGAACACAGAAAATTCCCGCCCCCACGACAGTGGCCGTGGTTAAACGTTCCAATCAGCAACATGAAAACCTGCGGATAATTCCACTCTATTGCCGAACCACTACCTTTCCACCAATGGAGATTCTTGGGGACAATTTCTGCGCCGATTTTGCTACGTCACGGAGCTATGCCCTGAGCAAGCCAACCACAGTTACGATTTGGCAGAAAACGCGGGAATTTGCCCGCCAAGATTGCGTGGGAACACAAGTCTTTCCCACGCCTCGCTGGTAGCCCGCCAGAAATGGTTTTCACTAAGTTTCTGCGAAGTAAGGGACTCTCTAACCCAGCCGCTCCGTCAGGGTGAGCGTATCGCCGCCGCTCTTATGACAATGTCGGCGTCTGGAAAGCATTCACTCAACTCCCTCACACCGGTCGGCTTAACCCTTTGAAGATGAACAAAGCCCGCCTCTCACCGGACCACCCGCGTGACGAGAGACACTGCTTGGGAAGTCCGCGTGTGAAGGAATAGCGACTTTTCACCGCATGCAATTAGAGAGGAAGATCGAATTACTCATAGTAAGACAGAAATATGAGAGGGGGCTCACGCCACCTCTGAAGTTTTAACAACTTCCGTAAGGAAACATATTCACACAAAACCATCCCTCCCGACTCGCCTCATCCAAAAGTGCAATTACTTCCTTTTTTCCATTGAAACATACACCGTATGGTAACCACTCCTTTGTCGTCCGTCAGTCAGCAGCAGGAGCTAAAAGTGATTAACTCTACCAAAATCAACAACAGATATGAACTGAGCGTAGTAGACTACACCTTCACTACGAAAATCTCTTAAAAATACTTGACTTCGGATAACAACAATTGATCCAGTAATAACAAAGACGATAGCAAATATTCATCTATTACATTCTTGCGAAATGTTTCTTACACGATTAAGCGTCTTCTGATGGAAAGTTGTAACTGGAATGCTTCCTTTTCTACGGACAACAGTTTAAAGAAGAAACTTCTGCACAGAGAGAAAAATTAAAGCGTCTGTAAATTAACCTTCAGTAGTGGCCCATGCTATTACCTCGGTCAAACAGACATAGCTGTGGTCACTAGGTATAAAGAGCATCTACTATTAGGAAGGACTGATTGCTAAGTATACCTCGAAAAATTTCGAGGTCATAATTATTTTGCACAGAGATAACAGAGGGCGCAAGTTTGGGAAGAATTAGAGAAGTTTTCGCAACTAGAGCTATGAAAGCTTCAAAACTATACCGTGCATAAAATCTTCGTATGGTTGCCGATAACCCTTGCGAGTTGATCATTCCTCGAGATTCTGATACACATTACTTATCCATAAGTGTTCGTTTTATATTTGAGGAAGACATTCATTTTACTCATTGCCGTTACTGTATTCTTCCATTACAGGATGGTCCATGCACTAATATCTTTCATCGTCGTATAGCTTATCACAGAGTGTTCACGCATTTACTTTGTTACTGTTCGTACGATAATGTACTTGTGGTCTTATAAGGGTTTTAATGTTCGTTACCGTATTTACTCTATTTTTCACTCTGCACACACCCTCCTTCCGCCTGCTCTCAGTCAATTCCACTTGTTGCCGTTTATGCCGCAAGCGTACTTCGATATCAGTCCACCGGCCTTCTTTTCCTGGTGTTCACACTTTCCGTTTTCTGTCAGTCTGCGTGTTGCTCATAACATAATTTGACATTTTATTTGATTGGTTTTATTTCTAGATCGAAACTATTCTTACTTGACTAACCCTGATCATAGTGGCCAGTTTGTTTCCTCCTTGGACCGAGACAGCAAACGTGTAATATTGAGCTCCCATTGATAAGTGGTTAAATATAATACTTAATTAAGTTAATATTACTCCGTAAATAAGTTAGTTAGCACACTTTGTGGCCTACATATATTGAAGGATTCACTTTCCTAACGTATTTCTCGAGAAAACAAAGCATTTTATAAGTGTGGATTATTGCGTTTCTTAGACGTAGATTTAAAAAAATTTGCAAAAATATTAAGTGCAAAATGTTTTTTCGTTCGACATATATAAAGCAGAACCTTATCTACAGGGTTATTACAAATGATTGAAGCGATTTCACAGCTCTACAATAACTTAATTATTTGAGATATTTTCACAATGCTTTGCACACACATACAAAAACTCAAAAAGTTTTTTTAGGCATTCACAAATGTTCGATATGTGCCCCTTTAGTGAATCGGCAGTCATCAAGCCGCTAATCAAGTTCCTCCCACACTCGGCGCAGCGTGTCCCCATCAATGAGTTCGAAAGCATCGTTGATGCGAGCTCGCAGTTCTGGCTCGTTTCTTGGTAGAGGAGGTTTAAACACTGAATCTTTCTCGTAACCCCACAGAAAGAAATCGCATGGGGTTAAGTCGGGAGAGCGTGGAGGCTATGACATGAATTGCTGACCATGATCTCCACCAAGACCGATCCATCGGTTTTCCAATCTCCTGTTTAAGAAATGCCGAACATCATGATGGAAGTGCGGTGGAGCACCATCCTGTTGAAAGATGAAGTCGGCGCTGTCGGTCTCCAGTTGTGGCATGAGCCAATTTTCCAGCATGTCCAGATACACGTGTCCTGTAACGTTTTTTTTGGAGAAGAAAAAGGGGCCGTAAACTTTAAACCGTAGAGATTGCACAAAACACGTTAACTTTTGGTGAATTGCGAATTTGCTGCACGAATGCGTGAGGATTCTCTACCGCCCAGATTCGCACATTGTGTCTGTTCACTTCACCATTAAGAAAAAATGTTCCTTCCTCACTGAAAACAAGTTTCGCACTGAACGCATCCTCTTCCATGAGCTGTTGCAACCGCGCCGAAAATTCAAAGCGTTTGACTTTGTCATCGGGTGTCAGGGCTAGTAACAATTGTAAACGGTAAGGCTTCTGCTTTAGCCTTTTCCGTAAGATTTTCCAAACCGTCGGCTGTGGTACGTTTAGCTCCCTGCTTGCTTTATTCGCCGACTTCCGCGGTCTACGTGTGAAACTTGCCCGCACGCGTTCAACCGTTTCTTCGCTCACTGCAGGCCGTCCCGTTGATTTCCCCTTACAGAGGTATCCAGAATCTTTAAACTGCGCGTACCATCGACGAATGGAGTTAGCAGTTGGTGGATCTTTGTTGTACTTCGTCCTGAAGTGTCATTGCACTTTTATGACTGACTGATGTGAGTGCATTTCAAGCATGACTTACACTTTCTCGGCTCCTGTCACCATTTTGTCTCACTGTGCTATCGAGCGCTCTGGCGGCAGAAACCTGAAGTGCGGCTCAGCCGAACAAAACTTTATGAGTTTTTCTACGTATCTGTAGTGTGTCGTGACCATATGTCAATGAATGGAGCTACAGTGAATTTATGAAATCGCTTCAATCATCTGTAATAGCCCTGTACTTGGGAACTTAAAGGTTTAAAGTTCTACCGTTCCTTTTTAAAACGCGATTTTAGGCGAAATTTCTAGAGGTTACAGGTTTACCCTTTCAAGGTAATTTTAAGGGTATTGGGTTTCTATATTAGTAATACATACATATACTAGTGTCCTACATAGGTTTACTATCTCTTGGATCTGCACATAATTGAATATTATAGCTATTTTTAGCTAAAATTCGTAAATAAATGTGTAAATAAACATGAACTCTACGTGCTTGATCTACCGGAGGAAAGATATTTCTGGGTTTCTACTAGACAGCTGTTTTGACAGATGGTTTCATTGGAGGAATGTAGTCGCATGCGAACAGGAAAATTAAATGAGACTCTAGCAAAGTATCACAAAATCGATACCGTCCTAGGTATGACTTTGATTCAGTCCCTTGTTGCCCAGTCTAGTATGGCAGTTGAAGACATCAAAACGAAAGCTGCAGTTTTAAATTTCATTTTCAAGAAATCGTTCACAACTCTACATACTTACCGTATTTTACCATCGGACAGTCTCCCGTATGGATGACATAGTAATAAGCACACGTGGCGTCGAGAAACAACTGACAGGTTTAAAAGCAAATAAATATCCAGGCCGGATGGAATCCCAGTTCGATTTTAAAAATAGTACCCTACGGCACTGGCCCCTCTCGTAACCTCCATTTATCGTGAGTTTATCATCCAGTTCAAAGTCCCGAGTGACTGGAAAAAAGCACAGGGGGACTCCTGTGTACAAGAAGGATGAAAGAACAGACCCGCAAAACTACAGACCAATATCCTTAAAGTGTGTCTGCTGCAAAATCTTTGAACGTATTCACAGTTCAAATATCTTAAATTTTCTTGAGACTAAGAAACTTATGTCCCGGTACCATCATGGTTTTAGAAAGCATCGCTCCGTACCAAACTCTGCTTGGCCTTTTCTCACAGGATATACTGAGAATTATGGGTGAAGGGCAATAGGCAGATCCCATATTTCTAGATTTACGAAAAGCATTTGACACAATGCCCCCTTACAGGCTGTTAACGAAGGTACGAGCACTTGGAGTAAGTTTAAATATATGTGAATGGCTTGAAGACTTCTTAAGTGATAGAACCCCATATGTTGCCCCGACGGCGAAGGTTCATAAGAGAAAAGAGTATCGTCACCCGTGCCAGAAGGAAGTGTGATAGGAGCGCTGTTCTTCTCTAAATGCATAAACCATTTGGCAGACAGGGTGCACTGCAATATGTGGTTGTTACATGATGATGCTGTGCTGTGCAGCAAGGTCTCGAGGTTGACTGCCTGTGGGAAGATGCAAGACGACTTATACAAAGCTTCTAGTTCGTGTGATGATTAGCAGATAGCTTTAAATGTGGAAAAAAATAAGTTAATGTGGATGGCTAAGAAGAACAAACCTGCAATGTTCGGATACAGTATTACAAGTGTCCTCTTTGACAGAGTCAAGTCGTTCAAATACTTGGGTGTATCGTTGCAAAGCGATATGAAGTGGAACTAGCATATGAGAACTGCGGTAGGGAAGGTGAATGATCGTCTCCAGTTTATCGAGAGAATTTTAGGAAAGAGTGGCTCTCCTGTAGGAGTCCGCATATATGACGTTGGTGCGACCTATTCTTGCTGGCTGTTCGAGTGTCAGGGATCTGGACCACGTCGGGTCAAAGGAAAACAGAAGCAATTCAGAATCGGGCTGCTAGATTTGTTACTGGTACTTTCGAAACTCTTAAGTGATATGCACATGCTACGGGAACTCCAGTGGGAGTCCCTAGAGGGAAGGCGAACGTCCTTTTAGAGAAAGACTGTTGAGAAAATTTAGAGAACCGGCATTTGAAGCTGGCTGCACACGATTGTACAGACGCGAACAGACATTGCACGTAAGGACCTCGAAGGTAATATACGAGAAATTAGGGGTCGTATGGAGGCATATAGATAGTCGTTTTTTCCTCGCTCTATTTGCGAGTGGAACAAGAAACGATATCACTAGTAGAGGTACAGGATACTCTCTACGACCCACCGCACGATGGCTTGCAGAGTACATACGTATAGGCATATGTAGATGGAAGTGGTACCAGGGAACGGGAGCAACAGAAAGAGCACAGTATCTGATATTTTCGTCATTAGAACAAAAAATATATTAGCCTTGCTGCCTTAGCTACATAAGGAAGAGGCTCAGGTAGACGTAGGTGTAGTGAATACCCAGCAGACTTTCATTAGTAAACCAGTTGTTTCAAAGAAAAGTAGGAAGTCGAAGGAAAGTTCTGCGGCTGTGTAGTAGCCATAGAAGAGGTGTTGGCCAGATTTTGCAGGAAAGATTAGGTGAGAGGTACCGGGCCACAAACTGTTTGAAGCCCAGTGCATGTTTTAGCCAAGTGGTAGAGGATGTAGGATCTTCATGCAAGAGCATTGCAAAGAAGGATCATGTTTTGAGAGTTGGTGGAGAGGGTAACAGTATTGAAACAGATCAGGGCTACAATATTGACAGTAAAGTGATAAAAACAAATTCGAACGAACAAAGCATATTACAGGTTGATGCTGCTTTTATGTGGTATGATCAGCGCAGTTGAATATCTCTGTAAGGAGGGTCAATATGGAATTGGATGGACTGCTTCGGGCAGCTACTGAGTCAGGCTTGGGTTAGGTTCCTGTTGATACTATTGGTGACGCGATTTAACTAGGAATGGGCTGCTTTTAAATAGAAATGGGAAGGTTACATTTGTTTGGTTGATAGCGAAACCCTTAAGTGGGGAAGTACCTCTTCTTTAGGCCAATAGCAGTCTCCAGTGACACAACAGTGAAAGGAACCAAGCATAATGAGAAACTCAGATAGGGGGTATTAAAGATGCTAAAATATCACAGGATACTTGTGAAATTACAATGAAAAATAGTTTTAGTAAATTGCATCAGAAAATCAGGTGATTAAAATACCAGTGGATGTATTTCTTGTTTGTTTAGAAGATTTAGAACAGATAATGCACTAGATGTACTGCGCTTGTCTGAACATCTTATAGTCAAAGAATGGAAGAGGTAATGTGAATCGATATAGGATTTCAGTACATATAAGACGAAACAATATGGAAAAAGGAGTAATTGCATTTATGTTAAAAGTAGTCATAGTGTGAAAAAATTAGAAACTGAAGCATTTTCTGAAGAGAAACATATAGAAGCATGCGCCAGTAAGCTTAAATGTCATAATTGAGAATGTTTTAGGCCCCCAATGATAAAATTTCAACAATTTATGAAAAACTTGGATTTCTTGTGGTGCTGTTGGTTAAACAGAGGGAATCATATTGTTATTTGTGGGAAGTTCATTGTAGATTTTCTGAAAGAGTCTCATAGAGAAATGATCTTGACATATTACTTGGGTCTTTCAATTTGATGTCAGCTACTCGCTTAGTAGAGGAAAGAGGCACATTGTTGGAAAATAATTTCATAGACTAAGATAAATTTAATCAAATAAACATTTACCCTGTAACTAATGGTGTTTATGATCATCATGCGCAGATATCACAGTCTATGACATAGCTCCATACAGAAATGCAAAACTGTCATCCAAAATGCTGAGTTCAGTTGACGATTTAACGATTGAAAACTTTAGGGAAAGCTTGCTGCAGTTTGACTGCGATGGCGTATGGTGTAAACTTGATGCTAATTGAAAATATAATTTATTACATGATACGTTTGTGATCATTTTTTAAACCATTTCCTGAAGAAAACAGTGAATGTAATCATAAAAATACAGAAACCATAACTTGCTAAAGGAACAAAAAATTGGAAAGAGGGGTTGAATCTTGCAGCAAGAAAGGGAAATTACCCAGAAACCGTCCAATATTATAAAAAGTACTGTAACATATTAAGGAAGCTATTGTAAAATCCTGAAATATGTATATTATTGGAACTGGTTCATAAAGAAAGGGTTTCATCCGTATGGAAATCAAGAAAAACTACCAAAAACGGAATGTAGAAGTTGCTACCATGAAATGGGGAATGCACATTAGGATTGTTATGAACTTGTTTGATGGATTTATAATCAGAAGTCGAATTATGCAGACAGTTTAAATCTTGTTGGCTGATGACTTTTCTTTATGAATGAGTTCACAGTTGGGTAGTTGTAATGATATAACAACACAAAGTTTCTGCACAGCCTTCAGTTGTTTTGAATAATGTAAGAACAGCTACTGAGATGAGCCGAAATCTTCCGTGTTCTCCTCTAATAATTATCTCCTGCTGTCACATGTGTCCAGAAGTCATCTCCATGAAGCACTCTTAATACTCTTCATGTGTATACTCGACCTGTTTTCTTCAGATCATCCGTTTTCCTCTTATTAATTGGTCCATTCCCTGCTCCTTATGCGTGGTTTATCAGCAAACATGGAGGCATTAGACAAGGCCTACCTAGTCTGAAAGTGTTTATGCTCAAGCTATCGATGAATCACCTAGCAATAATAACAACCTTAAACACTGAGTTATAAGACAAACATGAAAAATATTGAATGTTAAAATGAATTCTGTCTTCCTTCTGGATCATTCTGCCTCTTGTATCCTGCAAAACTGCTGTCATTGAATGAAAATGAGGCCATCAGCTTTTGAAATCTATTATGTCAGGAGTCTGAATGCATATCATAATAACCCATTTGGGATTATCTGGTCTATGAATAATCCTCTGCATTATATCTCTCATTGTATATAAACTACTCGTATCACTTCTATTCACTGCCCTCTCAATGATACTGGAATCTTGATCGCATGGTATGAAACAGTGTCCTATCACTGGGAAAAAGTCTTCAATTTTTAAAAGTTTTCTGTGTGTGTCAGTGCACAAAGATATTTGGAGAGAGCATGATTCTTATTTTGTCCCCCGCAATCATCGGAATTCGACATTAATTTGACGTAAATAGTATGTTTCCTGAATGCTAATTACTAGTTTAATTGAATTCTGCATATAATCTAGGCAATTAGCATTAATTTTGTTTTCATTTTTTTCTTTTCAGACTCCTGCTTTAATCTGTTATAAAATTTATTTGCTACTCACTGTTGTACTATCATATCACCAGAAGCAGTTCTTTTCACTGCATAGCTCAAATCTTTATTTTCATTTTCGGAGCCTCATAAGTACTGCAGCAATAAATTTAAGGCTAAGAAAATGTCACGTTAAGTTGTGTTTTTAAGTACTGATACTACGATTTGAGCCTATTTAAGCATCTGCGTTTTTCACTTTAAATATATTATATAATTCTTTAACGTTAAGTCTTTCATCAAAATATTTAATTAAGGCCCAGAATAATGCCTTTCATACAATGGAAAACTCTCTTTGAGGAGCTGTAATGTATCTGGTGGTAAAGCAGACTGTTTGGGATTCTTTCCTCCTAAGTCCTTCGGAATCCGACCAAGTAGTAGAAGTCTCTGAAGTCTCCTCACTCGTATCAAACCTACACCAACTAATGAACAGAATGCTTTCAAGCATATCTCTATTCGGTTTTTCATCTACCATTACTGGGTACTTAAAGGTCGATCTGACTGCTCATGTACTACCTTCCAGTAGTTTACGACGCCAGACCACAGCATTACTATTAATGAGACCTTGTAAGAATGTTTCTTGTTAATCCTTGCTGTCCATGTTAGAAACTCGACTGTAAGTTGATAATATTTCACCAGCAGGCAGTTTCTACATACGCTTCTTCTTGCCCCGGGATCTAACAGGAAAGAAATACGCCCATATAGCTAGTAAATTAATGACGTTCCCTAATCTCTAGTAAGTCCAGATGGATATACAGCTTACTAGAATGGGTAAATTAACGTTTTAGTACAATCAACCTGCACTCAGGATCAACAGTTGTTGCTGGTATAATTGTCCCGTTTGCCCTGATCTACTCCAAGCTTTTAGTCTGACGTTGTTTTCTCACATGCTGCTTCCAGATTGATGGATCAGACTTTGGTCTTCCGTTTGATTCATCGCGTTCAGCACAATCATCATTCGTTACTGTTACATTGTGAGTGTCAGACATAAAAAACATACAGTTTTATAGATTCGGTGTAATGAAAAAACTAAAATTATTTCAGTATACAGCATAATGATGCAGTTACAAATTCAAATAGCCTCAAAAGTGCACAAAACACAAGAGAGTGGCTCGCTGCTGGTCGACAAACATGTAGCGCCCCTATAGGTATTTCATAAAAGTAGGGATTCAGTCCAATATGATGCCCATCCTTTACAAAACGGTAACATTCCATTCACAATATCAAAGCGAAGGACATACTGGAGTCCTCTATTTATAAAACTATGTGATGAACATTCGAGATGTGAAATTCAAAGTTATCTCAAATTCAAAGAAATTTATGTGCTGATGCTCTTTCCTTATGAACCAGTTCATTTATGAGGTTAACAACTCTGATAATAAAATGAAGATTATTTTGAATATTATTGAAAAAGGAATATGGCAACCAAAAACACAGGAAAACTACATTACCATCAAACTAAATGAAAATTTATTTAAAATAGTCGGAAGTTGAAAATATTTTTTATAATCACTTTTAAATGTTGTGAGGATGCGATTTGATAAAACTGAAATGCTACTCACCTATTCTTCTGAAGTTAGGAAAATAATAAACTCAGTCAAAAGTAAAAGCTCGCATGGAATTGATGCTAGATAGCATCAATTCCATGCAAGCTTTTACTTTTGACTGAGTTTATTATTTTCCTAACTTCAGAACATATTAAAACCTTATTGTCAACAGATAGGCAGAATTCGCAGCCACATATGCAGTAGCTCACTGAAACATGGTGTTTTTCCTCATAGACTGAAATATGCTATTGTTAAACTATTGCATGGAAAGGGGGATAGGTATGATGCCAACATGTACCGCCTGATCTCACTTCTGACCGTAACATCGAAAATTCTTAAACAAGCGATGTATTCAAGAGTAGTTTTACCTGTTTGTAAAAATAATTTACTAACAAAATGCAAATATAATTTTCTGAATAGATTTTCAACAGAAAATGATACTTTTGCCTTCACTGGCCAAGTATTAAATCTTCTGAACTACGAAACGTTACCAGTAGGGATCATCTGTGAACTCTCAAAGGCTTTTCATTGTTTAAACCATGGAATCCTTCTAGATAAGCTTAAGTTCTGTAGTACAAGTGGGGCAGTGCACAAACGGTATAATTCATATTTAACTAGAAGAGTACAAAACGTTGAAATAAACTGTTCACATAATGTGCAAAACCAACAGATTCTTCAAACTGAAGAGGTATCAATAACGGGATACCACAATGTTCAACCTTTTGCCTCTTACTGTTCTCTATATATTTCAGTGACTTGCCACTTTGTATTCACGACGATGCGAAGCTAGTTATCTTTGCTGATGATACAAGTATAGTAATTACACGCAACAAACAAGAATGAGCTACGGGAATTGTAAATAATGTCTCTCAGAAATCTATGAAGTGGTTGTCTGAAAATGTACTCTGATTAAATTTTGATAAAATACGGTATATACAGTTCTGTGTACCATTAATAAACATAAAGTCTTAAGAGAATTTATAGCTAAGGCAGAATATTCCAGATGTTTGCGTGTGTGCATTGATGAGATATCGAATTAGAAGAATCGCATTGATGATCTGCTGAACCAACCAGTCAACGCAGGTGCAGCTTCTTAAGAAATCGCACAAACTGAATGACGATGATATCGTTGTTTAGCTGCACACTTTCCTCATCTCAAGCAATGGTTTGGCATCATGACATGATATCATGTAGATGAAGGTAGTGGAGCTGAAACAAGAATGGGCATCACAAGGGATAGTGGATGTGGAGCAACGAAGGCAAAGGGATAAAGCAGAAACCGAGAGGACTGCAACTTTCATTATCAATTTTAATTTACCAGTGCTGACTGGACGTCTTGTGCAGTGTCCCTCCCACTTACAGGAAGCCCTTACATACATAAGCCTATGAGGTGCTATAGATGACAGGGTTTTGGCCACACAAAGGCGAGTTGTGAAGTAGAAGTTATTTGTGAGGAGAGCGGAAAGGAAGCCCATGATGCAGACTGCGCTGGCGATCTGGACAAACAGCTCTGGGAGAAACCTAGTCTGGAGCCGAGACAGCCTTGTTTTTGCCGAGGAAACAAAAATTCACGAAATGGAAGTGACCGAGCGAATCCACTACTGTGAAGCCAAAAAAGAATGTAAGGCGGCAACACAGTCTGTCTTTGCAATTTGTGTGCTTCCATGGTGGAGAAATCTGTTCAGAAGCAAGACGCTTCGATGCAGACGACGTCCAGCGTACCGCTATCGACCGCAAGCACCTGCACCTTAAACAGAACATGCAACATCAAAGTGAGTAAACACATAGCAGTCCAGGCAACTGCGACAGAAGAGACCAGCAGCAGTTCCGCTGTGAGCACAAGAAGGCACATGAAAAGCAGAGTACCCCTCAATGCCCACTATCCCCATCAACCTTGAGGTAACGTGTTGAGGGAAAGGGCCCGACTTTCGGATCAGAAACCGTTCCACACGCTGTCAGAGGTCATCTGGCATGTCTGTCTAATGAGGAATTTTTCGTGGAGTTAGATGCCTCGTCACCAGACACAGGTAGTATCACTGCAATTTTCTGATTTTCTTGTAGTTTGAATGATTAATTCATGATTAGAAATTAGTAATTGTTTACGCTAACGCGTAAATGTTTAGAGAATTTCCTTTGTAGTTGTGGTATGACTTTGTTGTCCTGTATTTTAATGAGCAAAGCAGTTGTAGCATGCATGTGTATTTGCACCGAGTATTTCGCAGTCGCTGTTTCTATTAGTTAGGTATTTATTATTTTCAGTGCTTATTTAATGTGTCTTTTTTTTTGGTTTTCGATTGTTTTTTCTGTGTTATCGTGTAGCTTGTTAATATCATCTAGTACCGAAGTGAAAAATATTTAAAAAATAATTGATAATTGTGTGTAAGGATATGGATCAGGCAGTAAATAACGATGTGGAAATGGAAAGAATCAGTAACAGGGACGTATTATCGATCGATCGCTCGGTAACTGTTCGCCTTAGAAATGTGAAATGACAGAACAAATTCTTTCGAATTCCATAAATTTAGGTTTTGCGTTTTTACCCGTTTCTGAATTTACTCAAGACACACTTCCTGTTTTTCGATACATAAGTGTTCCAGGCGTTGATACATTGACGAAAAGCACATAGGGACATGTTTCACTCACTCATGCATGGTTACTGCTTTTACATCAAAAAGTAAAACAAATGAACGAAGAGCTTCAAAAATTAAACTCAACTCAACAACGACTTGAACTAACACGTTACGATTTAACAGCTGAGACACCCTAAATCGATTCAAAACATCAAAAAGTTTCTGAAGATGTAAAAACACTAATTTGTGAACATTTTCAGCCTATCAGCGACATGAAAACACATTACAGAATCATAATGCTGACACAAAAGAACTGCAGATTATTGTTCTCGAAAATGACGACACATTGCAAGCTAAAATTGACTCTTTTGCGTCTACCGATACGGTAACGCGAGCTGTAAAGGATCATGAAAACTTAAAGGACACAGTAGATACGATTACAACACAAATGGACACACTAAAACTTGGCTGAGAAAAACACACAGAGGAAATCAGGGCATCATCGGAAAAAGTAGCCGAACATTCGGACGAGTTAACAAATATATCTACGAAGGGAGATAATGAGCTGAATCACACAGGATCTGTAGCATTAACTAACACAAAGGAGTTAAAGGAAATTATGAAAGTTAAACAAAATCATAATCAAATTAATACGCAACACAAAAGAGAAATGCGGGAAGTACAACATCGACTCACGCCCCGAACTCACAGCTTTACTTCTGCCAGTACCTCGTCTCCTACCTTCCAAACTTTGCAGAAGCTCTCCTGCGAAACTTGCATAACCAGCACTCCTGATAGAATGGATATTGCGGAGACATGGCTTAGCCACAGCCTGGGAGATGTTTCCCGACTGAGAATTTCAGTCTGCAGCGGAGTCTGCGCTGATATGGTCCCGAGTTCGAGTCTCGATCCGGCACACAGTTTTAATCTGCCAGGAAGTTTCTGGAGCTCGTTCTTTGTGCTACTTACTGAAATGCTTATGAAGTGGTGAGACATATTTTTACGTCTACACACCTGATTGTGACACGTGTCTTTCTAGCAGAGTTGAGGGAATTTTTACTCGCTCATGAAATGCCACATGGCTATTTAGTGAGGTTTCCATGGTTTACTCTCTACATATTTGCTTATTTTGTTTGAAAATAGTTTCTACTTGCGCTGCAGCATTGGTTTTACAAAGTAAAATTTAGTGATATGCTAATGTGAACACTTTCTGTCAACAGATCCATTAAATAATAATATTATAATCCATATTCTTAAAAAAAGAGCATTTGGAAAGGAAATAACATAAGAAGGGAAGGGACTAGTAACAGGAACTGCATACGTAATTTTCTTTTCAAAGACTTGGTAATCTTTAGGTAGAATAAGTTGTTGTTGTGCCCCACTCTAGTGTTAAGATGTGACATAGACATTTCCCTTATAAGTTTTGCAGTCTTTAATATTTTCTTTCTGCTTTTGCTTTGTCATGTTTAGGTATAAGTTATTGCATTTGCTGTTACTATTTGTCAGGCATTGCCCTAGTGCAGTTTACTTTGTATTTCTCTGATAAGCCAGTTTCACCACTGATTTACTTTTCATGTTTGCTGCATATTGCCTTATATGTTGCATTTTCTTTACTAGTTTAGATGTACTGCTGGTTGCTTTGCCGCTCTGCATTTTTGTCATTGTTGTTTGTGTTAATTGCTTTGTGTTGCTGGATTGTCTCGTTCTCTAGTTTATATATCTGAGCTCAGTAAATTTAAGTTAGTTTAAGAGGGGGTTGGTATATAAGAAAATGATTGATGATGAGTTGGGAAGAAATGCATTGAGAAGCTCTAAGGAAGAGGTTTGGCCAAAGACCATTGAATAATGAGGAATAATTATTTTGAAAGTGGAAATGAACATATGTAAGCACGTAGTAGTGACAACAGGTTTTGGAAGGATTTTTCTTGGAAACAAATAACAAAATAAAACATATGTGGAAGTATGATTACAAAAAAGCATGCCTAGATAAGAAGTCTTTTGGGAACAGTTTTGAACTAAGGGAGATCTCCGAGAATAAAATGAAATTTTTGTGTGAACTGAAGTGCCACATGTAATGCTGTGCTAAATGTTACACATGAAAATAGACCCTGTCCTTTCCTTTTGTGTTATTCCGCTATGTGTTTGTGTACCCTTGTGTGTTTGTGTTCTTTCTGTCTCTGTGTGTTTACCTGCTGAAATAAATGCGGTAGAATTTTTTTCAAATACTAAGCTGCATGCACTATGGTGGTGAATACTGTTATCCTCAAATCTAATCTGTTTTTACTTTGAAAAGATATTCAGACATTATTTATTCTTTTATGATTCCTTCAATGCTCATACGTCAGGTTAATGTTTTACGGATATTCTCGTTTTTTATTTATTTACTTACGTCATAATTCCTGTAATACTCATGTATATGTTTATTTTTATTCCTTTTGTAAAGCCTGTATTAATGCAAATGCTATCTTTATTATTATGTTCTTAATTGTAATGATGTTTCCTGTGCCTTTGTTATTGTATTCTTATGCTATAAAATTGTAAATTGTATAGACACCAGTTCTTCAGCTTAAGTAAATAGTAGGGAGTCATTTTACTGCACACTTCTGTTGTCCATACTATATACTATATGTAGAAAACGTCAGAGGTTATACAACTGTGTTTCTGCTTGCATGTGTGTTGATAATTCTACAAAGGAGTGGTTAACAGCAATGTTGGTTCTAAGGATTTTGCAAAAAAAAAAAAAAAAAAAAAAAATAAAAAAAAAAATTAAAAAAAATAAATAAAATAAAATAAAATAAAATAAAAATTATTCAGTGCACAATTGGTGGTTTATCGACTTGCTACATTATTCACAAGACTCTTCAATTTTGATTGTGCACCCACACAGTCGCAACGATTGGCTGTTGAACATATCTTCAAGGACTACACTAGGTATGCACCTTTGGTGGCCCTTTACTACCGTAATTTCTAGAAGGCGTGCTGTGAGTCTGCTATCTGGTGACCTACCTACCAATATTCTTCAAGACTTCGACTGACTCTGCTGTGGGTCTGCTCTGTTGTGGCCCACTACCAATCTTCATGTCAAGAGGCAGCACTGTGTTTTCGTTGTGATGACAACACTACTTCTTCAAGATTAGATGTAAGTTCACTACCTGTCTGTGCAATTTCTTTTTACTGTTCACTCTCTGTGCGTGTAACTGTCATACACTACTCTTCTGATAAATGATTAAGACTGTAATTAGGGTCTGTGAGGTGAAGTTTTTGCTTTTGAGAAACATTTTACTACTAATTACGTGCATTTGACCGATCTGATGTTGTAAATATGAAAAAAATTTAACGAATTAGTCTTGGCCACTACCCAAAACATTTTGCAAAATTTTTGAGAGGGCCAGGGGGGCTATGTAATTAGGCTTGAAAAGTACCCTCTATTACTTCAGTTTAACACTAAGTGCAACGGATTTATTTGCGGGACCTTTGCATACATGCCCTAAATTGAAAGATATGTCAACTCTGTTTAGCCTAATGATTGACATTCAAACATGTAATAAAATTATTAAATAAAATTCCTTTTCTAGCAGATCATTAAATAAAATAATGAAAAGTTTGTCTACTTTTACAGAAACCATGTTCTGAGTCAAATTTGTATTTTATATCACAAATGGTTTATTCATTAAACATTTCATATAGTTATAAGACCAAAAAAATCACTTCTTTACACAAATCTTCACGCATCTGATATTCACACAGCATTGCATTTGCATCATATCCCACAACGTAAATTAAACGCATCTTACTTTCTTATTAACAATGTAAAGTTTAACGCACCTGACTTTGTATTCAATTTTATCGTTAACGTATCTGACTTTTTTACTCAAACTATTGTGTCCTACAAAATGTCTCTTATTACCACAAATACCCACTTTTTCATCGGATTAATAGGATATTCCACTACCGTATCCATTAATCAACATGCAGACACAATTACCACGCCAACTTATGCACCAGAGACACGCAGAGGTCGAGCCTCTAGCAGTTCCGATATTCACCATTCAGTAACTATCTCTACTCGAAACTACCCCACCGAGAATCAAATATTATCACATATAAATTCCACGCCTATTTGATCATTCACTTTAATAACCGCTATTGTACTGCTGCCTACTCTCGACACAGATTCACGCTTTGAAATATGAAAAACATTATAAAATTACACATACAAAATACACACACTAAAGTTGAACTGCTTAATTTGTTGCAGCCAAAGTTCATGGCTACGTTACCAGTTTACTAATCCCTTTCCCCTCTTTGCAATATTAATTGTTCATAAAATTTCCCCACGTGACTCCAGATTCCAATAAACATGAATAAGCAAGCATTATCTTCAGTTGGTTTGTTTAAATTCGACATACGCTTTCATACCAGATACCACGTGTCCTTAACAAAGGCTTCACAGTGCTAAATCTTTCAAGATTGCAGATATGTAAGAAAACTGAAAAATTATAACAGTACTTAATTCTACACGCATCTTTCATGTAATAGCACATGCTATAGGTCCGTAGCACTCGTTTCTCCACTATTTATAAGATAGTTGGTCAGCCCCACGTGGTGAGTGCCAGATGTAAAACTAAGTAAATTGCCACATGCACTTAAATATTTCGCTGTTCCTAATGAACTTGCTTGCTCAACAAATTAAGATTAAATTATTCACCGCAAAATTGTTATAAAACCCCAAAATTTCGAATTACTATCACGAAGCAAAGCAACATTTTTACATCACCTACTATTGCACATCACCTACCTAAATAAATTACGTTCCCACAAAATATTAACATTACTTTAATTCTAGCTGCAAAAAGACGTTTCTTCACCTAACGTGAAACCATTAATTATAAGTATAGCACATTTCCCACACTCAAATCGACACATCGCTCGACCCATCTGAGAAGTGTGTCCTCTCTCGCCCAAGTCTTCAGCAGCAGTTCCCGGCTCGGACCCACGCTACCGTTCTGCTCGCCTGACCGCTCATGGAAAGGGCGACTCCCAACCAATCATCAGCTCAGAATTTACCCGGTTTAAATTTACCTGTCAAAACTCCCTTCTACACAAAGAGAAAGATCCCTCGCTTTGCCTCCAAGAGGTTGAAACGTAAGGTTTGCAGACTATCCAACCTTCCTACACCTCGCTACAGCCAAGGCTGAAGTTTCAGAGCTTCCATAATCCCTGCCTATCGAGTAGTTGTTCCCTATCGTACACCCACAATCGCTAAATATTGTTCGATTCTTATTCTCTCCTCAAACATTCTTCCTGCAATTATTTTCATACATTCATTTCTTTCTCCCTCCTGCTATGGACTCAATAGGATGAGGATATACAGTTAACAGCCGGCATTATTCCCACATTCCATCAATAAAAACAGCCCGATTCCTTTGGTCATTCTTTTATAACTTAAATGATATTACTACGATAAAAATGATATTATTACGATGAAACTCGTGTTCTCAGAAGAACACAACGATCAGTTGCATTAAATATTGTTACATTATTAGAAATATACAAGTGAAAGTTGCCGTTGCCGAAGTCAATGGCCACCTCTTAGGATGTTTATGTGTTTGTATGTAGACAGCGCTATGTAGCGCTCAGCATTAATAACCCTGACAGTGCTGTGCGCATTCTGTATGAGATTTTGTGGCTGGTCGCACTAGCAGTTGGAAGTTAAAAAGTCAGCGGTGATGGAAGTTGCAGGTGAACAGCCAGCAGTGATGGAAGTTGGGAGTGAGTAGCCAGCGGTGATGGGGGTTCGGTTTGACGTGTTAGCGCGAGCGGACGATCTGGACATGTGTCTTCATGGAAATGTAATTTGTTGATGATTGTATAATTTTCGGAACTGTATGGTATGGATGATTAAGTGATCTATTAACTGGTTGTCACATTACTAAGGTAAATGGATTGTTTTCTCTGCAACAAAATATTACCTTTGCTAACCACATGCCTACCAGTAGTTAGAGCCTAAAGTAGTTTGAATCTTTTATTTGGCTGGCAGTATTGGTGCTTGCTGTATTGCAGTAGTTCGTGTAATGAAGATTTTTGCGAGGTAAGTGACTTATGTAATGTACAGTTCATTGTTAGAATTATTTCTAATTCAGTGCAATTATTTTGTATTAATTATTAGAAATCAGGTTATCATTTTTTGAGCAGTCAGACTGCGTTGCGCTAGAATATTATGGGTCAGTGTTGATATGATAAAGACAAACAAAGAGACCGTACGTTCAATTTCACTCAGCAGTTTAAGAACATTGAGTAAGCATTTAGTAGCTGAAGTAAAAACAATTAAGTTTCAATATCAGGAGCTGGGCAAGCTGTAAGGACGGCTGTGTACAGCCAACCACTTTCGCGGACGGCCAACCAAGTGGTATACAAATCCATGACCCCTGCAGACATCCAGAAACCAATTGGAGTCATCCAGGAGGTAGCCCCAACTGGACGGATCTCGTTATAACTACGGCAGCATCAGGTCTAGCAATAATCTGTAGCTAGAGCCGGCATATTTAGGCGAGAGTGTGTAACCCACATCGGGCTGCCACCTGGTGCGAAATAAATCACATTGTCAACAGCGGTCCTACATGACGTAATCCAGCGTCTGGGCGGCGAACGTTTATCATGATTTAACGGGTTCGTTACGAGTGGGCCGTGTCTGCAGTTATGTAGCAACGCAGGCAGTGCAGCGTCTGGCGCCTACAAGAGATAATTCAGAATTCAGCTCGCCTCTGTGGCAGACCGCGGACTTGAACCATTTTAATTTTTTTACTTTTTATTTGTTTATTTATTTATTTTTTACTCACAAGGCTACAGGATGATTTGATGCGGCCCACCACGAATTACTTTTCTGTGCCAGCCATTCCATCTCGGAGTAGCAATTGCAAATCATGTCCTGTATTATTTGCTGGGTGTATTCCAATCTCTGCCTTTCTCAACAATCCTTACCCTCTATAGCTTCCGCGAATAACATGAAAGTTATACTCTGATCTCTTAACGGATATCTTATCATCCTGTCCCTTGTCCTTCTCAGTGTTTTCCATACATTCCTTTCCTCGATGAATCTGCGGAGAACCTTCTCATTCCTTACCTTATAAGTTTATCAGTCCACCTAATTCCTAATTTTCCACATTAATTTGTAGCACCGAATTTCAAAGCTTCGATTCTGTTCTGTTCCGCTTTTCCCACAGTTCATGTCTCACTGACATAAAATTACGCGCTCCAGACGTATATTTTCATAAATATCTTCATCATATTAAGACCTGTGTTCGAAAATAGAAGACTTCTGTTGGCCAGAATACTCTTTTACCAGAGCAAGTATTTTCTGTATGTCTTTCTTGCTCCGTCCACCGTGGGTTACTTTTCTGCCCACGTAGCAGAATCCCTTGTCTTCGTTTACTTCGTGATCACCAATTCTGGTGTTAAATTTCTCGCTGTTCCCATTTCTGCTATGTCTCATTATTTTCGTCTTTCTTCGCTTTTATTATCAGCCCATAATCTGTACTCCTTACCGTTTTGTTAAACACGTCCTGCAGTTCTTCTTCACTGCCACTGAGGATAGTAATGTGCCGCGCGGGATTAGCCGAGCGGTCTAGGGTGCTGCGGTCATGGACTGTGCGGCTGGTCTCGGCGGAGATTCGGGTCCTCCCTCAGGCATGTGTGTGTGTGTTTATCCTTAGGATAATTTAGGTTAAATAGAGTGTAAGCTTAGGGACTGATGTCCTTAGCAGTTAAGTACCATAAGATTTCACACACATTTGAACACTTGACAGTAATGTCATCATCGAATCTTATCACTGATGTCCTTTCCCTCATCACAAAGCCACTTCTGAAAAGCTTTGGTCCTGGCAGATGAAACTCACAGGGAGCTAACTGGCCCGCATGGCCACTGGCTTCGGTGAATGTTTGAAAGGGGACTGATGCTACGCATTAGAAGAATAGGACTTCTCCCTCAGGTCACCATCGACCGTCATCCATGTCAGTGGTGAACCGCAAGTCATTGCTCAATACAATGCGACACCGTTCGACAGCTCTATATGTTTCCCAGGAACAGCAACACATCAAACGAAGCTGTTTGTGTCCTTGCACATGGGAGAGTCATTCCCTAGACTGGCTGCTTCTAGTCTTCAACCAAAGGTGGAGGATGCTACCGAATTTTCTCGAAATGCAGTGGCAGACTTGCTGAAATTCCGATTTGTTTGTTGCACAATATTGTGATCGTCTCTTGTGGTAATAAGACATGGTCGACCTGAAGTCTAATGACGAACATGCCAGTCCTCATGTTCACATGCAGTCCGACATCGGGCCACTGTCTCGTCCGAATGGCACAAAAACCAGGACATTACGTCAACCGACCAGTCGGTCATATGTAGACCCACAACGAAACTCTTTTCAAACTGCTTATGATGCTGTCTCATACTAGTATGTGACATCTAGGAGTCCTTCATAGTGCGCACATTGTCTGACGCTGCTCACGACCCGTATATACCCGATGAGGCCTGGTAAGTACACTAAAACTATCTGCAGGTCGTTCTACCTGTCACAAAGAACTGCTGCACTAATAATTTACCTACCCGCCGATGGTAAGCACGTGTACAAAGTTCTATTGAAATCAGACGATTTATTGTGGCTGCTCCTCATTTTATGTCTGGCTGTGTTACTGCAGTAAGCACAAACGAACTTAAGCAATCATTATTATCGCGCTACATTAGCGAAAGTTACATGAAGAAATTCTGATACCTGGATCGATGGGAGTTACACCCTGTCGTGCACACCACAGTGGTTGACGGAGCACTTCCATGCGCTTCACAGCAGCTTACGAAGCGCGTTACTAGATGCGGATGCAAAAGCGTTGGTACAAATCACTTTATAAAAGATGGCCACGTGAGGATATCATTACGTTTGTTGCTGTACTCTTTGTTTGTTAAAATTATGAGAGTGAGTGCTTCTGTGACCAGTGAGGACTCTTTCAACGTTATCCGCATAGCGTTCTATGGCTCTGAGCACTATGGGACTTAACATCTATGGTCATCAGTCCCCTAGAACTTAGAACTACTTAAACCTAACTAACCTAAGGACAGCACAGAACACCCAGCCATCACGAGGCAGAGAAAATCCCTGACCCCACCGGGAATCGAACCCGGGAACCCGGGCGTGGGAGCATAGCGTTCTAGATTATATCCAAAATCAACGGAATAGTTCTTTAGTTTTTTACTCTGTTTGTATTGAAATACAAGAATCGGTTTGGACTTGTGTACATGTACCTCACGTTGTGTAAACCATCCTTGTAAACGAATAATTTACATAGGTGACGTAAAGTAGAGTCAAGTAATAAGCATTAAGAAAAATTACAAAGTATGATACAATAAAAGCAGCACACAATTTTTCTTAACTCACGTAACGAATTAGCATAGAAAATGAGTAAAAGAATGCAAGTTGTTCATATATATTACATTCCGAGCTCCACCCGGGAAAGCGTGTTTTCTGGAGTGTCAATGTCATTATCACAGTACTACACAAGGCGTCCCTAAGGCTGCTGATACCGTTACCATAATAAGCACGAGAAAGGGACACGTAAATTCACAGGGAGAGAAAAATGCCAGCGGAGAGGCGCAGTTCTGAATTAATTAATGGTCTGAATAACACGGAACGCTCGCAGGGATAAGATGAATAAGCTCGGCCGTATAATGTTATTTCAGAACACGTTTTCATCTTTTTACGCTAAAAGAATTTACGACACAATAAAAGAGGGCTTTTATTTCCTTCGCTGACAAAACATTATGGATTTTTAAAGGAGATGTAATAAAAGCTTCATTGCCGGACGCGCGGCTATGGTCTTCTGCTCTCAGTCGATATTACTGTTCTGTTGACCCGCCATTTAGACCAGATCGAAAACACAGTCTCCACACTAGACACGATGAACAACTAAGCAGGAAATTTGGACCTAGCCTAAGGCTACATTCAATGAATAATCCGTGACATCATGACAACAAGTACTAGAGGTAAAGTTGAATCGGAGATGTTGCTTTTATTACTTCTTTGTTTCCTACAGTACAAACAGCTGCCTTCAATTTAAACGCAGGTTACATTGATCTTTCTACTTAACGTTAACTCTATTATATACATAATGACAACTATTATTCGGCGTACAGGTGACGTAGTACTATTTACCATCACCATAGCTGTCTCTGTTATTGATTCACACCTTATTTAATTACTGTAACTAATTTAATTAACTCCATTGTTACTAAATATAGCTAAAATCGTTGCAAATAGCAACATCTTGATGAACCACGTCTTTCTGGTGACGCAGCTGTAACCAGTTCTTAGCATCTACTGATTACTGATATATCGGCTCTGAAATGTAAAGTCATCTTCTTCGCAAGGCTAGACTGGTGATAAAGCTCTGCTGTCCTTCTGTATACACTTGTGTAGTGTTGCAAAATTGCTTGCGTTCGTTGAAGCTGGAAAAAAGGCACCTGACTGGCAGAGATACGCAATGGAAGCACGCTCTGACGTACGAAAATCTCTGCTAATAAATTCTGATCATCAACATTATCCCATATCGACAGAGGAGTTGTCTCGTTGTTTATGTGAGTTGAATATTGAAAGTACTGGATTATATGGAAGACTCAATTTGAAGCCGTAATCACGATTGCGTAAGCTCGTCCACAGGTGGTTTCCAATAGTTCCCTTCATGTAGAAATCGCACAAGTGCGTGTACGATATCTGACTATGGACGTTGTCGTGGCGCGGAGAGCGAGCTATCTCAGTGCCACGTTCAGCTTATTTTGGTCAGTCAGGCTTTAGCTGGCTATAGTTTGCGCCGATGTCCCTCGAATCGTTCGTGAACGTATGAAAAGACCACACTGATCCGCGAGTTACACATATCTAATCCTAGATGCGTAATCTTTCGCTTTACAGGGGAGAACCTCCTTCTTGGTGTTGGATGGAGAACCACTTTCATTTCATGTTTATACAGAATCTGACCAAAGTCGGAAATTATTAACGATATGTCCAATCATGACACCTAGCGTGGCATAAGTGACACATACGGTTGCCTTTATTGTGTATTTTCACGTCATCACTGTGCATTTATTGATCGATAAAGATGTTATTTATTTACTTATGGTACGACTACAGAAAATACTACGCAAATATTTACACTAAATATATAAATTTCTACCTTTGCTGGCGGTAGGGATAAAACGTCATCCGAAACTGTACTGAATGCTTTCAAAGAAAATTATATTGAACAAATAGTTCATGTGCCCACTCGAAGCGTAAATGGCTGCGAAAGCATACTTGACCTCTTTGCAAAAAATAAAAAAAGAGACAGAAAGGGAGTATAATGACGAAAACAGGGATTAGCAAACACAAGGCAGCTGCTGCTAGGCTGAATACCGTAACACCTACAACCATCAAAAAGAAACGCAAAGTACATCTATTTAAAAAAGCTGATAAAATTGCTTTTAACGCCTTCCGATCTGTTCACATAAGCCTGGAATATATGTGGAATGATTTTAAGTAGATAGTACCGACGGAAATTGAGAGATATATACCACAAAAGTTAATAAGTGATGGTACTGATCCCCCATGGTACACAGAACGGGTCAGATCGCAGTTGCAGGAGCAATGAAAAAAGCACGCCAAATTTAAAAGAACGCTAAATCCCCAAGATTAGCAATGTTCTGCGGAAGTTCGAAATATAGCGTGTATTTAAGTGCGGGACGCTTTTAATAATTTCCACAACGAAACTATGTCTCGGAATCTGGCACACAACCCAGAGATTCTGGCCTACATGAAGCACAACAGTGGCAAGACGCAATCAATATCTTCACTGCGCGATGACAACGGTGAAGTCACTGATGACAGTACCACTAAAGGGGAATTATTAAATACGGTTTTCCGAAACTCCTTCACCAAAAAGACAAAGTAAATATTTCTGAATTCCAATCAAGGACAACTGCCAAGATGGGAAATATAGAAGTAGGTATCCTCGGTGCGGCAAAGCACGTTAAATCATTTAATGAGGGAAGGCCCTCGGTACAGTGGTATACTAGTCAGGGCCCTTTCAGAAAATGCTGATAAAATAGTTCCATATTTGTGAATTATATACAACCACTCGCTAGCAGAGAGTTCCGTACCTTAAGACTAGAAAATTTCTCAAGTCATACCAATACCCAAAAAGCGAAACAGGAGTAATCCGCTGATATACAGGCCCATATAACTAAGGGCGATTTGCAGTAGGGTTTTGGATGTACACTGTATTCGAAAATTATGAACTACCTCGAAGGACACGATATATTGACACATAGTCATCACGGATTCAGAAAACCTCGTTCTTGTTAAACACAACTAGCTCTTCATACTCGTGAAATAATGAGTGCTATCGACAGGGGAAATCAAACTGATTGCATATTTTTAGATATCCAGAAGGCTTTCGACACCGTTCCTCACAAGCGTATTCTAACCAAACTGCTTGCCTATGAAATATAGCCTCAGTTGTGCGACTGGATTCGTGTTTTCCTGTCAGAGAGTTCACAGTTCATAGTAATAGACGGAAAGTCATCGAGTAAAACAATAGTAATATCAGGCGTTCCCCAAGGAAGTGTTATAGGCCCTCTATTGTTCCTGATCTATATTAACGGCATAGGTGGCGAAGTAAGTAGATCTAGTATTTTGTTTGCAGATAATGCTTTTAATTACCGTCTTGTTAAGTCATCACATGACCAAAACGAATTGATGAATGATTTAGATAAGATATCTGTATGGTGCGAATTGTGGCAATTGACTCTGAATAAAGTAAAGTGTGAAGTTATTCACATGAATACGAAAATAAATCCGCTAAATTTCGATTACGCTATAATTCACACGAATCTGAAGGCTGCAAGTTCATTTAAGTACCTACGGATCTCAACTGTAAATAAGCTAAATTGGGACGATCACATAGATAATATTGTGGGTAGAGCAAACCAAAGACCGCTCTTCATTGGCAGAATACTCAGAAGGTGCAAGGGTCTACTAAAGAGACTGCTTACACCACGCTTATCCACTCTATTCTGGAGTATTGCTGTGCGGTGTGGGATTCGCATCAGGTGGGACTGACGGATGACATCGAAAAAGTACAAAGAAGGGCAGCTCGTTTTGTATTATCGCGAAGTAGAGGAGATAGTGTTACAGACATGATACTTGAATTGGAGTGGCAATCATTAAAACACAGGCGTATTTTGTTGCGACGGGATCTTCTCATTAAATTTCAATCACCAATTTTCTCGTCCGATTGTGAAAACGTTCTGTTGGCTTCCACTTACATAAGAAGGAATGATCATCACGATAAAATAAGAGAAACGAGGGCTCGCACAGAACATTTAAGTGCTCGTTTTTCCAGCGCTCCGTCCGAGAGTGAAACGGTCGTACTAAGGTGTAAAGATTACGGATAATCACATTTGCCAATCCTCTATTATAGTCGCGTAGATCATTGTGGCTTAATACGTTCAAACGTTCTTCATCAAGTTCCCCCGTGTTCTCTTGAACATGAAGGATTACTAACGTCAAAACGACCCTCCTTAAGAGGTGAACACCATTTTACTTCTGCGCTTCGTCCAATGGGAATATCCTCAAACACGGTGGAAATTCCTCCCCCTGCCTCTGCTGTGTCACCCGTCTACTAACCTCAAACAGAATAAAATGTCGGAAATGTTCCAGTTTTTCAGTTTGGATCTCCATTTCCTGTCATCCACGGCTCCAGTCGCTACCTCTAAATGACAAAATGACAATATGTGAACTCAAATAGAAACAGTGAACTTCAGATTAAAAAAATGACAGTCGCTAAATGAGGCTATAGCAACCAAATACCAACCAACAAAAAACAAAGAAAAAATGATACGAACCTATACACAAGCGTAATAAATAAAAAAAAGTGTCTACTGATGAATAAAAGCGCTGTGACTACATGAAGGTATACAGTAATGGCAACAGTGGGTGCAGTTTATTCCACATTGTGTATTATGATTTCATGTCTGTTTATGGTCGCATTCACTGTTGTATTAGTGCGGGCAGGTAGAGAGAGACAGGTTACCAATCCACAAATGACAGATGGTCAAGACACACTTCCTGGAGATGAGTTGAGTGAGAACAGACAGGAAGAACTCCCACAGTGGAAGAGTATGCATTACTCTCAGCAGTAGTATAATATACACGCATCACTACATCACTAAAGACGAACCTCACCATGCTGACACTTTATGATTTTAAATTTATTTATAATGAAGTGACTTGCAAAATATAACAAGTAAATTAAATTCCTCTAACGAATATCGGCGGAGATGGCAGCAGTATCACGAAAATGCACCCTGCGCTGGCAGGGAGGAGACGATTACGAGTAGTCATCAGCCTCTGTGTTGTGAAGTTGTACAGCCGAGTCTTATGAGTGTATGAAGACATGACCACTTAGTTCATAATCAAATGGCCTAGTTAAGTTTCTGTAAGTGAAAGTGATAAGATAATATTGCCGAGGGATTCAAGCGAAATGACTTCAAATTATGTCTGATACTGGTGGTGCCATAGATACAATAATTAGAAATCGCGATTACATTCATCTATGAATCGCTCACGTAGCAATGATGTTGTCACTTCGCCGGTTACTAGTGTTTTACTACTTCACTTGGACATGTAAATAAGATGGCATCCCTTTATTCTTAAACTAAGTACTACTAAAGTAATTATAGCGACAGTAGTAGCAATCCCAAATTCCACCGATTTTCTCCAGTTCAAAGTAACAATGACTGAAGTAGCGACCTGCGGAGACGAATTCCTATGGAATACGATACAGTTTTGGAGGATATGAGGTACGCAGACCTTTTCTCAAGCACCGTCGAACCAAGGACAGTTTATCCTTAAAGATTATCCACCTTAGCCTTCTATATCCAATTTCATGTACCGAATTGCATCCGGTTTTAGCGTATATTGTACGCCGGGCGGTTTGTAGGTCGGTGTAGGCCTTTCCACATGTCAGGTTGGAAGATTACTGCTGCGGATAACTTTCCTGTCCTGAGAGGTCATCATTGCACATGATGAGAAGTGCCGTTGCATGTTGGCCCATCTCAACCGTTTAGGAACAAAGATGAGTAAGATCAGTGCAAAATGTCTGCATTTCCACTTAAAAGCATCGGATGTGCGCGCTTCGGAGCCCTTTTACATATCCGCACACTGTAACTCTTGATCTCAGAAGCCTTCTCTCGGTATTCCGTTGCTGCCACACAGTACAGTGAATGATGGATGATCGATGAGACGTCACGCTATCCAAGGAGGTGGCGGTACGAAGTCTCCTCGGCCAATAGTAGGGTTTGACCCCCCCGTAGCAGCTACACTACTGGACATTACAATTGCTACACCACGAAGATGATTTGCGAAATTTAACCGACAGGAAGAAGATGCTGTGCTATGAAAATTATTAGCTTTTCAGAGCATTCACACAAGGTTGGCGCCGGTGGCGACACTTACATCTTGCTGACATTAGGAAAGTTTCCTACCGATTTCTCATACACAAACAGCAGTTGACCGGCGTTGCCTGGTGAAACGTTGTTGTGATGCATCGTGCAAGGAGGAGGAGAAATGCGTACCATCACGTTTCTGGCTTTGTTAAAGGTCGAATTGTAGCCTATCGCGATTGTGGTTTACCGTATCGCGACATTGCTGCTCGCGTTGGTCAAATCCAATGACTGTTAGCAGAATATGGAATCGGTGGGTTCAGAAACGAAATACGGATCGCCGTGCTGGATCCCAACGGCCTCGTATCACTAACAGTGGAGATGACAGGTATCTTATCCGCATGGATGAAACGGATCGTACTACCACGACTCGATCCCTGAGTCAACAGATGGGGACGTTCGTAAGACAACAACCATCTGCAAGAACAAATCTACGACGTTTACAGCAGCGTGGATTATCAGCTCGGAGACCATGGCTGCGGTTACCCTTGACGCTGCATCACAGACAAGAGAGTCTGCGATGGTGTACTCAACGACGAACCTGCGTGCACGAATGGCAAAACGTCATTTTTTCGAATGCATCCAGGTTCTGTTTACAGCATCATGATGGTCGCATCCGTGTTTGGCGACATCGCGGTGAACGCACATTGGAAGCGTGTATTAGTCATTGCCGTACTGGCGTATCACCAGGCGTGATGGTATGGGGTGCCATTGGTTACACGTCTCGGTCACCTCTTGTTCTCATTGACGGAACTTTGAACAGTGGGCGTTACATTTCAGATGTGTTACGACCCTTGACTCTACCCTTCATTCGATGCCTGCGAAACGCTATATTTCAGCAGGATAATGCACGACCGCATGTAGTAGGTCCTGTGCGGGCCTTTCTGGATACAGAAAATGTTCGATTGCTGCCCTGGCCAGCACATTCTCCAGATCGCTCACCAATTGAAAACGTCTGGTCAATGGTGGCTCGTCGGCCTCTCGGGATTAGCCGAGCCGTCTAGGGCGCTGCAGTCATGGACTGTGCGGTTGGTCCCGGGGGAGGATCGAGTCCTCCCTCGGGCATGGGTTTGTGGGTGTTTGTCCTTAGGATAATTTAGGTTAAGTAGTGTGTAATCTTACGGACTGATGACCTTAGCAGTTAAGTCCCATAAGGTTTCACAAATATTTGAACTGGCTCGTCACAATACGCCAGTCACTACTCTTGATGAACTGTGGTATCGTGTTGAAGCTCCATGGGCAGCTGTACCTGTACACGCCATCCTAGATCTGTTTGACTCAATGCCCAGGCGTATCAAGGCTGTTATTACTGCCAGAGGTGGTTGTTCTGGGTGCTGATTTCTCAGAATCTATGCACTCAAATTGCGTGACAATGTAATCACATATCAGTTCTAGTATAATATATTTGTCCAATGTATACCCGTTTATCATCTGCATTTCTTCTCGGTTTAGCAATTTTAATGGGCAGTGGTGTATAACGAGAGAGACCGCTTTTAAAATATTTTCGAGTTATTCACATTCCTTTTTACTGTGGAGCTGTGTTCAGATGTATAAACACCTCAGGAACACGTGTTTCATTCTCTTCCGACCATTAGATTCGAGTTGTTACTGTTTTGTCTTAGCTTGACAGATACTGAGGTAGACCCATCAAATAATGTGTCAGGGTCTAGGTAAACATTCTATTCATGGTTTTACAGACAATTTGTAATCGGAGTAGTTGTTTTTGAGGTATTTGAGGGTATTTTGGACTCTGATAGTATCGTTACAAAATTCGGTCGCGGCACAAACGCATTAATGTCATTATGTAATGATGGTTTATATGGAGAATCTGTACCAAGTTGGTTGTTCTCCAGGCTGATAACATCCGGAGTATGTATTTTTGAAGAATCTCTTGCAATAAGTCAGATAAAGCAATGCCAATTACTTAGGATCTGCTTCCTACAGACGGCATGCTGCCGGTTAAGGTTGTAATACATATCTTCGCGTTATAGTTTTAACTTTATCGGGACGCTGTGGCCGATCGTTTCTAGACGCTTCAGTCCGGAACCCCACTGTTGCTACGGTCGCAGGTTCGAATCCTGCCTCGGGTACGGATGTGTGTGATGTCCTTAGGTTAGTTAGGTTTAGGTAGTTCTAAGTCTAGGGGACTGATGACCTCAGATTCTAAGTCCCACAGTGCTTAGAGCCATTTGAATAATTTTTTAACTTTAAGCCATTATTATCTTTATATTTTAAAATCCAGTTGGATGTAGAGAAAGCTTTTTGAGATTTTTGATCTACAATCCTTTCGACAACTCTACAACCTCATAATCATTAACATACTTTACTCTGCATTGATAAACAGATTTGTGAAATGCTCACTCTCACTTGTAGAATCGACACCCAATTATTTTTGCTCAGGTGTCGTACAGTGTTTATGTATTCTGTTGATTGTACAGACTGTGTTTCCTATAAGTGTTGCAGATCTGAAGAGGTTGCAAATAGCAACCGAAACTAGTCATTGAACTTAAATTATGTTACGAAAATTGCGGTCTATGCATTAAAAACTGTTACTTTAAAAAAGCAAATACTTAACTAACCACATTAAGACTGCCGCCTCCGCCTGATCACGTCGGGCTTCACGGATATAGCATTTCCTAATGGCAATGTTCTGTAGGTAGATGTACTTTGCACTGTTCTTTTAAGGATAAATGCTGGGAGTCTGTAGATGGATTGATTGCGTAGCAGTAAATGATTGAATGCTTCACCATGGGAACACTTGAGCATTACGACGTCTGTGGATGCCTGTCTAAATATCAACTCAAGTTTTGTTTGCGGTCCGCTCTCATCATATTAATAAAGTGAAGAAATTGGACCACGAGAGATATTCGACAGTGAAGATACTCTGAGTTCTTGTAGGTCGATATGTTATTAGCGGGACGTTAAAGATTCTTGGACACAGAACATTTCCGTCCTGGGGGTGATGTGTTCAGGAAGTACATTAAAAGTTTTGCAATGAATGTCGTATTCTTTGCGTGGGAGATGCAGTTTGTAGACGCTTAGATTAATTCTGTGGTACAATTCTGATGGCCGAAAACTGTCACGACGAGATGGACTTCGTTCTTTCGATAATTACATTGAGTAAGAACTTCAAATAAATTTGCATATATGAATTGAGGTGTCATATTATGAACATTTTCGTAAACATTCTAGTTCCGTGATACAAAAACCGCGTGGGAGCACTAAAGAATTTCATAAATTCAAGGGATTTAGTGATTTAAGGCGCGCAGACATTTAATGAACTTCCTCTATTTTCTTCATTCTTCGACCGATGGAATGTGAGGATTTTGACAGAATATATTTCATGTTCTTCCGAATAAGACTTCGTGAATTTTCTGTAAGAATACTTGAGCTGTTTTAGCATAAACTTTGTTTCCTGGTACATGTCATTATTCGTATCCCATTCAAAAAAATTTAGTGCAAGCATGGCTGTAAATAGTGTTTTGCCAATTATCCCTACGCCCTTGTCGCAAGTTAGGCATTATGTGACATAAACCCATGAACTAAATACATAAACGTTTATAATAATAAATAAAATTACGCCGCATATTCCCACATTCCTTGTAGTTATTGAGTCCTAGATATTATCCAAAAAGTCCTACATTGCTAAAATATTCACACACGGTTCAGGATGCTTTGTTGCACTCGTATTTAAAATGACCAACTAAGATCAGTGTCGTTGCATCCCAGTACATTTTGAAAATAATGCACTACTGGTCATTAAAATTTGTACACCAAAAAGAAATGCAAATGATAAACGGGTATTCATTGGACAAATATATTATACTAGAACTGACATGTGATTACATTTCCACGCGATTTGGATGCATAGGTCCTGAGAAATCAGTACTCAGAACAACCACCTCAGGCCGTAATGACGGTCTTCATACGCCTGGGCATTGAGTCAAACAGAGCTTGGATGGCGTGTACAGGTACAGCTGTCCATGCAGCTTCAACACGATACCACAGTTCTTCAAGAGTAGTGACTGGCGTATTGTGACGAGCCAGTTGCTTGGCCACCATTGACCAGACGTCTTTAATTGTTGAGAGATTTGAAGAATATGCTGGTCAGGGCAGCAGTCGACAATTTTCGGAATCCAGAAAGGCCCGTACAGGCCCTGCAACATGCTGTCGTGCATTATTCTGCTGAAAAGTAATGTTTCGAAGGTATCGAATGAAGGGTAGAGCTACGGGACATAACATATCTGAAATGTCACATCCACTATTCAATGTGCCGTCAATGTGAACAAGAAATGGCCGAGACATGTAACTAATGGCACCCCATACCATCTCGCCGGGTGATACGCCAGTATCGCGATGACGAATATACGCTTACAATGTGCGTTCACCGCGATGTCGCCAAACACGGCGGCGACCATCTTGGTACTGTAAACAAAACCTGGATTCATCCGAAAAAATTACGTTTTGCCATTCGTGCAAGCAGGTACGTCGTTGAGTACACCATCGCAGGCGCTCCTGTCTGTGATGCAGCGTCATGGGTAACCGCAGCCATGGTCTCCGAGCTGATAGTCGATGCTGCTGCAAACGTCGTCGATCTGTTCGTGCAGATGATTGCTGCCTTGCAAACGTCCCCATCTGTTGACTCAGGGATCGAGACGTGGTACCACGTTCCGTTACAGCCATGCAGATAAGATGCCTGTCATCTCGTCTGTTAGTGACACGAGGCCGTTGGGATCCAGCACGGCGTTCCGTATTTCGTTCCTGAACCATCCATTCCATATTCTGCTAACAGTCATTGGATCTCGACCAACGCGAGCAGTAATGTCGCGATACGATAAACCGCAATCGCGATAAGTTACAATCCGACCTTTATCAAAATCGGAAACATGATGGTACTCATTTCTCCTCCTTGCACGAGGCATCACAACAACGTTTCACCAGGCAACGCCGGTCAACTGTTGTTTGTGTATAAGAAATCGGTTGGAATCTTCCCTCATGTCAACACGTTGTAGGTGTCGCCACCGGTGCCAACCTTGTGTGCCTCGGCAGGAAACTTTTCTCTTGTTTGCCGGCCGGTGTGGCCGTCCGGTTTAGGCGCTTCAGTCTGGAACCGCGTGACCGCTACGGTCGCCGGTTCGAATCCCGCCTCGGGCATGGATGTGTGTGATGTCCTTAGGTTAGTTAGGTTTAAGAAGTTCTAAGTTGTAGGGGACTGATGACCACAGATGTTAAGTCCCATTGTGCTCAGAGCCATTTGAACCAACCATTTTTCTCCTTTTTCCCGTGTCATATATCTATGGCTCTGAGCACGATGGGACTTAACTGCTGAGGTCATCGGTCCCCTAAAACTTAGAACAACTTAAACCTAATTAACCTAAGGACATCACACACATCCATGCCCGTGATAGGATTCGATCCTGCGACCGTAGCGGTCGCGCGGTTCCAGACTGTAGCGCCTAGAACCGCTTGGCCACTCTGGCCGGCCATACATCTATCTTTATGATGTAACGTAATTCAATCTTTATCTATTAGTACGCAAAGTATCTCAATCTGTGCAAGGGTTCTACGCAAGTATTTGTGTATTAGTAACAAATATAGTGTTCCTTTCACCATGGCAGTCGTGAGAATACTACAGAAATTCATGTTTTTCGTTATTTAGTCGTAACTCCCGTAAAGCGATATCTCTGTCGAGCCATTTCAGTTTTTCCTAGTATAATGAGTATTCTATGCGGTTCAGAGCGTGCAGGTGGAGGGCGTAGAGATCTTTCCGCGATACTTCGGCTGACGACATTTCAGCCATCTTCAGGTGAGTTTTTAACTGGAGAGTTCTGGAAGGCTGATTTGGCACCAAAAATTGGCTAGATGACACACGTTCGTAGGTTTTCATAGCGTGACTGCAATCTGTGGAGTTTAGTGCTCACTGTCAAATGTTGTTCTATTTGTTCTATCTCAAGTGCTCGTGCGCTTGCGCAACGGTGATACTGCATGAACACCCTCTGTAGATATTCGGTCTCGTAGAGTTCAGATTTAGTGGCCCAAGAACTAAGATTTTTTTGTCTATACAAGCAACAATTTCGAGTGACGTCTTGTGGCTGTGAAGAAATTAAGGAACTCACAGGAGTTCACGACAGAAATACGAGAATAGTTGATCACCGTAGACACTGGTTCTCAAGTGCTGTAACAACGCTTTGCCGAACGTGTAAATCTAGTCTGAGACCGATATCACTGCTAGAGAAAATCATTATTTTTTTGTCATTTCCGTATCCTACGAGCTAGAGTAATTCGCTATTCTTTTTTTATTGTCATTTTCATGTCTACGAAGAGCCAATCTGGCAGCGGATGAAACCGCTCTTTGACCAAATGTTTTATATATGTAATAGCAGTTTTAATGTAGGTAAAAAGCAATTGAATGTGAATGATGTATTTAAATATAACTTGCACGATATTTACGAATCGTAAAACACGGTTATGTGATTTTATGTTGAAAGTTGTAGCATAATGACTATAGACAAAACGCTGGTATAATATTTATCCTGGGAGAGCATGAAAATGACCAAGTTCATGACAGAAGCAGAATGATAAAGAATACCACCATGAATCGTAGTGGAATCACAGGTAGCGACTAACACCATTTAAGGGAAGAAGGGGAAAGGAGAAAATTGGATGAATGATGTGAGATTGGGCGTTGTGACAAGGGCTGCAAAAAAGGGTATATCCCAGGACGCATTTTATCATAGGTTCGCAACGCCATCGATCGAAATGGTTTGTTTGATTCACCAAGGACCAATGCCTCTTGACCACCACCAGAAATTCTTTCTATTGTACATCGCTCTAAAGTGTATACCGTCCTCCAACTGCATTTACGAGTTAGGTAACTGATACTAGCTTGAAATCGTAAATGTGGTCTTCAAGACTTTGCCAATGCAATTCAGATACCTCAGATTTCAGAATTTGTGTTCAGTAGAGTCGCTAAAAATTTTTAAATACTTACTTGTAGCACATTCGACTTATCAGAATACCTACACTGTACGTTCTGGACACAAGTCACTGCTTAAAACCTTAAGGCTATTATTTTTTTGTGTGTGTTTCGAACATAAATATTACAATCTGCCTATTAGCTTCTGTCTCGGATTCTTCGGCCGACGTTCATCTAAAGATTTTTCTGACGTTTCGCCAGCACGAGTGGCTGGCATTGTCAAAGCTTCACCCTCCATTGCCGGTGGTGAACTGGAGCCGAGCTCGCGGCCGTAGACAATATGTACCTGGCGCGCCAACGTCCGAGGGCTTCTCCGCGGTCATTTCCGGTGCGGTTCCCCTCTTGCTACCTGCGACGCTCGTTCGCTGCAGTACGGCCTTACCTTAGGCTTTCCTCTTTCATGTTCAAACTGTTCGCGTGTTTTTGTATTTCTACTGCTTCTCTGAACAAGCGCGTGTGATAGTGCTTCTCTACAGCCAGAACTTCCGTGTCGGTGAATTTTATTACGTGGTCGGTCTCATTCAGTGCGTGCTCAGCTACGGCCGATTTCTCCAACTGCCCCAACCTGCAATGTCGCTTATGCTCTTTGATCCTGGTGATGATGGATCGTCCAATCATTCCGACATAATCTTTTCCGCATGTGCATGGTATACGGTATATTCCCGACATTGCAAGTGGGTCTCTTTTCTCCTTCGCAGATCTAAGGCACACTTTGATCTTCCTTGTCGGTTTGAAAATCGTCTTTACGCCATGTTTGCGCAATATACGGCCGATTCTGTCCGTCATTCTGGGAATGAATGGCCGAAAGGCCGTACCCGACATTTCTTTTTCTGGTCCCTTACTTCGCCGAGTGTTTGGCACTGTTACGCTTCTAATGTAATTTGTGGAGTACCCATTGCTCCTCAGGACAGTTTCCAGGTGTTGTATTTCTCGTTTGAGGTGTTGCGGCTCACATATTAGTCCTGCTTTCGTTACGACCGTACTAATCATGCCTCTTTTCTGGCTCGGGTGGTGGTTTGACAGTTTGTACAGGTATCCGTCCGTGTGTGTCGGTTTTCGATACACGCTGTGTCCAAGGCTAACGCCGTTCCTTGTGACCAGCACATCTAGAAATGGCAGTTTCTTGTCCTTTTCTTCTTCCATGATAAATGTTTTGTTAGCATGGAGGCTGTTGAAGTGTCTTAGGAAGTTCCCGAGCTGTTCTTCACCATGGCTCCACAGCACGAAAGTATCATCGACGTACCTGTACCACACCTTAGGTTTGCAAGTCACCGAGTCCAGTGCCTGTGCTTCGAATTGTTCCATGAAGAAGTTGGCCACCACTGGTCTACCCATGGCGACGCCTTCCAGCTGTTCGTAGAAATCGCCATTCCACGTGAAATAGCTCGTGGTGAGACATGCATGGAAGAGCTTTCTGATGTCTTTCGGGAAAATGGAACCGATGTGCTCCAGAGCATCACTGAGTGGTACATTCGTAAATAACGAAACAAAATCAAAGCTGACCAGGATGTCGTTTGGTGCGAGTTTCAGTTTCTTCAGCTTCTCATTGAAATGTCCTGAGTCCTTAATGTATGTGTCGGTCTTCCCCACCTGTGGCTGTAGCAGAGAGGCCAAGTGTTTTGCCAGGTTATATGTCGGTGAGCCAGGAGCGCTAACGATCGGTCTCAGTGGAACGTTGTTCTTATGGATCTTGGGTAATCCGTACGGCCGAGGAGGTAGGGCTTCTGTGTTGCGCAGGTTTCTCTGTATGTCCGCCGAGTGATACGATGCGTCGGATCTGCGCTTAGTTTTCGGTACGTCGTCGGATCTAATATGTCTCGGAATTTTTGCTCATAATCTTCGGTCTTCATTACGACGGTCGCTTTCCCCTTATCGGCAGGCAGTACCAATATACTCTTGTCGGCGTTGAGATTCTTAATGGCTTGTCCCTCATCTTTCTTGAGGTTGCAAGCTGGTGGTTTTGCTCGCTGCAGTATCCTGGCAGTTTCAGTGCGTATTTTCTCTGCCCTTTCACAAGGAAGGGTCCGAATGGATGCTTCGGTGCTGGCAATGATGTCCTCCATAGGTATAGTTCTCGGGATGATAGCGAAATTCCCTCCTTTTTGAAGAACAGACACTTCCTCTTCGGTCAATTGTCGTTCACTGAGGTTGACCACTGTGTGTGACATGTCGGGAATCGCCTTGTCGGTCTGCTTCCGTCATCTTTCAAACTTTTTCTTCTGTCCCTCGGTGTAGCGCTGGAGTTCGTTCTGCATGCTCCTGTGAGTGATGCTTTCGATCTTGTCCCAGTCGTCTCGATGCATTCTGCTACTTAGTTGATAGAAAATGACCAGAAGTTCCTGATCCGTTCTTGCCAAGTCTCTCCGTGTTGTATGTATTCGCTCACGAAGAAAAGCTCGTTTCATTCTGTCGTAAATACGATGTGTTTAGGCGGTGGTGAATAGGCGCTTACATTTCAAGAACTTCGGTGTAGCACATTCATCTCGGCATCGTAACAGAAAGGCGAGAGAGGACATCAGTCGCGCTTTCTTCTTGCGTCGTTGGTCAAGGCGTCGGTACATTCTGCAAATCTCCTCCCCGTAGAGGCGTAATACAAAATAGTTAAGGCTATCGTGGCCACTTGTTGACAAACTGCCTATTGGCTTCTGTCTCGGGTTCTTCGGCCGACGTTCATCTAATTTTTCTGACATACAGAGCAGACACACAGACAAACCTGCGCAACACAGAAGCCCTACCACCTCGACCGTATGGATTACCCACGATCCACAAGAACAACGTTCCACTGAGACCGATCGTTAGCGCTCCTGGCTCACCGACATATAACCTGGCAAATCACTTAGCCTCTCTACTCCAGCCACACGTGGGGAAGACCGACACACACATTAAGGACTCAGGACATTTCATTGAGAAGCTGAAGAAACTCAAATTTGCACCAAACGACATCCTGGTCAGCTTTGATGTTGTTTCGTTATTTACGAATGTGCCACCCACAAGGGGAGGCCGCCAATTGTGAAATTCAGATTCGACTCATACTGCGCATAATAAAAGCTCATGGCCAGAGGTGTAATGTGGCAAAGCACCAAGATGCACTTCTCAGCCGTTGTCGAGAAAATCGACAGTTAAAAGAAACCGTTGTGGTGATGTGCTCTCTACGATTAATAATTTTTATACATCGTCGTGGCGCAGTGGTAAGCGATCGGGTTCATAATCCGAAGGTCGCCAGATCGAATCTCGCGCCATGCAACCTTTTTTTTGTAGTATTTGTTTTTTGTAATTTTAATGTCGCCGGATCGAATCTCGCGCCATGCAACCTTTTTTTTGGTATTTGTTTTTTGTAATTTTAATGTGTATATACACACAATAATTCCCGGCAATCAGTTGCAACAATTATGCATATAATAAGTTGTTGAAAGTCGTTTGTCGTGGAAAAACTTGCGACTTCGAACATCATTATGTTTTCCGCAAACAAAGTTGTATTTCACAAATGTTATTAATTGTCTTCATAATGTTAACCACGTATAGTTAACGGAAGACGTAGAAACGATATTCCGAAACGAATACGTGTAGCGTAAGTCAAACGTTCGAATTAGAACAGAGACCCCACGAACACAAATTTGCTGTGGCAGGTATGAAATACAAACTCCGTTACTCGCTCGTTACACTTGAAGGACAGATGTTGAATGGGCCGAGACGAGCAGCCGCATAACAGCATACTTGCCTGCTAACTTCGAAAGAAGATAGATACGGTCCCTAGCGCAACTTATAACATCGTCGAAAATCAGTGCGGACGGGAGAGCTTTGGTACACCCTGTTAAACAAACGGAAAAATGGAAGCGGTACAATTGGAGAGCGATCCGCCTTCACCAACATGCATAAGCATTCATGCATATATATATAATTTGAATTACAAAAAACTGATAAAAAAATTGCATGGCGCGAGATTCGATCCGGCGACCTTCGGATTACGAACCCGAGCGCTTACCGCTTTTTTTTAAAAATCTCATTTTGCTCGTGTTTGTTCGTTGTATCTGCTCGGGGCGGACGTCGCAAGACACCCGTTTAAGTTCGTTGTTGATCGATTAACTCAGTTTTTTTATTACAGAGGGCTGCTAACCCTCTGACCGAACACGTTGAGCTACCGTGTCGGCGTACGAACCCGAGCGCTTGCCGCTGAGCCACGACGGTGTAGAAAATTCTTAATCGTAGAGAGTATTTCATGGCAACGGTTTCTTGTATCTGTCGATTTTCTCGACAACGGCTGAGAAGTGCATCTTGGTTCAAAATGGTTCAAATGGCTCTGAGCACTATGGGACTCAACTGCTGAGGTCATTAGTCCCCTAGAACTTAGAACTAGTTAAACCGAACTAACCTAAGGACATCACAAACATCCATGCCCGAGGCAGGATACGAACCTGCGACCGTAGGGGTCTTGCGGTTCCAGACTGCAGCGCCTTCAACCGCACGGCCACTTCGGCCAGCTGCATCTTGGTGCTTTGCCACATTACATCTCTGGCCATGGGTTTTCATTATGCGCAGTATGAATCGATTCTGAATTTCACAATTGGCGGCCTCCCCTTGTCAGCGACGCTCTGGAGCACATCGGTTCCATTTTCCCGCAAGACATCAGAATGCTCTTCCATGCATGTCTCACCACGAGCTACTTCACGTGGAATGGCGATTTCTACGAACAGCTGGAAGGCGTCGCCATGGGTAGTCCAGTGGTGGCCAACTTCTTCATGGAACAATTCGAAGCACAGGCACTGGACTCGGTGACTTGCAAACCTAAGGTGTGGTACAGGTACGTCGATGATACTTTCGTGCTGTGGAGCCATGGTGAAGAACAGCTCGGGAACTACCTAAGACACTTGAACAGCCTCCAGGCCAACATAACATTTACCATGGAAGTAGAAAAGGACAAGAAACTGCCATTTCTAGATGTGCTGGTCATAAGGAACGGCGAAAACCTGGGACACAGCGTGTATCGAAAACCGACACACACGGGCCGATACCTGCACAAACCGTCAAACCACCACCCGAGCCAGAAAAGAGGCATGATTAGTACGGTCGTAACGAGAGCAGGACGAATATGTGAGCCGCAACACCTCATACGAGAAATGCAACACCTGGAAACTGTCCTGAGGAGCAATGGGTACTCCACAAATTAGAAGTGTAACAGAGCCAAACACTCGGCGAAGTAATGAACCAGAGAAAGAAATGTCGGGTACGGCCTTTCTGCCATACATTCCCAAAGTGACGGAGAGAATCGGCCGTATATTGCGCAAACATGGCGTAAAGACGATTTTCAAACCGACGAGGAAGATCAAAGTGTGTCTTAGATCGGCGAAGGAGAAAAGAGACCCACTTGCAATGTCGGATATTTACCGTATACCACGCACATGCAGAAAAGTTTATGTAGGAATGACTGGACGATCCATTAACACCAGGATCAAAGAGCATAAGCGACATTGCAGGTTGGGGCAAGTGGAGAAATCGGCCGTGGCAGTGCACGCACTGAATGAGACCAACCACGTAATAAAATTCGCCGACACGGAAGTTCTGGCTGTAGAGAAGCACTATCACACGCGCTTGTTCAGAGAAGCAGTAGAAATACAAAAACACGCGAACAGTTTGAACATGAAAGAGGAAAGCCTTAAGGTAAACGGATCCTGGCTTCCCGTACTGCAGCGAACGACCGTCGCAGGTAGCAAGAGGAGAACCGCACCGGAAATGACCGCGGAGGAGCCCTCGGACGTTGGCGCGCCAGGTACATATAGTCTGCGGCCGCGAGCTCGGCTCCAGTTCACCACCGGCAAAGGAGGGTGCAGCTTTGACAATGCCAGCCACTCGCGCTGGTGAAACGTCAGAAAAATCATTAGATGAACGTCGGCCGAAGAACCCGAGACAGAAGGCAGTAGGCAGTTTGTCAACAAGTCCCCACGAAAGCCTTAACAATTTTGTATAAATATTACAATTCCCTCTGTTATTTTATAATAACCATTCCTATATTAATTACCCCCTTTAATCTGATAGAAATGCTGAATTTGAAACAATGAAAATAAATGTATTTAAATCCCATTAGAAACTAAAAGTTTTTAATCGTAACTCAATACAAAAGTACGCTATCGAATTTTGACTTAAAATATTGACGAAATAAAATACACTTAAGCTTCGCAGACCTCATTATCTACAATTTTTCTGCCGATTGATGCTGTGTACGCCGGAATGCGGTTGGCTCCGTATTAGATAAGATTAATTAAACTTTTTTGGTTTGTCATAGTTTTCCTGTCCAGCACACACTGTACGTATGTTTGGCTTGGTATTCTCAGTTCCGGTTCAGTAATGCTTTTGTTAATCCCATGACTATACGACGACTGTTCCATACAAAATCTTAGCTTATTGCCATATATGGACATTAATGGACGAATGTTGGTTTTCCCAATTCATTTTTACGTAGGTTCACTGTTATGGTTAATAGTAGAGGTGGCTGCACTACCTGGGATATTGTGTCTCTTGTTTTTATAATAACTCCGCTTCACCATTTTAATCTGCATATCTCTTGCTATTGTCAATTTTCACCCTTAATCCAATATGAATGATGCCACAAAATGGAGGAACGCGTGAAATGGTTCAAATGGCTGTAATCACAATGGGACTTCACTTCTGAGGTCATCAGTCCCCTAGACGTAGAACTACTTAAACCTAACTAACCTAAGGCCATCACACACATCCATGCCCGAGGCAGGATTCGAACCTGCGTCCGCAGCAGCCACGTGGTTCCGGACTGAGAAATGCATTCCCTGTAATTAAAAAAATGTTGCAAATCGAGACTGTCTTATTTCAGGGAATAGCGGTTTAATATTACCTACAATGTTCACTGTAAATTAATCTGCTTAAGAAGCACAATACCTGAAAATTGTGACTGTTTATTCTTTGCTCGGAAGAACTCTGAGTGAGATCTGCCCCGAAATAAAAATAGCTTACCTCATGGTCAGCATGCTGTTTTGTGCCTTGTGTACTGTGGTTCTCGAAAGCAAGCAGGAATAAACAGATGTAACAGCTAAGGAAAAAGTAAACTAATCACTACAAAATTAGGTTTTTCCTTGTCAGAAACAATCTGTGGCCTAAGATTAATGGAGGAGGGTTTTCTTCTTCTTAAGTCATATCTTCTGACTGGCTTGATGCTGTCCGCCTAGAATTCCTCTCCTGTGCCAACCTATTTATCTAATAGTATCACTAAAAACTAACGTCCTCAATTACTTGCTGGATGTCTTCCAATATCTGTCTTCCTCTGCAGTTATTTCCTCTATAGCTCCCTCTAGTACCATGGGAGTCATTTCCTGATATCTTAACAGATGTCCTATCATCCTGTCCCTTCTCCTTGTCAGTGTTTTCCACATATACCTTTCCTCTTCGATTCTGCCCAGAACCTCTTCTTTCCTTGCGTTATCATTCCACTTTAAGGGAAGTAGTTCTTGAAACATTAAACACAGATTATTGTGAAAATAGACTGTAGCAACCTAAGAATACTGCAACAATTACAAAATTCTATCATTAATAAAAAATTACAGACGTTTATACTATCTGCACAACTTGTGACATAATGGAGACAACGATATAAATTAACACTAATCATGATTGTTATTAGTTATCTAATGGAACAATCCTTCAGTTAACTGTTCTGACGAACATTTCACTCTTGGCCATTCACTGTTTACCTTGAAATATTTCTTTAAATAATCATACCCATCAACAGAATCAGTAACACATGTTTACAAACAAGATTTCATCCCCATAAGAAAGTATTCCAGATAATTTATCTCAGAGTAACATATATCTAATCTTCTTCTCTAGAAACTCAACTACTCGATACAAGAATGTCCTAGTGCTGCGCAAATGACTGGCCGGAAAGCGAACCACATATAAACTCAATCAAAAAGTCAGGGACCTTATTCATTATTCCTGCAGTGCGCTCATTCATCTTTGACCAAGCACAGTAATTGTGAATAATTTACTGTGGCAGAAAACACATGAAAAGTTTACAATATTAACATGTGGTACAGAACTTCAGATCTTTTAATTTCCCGTAGCGTATCAGTGCCTCAGTCTACCCTTTCGGAACCACGAACATGTGCAGTGTACTAGTACCTCTTCCGATATTTGATAGTCCCTCCGATACTCATACCGAAATTAAACAGCACCCTTTCAGAACCAGAAATACATTTACTCTTTCCGTATCTGATATCCCCTCCGATCCTCATCCTTTCAGAACTACAAGTACAGTCAGATAGTAGGGTCTCTTCGTCAGTGTAGCATCCTCTCTCATATTCATCCCGCCACTAAACAGTTGGGCTGATTTACCAGTATTGATTGGGGGAGAGAGAGAGAGAGAGAGAGAGAGAGAGAGAGAGAGAGAGAGAGAGGGAAGACCCGTTTAATCGATGGTGTCCAGTAATTCGACAGGACCCTCCAATTTGAGGCAACCCTAGACGAGGGAAGCAGTTAGCCAGGGAGCGTTGCTGGACCACTGTTCACCAATTACATGGGACGGTGGTCGAGGCCAGAGGCCTCCTGCAACTTCGCAGTGGCAGGGGGACCTGCCGTGACATCTGGGCGTGCGGTAGTAACACGTTAGCGGTCAACCGCTAATCACTTGGCAGCCAGTACTCCCGAGGGAACTGGGTGTGAAAATCAATAACCTGTCTCAATCATAGCACCTCCAGAACTGCACAACCACTTCTTCAGAATCCGTAGAAATAAGGCATTTCATCGTATCAAATGGTTCAAATGGCTCTGAGCACTATGGGACTCAACTGCTGTGGTCATAAGTCCCCTAGAACTTAGAACTACTTAAACCTAACTAACCTAAGGACAGCACACAACACCCAGCCATCACGAGGCAGAGAAAATCCCTGACCCCGCCGGGAATCGAACCCGGGAACCCGGGCGTGGGAAGCGAGAACGCTACCGCACGACCACGAGATGCGGGCTTCATCGTATCAAACAGATGTTACTTTTGCATCGCCACGGTGTTGTACTTACAAGGATGGTTAACAATCCTAGACAGAAGAAACCATCTGACAGAGTCATAATGCAGATCGCTGTTCGTTCGTAGTGGCGGAAGTTAAGTTGTAGTAGGCATTCATAATTTAGGCATTACACAATAAAATATGAAAAAACACACGCACTGCTGATTTTTAATTTTGGAGGTTATGTTCTATATTAAGAAAACCCAAATTATTCTTCTTAACATCTAACCATTTTTTTGTGACTTTTCATATATGTCACTGGACTCATCTACTTTCTGTCAAGTAACTTCCAAAAACATTGCATATTATAATTTTGGGACTGCTGTATTTATCTTCATAATATTATGAAAAAATATATATATACACAAACTCCGTTTACCGCGCGGGATTAGCCGAGCGGTCTGGGCGCTGCTGTCATGGACTGTGCGGCTGGTCCCGGCGGAGGTTCGAGTCCTCCATCGGGCATGTGTGTGTGTGTTCGTCGTTAGAATAATTTCGGTTAAGTAGTGTGTAAGCTTAGGGACTAATGAACTTAGCAGTTAAGTTCCATAAGATTTCATACACATTTGAACATCTGAAACTCCGTTCAAATTACTTTGTGACTGCCAGATGGGAGCGGAGGGGGTACAGCTGATGGAATACAACGTTCCACGTGCTCATGCTATCGATAGTTGTGCGCACACCAAGAAAGAGGCAAGTCGTCCACTGAGGGGCTGCTTCTAACGTGTTTGTGTGTGGTCTGGGAGGCGGTCTGGAGTGTGAGGACCACTATTCCTGTAGGTAGAGCGATGCCTTCAGAAGCGGTAATCACTCGTTAATGACGAATAACAGCAGTAAGACGAGCATTCAGTATGTATCAAATTGTCTAAATAAGAGGAGAAATTTGAATGCACTGAATTTTTAATAATACGCTACATCACTGGCGGATGAAAGCCTGCTACATCTGAAACATTTTCGCTATCTTCTGTTCATTCATTATAACTGCGGTCAGTGTTTACTGACACAGTAAGTAGTTACATTTTCCTTCCCACGACACATTAACTTTCCCGCGCTTTCATCATTGCTTCCTCCGTGTGCCTTACATCATGACAGTCTGAGGACGAATTTTGATGTGTAGCATCCTATATGAATCTTTCCGCTACTGCTGACACACACTTTCGTTATTCCTTGCAACGTAAGCCTTAAAGGAGCTGATATCACAGTGATGTGTTGGCTGTCTGACGAACCCAGGAAGGATGTATTGTCACGCCGAATATCATGTTACTCACAGCGTGCCAGGTTATCCATTTGGGCGACTTGGACAGAAAGCTACCCCACACTCCCTTCCCTCCTCCATAGCCGGTCAAATGATGGGAATTGGTCACAGTCATCGAGGGCAGTCCCGCATCCAGACGAACTTCACGAAATTATGCGAGTTATAATCAAGTATGTGACGTAGCTAGATAAAGGCGACATGATATAGAACTGATGGGAAAATCCTTTCCTCCTAATATAGATCACTGAGGATCAAGCACCCCACCCGCAGAACATCTTCTGAAACTGGGACACTTGAGTGGGTGGTGGTAACTGCGGAGGTGGCTAGCGTAAAGTCACTTCTTAGGCTGTGTATATCTGTTAATAACAAATTACGTTGCGCCACGTAACTCGAGACCTGTTTGTTAGTAACAGTTTAATATTGCATCAGTCGAGTCACCAGCAGAGACCGCACCTTAGGACATAAGTAAGTATTTTCTCTCATTCATCCACAATTTCACGTATCTATCCACGTATTTTTCATTTTCCTTATTTCTTTCAATTTCACTTATTTTCCAACCATTTCCGTATTTTTTCTACAATTTTCCTCCTATATAACTTGGGCACTCTTGACGGGGCGGCTTGGGGAGAGGTTGTAGGCTGTGTCTGCTTCCTTATAATGTATTTTAAGTCACATCACTCGAGTTCTATTGGTTAGTAACTATTTAATATTACCTCTTTCAAGGCACCAGCAGATATCACTGCCTGGCAGGAACGTCAGTATTTCTATTGCATGTACGGTGTCCGCTCTTTCAAACATATACGAAACGATAAGCACTACACATTCGTAATTACGCGGTTGTATATATACATGATGAAAGAGAAATATCAACCACAATCACGTTAGGGCATTGAAATAATTCAATGGCGACAAGAGAAAACATTTGTCGGACCAATACTCGAACATGGATTTCCCATTTTATGCAAGCGGTCGCCTTAACAGCTTCCAGTATCCGAGCACGCGTAACGTTGTCATGCGCACACACGCTTCCGTAGCTTCCCCCTCCCCCCCCCCCCCCTCGACCCCTATCCACTAACCTTATTGTTCGCAGCATTCACGATGATTCCTGGAAGAAGTCCGTCTTATGGTGCACCCACAATGAAGATATATCATGAAGTGGTATCAAGGCCTATAGATATCACAATTATATTTGTGAGTTTTGTTCTTCTGCATATGTCCCAATGTCCCAAACTTTCAAATATTGAAATTTATTCCCCAGATGTAAAACAACTGTAATAGGTATAGACGTAATACCTAAAGTGACATATGAAAATATGTACGTCTGCCGGAGTGGCCGAGCGGTTCAAGGCGCTTTAGTCTGGAACCACGTGACCGCTACGGTCGCAGTTTCTAATCCTGCCTCGGGCACGGATGTGTGTGATGTCCTTAGGTTAGTTAGGTTTAAGTAGTTCTAAGTTCTAGGGGACCGATCACCTCAGATGTTAAGTCCCATAGTGCTCAGAGCCATTTGAGCCATTTTTTGAAAATATGTACCATACCGGCACTCCATCGGTATTTCCGCTTATCGTGAGCAGTCGCCTTACCATTTAGGCTCTCCGAGCACGCTCCTGTTGATGATGCAAACTTTACCGAATATCTGTTATTGTTAAGTTGAACTGCAGAAATGAATTTATATATTTGCAACTGTAGTTCGTTGTCAAATATAAATAAGTTCACTCATAGAAGGAAAAAACAATGATTGCAGTGTATTGAAATTTCTGTGATGTATTTGTCTTGTGTAACATATTTAAGTGATTAACACAGCAAGATCACGTTCATGTGAGCACGAGATAAGCCACCGCAAATTTGGAATGCTGGTAGATTAATAACCAGTGTAACCGCCACAACTCTGAATGCCAGAATGCAAACGTGCTTGCATTATGTTGGGTAGGTGCCGGATGTCAATTTGTGGAATGGATTTCCATCGCTGTGGCATTTTTTTCCGTCAGGACAGGTTCGATTAACGCTGGTTGTGCTTGACGGTGCTGTTGTCGGACTATGATGTCCCGTATGTGCTCGACTGGAGATAGATCTGGTCGTCTAGCTGGCCAAGGCATCTCAGCGGTGTGTGGGCTAGCGTTATCCTATTATAAAGCATCACCCGCAGTCCTGTTCTTGAATGGCAGCACATCATTTCGAATCACCAGACTGACATAAAGATTAGCCTTTAAGGTGAGTGGGGTGACGACCAGTGTGCTCCTGATGTCACTGTGGCCACAACTGCTGTTCGAATTGCTACAGCAGATGCAGTAAAGTGTGCCTCAGCAACATACCGAACACTATGATCTGCCCTGTCGGTAGTGTAGCGTGGATGTGCGGAGTCCAATCTCCTTGCGACGGTACATTCTCGCGACCACTGCTGCCAAGAATCATGCGCAGTGGCCTTCATTCCTGGCAAATCTTCCTGCAATATTTCATAAAGGACATTCAGCTTCTTGTAGCCCGATTAGATGCTATAGTTCAAACTCATTGATGTACTGATAACGTGGCCTTTGTCGCTTTTAGAGGCATTCCGGATTGACTGAAACTCGTCACGTGCAGGGTCAAAGATAATTCCGTTCACGACTGTTGCAATGTGTATTTAAAGAAACGTGATTTTCATCCTCACAGCGGTGATACTAACGCATTTTATGCGAGTGGTGCGAAGTGTGAAGAGACATCGCGTTTTATATATAGAAACGCTCGTATTCACCTTCTTTTAAGTCCCACAGCTCCTTCTTGGTGTTGCGATTGCTTTCCGGCAGTGTATATGGCGATGACGGACCTGTGAACTGAGTGCCAACTATAGTGTCTGACTTTTCGTTGTCTTTATTCTAACATCTGCACGGAAATCACAAGATGTGCAGTTGTGCGTGTATGAATTAATAACATGTAAGAAGAACTTTACAGTTGTGTGACACATATAGAAGTTTGAGTCGACCACTCGCATTAAGCCGGAAGTACAGGTTCATGTCGCGGTGCGGCGCAAGTAATCATATGACGCTTTAGGAGTGCATTTATATTTACTATCGTTAAGTCGAATGTCAGGAATATATTTCAATAGTTTTGACAGCAGACCGTAAATTAATACTATAACAAAACATTAGCAAAGGAGGTAAAAGTGCAATAGCTTCGTTTTAAAACTAACGTTTCCATAAATATTTGAAATACATGCTTGGGCAGTCCTGATGTCTGACTACAACAGTGTATCAACTCCATTGTAAGCGACAGACAGCCACATAAACATAAGTATGTGATACTAAGGACCAGGTTTCTTTTTTGTAACATTATAAAATCAAATATGACAATCACAAAACTACAGATATTACAATGAAATACTTGGCAGAAAATAAATATACGTACTCTCGATAGCGAAAATTCACCGAAACATGTTTCACTTTCGCAGGAGAAGAATTTATATTTGCTCAAGGTAGTACTGTGTTCCATAATTATGTACTCGAAAGCAAACACAAACAAGAAGTGAGCTTAAATCGTAAGATGAACGATACAGATTATTTGTTTTAGCTCCAAGGGACGCAGAATAAACCCTGTACTTACAAAATAAATGACATAGAAGACTGTAGTGTTTGTGTTCAGGGCGGGAGCGTAGTGATCGCTAACTGGGTGATGGGAGCCGTCTTCGTGTATGTTAGGTGTTCGACTCCTTTGTTCGGATGATGACGAGGGGGCCTGGAATACGTTGTGGGTGGCTGCGAGATCACATGATAACATTCGAATCATATACAATCTCTGTAATGTGTTTCTAATTACTAATACGAGGAAACCGAATTTGTATTCTTGTATATATCATTGAGTTAACCTACACAAAAAATATAGTGGCCCATCCAGCTTTCAGAATCAACTTGTAGATGTGTGATAACTCATGTATGTCAGGCTGCAATGTTGCCTTATAAGCGTGATATAGGAAATAAGGAAAACTGTATCCAAAAAAGATGAACCAGTGATATTTTTTCTACTGCAGCGTTCTCAAACACAATGACCAGGATAAACGTCGTTGCTCAATGCTTCAAATAACACAATTCAGCTTCACAGTACCTTAATAATGCATATTATATTTCATCTTCCATAATACATCATTATAACAGACCTAACTCCTTATCATAATAACATCATATCATAAAAAATCCGCAATTCAACATCAGAAACTTTAATACCTTAACTCACAGTTGCGTCTCATACAGAAAGGCTCATATAGCTCTGCGATACCACGGACATACTTGCTGAGCAACATTCGTTTTTCTTGGGACACGGAAGGCGATTTTTAGGCCGGTAACGCACTATGTATCGTGGCTGCGGCAGCCAATAAAACGATGACAGCTGATTGCAGGCCGTGCACTAGGCAGCCAGGATTTTGTTCCGCAGCAGCCAACAGAACACGGGCGACTGCACGGCAGCGCGCAGCCAATGGCGAGCTGCGGGTCCCGCAGAGAGCGTGTGTGGCTGCCTCAGTCTCCGCGCACTTTTGCGAGCAGCCACACCGTGTCTGCCAAAAGTCGCGATGGTTTTCGACACCAAAAAATTTATTCAAGAAACTGGAAGAGGAAAAGCAATCTGGGACGTATCTTGTGAGGAGTACAGGGACCGTGACGTGAAGAGATGACAATAGGAAAAAATCACAGATACAATGTTTGAGTGGAATAGGAGAATATGACGGAAAATGGCAAGTCATTTATTGCAATTCTTCAAGCTTTCCCGGAGATCTGTTGTCATCTTGGATATTCGGAAATCCCGCCGGATATTCGCGTCGTTCTGGCACGATATTTCAACAGCGTGCCTCGCTGTCTTGTTCAGGTGCTACCCGAGACTGGTCCTTGGGTCGATCGGGTCCAGTATTTATGCCTGGAAGGAGCTGGGCGTTCCTTCTTCGTTCGAATGTTCCCCCTCTGTGGTCTGCGCCCGCTCGACTCTGCTTCAATGGACCCCTCCAGTCGCGGATTTTCCGACTGCCGTCCGCGCCCGTTTTGGCCGTCCCCAACGGTTCTGGACGTCATCTGAGATGTGTCAGACCTGGAGGCGGATGACAGTCGGAACATCCACGACTGGAGGGGTCCATTGAAGCCGAGTCTGGCGGGTGCGAACCACAGAGGGAACACGCGACTCGGCGCGGACCAAAGACGGAACGCCCAGCTCCTTCCAGGCATAAATACTGGACTCGATCGACCCATGGACCAGTCTCAGGTAGCACCTGAACAAGACATCGAGGCAAGCTGTTGAAATATCGTGCGAGACCGACGCGAACACCCGGCTGGGTTCCCGAATATCCAAGATGTCAAGTCATTTATTATTTATTACGTAATAAAAATGGTTATATTTACAATAATCAGGAAGAGGGTATCATTGTGCACTTAACAGTAATACACAATAATTCACATGAAAGCAGTAATAGTCACATGCACAATTCGATTAACACATGTAATTAGTACCCCAATGCAATTCTGTTTTCCCATTCGAGCGGATTTCCATTTGTAAAATAATCCGCAAATAAATCCCTGTATGCTGATGCTGATCAACGACACCGTGCTCTTGTAGGACCTGGGGAAATTTCCAGTGTGTCTTCAGATTTGTAGCCATCTCTGTCTCGCACACAATAATGTAAAATACAGCATGCTTTTATTCTGGCAATTGTAAATTCTTTCCGAACATCCATAGAGCGATGAAAAATTCTTCATTTATTTGCCACAATGGCAAACGTGCATTCTATAAATCGCCTAGCCCGAGACAGTCGGTAGTTAAAGATTCTTCTTTTGTCTGTTAAACTCCTTCCTCCATAAGGACGCATTAAATTTTCAGACATACCAAACGCCTCATCTCCGACAACGACGTACGGCATCGGTATTCCATTGTTTGATATTAAGCTTTCTCTGGTATTTGTAAATTTTTATTTAAGAGTTTTTCATACAGATCTGATTTCTTAAAAATAGATGAGTCACTACATTTTCCATATGCTCCAACATCAGTGTAAGTGAATTTACGATCTGCATCACATAAAGCAAGTGAAACGATCCAAAAATAATCTTTGTAGTTATAGTAAAGTGAACCTGAATGACTGGGTTTTATTACTCTGATATGTTTCCTGTCGATGGCTCTGATGCAACTGGGAAAGTTTGCAAATCTATTAAATCCATTTGCTACTTCAAGCCATCTTTCCTCATTTAATTCTGGAAACGTTGTCTGTCTCTTTTTGTCCTAAATCGCCAATCAAGTTTCATATATGACTTCTCGGACCCTAGTACATCCGATCCGAAACTGTGACACAGTGCTCCCATAGTACATCCTGTATCCAGATCTCTGAAACGAAGTATATAATCATAAGGAAAAATTAAATCCACGTATTTATGCCAGGAATTTTATTACATTATTATAACAGATTAGTCATATTAGCATACCTATTTTTATCCCATCGGCGTTGCTAACAGAGACTTTTTTTGCAGGCGAATCTACAGCAGAAGTGCAAGAATATTAGGACAAGTTTCAGAGGGAATTAAAACGCAGAGCAGGTGTCAAAAGTGGATCAGGAGCTTTGCGTAAAAGTCCTTAAGTGTATTTAGAGCAATTACAGTTGCTTAAGGAAACTATTGTAGACAATACCGGTACAACTCAAGGTAGCCTGGATGAAACTGACGTTGCTGAAAGTAACTACGGGTGATGTGGTGTAGAAAGTCCTTCACTTCTTCCCAGAAAGAAGCAGAAAAGTAACGACGACAGAGTGATTGATGTACTACAACAGAGTATGGCACTGAGGGAGGAGCGTGAAAGGAACCAAGAATCTGTTTCAGATAGACTTTTTCTGCTTTCATTACTAGAAGACATGAAAAAGATTCCGGAACAACGCAAGCTTACTACCAAAAATGGAGGTTATTGACGTCGTGAAAATAACACAAATGCTTCCACTGCGGACTCATCACCAAGGCTATTCTGATTATGTTATCAGCGGCTGGAGCATATAGCCGTAGGTATAAACCAGAAGCCTCGCGTAGACAGCAGTTTCAGCATGGATGCGTACTACAGCCAAATGATGGTCCAGCGGACTTCAGCAGAGGGCAGGAGGAAAGTAGCCGTAATTATTCGACACCTATTACGTACAGACAGGACACTGCCGCCGAATACGATGAGCTGTCAACGCCAACTGACTCAACTGTGTCAACTCATAATTCTGAAATACTTTATCTGTTCCAGTCATCAGTACTACAACCACTTTAATATTAATATTTTTTTTCCAAATGTTGTTATAATTTAGCATATAAAATTCAAATAATAATGTCAAATCATCATACATGTGGTATTACTTTCAAACTATCACTTCTGTTTTCTTACTTAGTCCGCTTTCAGTTCCTTCAAATTCATAACATTAGAATCGAAGGTCCAGGGGAGAAACTGATGATAATTCAATAAATCAAGGTATTCGCTCTTTCAGTATTTGATCTGTTTATACATGCATTTAGGTTATCCAAGTCTGCACAACGCGGTCACGATTCTTAAATAGATGCATTTGTTCTCTGTTTTCTATGTAGATCAACCTGAAGATGCCTAAATAAGGCGAAACGCGTAGTTGAAAAAATAAAAAATAAAATAGCAACAGAGACTGTTTTTAACCAATACTGTTAAGCCCTGGTTTTCTGTATGCCACATATGGATCGGAAGAATTTTGATAATTCAATAATTTTTCACAAAATTTGGCGTTTTACTGCTTTGAAGTTTATTAATTCTCCATTTTCTAATACGAGCGACCATTATCAGTCAGCGATATAAATCTTTGGTGTTCATAGTTGCTACAGAATTTGGAAAGGGCAAGTATAATTTTTTTTCTCTGAAAAGAAATTTTTGACTTATCGTTTTAACCCCTGGCCAATTATTTTCAAATATTATTAAAAATGAACAATCATATTTATTTTTGAACTCACGTCAAATTAATCAACAATTTTTCTTCCGGAGTTACACAAGCTCGCATACGAGTATCAGTACCCGTTATGGAATATCTTATATTTTCCAGAAGGTTGTCTAAAGATTCCACTGACACTCTTATACAGATAAAAAAACGATTTGGATAGTTTTGAAGGTCCTTGAAGTAGTTTTTAAATAAACCATTTGTGTGTGGCTCTAGCAGTAGAGGATGAATCGAGTATCTCTGTTTGGCTATGCGTTTCTTCTGAGACAAAAGGTGGATGGTTATTGCGTCTTCAACGACCCTCTCGCTCGACCAATTCGTCACGACTGGCTTTCAGCTGGCTGCTGATGCTGGCAGCTCAAAATTGCGGCTGCCACAGCCTGGCTGCCGTAGCCTGGCTGCCAAGTGCGTTACCGGCCTTAACTGTGCCACAACCATAACAGCGGGCGATCTGGCGCAGGAGCTTGTCGAGTCCCAGTCGCGTCCCGTCGCAGTTTAAGTGGTCCCATTTTAACCTGTGAAGTTCCAAAAAAAGCGCGCTGCCGTGCGCTGCGCCACACGCACTGTACGCGTCTCAATTTGCGCCTAGCGTAAGTGACGACGACGGAGAAAACGACCAGTCTCGCATCCGTGTGGTGCCTCAGAGCCTTGCTGCTTTGGGTCAGGAAGACAGGAAGTGAATTTAATCCATAGTGTATGGTAACTATAATAAAGATGCTTCATCTTTATGAAAGTACAGATATATTTTCGACAAATACTGTCTTGACACTTACAATTGTCCCACTTGTACCTATTTCGTCGCCTGTAAAAAGATTTTTTTTGTCTTTATACAGTGCTCTTCAGCGATATAAACATGTACATGAATGCATAAACACCTGAGTACGGTCGCAAGCCCGAAACCGGTCGTGTGACAAATAAATAACCTTTTATTGTGACTGGTGGCTTGAAATTTTTCTACACTCTATAAATACAGGAAACCCTGTCGAGTCAATACTTTTGCAACATACGGATCAAATTCTGTCACTAACGTGCTCCTAATGGTTACGTGTACTTTATCGTCGGATTCACATCTGGGAATTATATAGTAACGTAAGATTTTGGCCTGGCGGTCGTCACACCAACAGACTATCCTATCTCGAAGCACACACGTTATGTAGTATTCGAAATATCGCCCCCCCCCCCCCCAAAATCAATGTTACCTCATAATTTTAACACGCCATCTTTCTAGTATATACGCATTTCACGAAATATAAATCTCACCTAAGACTATCTTTAATTTATTACCTGAACACATACTTTAATTACTCCCAGCAGTGTCTCAGCTCTACAAAGGCACATAAGATACATTAACTGCTTCCAACAACCTACGCTTGTATTTACCATTTACTTACATTGTCCTAAGCTTTCTCGATACCAATGGCTTTCGTAACCTTAATACGCTCAGTACCAAGGGGTGGAGGGGGAGCGATATTTGGTGCCCACCATATGAAAATAACGTGATGTAGTCACTTACTTAAATTTTCGAAATTGGAAGATAATTTTTATAGTTCTTATCGATTTGTTGGGCCTGATTCCATGAATGTTTTAGAGTTTTCAGTTGTTCTTAGCTCAAAACGTAAATCTCTGTAACAGATGTCAGTTTCATCAATTAACATCATATTCAGTGTTTTTCAGGTTCAGGATCTTATTTGCACATTAATATCTCTTTAAGAATGTGTTGTGTGTAAAAGTAAAAGTCAATAACAAATAACGACATTCTAATTTTTAATTTTCTTTAGGTTGGACATAAAGTACTCCATCCCAACCCCTCCCCTTTATGGTGGTACATATTAGTGAAAGAGTGTTGATGTTGCTTAGACTGTCCTGAAAGATACTTTCGTATTGTGGATCGTACCACCACATCAGTACCTGTTTCAAAAGTATTTCTCAATTTAAGTCAACAATTATTAACGAATTTACTTTTTTGTCTTTTTTTTATAGTGGGCCTAATGTACCCTCCGCCTCCCACTCAACCCCCCCCCCCCCCCCGCCAAAAAAAAATAAAAATCCCTCATGTTAATGCCACTTATGAAAAAATGCGTTCACATCGCTGAAGCTGAACATGCGGTCTTTCTGCGCTGCCTGGCATAATCGTCTTCCTGTTGGGATACCCTGGGCACTACACCGTGTGATTAAGTGCATGGAGTTGAGTGTAATGGTAAACTGCACTGTGTGCAGGCCACAAGTCTCAAGCGTTCAGCCTTTACCAAATATTTTAGCTGAGTCCAAATCCAGAATACTGAAGAATAGGATTCTTGCGTACAAGGATGAAAAGAAACAAAGGTACAAGTATCTCCTGAACGAAAATCGAAAACTTGAGTTGCTACTTACATATGATACTGCTGTCCAGAACTAATCACCTATACAGTTTCCATCTGCTTCTATCACCAAATTGAAGCGAACTTTCGTCTCCTCCATGTCACAAGTAATCTCCAACGCATTCTACTTTAGACTTCACAAAACAGCGGGCGGGACTGCAATGAGCGGTACCAGTTCGTGTCTGTCAGGAGCGTTCGACTTGCTTAAATGGGGTAATGGATTTTGGATGACGACGAGGGTGACTGAAGAAGAACCATCGGTGAAAATAACAGGTCTTTATTTTTCACTATAGCGAACAGATTCGTCTTGCGGAAAACTACAACTCTATTGATATAGAAGGTAGTTGAGTAGAACCAGAAGAAGGCTGCTACAATCGTGGCAGAAACGTTGGTTTTCTCCAGCAGTGGTTTTATACAATATGATGCGGTACCATACCCAGAAAACTTTTATCTCGAAGATAGTTCTCATTTCTTGTTCCCCCTCAGTTGTACATTTTCAATTAGATTCCATGTTTCGGTTACTCAGGATCATCATCAGACCTAAGTATTAGTCTGATGTATGGTTATTTTTAAGTATTCTCTCAAACTAATTCAGTATTCTAGCTATATGTGCAAAGATGTTTCATGTAGTTTATTTTATGCATAGAGGTGTACATATTAGTATGAGTAGTGTAGGTAATACAACAGCTTATATCTGAAGATGATCCTGACCGATTGAGAAATGAAATCTACTTAAAAATCTCCCACTGAGACGGAACAGTATATGAGAATTATCTTCATTATTACATTAATTCTGAACAAACAAACATGCTTGGCCTCGTACTGTTGGCGGATAGGCATCGACCCGTGTTATCCCTGTAACAGAACGGTATTCATAGAATATGGTGCAGCAGTATAGACATATACTTGGAAAGCGGGTTGTTTACTCAGAGGATGCAGACTCGGCGGGTATTGAAAAGGTGGCAGCCGAATGAAGCCCTCAGCTCTCTGCCACCGAGAGGCAGACAGCAGCACCTTGCAGCATTGCAGCACACAATCGACCTCCGGACGACTTTCAGGAGAGCAGCAGCGGTCGTCTGGCAGGCGTTGGAGATACGGAGCAAGCTGGTCGTCCATGTGTTCCTTGGACCAAGAGTGCAACAGCTGCTCAGTAGGCAATCAGGCGGCATTCGGGCATTCGGCTGCTTGTGGCACGACTGTGACTGTGGTGGTTGCGTCGCAGGTACGGCGATGTCTGGCGCAGTGTAGCCCAACTGTATCACTTATGACTGTGTCAACAGAACGTCTTCGATGTCGTTAATGTGACTGTTTGTTCCGAACTCCTGATAAAAGTTATTTTTTATTCTTTTAACCGTTTAAAGCACTCCCGTTTACTTTTAACGTAATTGGAAGTGTAAATGCCCCTAAACCATTCACTGCTAATCTATTGGAAGCGACTAGTACCTAGCACTCGGTCGCATTTGTTAGGTTGTCTACCTGTCTTTTGGTTTGTAACACACTTCTTTCCACAATTTCAGATATTTACAATTTCAGATGTCAACTTTGACTCGTAAAAGACCCTTCATTTGCCGTTGGTGATGATATGATGATAGGAACGCTTCTATTAGGGTAGGCAAATACATCGTTACATACATGTGTGTTAAATAAGTACTTAGTTTGCCATAATTTCTCGCAGTAATTTCCTTTTATGCATTGTCTTAAACTAATTCTGTAATTCTAGCTGTATGTGCAAAGGTGTTTTATGTACTTTGCTATATAAATATACACAGAGGTGTACATATTAGCATGCGTAGTCTACGTTTGCGCAACAACTACATTCACTTGTCTAACGATCCCGATCACAATAGGCGATTGTCCGAGGTTTATGACCGATTTTTTTCAACTGCGGCTTGTGGTTTTGTTTATGGATAAGATCGTGATATTTTGAGGAAAAAATATGCAGAATACCTGTAACTTTTTTCTCTATTTTGTATAAATCTGATTATTGATTGCAACGTAACTAAATGTGAATAAACAATGTTTTATAGCTTCACATCATTCATACAAATGATATGTGTAGTTAATAGGTCGCTTGTAACTAAAACATGTTAATTTTTCCATAATGTAAATAAAAACTATATATTATTAAAAACTACGTTATGTTTAAGTAGGAGAAATTGGGACGATTTTTATAGCTTTGCAGCTGGCTCTCAGTATTGTACCAATCAAGGCCGTACTTTAAAATAGGTCCAACAAGTCCGGCGACACGTTCAAAATTGCTGTAGAACATGACACAGGATTTAAAAAATGGTTTAGTAATTCTTTTCAGTGCCGTTACTGTGTTACAAATTTAAGTAACTCGGTTATCTCATACATTAACTACACGTTGTCACAATCCTGTAACATTTAGATCTGCTTCAGTTTAAAACTACCTTTTAAAATAATATTTCTCCACAGATAAATTTGTATTGGGCTAAGACGTCACAAAAGTGGAACGTCCCTAGGCAAAGGGAACTGTTCTTCTGGTGTTAATATGGGCTAACAGACATGCCTCAGGTGCCTGAAAAGCGGGTTATGTGGCAACCACTTAGTCAGTTACCATAAAATCTGCTTACTTGGAAGTCGACGCGAAGCAGGCTCACGGCTAGTGGGTTTCTGTGTAGGCGGGTTGCTGACTTCAGTAAATGGCTACAGCGGAACCATGGACATGACATGGGCTACTGTTGCAGCTTGTTTCGTTTTACATGAAGGGAGTCCACTTTAGTAGGCTGTCACAAGTTCCTCGGAAACTTCAGAATATTACAAACCCGACATAATGCACTGAGAAAAAATATACCTTGCGAATATTTTCTGTTTTGGCTCGATATACAGTGACACAATAGTGACTAGGATATATTTATGAATATTTAGTCGCTATACACAGAATCTGCCAGTACAAACACTTCAGACGACCTTTATCCTAATGAATGGCGACGACTCATTCATAGAGAAACTGTGAATTGCACGTGGTATATTTCTAATATTATCAGAACAAAAACGTAATTCTGAGAATAAACTACAAAAAGATGTAGCCAGACGTGTAGTTCAGACGATAGTTAATTCAGATTCGTAGTTTCCAACTGTATGGAGATTGTAGTAAAGTGACGCAAAATGGAGGACGGAACATGTTACCATAGCGGACAGTTATTGGCACTCGTAGAAGTAACATCGGGCGTGCTGCAGGGAAATGTGTCAGGATCTTTGCTGTTAGTATAGTATATTAATAACCTTGCAAACAATATTGACGTGCCCTGAAACTTTTCGCAGGTACTATAGTTATTTGCAATGAAGTACTATCCGGAAAAAGCTCCACACATATTCCATAATGATGCAAAAATTGATTACTTGGTTAAACGTTCAGGAGTGCAATATTGTGCACATCACAGAACAAAAAACCATGGTGTCCTATGAGTACAGTATCAGAGCGTCAGCTCATACTCGTACCTGAGTGTAACTCTAGTGTACGGAGACATAAAGATGTTAAAGGCATTAGCTGCCAGTGCGCACTGATTTAAATCAATGGGGAAAGTTGAAAATTAGTGCTGAATCGGAACTGGAACCAAGGTCTCCAGTTTACCACACAAACACGCTGACCACCTGTCTGCCTAATAAGCAGGCGACACAGGTTCAACTCTCCGTCCGGAATAAATGTTCAGTTTTCCTTATTGATTTAATTGAGTTCAAACTGTCAGCTAATATCTTTAATTCCTTTTTGCGTGGAATCGTAGCAGCTGCAGCATCAAAAAGAGATTCTCGTCATATCCGCAGACAGCTAGTTTGTATCAAAGTTATTGTCCATACAGTCATGGACGAGTCAGGAACTAAAACTGAGGACAGCAAAACCAAGGCAGAAACTCGTTTTTTTTCTTTATGAAGGAAAATCAAGAACTATTGTCCCAATTTAATTCTCTCACAAGCGGAAATGCAAATGACATTGACAAAAGCGCAGACCACACCTGTCTACAAGAAAGGCAGTAGAAAGGAGTGAGAGAACTACTGTCTAATATCCTTGACATCCATTTGTTGTAAAGTAGAACAATAGTACAAACAGCTGAGAAGACTATTTTGACCAGCTACATGAAAGGAAGCCATACGGTGTGTGAACAGACAGGGAATGACCAGACGACATCGGCGTATCGGCACAACAGAGAAGAAACCAACACACAGAAAATGACAATGTGCAGGTGCAATAAACACAAAGCAAAATGGCACATATTTCCCTGTAATAATGAATATGTAGTTCACTGAATAGGCCACATTTTAAACTCCAAGCGAGATACGGAAAAGACAACACGACAAAGTAAAAGCTGACACTATGTGAAACAACAGTTGACAAATTCATCAGATAAGCCATATACCAAATCAAATGCAGCTCTTGTCAGCCAACATAAAAAGGAGAGACATGCAGAAATTTTAAAGTACTATATTTCGAACACCTAATACCACTGAAACGATTCACAGGCACATTTTCTGGCCACTTAACAACCTCAGCTACCATTCGAGTAAAGAAGACACGAATTTAATGACATGAGCAGTTGATTACCCTCATTCTGAGGTTCCTGCTCAACAGACACCACAGCACAAACAAAAGGGAAACGACACAAACGGAGACAGTTGGCCACTTTACATAAAGTGAACTCATATAATCGACACACAGTTGAACTGAAACATTCATCTGAAACCCATTCGAAAACGTGGACAGTCGGCCATCCTAGTGTACGCGGATCAGACAAGTACAGATCCAGGATGACACAATCTAATAGCTGATCAGCATCTCCAGGATGACCCATATCAAATAATAATACAAAACACTAATTTAAGCTTTTCAAATTAATATACAACGTTATTTCTCTGGCAGGCCATGTGCATCTAATTGATACATATATTCCAGGCCGTGTGTATAATTAGCATTTACTACAATTCAAATGGATATATAGTCGCCATGGCCTCCTGGAGAGACCACGAACTTTTGGTTCTGAAATTCGTTAACAAGTAATGTGACAGTCGACTCTTGTAGTTTGCCTGCAGTAAGTTGATCCTTGCCTTTACGATCTCTGTTATTTGCGGCAACTCGCACAGCAACGTTGCTATAGGTTAGGGTAAGGTTGCTCTAGTCGTACCCGTTGTGGGAGAATTACAGTATTTCTTACGGTAATTTAAAACACACAATTTGTTTTCCATACACTGAAGCTTTATTTTTTAAGCTATCAGTCAGCCTTCAAACATCTTTTCTGAAAATGTGTTTTCAACGTTTTTCAAATCTGTACCTTTGGTACGATTAAGCCACCTGATTTTCTAATCCGTACAACCTACAGCCCAAGTCGTGCATAGGATATGAAGTCAGGGACGACATAGTAAATGAATGAAGTAACGTAACAACAAGTGGCAGTACAAATTGCAAGCTATTAACTTAACGTTGGTTCCATAGTTACAGGTAATGATAAACCAACAACATCTAAATTCTTATCAGATTAATTTACTGGAAGTGTTATATCGGAAATAAGTAGATTTGGACACAGATATAACACTAATATTCTTAAATTTTGCTTTTCTCGCCAGTGCATAAGTCATGTACCCGACCTTTACATTTCATACACAGAATCATCTTCACAAAGCCGACGCAACTTTTCCGTTAATGTTAATGTTTTCAGCTGTCTGCCTCTTCTTTACGGGTTTGTGGAAGGTTTCTTCTTTCTGTTTGTCTTTTAATCCGCTTGTATTGCTGTTCTGTAAGGACTTGATGTTAATTCCTTTGTTGGCTTAGGAAATTTCGTGTTTGACTTGACACCTGTTTTTATAAACAATGGAGGAGATGTGTTCCAGTTCTTACTTTTATCTGTTGACTGTCAATTTCAGCAACTGTTGCAACACTGTTTACGGATCACATCGTAGAAAGTCTAGCCTTCCAGAATTTCACGTTGTTGTCTCATTTCCTTTAGCCGAGTCTTGGTTTGATTGATCAACAATATGTACAATAGTAGCTTCAAATTTCTTTTTTTGACGATATATCTGTTACATGGCTACAAGCCGGTTACCTTAAAATCTCTAGTGATATGTACATAAAAACTGATCTGAGATGTCCGTTACCCCGGAGTCCTGCAGTGTTATTTGTTTTATGACACTGCCGTGACTTGAACCGAGTGAGGTGGATCAATGATTAGCACACTGAAATCGCTTTCGGGAGGGCGACATTAAGATCCACGTCCGGCCAGCCTGTTAGGTTTTCCGTGATTTTCCTAAATCGCTTCAGGATGCTTTCTGTGAAAGGGTAGGGCCGACTTTCCTTCGCCACTCTTCCCTCGCTGTTTTCTCCCCCCCCCCCCCCCCCCCCCCCCCAAATCAACCAACCATCCTGGATTTGAACGAAGCCACGAAGTTGCCGCTTCATTGTAGCTATGCTTCAAAGAACGATCTGTCCAATGGCCGTAGACAAGATATGATTATTCCATAATCAGGAGCCATCTGAACTGCTTCTAAATTACTGGTGTGTGTGCTATGGTCATCCGGTAAAAGCAATACTTGTTTCTGGTCCCTCTGTTCAAAGAAATTAAATGTCGTGTAGCTAGGGCCTCCCGTCGAGTAGACCGTTCGCCTGGTGCAAGTCTTTTGAGTTGACATCACTTCGGCGATTAGCATGTCAATGAGGATAAAATGATAATGATTAGGACAACACAATACCCAGTCCCTGAAAGGAGAAAATCTCCGACCCAGCCCCGAATCGAACCCAGGCCCGTTGGCATGACATTATGTCACGCTGACCACTCAGCTACCGGGGCGGGCCCTCTTTGCAATTTTTGTACATCTTATGAAATGTTATAGTCATCGGACAAGCAGTTCTGGTGTTATCCGTCTATTTGCCAAGGATCAAAATGCTGTGTCTGGCGGAGCTCCCCTGTTTAAGACATAATTCGTTCTGCTGCAGTTCAGTCATAATAGCAGAGAAATGAGCTCATTTGCTGCATTCACTGCACATACACATGTCGTTGTAACACACCTTTTTCCCGCTTGTGATTGCGGTCACTTGGATTTCACCTTCCAGGCAATTAGTTTAGACGGTTTGTGAACTATGGATAATGGGGTTCTTCAACGTTGTATACCTGGTCAGCGGTAAACTTAGGGTCATCCAATATTTCTTGATATTTATAAAGAAACTGATTAACACGCTCTTTGTTAGACCTCTTTGCTTCTTCATGGATATTGTTTTGGGAACTCACAAGGCCAAAGAGGAATGATCTTCAAGAAACCTGTAACAAAATGTTTTACTGGCTATCTTTTTCTCTTTACTGAAGCGATGTATTAGATGACGTTATTCAGTAATTTGGTAGGCAAGTTTACCTAATTCAGTATTAATTATTCCGAAGAAACTAGATTCTTGGTTAAATGTATGCAGCGTTTATTTATCTCTCATCTTTCCCGTCATAACATTAGTTCTATCCAAATATTAATGTTATATCTGAACCCTTCAAATGACGAAGTAGTGTAAGCTTGGGTGTATTTTATCTTCCGCATGCTTCATTAAATCCAGTTTCACCATTACGATGTTTAAGTAAAGTGTCGTCTACATCATCATGCACGCAATCTTCTTCATACTGATCAACTGAAACAACTTTTAGATGGTACGAAATTTCCGTCATCGCGTAAGTCGTACCGATACGATTAACGAATTCTCCACACTACGACCTCTACCACTTCAAATCAAAACTATACGCATAACCTCATAGCTTTCTACCTTCTGATTACGCTTAAGTGAATGGCAGAGTACCACAAAAATACACATGACAAAAAACAATTACTTTAACACGATATTTTTCTATGAAACTGCTATAAATAAGAGTGAGAATCTAAAAAAAAAAAAAAACAGTGAAGCAAGCTAATTTGATAAAAAGTTTTCTGATCGAAAAGCCTGCGTTCCACTCACTTGTTTTTGTTTACTTTTGTTCAGTTTTAAACCACCTGATATCGCAATTTATAAAAGTGGGATCAGATAATACTGGAGACGGGAGGACGACGTAGGCTGTGGTACGACCAACGGACCTTAACCTATACCAGTTTGAAGTCGTGTTTCGGTGAAGATTTGAGCCTTCGGGGCAGATATTGCGGGTTGTTTGGACGAGGGAAGAGAATTACATGAAATCAGAGAGAGAGGTCAGATTGTTTGCCGAAATATCTTATGGCAATGACGCTGAATACTCTCCTGACTGTTCTGATAGTGATTCCGATGATTCTCATGCAGGAGGCCCGAGGAAAGGGTAAAGACTAACTCAGCGAATGTGCCTCCGACAGATCTCTCCGAAGTTGCTTTGCATGATGGAACTTGAAATACGGGCGACTTTACCACAAGCTGTGATGAGGGAATTGCTGACCTTGTGAAGACAAAAATGACTGGAATATGTGATGAATTGGATTTTTACCGATTGTGTTTTGATGACCCAACGTAGGTAATGACTGTCACCGAGACGAGTCGTTATGCAGATCACTAATTAATGGCAGTACCGTCAATTAAAACTGTAGATAACACGGCAGGGAGCAACAGTTAGTGGACACAAATGACGAAGAATTTTGACGTTTTGACTCATTTTGTGGATTAGTTTGGATCGTAAAGCTACACTCATAGACTGTTCATCATAGTATGAACTGTACAAAAATGATGTATGTAAGGCTTTTTCTTCAACAAGTTTGTGGGTCTTCTGAATATGCTGCATATTTCAGACAATTCTGGTAGACACTGGCAAATTATACTAAATTTTACCATTAATTGATTTAATGAAATTTATTATAAATGTAGGTGTACTATGTGCGAGCCGCTAAAAGTTAGAAAAGAGTCTCGGTACGATTAAATAAAGTACATGGTGTAATAGCCATCTATCCCCCATCAATGAAGGCCGGCCTGAGTGGACGAGCGGTTCTAGGCACTACCGCTATGGTCGCAGGTTCGAATCCTGCCTCGGGAATTGATGTGTGTGATGTCCTTAGGTTAGTTAGGTTTAAGTAGTTCTACGTTCTAGGAGACCGATGACCTCAGATGTTAAGTTCCATAGTGCTCAGAGCCATTTGAACCATTTGAACCCATCAATGAAAAAGGTCCCGTTTTTACCTGAAGATCGTGCTTTTCAAGATTGAAGGGCTGGGAAGTTTCGCCTCTTGAAATTTATAGAGCATTCGAGAACACTGGGGAGCATTCGAGGATATTCCAGAACGATCGAGGGTTTTCTAGAGAATTCTACTACATTCCAGAATGTTGTAGAATGTTCCACACGATCCGGGATTTCCTGGAATGCTCGGTAATAGTCTCATAAATTCCCGGAGGCTCCAGAATATTCGCAAACATACAGGAACATCCAGATCTTTGAGGAACATTCCAGAACATTCTCGAATGTTGTGGACTGTTGTGGACCATTCGAAGCCATATTGATATGGTATGGAATTCGCCGCTGGTGAGGTTACCCATTCGTAGGGGAAACGACACGCTCAAAGGTTCAAACGTCTATATCTTATCTGTGACGAAGGGAGGAAACGAAAGAGTAGTGCACTGACTGAATAAAAACAAACAGTGAAGTGTGGGTAGTCAGAGTGATACAGTGACTGAATATAAATCAAGGATAAGGTATGAGAAGTGCTTTAAGTGTACTTAGCGTATTTGTTAATGAAAATTTGATTTTATTTATATTTTATACAAGGCCCAGTCGTAAAAGAGAAGGAATTCCAGCTTGTTCTGAAGCAAAACGGCGAAAACAAAAGAAGCAGCAAAGAAAAGATGTAGACAATTAACGAGAAGCACGTTTAAGTTCCCAACGAACAACAGTAAGCAGATAAAACGAAGAACAAAGGAATGAACGGATTGAAGAATCAATGATTGAGAGGCAATCTTATAATAAAGGACTGCGGAATAAACCCAGCAATGAAAAAATCAGCATACGAGAAGCGCGGACGAGGACAAGTACACAATACAACCCAAGAAATGAAGCTTTCCATTAAGACCTAACGAAAGTACGTAACAAAAACACGTTGTGTGGTGTCACCGCCAGCCACCACACTTGCTAGGTGGTAGCTTTAAATCGGCCGCGGTCCATTAGTACATGTCGGACCCGCGTGTCAATATATGTGTAGTGTCGGCAGACTTGCCAACACTACGTACACTAATAGAAAGAGGCGGCCAAGATGCACGCGCTAACTCACGCAGGGTGGCGTGAGGTCTGAAACAGGATACGTAATGAATGCTATAAAGAAAAGTACGTAGCTGCTGGAATACTTAACTTTAATCCATCATTTGTATACAGCGTTCTTGATGATACAAGTGAGACTCTCTCTAGATAAATGCAATGTAATGCTAATGGCGCCTTGCTAGGTCGTAGCCATTGACTTAGCTGAAGGCTATGCTAACTAGCTGCTCGGCTAATGAGCGACGCTTCGTCCGTGCAGTCGCTAGCAAAGTCCTCCGTACAACTGGGGCGAGTTCTAGTCCGTCTCTCGAGACCTGCCGTGTGGTGGCGCTTGGTCTGCGATCACTGACAGTGGCGACACGTGGGTCCGACATGTACTAATGGACCGCGGCCGATTTAAAGCTACCACCTAGCAAGTGTGGTGGCTGGCGGTGACACCACACTTTGTAATCGAAAAAATGGGTGACAACTCTCAATTTTACAAAGCGAAAAAATTCAGTAGAGAATCACCAGGATTCTGAGGCTTGAATGGAAACATTCTATTTCGACTACTCGAAGCACCTTCCTAGGAAATTTTACCTTTGGTGACCGGAGAAACTCCAGAAAGAGAATATTTTCTAAAATATAAGCGTGCAACGCCTACTTCCAAATGAATTATTTCCGCGTCACTACAATCGGCATTCAAGAGATGAAATCGATAGTTTTTTCTCTCATCCAAGGACAAATCTATCACAACATGCGATCATTACTACCACTACCCAAGGAAGACCATAAATTTCTGCCACTACAAATGTCAGTGGACTGAGACGAGAAGCACTCCAAAACGTATAGAGGATCTTACACAAATACAATCAACTGATTCACATATTTAAAACAGCACTAGATCGAATGATTTCTGATGTCTATAATGTTATAATTCAGGCCGGCAAAAGACCACCAGGAGAACACGAACGCCGATTTAATGCACATCAGATATCTAAGTCGCCATCGTGAATGTGGACAATGAAAACACAAGCCCTAACATATACCGAAGAAGAGAAGAACTACAACGCATTGCAGAGATATACCGTTCATGTGATGCATTTTAATATCCATTAATATTTCTGCTCAGAGACTGCGGATGTCATTGTAATGGGAAACAGATTCAACTTGAAAAGGGGTTAGAGAAAAACAAAAACGTTACTTCCAAGGTTTTCTATGCTTACCGCTTACTGATCAGAAACATTGAAAAATGCAGTCACATTTTCAACACTCGTCGTTTATTCCAACAATTCCTGGTAGATATGTATACAAATACTGAAGCAGAATGGATGTTTTACATAAGACTGAATCAGAAGAAACTGCTCACGGAAGAATACATCCAACTTCGAGACACAATCATAAATGACGGAAATATTGACTACACTGAAACAATGCTAATCTTACACTCATCATGCATAGGAAGTCGGAGAGACTTGCATGAATACAATGAAGATGCCATGATCTACATGAGAAAATATGGACGACTTGACCTATGCATAACACTCACGTGCAACTCGTGACCTGAAATCCAGAGCAACTAAAATACCGGCAAGCCCCCATGCATAAACACGACATAATAGCATGAGTTTTCCGACACATACAAAGGAGTTTTATTGAAGTCATAACAAAATACCACACGCTGGATGTGCATAATCCAATGCAAAAATGAGGACTGCTTCACTCACGCAATCTCATATGGCTACGCGACAGATTTCAACCCATGGATATCGACAAAGTCATCGAGCGTGAGTTTCCCAACCCACAATAAGATCCGAATTGTACGACTTAGTGGAGCAAAACATGAATCACGAACTATGCGGGTCATTAAACGCCAGTTCGACATGAATGTGTGATGGGAAATGTACAAAAACACCCAAGTCCATACTTGGATGACACACAAACAACATCTCGTGGCTATTCCATATACATAAAACAATCACCTAAAAAGTTTGGGCCGCATGGGGTAGCCGCACGGTCTCAGGCGCAATGCCACGGTTCATCAGCTGCCTCCGTCGGAGGTTTGAGTCCTCCCTGGTCATGCGTGTGTGTGTTGCCCTTAGTGTAGATCAGTTCTAGTTAGATTAAGTAGTGTGTAAGCCTAGGCAGCGATGAGCTCAGCTATTTTGTTCCATAGGACCTTATCAAAAATTTCCACATTTAAAATGTTTGGCTCCGCAGCAAGAATACGAATATGAGGCAGCAACCAACTGGAAATAGATAATCACTGGATAGAACCATATAACACACTATTTCCTAAAATGTTGCAAGCACAAGTAAATGTACAATAATTCAATTCAGTGAAATCCATCAAATATATTCTTAAGTATGTGAAGAAAGGCAATGACGCGTGAGCATTTCAAATAGTCGAAGACTGAAAATTTCCAACCGCACGGGGTAGTCGCGCGACCTGAGGCGTCTTGTCACATTTCTCGCGGCTGCCCCCGTCGGAGGTTCGAGTCCTCCCTCGGACATGGGTATATGTGTGTGTGTGTGTGTGTGTGTGTGTGTGTGTGTGTGTGTTGTCCTTAGCGCACGTTAGTTTCATTTAGATTAAGTAGCGTGTAAGCTTAGGGGACGACGACCTCAGTAGTTTAGTCCCACAGGATCTTACCACAGAAAAAGAGAATTACCAAAGAGAAACGACGAGCCCTCATCTCGTGGTCGTGCGGTAGCGCTCTCGCTTCCCACGCCCGGGTTCCCGGGTTCGATTCCCGGCGGGGTCAGGGATTTTCTCTGCCTCGTGATGGCTGGGTGTTGTGTGCTGTCCTTAGGTTAGTTAGGTTTAAGTAGTTCTAAGTTCTAGGGGACTGATGACCATAGATGTTAAGTCCCATAGTGCTCAGAGCCATTTTTTTTAGAAACGACGAGATCCTCATCTTCCAAAAGGGGAGACACATCGAGAGTAACGAAACAGCTTGTCGGATTTTTGATTTCCCCATACACCAACGCGAACCAACTGTGCAACATGTAGCAGTAAATTTGACAAATGGACAGAGAGCAACGGAGCCAAACCGATTTCGTGGAAATATTACTGTACATCGACGTCCCAAAGTATTCTACGTGGAATACAACAAGGAAAAGCTTTTCAACGACGAAACAAGAAAGTCCAATATAAGATATTCCAAGAATCATGAAAACTGACGTACTAGGCCGAGGGTACACCGTACGTCCGAACAACGCCGAAAGTATGTATCTGTGGATGTTGCTAGACGAAACACGGGGACTAACAAGTTTTTCTGATCGCTAAACTGTTGACAGTTCAGTATGCCAGACGTATTGAGAACCATGCCAACTCTTAGGGCTACTGGAAAACGAAAACCATTGGGAACTAACACTACCAGAAGCCACACTCACAGCGTTAGCTGAACAAATGAAGCGTTATTGGCCATAATTATAGCAACATGTAACCCATCGAACCCAAAACACTTATGGGACTCCTTCAAAGAGGGTATGAGTTATGAGATACTGGACCAAATATGATAAGCTCACCCTGAGCTTATGGCTGTGTGCGCTGCCGTATAGGCGGGTGAGCTTGAAGCGGACTTAGCCGCCGGGAGCTGCCGGGCGCAACACGGGCCCTAGTTTTACTAGGCCCGTGTTGCTGGAAAACTCGCTTCCGGTCGGTTGCGCAACAATGATAAGGCGCGCTGACGGCGCTGGGGCCGGACGTCGTGACGTCATATCGCTTGATAACTGTGCGTAGAGGCAGCTGCACGCTCATTCGACTTGTAGCAGCCGCACGGAGCACACAGCCATGCGTTGCAGGAGGAGAAGGGTAAATCGACGTTCTAGAATGCCAGTGTACAAGACTGTTATCATCAGATTTAACGACGAAATCATCAGATTTAACGACGAAAACTTCAATGAAACACTCATCCACCTAGAAGACTAGCGTTTAACAATAAACAACCAGACCTTAGTACAACATGGGATGAGAGCACCACGAAAAGATGCTATCAACGTATTAAAATCAGAAATTACAAAGGCAAAAAGCTAGATAATCAACAAACTACATTAATACATTGCTCACAACAAACCACTCCTCAATGACAATTGAAATTAAATTTACAACGTTATCATGGATGGGATCCACAAAAAGTACGGAGGAATTATTTACTTTGAAGCACCAGGCTGCACCGGGAAAATGTTTCTAGTAAAACTATTGCTCGCGGAAATACACCCTAAACAACACATCGCGATTGCACTGGCGTCATCCGACACTGCTGCCACTCTTATGGAAGGAGATAGAACTGCCCATTACGCACTACAAGTGCCGTTGAATAGAACCGAAGGACATATCTAGGTATGTAAAATTTAATGCATATCTGGACGAGGTGAACTTCAATAGCAAAGGTAAAATTATCTTCTGTAATGAATGCACACAGGCACATAAAAATCACTTGGAGCCATTGTCACAACATTACAAGACTTGCGAGGAAACTCTGAAGCGATGGCCGGAGCTCTACTCGCACTCTCAGGAGATTTTTAAACAACACTTCTACTTATCCCCAAGTCAACACCAGCAGACAAGGTCAACGCATGAATAAAAAAAGTCACATCTCTGACCACTCTTACAAATACTGCAACTAACAAAAAATATTCCAGATGAACTATCGAAAGCAACATAAACATAGCCAAAGCCTTGAAGACGAACAAATGTAGCGTGAACGAAATGTAGTGTGAGGAGGGCTATGCGGAGGCCTTCAATTAATTCGAAATTAATGTTCTATGTACTGATGTAATTCTATCTACTGACTTGTCAGAAAATCCTAAGAAATTTTGGTCTTATGTTAAAGCAGTAGGTGGATCAAAACAAAATGTCCAGACACTCTGCGACCAAAGTGGTACAGAAACAGAGGATGAGAGACTAAAGGCCGAAATACTAAATGTCTTTTTCCAAAGCTGTTTCACAGAGGAAGACTGCACTGTATTTCCTTCTCAAGATTGTCGCACACATGACAAAATGGTAGATATCGAAATAGAGGACAGAGGGATGGAGAAACAATTAAAATCGCTCAAAAGAGGAAAGGCCGCTGGGCCTGATCGGATACCAGTTCGATTTTACTCAGTGTACGCGGAGGAACTTGACCCTCCCCCCCTCACCCGTCCTTCTTGCAGCGGAGTACCGTAGGTCTCTAGAAGAGCGTAGCGTTCCAAAGGATTGGAAAAGGGCACAGGTCACCCCGTTTTCTAGAAGGGACGTCGAACATATGTGCAGAACTATAGATCTATATCTCTAACGTCGATCAGTTGTAGAATTTTAGAACACGTATTATGTTCGAGTATAATGACTTTTCTGGAGACTAGAAATGTACTCTGTAGGAAACAGCATGGGTTACGAAAAAGACGTTCGTGTGAAACCCAGCTCGCGCTATTCGTCCACGCGACTCAGAGTGCCATAGACACGGGTTCCCAGGTAAATGCCGTGTTTCTTGATTTCCGCAAGGCGTTCGATACAGTCCCCCCCCCCCCCCCCCCCCACAGTAGTTTAATGAACAAAGTAAGAGCATATGGTCTATCAGATCAATTTTGTGACTGGATTGAAGAGTTCCTAGATAACAGAACGCAGCATGTCATTCTCAATGGAGAGAAGTGTTCTGAAGTTAGAGTGAATTCAGGTGTGCCGCAGGGGAATGTCGTAGGACCGTTACTATTCACAATATACATAAATGACCTTGGGGATCACATTGGAAGTTCACAGAGGCTGTTTGCAGATGATACTGTAGTATATCGGGAGGTTGTAACAGTGGAAAATAATACTGAAATGCAGAAGGATCTGCAACGAATAGACGCATGGTGCAAGGAACGGCAATTGAATCTCAATGTAGACAAGTGTAATGTGCTGCGAATACATAGACAGAAAGATCCTTTATCATTTAGCTACAATATACCAGGTCAGCAACTGGAAGCAGTTAATTCCATAAATTATCTAGGAGTAGCCATTAGGAGTGATTTAAAATGGAATGATCATATAAAGTTGATCGTCGATAAAGCAGATGCAAGACTGAGATTCATTGGAAGAATCCTAAGGAAATGCAATCCGAAAACCAAGGAAGTAGGTTACAGTACGCTTGTTCACCCACTGCTTGAATATTGCTCACCAGTGTGGGATCCGTACCAGATAAAGTTGACAGAAGAGATAGAGAAGATCCAACGGAGGGCAGCGCGCTTCGTTACAGGATCATTTAGTAATCGCGAAAGCGTTATGGAGATGATAGATAAAATCCAGTGGACGACTTTGAAGGAGAGACGCTCAGTACCTCGGTATGGGCTTTTGTTGAAGTTTCGAGAACATACCCTCACCGAGGAGTCAAGCAGTATATTGCTGCCTCCTACGTATATCGCGCGAAGAGACCATGAGGATAAAATCAGGGAGATTAGAGCCCACACATAGGCATACCGACAATCTTTCTTTCCACGAACAATATGACACTGGAATAGAAGGTAGTACCGATAGAGGTACTCAAAGTGCCCTCCGCCACACACCGTCAGGTGGCTTCACTCCGCAAGATGTAGATGTAGATGTAGAAAGACGAAACCACAGCGCATTTCGTTCAACAACTTTTACAAATTGGTGAAGGCGCGTATCTTACTGACCGAACGATCGGCCTAATTAAACTGAAGAATTATTTTTGCAACGTAACCACTGCTGAAAACGAGTTCATCCACCAAATTTATGCAAACATTGTACACAACTATTCCAGTCCGAACTGGCTATTTGAAAGGGCAATTTTGGCAAATATTAATAATGATGTCGAAAATGTCGTCTTTAATATTCGGTCGGCCGAAGTGGCCGTGCGGTTAAAGGCGCTGCAGTCTGGAACCGCAAGACCGCTACGGTCGCAGGTTCGAATCCTGCCTCGGGCATGGATGTTTGTGATGTCCTTAGGTTAGTTAGGTTTAACTAGTTCTGAGTTCTAGGGGACTAATGACCTCAGCAGTTGAGTCCCATAGTGCTCAGAGCCATTTGAACCATTTTTTTAATATTCAAAACAAAATTCCCAGTGAGGAGAGAATATACGAATCGTTCGAGAAGATGGTACACGTTGAGGAAAGTGTGAAATTGCCTACAGAATTCCTAGTCTCCTTACAAGCTCCAGAAATGCCAACACACTGTCTTCGACTTAAACCTGGATTCCGATCAGGCCGGCTGGAGTGGCCGTGCGGTTCTAGGCGCTACTTTCTGGAGCCGAGCGACCACTACGGTCGCTGGTTCGAATCCTGCCTCGGGCATGGATGTGTGTGATGTCCTTAGGTTAGGTAGATTTTATTAGTTCCAAGTTCTAGGCGACTGATGACCTCAGAAGTTAAGTCGCATAGTGCTCAGAGACATTTGAACCATTTGATTCCGATCACATCACTGAGAAATCTCAGTTCACCAAAACTAAATAACGGAACAGGGATGATCGTCAAACAAATGTCGAACTTAGGACTGAAAAGTACAAAGGATGCAAATTACTTATTCCCAGTATACTACTGAGCGCAACATACTGCCATTCAAATTTAAAAGAGTGCTTTTTCGCATCAATTTAGCCTACTATTTTACAATTAACCAAGCGGAACGACAAACTTTATGATATTTCGCCGTCAATCTCATGGACTCCTGCTTCTCTAACGATCAACAATACGTAGCTTCGAGTAGGAAACCTGCTATTAACAAGTACTCTAAATAGTTAGAATGTGTTTTCAATAATTTTCTTTTGCTTCTTATACGTCAATGTTTATCCTTTATTTCAACTACCACACAATCTCAAATCAGCTTCCTGAGTGAAGCCGGGTACCCAGGTAGTAGACGATAAATTTCATGAAATTTGTTGTTCTGATGAGAAAGTGTGCTCTGATGAAACTATGCTGTCCTTTAGAGGAGGGCTGTGGTTTCGGCAGTACATTGCGGTGAAAGGTCGTTAAGTACCAGCCCAATCAAGCTGCGTTTTTAGGGACGTATGAAAGTATATACTAGAATGGAGATTGCTCCTGCAGATAGTGAAGTGTCTTCCAGAGTTGCGATGTAGTTGTTGCGTCCATTGTTGAACGTCTGACGCAATCTGTACGTCAACAACTATTACACAATTGTTCCTCTAGCCAATAAGTTAAACGAACATTCAACCTACATCTTTGGTACACTGAGGTGTAACAGAAAGTGTAGTCCTATGTCCATAGCGAAAAGAAAGGTCAGAGAAGCTGAAATATTATGCAGGCAGTGTAACATGGAAGTTACTGTAGGAAAATGGAAGGCCAAGAGAGATGACTCTTTTCTGAGCGCTACAGAAGTTCCAGAAATGGTAACTACGACCTCAGGAAAAAGAGCAACCAGAAAACCATCCACAATTTTTGAATATCATACCACAAAATCCTCCATAGATGTGTCACATGACATGAGTATGATGCCTCAGCTTCACGTAAAGGTTTGAAATGGTACCGCAAAATTGTATTCGAGGTCTCCACCGTGCTTACGCTATCTACAAACAGATAAATTAGCAAAAATGTGCAAGTAACTGAATTTGAAGAGAACGTTGCATTTTCATTGGTAAGCATTGGAAAACCGAAAGATTTATCATGTTCATCAAGAACACTACGAACATCAAGGTTATGGAACCATGTCTTACAAGAAACTGGTGGCAGGAGAAACAGTTGCCCATAATGGTACCGAAGAATTTCTGAAAAACTTGTTCGAGCTTGACTTGTACAGAAATCAAAGCAAGTCGTCATGGATTGTCAGAATGAAAAGTGCATGTACTTGTAACTTTTTTTCTTTACTCGCACTTGGTATGTAAAGCAAGCAGCCTATTAACTGATTGAAATATACTGCTACATATGATGCGAATTTGTAAACCAATTTGTTAAAGTATCAATATTCAACATTTATATTATTTTGACTCTATTCATAAGAAGACATAAATTTCTTTCGTCTGAACTGCTGGAAGGAGTATTGATTTGTTATTTTAAGTTGTGCATAGGCTAACAGGAATGAATTTAACTTCACAGGCCACGTGTCTAACAATTATACACACGCAAGAAAGGACTCGTTATGACAGAGTGATTCATGTTTGGCAGCCAGCGTGTTAAGACACTTTATCCCAAAGGTTGCGGTGTACGAGAATAAGAAAAGATTTTAATATACTAACAAATATGTAATAGATTATACAGGGTGTTAGGTGTATAAGTGGAAGTATTGTGGTCATGTACTTAATATGTACCCGCTTCAGTGTGTTAGTTTTTTACCCTATGTCTAACAATCATCCCGCAAACATGTCACATTATTCTCTACCTAACCTTTTTTGTACGGTCCTTGCTGCACCAGTAAAAGGACTACACCTGTCACAAGAGACTAGCCGTTTTGCTCACATGCACGCTCACTTGAACACCTGAAATTCTGCGCTGCGAAAAAGTAGGCATTAATGGCTTCTTCATGCCACATGTACTTGGAGGTGCGAACCAACCTACAAAGTACGGCTTCCGGTATATATAACTGTTACTCTGCAAATGAAGTAAATACTGTTGTAATGATTTTCAGTGCACAGTACTCAGTCACCTATAAAAACATCTGATCTTATACTCCTAACATTCTGTATAATATAAAAGCGAAACATTTATGGCAAAAAGCTTACAGCCTTTGATACAGATATATACCTGTTCAACAGTAGGCCGCTAGGAAGCCACTGTAACTGTGACCGAAACGACGGTGCTTTGAACAGTATAGTTTTTTACATTGTCGCATGGTACGATAGTCAGAAAACTGTTATTTCAACTGACTTTTTTCATGGAAGTCTGCGCATTTATATTAGACTTTCATACGCCTCCGAGCAGTTGAGGTAGTTTTTGATATAATTGTTTTGCTTGTGCTTGTGATGTATATCATCAGTAATAAAACAAATTTATGCACACATCAGATTGCGGTACGTGATCGGAATCTTCCTATCATAGAACTCCCTGTATTTGACAAGTCTCCATTCCGCTTCTTCCCATGCTCACTGAATGCTGTTTAGTGTAGGCATACGAGTGAAGATAATTCAAAGTAGTGTACCTGATAAATTGGATCTTACATCAACATATTGCAAAGTGTCTTCGTCGACTACCACTTATTCTACTTAACTAAATAGTACTCGGAATACTTCGTGTATATTCTCGATTACACAAAGCAAGATCTCTAATGGGAATGACCACAAAAGTGTCCAACAAGCGGAGCGTCAGCAGTATATCTTCCAGTATCCAAATCGTACAATATCCTAGTGGACGTGGTGATCTCTTCGATTCGGTGATTCAGTAACAAGCTAGGATTTTTCTTGGTTCAAAATGGTTCAAATGGGTCTGAGCACTATGGGACTTAACATCTGAGGTCATCAGCCCCCTAGGACATAGAACTACTTAAACCTAACTAACCTAAGGACATCACACACATCCATGACCGAGGCAGGATTCGAACCTGGGACTGTTGCTGTCGCGCGGTTCCAGACTGAAGCGCCTAGAACCACTCAGCCACACAGGCCGGCGATTTTTCTTGTGTTGTGCAGGATGTATCATAATGTTTTGACGATTTCTGATTTGGGGAACAGACAAATTGATCGCAAACAGAACTCAACATTTTACACAACGTTTAACATTTATTCAAGTTTACTTATGAAATATTTGCTATGGGTGTGTGTGTTGTCCATATCGTAAGATAGTTTAAGTTAGATTAAGTAGTGTGTCGGCTTAGGGACCAATAATCTAAGCAGTTTGGTCCCATAAGACCTTACCATACATTTCCCAATACTTCCTCGGACAAAATACGACCATCCGTGGCTACATAATACTCGAGGTGTTCCATTCATTTTTTCAAAACATTTTTCTTAGTTGTTGGAGGAATTCTCGAAATGTCATCGCGAATTCGATCTTTTAAATGTTGCAAGCTTCTCAGCTGGTCGGAGAACACTCTCGCTTTCAAATAATCCCTTGGGTAAACGTATGGCACGATTAAATCAATTGAGCGAGGGGACCATTCTACACAAGAGCGTTTGGGAATTATGCGTTTACCGAACACGCCACAGAGAATTTGCAAGGGCTTGTGGTATGTGCGGTACGTCGCGCCGTCTTCTTGGAACCAAGTTTTCGAACCGAACGACGAGGGCTTGCCTGTAAATTGATACGCATTCGTTCGACGTCCTCGTGAGTTCGGGAGGTTTTACGAGGGCTGGTTGACTTTCGATTCGATGCGCTAGCTGCTGCACGGAAGTTTCCTACCGAGTTCAATATTGCTGTACGATCAGGAGTCGGACATCGCAGCTAAAATCTTGAAATGCCTACGAAAGGCACCTTTCACGTAGCGAAACTAGCTCTCCACGCTTTGATTACTGACTTGAGTATCCAATGGAACTTGACCATCAGCGTTACTAACACACAGCGCCATAGTCGCTGTGTCTTCTTTTTAGTGCTCGTTATTGAAATCTGAATTCATGAAACATTTTGAAACACCCTGTATTATTAGCCGAATGCACGTTATCGGGAGATCTTGTGATAGATATCGCGGTATATCTCCGTTCTTGGAGACACTTAGGCACCAGTTACCTTGAATTAAGAGTTCAATAATCTTACTTTCTGATTACAGTGGATCGATTCTCATAAGCTATAATGACTAAATACAGCACTCACACATTTAAGAATAACTTTTTGCGTTTGCTATAGGTACACTTAATTTCATGTTGCGTTGTTGTTGTCTGGTTCTTCACACATCTGCTCCCCATTCGAGTGTCCGACTGAGTGGAGAAACATGTCCGATACACTTAATCAAACAAAGGTTTGCATCACCTCGGTTCCGAGAGTTCAGGAACCTGTACAGAAAATTGGAATAGAGATTAACATAACCATCATTCCCACCCTTTTTATAGTTCACGAAAACCACACATTCCATGTTGCACAACCGTACAGAGAGACCTTCAGAGGTGTTGATCCAGACTGCTGTGCACACCGCTACCTCTAATGCCCAGTAGCACGTCGTCTTCCTGTATTTGTCGTTGCATACTATTCAAAATGTTCAAATGTATGTGAAATCTTATGGGACTTAACTGCTAAGGTCATCAGTCCCTAAGGTTACACACTACTTAACCTAAATTATCCTAAGAACAAACACACAAAACCATGGCCGAGGGAGGACTCGAACCTCCACCGGGACCAGCCGCACAGTCCATGACTGCAGCGCCTTAGACCGCTCGGCAAATCCATCGCGCGGCATACTATTCACAGGTTCATTAAGGCACAGGTCTAGATTCTCCCACTCCTCAACGGCGATTCGGCGTAGATCTTTCAGAGTGGTTGGTGGGTAACGTCGTCCATAAACAGCCCTTTTCAATCTATCCTAGGCATATTCGATAGGGTTCAAGTCTGGAGAACATGCTGGCCACTCTGGCTGAGCGATGTCGTTAACCTGAAGGAAGTCATTCACAAAATGTGCACGATGGGGTCGCGAATTGTCCTCCATGAAGAGGACTGCCTAGGCAATATGCTGCCGATATGGTTGCACCATCGGTAGGAGGATGGCATTCACTTATCGTACAGCCGTTACGGCGCCTTCCATGACCCCCAGCGGCGTACGTCGGCCCCACATAATGCCACCCTAAAACAGCGGGGAATCCCCACCTTGCTGCACTCGCTGAACAGTGTGTCCAAGGCAGCCTGCCAGTGTTGCCTATAAACAGTTCTCCGGCGATAGTCTGGGTAAAAGCATATGGGACACTCATCGGTGAAGAGAACGTGATGCCGAACGTGAGCGGTCCATTCGGCATGTTGTTGGGCCCATCTGTACCGAGTGCAAGATGTCGTGGTTGCAAAGATGGACCTCGCCATGGATGTCGGGAGTGAAGGTGCGCATCATGGAGCCTACTGCGCACAATTCCAGTCATAACACGACATCTTGTGGCTCCACGAAAAGCATTATTCAACATCGTGGCGTTGGTGTCACGGTTCCTTGGAGCCATAATCCGTAGGAACCGGTCATCCACTGCAGTAGCAGCTCTTTGGCGGCCTGAGCGAGGCATGCCATCGACAGAACAATATCGCTCTTGTCCACTCCGAGACACCTCGACACATCCCTTGTTGAGAGCCCTCCCTGGCACAAAGTAACAATGCGGTCGCTATCGAATGCGGTACTGACCGTCTAGGCGTCGTTGCACTACAGATAACACGAGCCGTGTACCTCCCTCCTCGTGGAATGACTGGAACTGATCGGCTGTCGAACACTCTGCGTGTAATATGCGCTGCTCATGCAAAGTTGCTCACTTCTTTTGACGTGTTTAGTGACACTCTCAACAGTCAACATCTGTCTTCAGGAGTTCGTGGTACCGGTGTGACGCAGATAGTTTTTTGATGCATGTACACATAAAATTTCATGTTCGTTGTTATATTTTCTCGTTTTGTAGATATTTTATCCAACCTCTCTATTTTAAAATGCAGCAAATAGTACTGACCACTGGAAGTGCATACCATTAGCAGTACCAAATTGTGATCCGCAAAATGCCGCAGCGCGTGTGAGAGAATATTTCGAGAGAGGAGCTAATTTAATGAACGCTCTAAATGTGGGTCGTGCGGCGCCAATTAGCACGCCCGCGCGGAAATAGCTCGCCGCCTGGGCACTCACACACTCTGCTGCGTGGGAGATTCAATTTCACCAGTGGCGCTGCACCCGGTAACGCGTCAAACTGCACTGATTGACAATGTGTCCAAATCTCACAGCCATCTGATATTCATCAACAGTCCCAATGGGAATTAGGTACTGGTAGGCGTTATCTGTGGCACTGTAATTACAAGATGCTGCACAATAGTAGAAGTGGCGATTTCATGTCTCTCTGTACTTATTTCAGCGACCTTGATAGTAAAAAGGATTAGACCATTACTGTCTAGAAATAAAATTTAAGATCCATTTCTTGGAATTTTACACTGTACGTGGGTTTGGTTAGTTAGCGCACGACTTCCACTAAGGGAGCCAGTTTCTATTACCGTTTTAACAGGACCTATAGTAAGGTACTGCGTACGCTTTGCTAGACCGTGAAAAGTCGTGTAAGGAGAGGATACAATTATTTTTACAGAACTAAACGAGAAAGTTCTCAGTGAGGTGTAGGGAAGGGTAGTGTCCAACTCTCATTCTCCTTCAACCGAACGTTAAATTTTCCGCAGAAGACTCGCTTTGACTAGTAGCAAGTCTATCCAGGGCCACCTGTCGTTTATTCTCAATACTCTTTAGTCATTAACATGTGCGACGCTTAGGTCGTTGATGCGCACAGGGAATTATTTTTCCAGTCAAAAGATTTATTATACAGAGATACACGTCTTCTTGTTTTTATCTACCCACACATACATTGTAGCTCCAAGCCATCACTTACAAAGCATAGTGTAGGTATGTACACTTTCAGAAGTATAAATACTCATAAAATTAGAAGGAAAATTATCTTGAGCGATTTTAGTTCATTCTGTAAGGATATCTGGAGAGAGGGACACGCATTTCTATAGGAATGTGGTTGTCTGATATTACCACATGATTTTCATAATTCCATTTTGGTAAAAGTGGAATTAAGTTTTTCTGTGGGCTGTTGCTATTCACACTTTGCACCTCAATGATTAACTTATTCTAGTACAATGTCGATTCTTTTCAAGTCTTTGTACAGAGCACACCCTGTGGATCACATTTCAACACCTGGTGTAGGTATTGGTACCTCTTAGCATCTGCCATATCGTATTCCTTATGTGCGCGGAGACTGATTAAAAACGCTCAGGCGCTCAGAAGCTACACCATTAAGCCCTCGCCTCAAAGAGTTCCTACAGGCTATAGTACGAGTACTTCTTTACAGACTGCATGCCGTATAAATACGAAGTGTGGCTGAGCCTGTTATAGGTATCCCTTATTAACGCTTAGTTTATACACTTGATGCCCCTGTCTCTCACACAAACACATACGCAAAGACACACACACACACACACACACACACGCACATCCAACTCATACCCAAAGATTATTGCCATACACACAGTGGCTTTTCAAAGTAGTGTCAATGTGTACTGCAAATATCTTAACGAATATATATATATATATGTATGGGCCAAATATGTCACCAAATAAGCGTCAAACCAAAAAACTACAATGAACGAAACTTGTCTAGCTTGAAGGGAGAAACCAGATGGCGCAATGGTTGGCCTGCTAGATGGCGCAGCCATAGGTCAAACGGAGATCAACTGCGCTTTTTTAAATAGGAAATATCCTTTTTTATTTCATATTCGTATAGTTCGTAGCGAAATATGAATGTTTTATTTGGACCATTATTTTCGCTTTGTGATAGATGGCGCTGTAATAGTCACAAACGTATAAGTACGTGGTATCACGTAACATTCCGTCAGTGCGGACGGTATTTGCTTCGTGATACATTACCCGTGTTAAAATGGACCGTTTACCAATTGCGGAAAAGGTCGATATCATGTTGATGTATGGCTATTGTGATCAAAATGCCCCAGAGCGTGTGCTATGTATGCTGCTCGGTATCCTGGACGACATCATCCAAGTGTCCGGACAGTCCGCCGGATATTTACGTTATTTAAGGAAGTGTTCAGCCACATGTGAAACGTCAACCACGACCTGAAACAAATAATGATGCCCAAGTACGTGTTTCAGCTGCTGTCGCGGCTAATCCGCACATCAGTAGCAGACAAATTGCGCGAGAATCAGGAATCTCAAAAAAGTCGGTGCTGCGAATGCTACATCAACACCGATAGCACCCGTACCATACTTCTATGCACCAGGAATTGCATGGCGACAACTTTGAACGTCGTGTACAGTTCTGCCTTTGGGCTCAAGAGAAATTACCAGACGATGGCAGATATCTTGCACGCATTCTATTTAGCGACAAAGCGTCATTCACCAACAGTGGTAACGTAGGTAGTGGGGCAACGTTCGTGTCAAGCCATTCTGCATTGTTCCCAAATTTATTCAAGACGCCATCCAAGATGGCGGCGTGTAGACTTGGCAACAGCGCAAGACGTCATCCAAAATGGCGGATTTTGGAGGGAAGATATGCCAATTGTGCTATGTCCACTAACCTAACCTCCAAAAAAAAATGGCGGAAGTTTGAATTTTGGCTGGAAAATAGGCCAATAGGGCTACCTCCAGTAACCTAGCCCTCGAGAAAAAACGGCGTGAATTTTGAATTTTGGCGGAAAAATAGATCAATTGGGCTATGTACACTAACCTAAGCCTCCAGAAGAAATCATGTACTTGTCCTAATGGGTTATTTGATTTCTGCCCCACACCCATATGTGATTGAAGATGACCAATTGGGCTATGTCCACTTACCAAAGCCTCCAGAAAAAATTGGCGCCAAATTTGAATTCCAACAAGATAATGCGTGTAAAACCTTACTTTTCTTTATTATTATTCATTATCATTTATTATTTTCATTCATTATCATTCATTATCATTTATTACCATTTATTATCATTTATTATTATTATTGACTGGCCTCCACTAGAAAATTCCCTACAAATTCAAATTCCAGCACGATAAACCTTACTTTTCTTTATTATTTTTCATTATTGTTCATTATCATTCATTACCATTTATTATTATTATTATTTATTATTATCATTGGCCTACCTCTACTAGAAAATTGCACCAAATTCATATTCCAACACGATAATGTCTCGAAAACTGTACTTCTGTTTATTATTATATTTATTATTTATTCAAGATGTCCGATATCAGTGGGAAGAAAGCCTTTTGCGCTACATCCATAAAAAAAATCTGTCACAAGTTCAAATTCCAACACCATAATCTATCACACGTACGAAATGGCCCACATCCTACGAACTTTCGCCCTCATTTATCCTTTCACTGCTAAGCTATGAAATTCGCGTCAAATAGTAAACTGCACTTACAGTAACCTGATTCACATCCTTTGATTTTGTGTGGGAAAAAAGTGCTTATGTCTTTATTTCAAGCAGGACAGTCATCACTTGCTCTGAAACACAATCAGTACACATATTCGAGATCCCAGTGCAGACGCCACGAAGTCCACGCTATAACTGAATTAGTTGAAATCGTCGCAGCATCTGGCCCAAGCTCCCAGGCGCCTCGGTCGCCGAGCGAGTGGCCGCATAGCCCCGCGCGCCTCAGGTAAGGTAGCGGCGGCATCGCCCTATGTCACGGCCAGTCCAGCGCTCTCGTCAACAACATGTTTTAGTGGACAGGGGAATCTGCCCCCACAGACCAGTTGCCGCAAAAGCTGTTCGCTGGACACGTTCAAACCAGTCCATGCGGACCGTTCACCGTCCACCATGTGTCTTTGTGCGACCGAGAACGCTGTGCTACACTTTTGGCGCCAAAGTTTGCTCGACAGTGGAATCCACCATGACTGTATAACAGCACGTTTGGTCGCACCGAGAACGCTCGCTAAGTTGACTCTCTCTCGCGCGCACGTTATAACCGGACACTCGCCGCACCGCTGCCCTGCTGACGTCCGGCTGCTTACGTCACACACCCTCAATTGCTCATTTCATACACATGGTGGATTCTGTAAACAACCTATCAATTACCTAAGTACTTAATTCCATTTCAACTTTAATCATATTAAATAATTCAATTTACAATTTCATATACGTAAGCAAAGGTGTTCAACTATCTACTTCCAACAACTTTTCGAGAACCAGACTGCACAACCTACAGACATGTGAAGCACACCTAAATAATTCAAAACATTCACGCCCATAGAACTGAACCACTCTTAATTTTCTAAATAATAGTCTATCTAAAATACCCTGCTCCCTAATTGTCAACTTTTCAAAATCATACACCTGTCTTTATTTAAACAACTAGAGATAGACGGCACCATCACCCTCTCTGTATTCGCCACTCAGTCTACAGTCCAGCTGACCTTGTACACAGGACAGCCCCCCCCCTCCCTGACATCAGAATATTTCAATAGTTTCACATATATTTTTTGAAACTTTTGCTTCTCATATGTGTCCATGTGTAAGGCTGACCTAAGGCAGGTTCTGAACTCCAGTAGCGCATTACATATGGCAACACAACCACACCCATGAAGATATTCATTCCAATCGAGGCCTGTAACTCCTCTACAGATAAATATGACCAGTTATTTGTTGACTCACTCAAAGCCTGACCAGATTGCCATTTTTGTGGAAAAACCGCTAATAATGCGCTGTGCCGCTCGGGGAAGTAAGGAAGGACTGCACTCCACTTATTTCGAGCCCTTTTATTTAGTAGTGGAGTATATTTGTCGCAAAACACCCACACTAATCTAACTCTGGTCACCTGACACAGGCCACAAACACCTAAACAACTAATTTCACCACTTAATAGCAAACTGCTCTTAAATAATGCAGTACACAGTATCCGCAGACGAGCTCTGTCTCTTAAACTCTCCAAATAACGCACAGCACGGGGCACAGTCATGCTCGCAAAATAGTGCAACAGTCGCACCCAAACATCCTCACCCAATACCCTGACCCCCAGGTGCCAAATCGACCAAAAGTCTCTGCTCGGCCTACCCCAAACATGACCTCCTCACAGTCGCATTCGTGCCAAACACCAGAGAAATTCATATCACCTGTGCGCTTTAGATTACGCTCCAAGGCAGGCCGCGCGCGCGTGCGGTCGGCGGGAGGAGGGGTTCCAGAGCCTCTACCTAGGTTCAGCTTCCGCGTGCTCATAACACCCGACCAGAAAGGGCGCTCTCCTCTGACACTTGTGAAAGCTGCTTTGTTCTTCTCTTGTATACCACCAGCGTCTCAGGTCTGGACCTGCCTTAACGTCTATTGACAGAATAGCCCACAGCTCGTTTACACACATGATTAACGCCGCTGCGAAAACACTTACTACTCGGCAGAAAAAGAGATGGTGACGGAAAGCCAATCACACTGATCTGTGCTGCAGGGGCGTCTAATGATTGACAGCACTCTATTTATTTTTTCAAACAATTTATTTAATCATACAGTATGTCTATCACACTATCACAAAACACCCACCCAGATGTGCCCTGGGGCATGTTTCACAGCCTATAGACACGCACCCAACTCACAATTTCAGTACACACAATAACAAACTGCTACTAAATAATTCTTCACACTGATGTGTAGATACGCTCAGTACTAATAAACTTTCCAAATAACGCATAGCAGAGCCAGCAGATCCGCTCGCAAAATAACTCAGAGGACGTGCGCAGGTACCCCCCACCGAACCCTGTCCACAGGATCGTGAAGTCACGCATCTGTCTGATTACAGACCGCCCACAGCCCCTGCTCGGCATCCGCAAGCGTGAGTTGTCGGAGTCGACGCGCCCTTCAGCTGTTAAAGCACACACAGACGTCTGTCCAGGACCGCGATCCATCATAACCCCGAGCCGCGACCACCGAACGCGCGTGAAAGTCAACTTTATATCAAAGTAGCGTAATTCCAAAGCGCAGCCTCCATACGCTAGACACATCATAGCAGCGGCACGTGTCTTTACCTCCTATGACACACTGTGCATTGCTCCTGACACGACATTACACGGCCCTTTAACTAAACATAGCTACACATCCCTGCTCTCGCCTCGTCGAGTGACCAGCCATCTAAAACCTTCTCAATATTATTCTTACTTTACAAATTTAAAAAAAAAAATAAGATCTAATTTACTCCTCCCACGGCACCTAACATCAGACTCGTCCCACCATCAACATACGCAAACGTCCTCGACTCTATCTTGACGCTCATATATCACCCCACAAACCATGTCCATCAATCAATTTACCATTCTTATCCCCTCTTTTCGAATTACAAGTAGCCTCTATCTAAACACCCATCAACTCATCTTTCTCGCACTTTCAAGAGTAAAATTAATTTTACACACACCCCTGAAATACCAAACCCAACTGAAGATTCAAACTTTTATACAGACCAATATTCAAATCCTGGTCCATATTTGCCACCTCCAACTTGAATTAAATGTTATTACCATTGCCCCAACATTCTGCCAGCGCTCGATTTGGACCTATTTTTTCGGCTCTTAACTCTTGTCACTATCTGTCCAATATCACTATCTATAGATCGCACAAATATCCACATAAAAAAATCTAGTCCAATTATCTATGTCATCAAGCTGTACCCTTTCACGATAGCATATGAACTCATTTTCCCTAGTCATTATACAACTTTTATCAGTGACACACCTCAGTCGCTATCCCTGATAATGAATACCCGACCAGTGTGCGTAAGGCCTGTGAAGACATCGTCGTCGCGGGTTTGTGTACTGTAATCATCATCACATTTCATTGAACAACAAGGAAAGACGCGAATTCGTTCGTCCTCGATGTTCTAATGTCTCATTCCTTGCATCCTGTATTACACTTCATCCATTCAACGTACACATTCATTCGGACTGCCATTTACAGACTCATATATCGGAACACACAGCATCATTCAACAACTATCACTTACTTTTACCTGATAACTCGTCCATCAGGTCTGGGGACAAGGTCACCCCTTTCTTCCTTTGCTTGTTTCTTTCTTTCTTTCTTTCAGCAGAAGACAGCTATTTTTTACAGTGGTAGCTAAACTGCACTATCAACTTAACATCACCAATCGCGAAACATATCTTCAAATACATAAACACTCTTACTCAATTACAATGCGTTCCTGCTGAGGACATGACGTTCAATATTACAGTTCTTAATCCAATAACCACCAAAACAAGTACTAAATGCTCAAACTAATCCCACTGAACCTTACAAAGCGAGCGTCCGAGCGCCGGCGGCGGCGTGTCAAAGCCACATATCTGTCCATCTAAACAGCCGTTCACTCAGCCCCAACACCAGCATGGTGAAGTGGGCTCTCTCTGTACCTGCTCTCTAGCTACTGTCTAACGACATACAGTGCACAAGTGCATTCCTGAATAGCGCAGATCTCTATCCTCCCCTCCATCTCCAACTCGACATGTAAACAGTGTCTCCCCCAGCCAGTGAACCAGACGTCATTCATGCTGCGCTGACAATTTACACTCACAAATCTTATAGACTCACATATATAAAAGCCTATTCACTCCTGACAAAACTCACTTAATAATAAAAAAGCATTCTCCCTTTCTAAGGATAGTTGAGTATGCATTTAGAACAAATAGACGAACATAATTCAAGCAGAAGTCATACATATGATTAAACAGAAAAAAAAATTACCTCAGTTTAGGTTGTCCGACATTTATTTACATGTCCTATTGATACAGTCGTAGTGAGTCGTGTCATCCACTCTCTCATTCCTTCAACACACACTTTGACAGAACTTGTTCTACTTATATGCCACCCACCATGTTATAATAATTTTGTACAGGAATTTACGACCACACAAACAACCCAGCTCAAAAGGACATAATAATACCTTTTTCCACAGGTTGTCATATTTGGTGAACAATTAAACGTACTAAATTACGCATACATGTAGTCAAATAAGTAAACACTTTTACCGACATGCACACCCCTCTCACTGAGGATAGGGCATTTAATATTATATACTTAAACACATAACAATGATAACAATATTCCGACGCGCACTGTGTCCTTGTAACAAAGATACAATTCATTTTCCTATACGGTAGAAGTCGCTCTCAGAACAGTTCAGCTAATTCGAAAGCCTTTTCGCCTAGGAAGAAAAGTGTCGGTCTTTCTGATCAGAGCCTACTCCCTTTTCTACAGACATCTCGAGACTCGCGTATTAGAAGACCAAAAATATTTTCATCATAATATTATAAAATTCAACTCATACTAGTCGATAAGCACAGTTCTAGTACTTTAGCGTGCCATAGACCTCTGACTGACAAGAATTCCTGCCCTGCACAGACATTAACACAGACTGATGCACGGCGTCTCACAGGAAACTATACCTTGCACCTTGTAAATCATATTCATACAGTCGATAGCATAACACTGAATGATTTTAAATAAAGAACAGCCACAACTCA